>NC_085136.1:124209926-124809926 GCF_035046485.1 Aedes albopictus | reverse complement strand
GAATACATTTTCACTGCGGAAATTTCAGCTTTGTACGAGAAAACTGCTTTCGAATTTTCAATGATGACGATTATTTCAATGACGAATCCTTCAACTTTAAAGGCATTGCTCGGCAGCATCATCGTCATGATACGGGAATCATCATTACCAGCAACAATCGCCAGATTTCGAGTCTTTAGCATATAGTGATTTTACTCTGGCCGTTATTTTTGCTGAATAGATACACGTTTACTTCATCTGTGAGCCCCAAATTCTTTATTATGTGTTAAAAATTAGTCCTACGTCAACATTGCGGTTATGTCTCAGACATTACACACTCCTAGTTTTTATTTCAAAGCAATATGAAAGTTTCCGTCATGACGCTTGATCATTGCAAAATGACGTGACGAAGTGCGTGAATGCTCGTTTTGCCTTGTGACGATGAAAGGGCCTACTTGTTCATCGTCATGGGAAGCTCACGACCAATAACAGCGCTGATCCCAGGAACTCCTACAGGAATTCATTCAAAAATAATTATCGCAGTTCTTCCAGCAATTTCTCCTGGAATTTCTCCAGGGATTCCTTAAGAAACTTCCCCAGGGATTTCTTCAGGAATCCAGGGATTCCTTCAAAAATTTACCCAGGAATTTATCCAGAAATTATTCAAGGTATTCCTCCAGGCATTCCTTTAGGATTTCATCCAAGCATTTCTCTGTGAACTCCTCCAGGAATTCCACTAAGAATTCCTCCAGGATTTACCATTCAGGAATTTGTTCTGGAAATTTTCCAGGGATTCATCCGGAAATTTGACCAAGAATTTCTCCTCCAGGGATTCCTGTAGAGATTCCGCCAGGAATTTTTTCACGGATCCTCCAAAAATTGCCCCAGGAATACACCAGATATTCCTTCAGAGATTCCTATGAGGATTCTTCCAGAGATTCCTCCAGGAATTCCTCCTAAGATTCCGCCATGATTTTGTCCAGAAGTTCCTCCAGGAATTCCTTCTGGGTTTCCGACAGAAATCTGTCCAGAAGTTGCTCCAGGCAACTCTTGAGGTTTCTCCAAAAATTGCTTCAGGGATTCCTCCAGGGTTTTTTTTAAGAATTCCTACAGAGATTCTTCAAGAATTTCTCTAGAAATTTCTCTGAAGATTCCTCCTGGAATTCATCAAGAGGTTTCTTCAGAATTACATACCCCAGGAGTTCCTTTAAAAATTCCTCCAGACATTGATCCTGGAGTACCTCCTGAATTACAGAAATTACTACCGCAATTTCATTCAACAATTCCCCCAGGAATTTCTCCCGGATTCCAGGGATTACTCGAAGAAATCCTCCAGGGATTCCTGCATGAACTCCTCCTGAGATTCCTCTAGGAATTCCTTCAAGGATTTCTTCAGGAATCCTCCAGGAAGTTCTCCAGAGATTCCTTCAGAAATTACCCCAATTCTCCTAGAATTATTGCAGATATTCCTCCAGGCATTTCTCGATGGATTTCTCCAGGAATTCCACCAAGAATTCCTTCAGGAACTACCCCAGGTATTTCTTTAGGAATTCATCCAGGAATTTCTTCGGAAATTGGTCCAGGAATTCCTCCGCGATTTTTTTTTCAGAAATTCCTACAGCATTTCATCCAGCAATTTCTGCTGGAATTCTTCCAAGGATTCCTTCAGAAATTGTTTCAGAAATTTATGCAGGAATTCCTCCAGGATTTTTTTTCCAGGGATTCCTCCGGAAATTCTTCCATGGTTACCTCCAGGAATTAATCCAAGAATTTCTCCTCAAGGGATTCCCCCGGAAATTATCACACAGGTGTTTCTCCAAGGATTCTTCTAGGGATTTCTCCAGGAATTCTTCCTAGGTTTCCGACAGGAATTTGTCAAGAAATTCCTCCAGGCATTCCTCCAGAGGATTTTCTAGAAATTGTTCCAGAGATTCCTCCAGGGACTTTGCCAAGAGTTTCTCTAGAAATTTCTCTAAGGTTTCCTCTAGGAATTCCTCAAGAGGTTTTTTTAGCATTAGCCCAGCAATTCCTTTAGAATTGCCTTCAGGAATTGATTCAGGGATTTCTTCGGAAATTGCTACAGCAATTCCTCCTGGAGTTTCCCCAAGAATTCCTTTAATTCATTTCATTTATTTAGTTCACATCAAATTCATGATAATACTGAATCAACAATTTGCCGCCATAATACTCGATTAGCAGCTGCAGCTCTCCATCCTCGGTCACGTCCAACACTCGCCAGATCACGCTCCACCTGGTCCGCCCATCGTGCTCTCTGCGCTCCACGCCTTCTTGTGCCAACCGGATCAGTTGCAAACACCAGATTTGCAGGGTTGTTGTCCGGCATTCTTGCAACATGCCCTGCCCACCGTATCCTTCCGGCTTTGGCCACCTTCTGGATGCTGGGTTCGCCGTAAAGTGCAGCGAGCTCGTGGTTCATTCTTCTCCGCCACACACCGTTCTCCTGCACACCGCCGAAGATCGTCCTTAGCACCCGTCGCTCGAAAACTCCGAGTGCTTGCAGGTCCTCCTCGAGCATCGTCCATGTCTCGTGTCCGTAGAGGACCACCGGTCTTATTAACGTCTTGTACATGGTACATTTGGTGCGGGGGTGAATCTTTTTTGACCGCAGTTTCTTCTGGAGCCCATAGTAGGCACGACTTCCACTGATGATGCGCCTTCGTATTTCACGGCTCACGTTATTGTCAGCCGTTAGCAAGGAACCGAGGTAGACGAATTCTTCTACCACCTCGAAAGTATCCCCGTCTATCGTAACATTGCTGCCAAGGCTTGTCCTGTCTCGCTCAGTCCCACCTACCAGCATGTACTTTGTCTTAGCCGCATTCACCACCAGTCCGACCTTTGCTGCTTCACGTTTCAGGCGGGTGTACAGTTCAGAGTTGCTCTATGTCACTATCAATGGTAGGAAAACTGCCGATTTTGATAGGCTGACTGCGATCCAAGTCAGCGTGTGCACTGCGTTGGGACCTGGTATTCACGGCATTTCTGGAGGATTTGCCGTACGGTGAAGATCTGGTCCGTTGTCGACCGGCCGTCGATGAAACCGGCTTGGTAACTTCCCACGAACTCATTTACTTTAGGTGAAAGACGACGGAAGATGATCTGGGATAGCACTTTGTAGGCGGCATTCAAAACGGTGATCGCTCGAAAGTTCTCACACATTAACTTGTCGCCTTTCTTGTGGATGGGACAGATTATCCCTTCCTTCCACTCCTCCGGTAGCTGTTCGGTTTCCCAGATCTTGACTACTAACTGGTGCAGACAGGTGGCCAACTTTTCCGGGCCCATCTTGATGAGTTCTGCTGCTATACCGTCCTTACCAGCCGCTTTGTTGTTTTTGAGCTGGTGGATGGCATCAACATAGTCATTTCCTCCGCTGCCTTGGTCTTCCGTGCCTACATTCTCTTCGCCATTCAGGTGCTCGTCGAAGTGCTGCTTCCACCTTTCGATCACCTCACGTTTGTCCGTCAGGAGGCTCCCTTCCTTATCCCTGCATATTTCGGCTTGCGGCACGTAGCCTTTGCGGGATGCGTTGAGCTTCTGGTAGAACTTGCGTGTTTCCTGTGAACGGCACAGCAGTTCCATTTCCTCGCACTCCGCTTCTTCCAGGCGGCGCTTTTTCTCCCGGAAGAGACGGGTCTGCTGCTTCCGCTTCTGTCTGTATCGCTCCACATTCTGTCGGGTTCCATGCTGCAGCATTACCGCCCGCGCTGCATCTTTCTCCTCCAGAACCGCTCTGCACTCCTCGTCGAACCAATCGTTTCGTCGACTCCGTTCTACGTACCCGATTGTGCTCTCGGCTGCGTTGTTGATGGCTGCTTTCACTGTACTCCAGCAGTCCTCTAGAGGGGCCACATCGAGCACACCCTCGTCCGGCAACGCTGCCTCGAGATTCTGCGCGTATGCGGTGGCGATATCGGGTTGCTTCAGTCGCTCTAGATCGTACCGGGGCGGCTGCCGGTAATGTACGTTGTTAATAACGGAGAGTTTTGGGCGCAGTTTAACCATCACCAGGTAGTGATCGGAGTCGATATTAGCGCCACGATAGGTCCTGACGTCGATAATGTCGGAGAAGTGCCGTCCATCAATTAGAACGTGGTCGATTTGCGATTCCGTTTGTTGTGGTGATCTCCAGGTGTAACGATACGGGAGGCTGTGCTGGAAGAAGGTGCTACGAATGGCCATGTTCTTGGAGGCGGCGAAATCGATGAAGCGTAGGCCAACTTTCCAATCGTCGGTCTGAATTCCTCCTCCTGGCCTACCTGAGCGTTTAGATCCCCTATGATGATCTTGACGTCGTGGTTTGGTCAGCGGTCGTACTCGCGTTCGAGCTGCGCGTAAAATGCGTCTTTGTCATAATCAGTGCTTCCGGAGTGAGGGCTGTGCACGTTTATTATACTAATGTTGAAGAATCGGCCCTTGATCCTCAACCTGCACATTCTTTCGTCGATCGGCCACCAACCGATCACGCGCCTTTGCATGTCGCCCATCACTATAAAAGCTGTTCCCAGCTCACGTGTGTTGCCGCAACTCTGGTAGATGGTATGATTACCTCTAAACGTTCGCACCATAGATCCTGTCCAACACACCTCCTGCAGCGCTACGATTCCGAACCCGCGGTCCTTCAGTATATCGGCGAGTATGCGGGTGCTCCCGATGAAGTTGAGAGATCTGCAGTTCCACGTACCGAGCTTCCAATCGCAAGTCCCTTTTCGTGGTCGTCGCCATTGGTATCGGTTCGCATTCTTCTCTTGTTGATTTTCCGGTGCTAGTCTTTTTTACGGCTGGCTCGCAGGGCCTGACACCAACCCACTAACCCAGGGAGCTGGGCTTACCTTCCCGGAAGCTACGGGTTCTGCATTGGCATTTCCTCCAACTACAGTGCTAAATAGCTAGGCTCGAGCGCCAGTCTTCGCCGGGGGTGGTGTTTTTAATGGGCGCCCAGGAGATAATATTTTACCTGAGCTTCCACCCCCAAGAATTCCTTTAAATAAATATTAAATATACTTATTGTAATATGTAGAAACCTCAGCACATTCAATATCTTTTAGAATTTTAGAAATGAGTTTAGACTCTAATCTATATTCCATTATGTATATCACGATTATTTATAAAGCAAATATATTTAATAAAGTATTGAAGAGCTCTAACTGAATACAATACAACAAAGATATAAGGATATCAAAGAGAAAGTATTGGATTCAAATGTGGGAGAGTGAAGATAATACACCGCTTGTTGCTAGTTAAACCAATCGTGCTTACAACCATACATCAGAACTTAGCATTGCTTCAAAATGGAGAAATGGTTGTGATTCCGTCCGTTATGAAGATACTGAAGTCAAGTTTTTGATTGAACTATATCCCAACAAAATGAAGGTTGGTAAGAGTCATCTTTATACCTATACCTGGGAAACTAAGAAAAGAAGAACATCTCACATTTGCATTTGCATCCTATGACAGATAAGTATTTCGAAATCAACTGTAAGGTCGTCTTCAGTGTCTCGTAGTCCAGTCAAGTACTTATTTTTGGGTATATTTAACAATAAATAATTCTCGTTAAAAGCTACTTCTTTAAATAATCAATATCGTAATACACTATTATTTTCACATTTTCGCACTCATAATGCCGACGACTGTATTATTCTCTATTTGAACCACTGTGTAATGGCCCCCATTATAGAAGAAGGAATAAGAAGTGCTTCCCCCCGTTTCGTTCCACCCGTGTCCCCTTTGGCGTGCTTTGGTGAACTTCATATCCTGTGGGAAGGACACCCTTTTATTTCGTATCATACTCCGATAAGGCGTAGTTGTCGCAGTTCAATTTCCTTCTTAAATATATTACAAGTGATAATCCCATTCCTTTCCTCCCCGCACGGGTTACCGAAGTAGGCCGTGCGCAGTGCTCGCTCACATTACCTGCTGCCTACTTAGTGGTGGTTTCATCGGCCAGCAGCCCGGAGAAACGTGAAAGTGAAGGAATTTGGTGTAAACACAGAGCCCCAGTATCGGAAAAAGGCGAAGAAGCAATAAGCAAAAGGCAATCGCGCCGCAAGATAGAAAGAAGAGAGTCGCGGTAGTTCGACGAAAACGACGACGGTGGTGGTTTTTTGTTGTTTTGTTCTATTTTTCGCCGCCTCGTTGGCAACGTGCGACGACGACGACGACGACGGAGCAAAGTGCAAAGCAGAAAGCACGAAGAAAGTTGCTGACTTGCTGGCTCTCCCGTCTGGATCTAGTCGGCCGGCCGTTGTCTCGACACCGTGTGGACAGAGAAAGGAAAGGAAACAAACATCGACCCTGCGAAGCTCCAAAGCAAGCCAGCCAGCATCAAAGCATCCCACAGGTGAGTGTTCGTTTTATGGTATTATTTGAGGGGGGATGCACTATCGGACATCGGGTGGGCAAAAATAAAATAATCGACTTTTGGCTAGGCATTTTTTTTTAGAATTACGAATTTATGCTTTAGTCCAAGAACCTTATTTACAGAAAGGGAATTCTAGGTAACCTTGGGAACCTGGTGTTTGCTACTTTCAGTTGAAGTGAAATGGTAAACTCGCGTGTTATGCCTCTACCATGTATGCTTGTCAACAACAAAATAGTTAATATACTCGTCTCTCAAAAATATATTCCCGTTTCGCCACATTCATTTGCGGTTGAAAATCTTCATTTTGTTATTCAATTCTCTGTCATCTATCATCTCTCTCTAAATATTACATTTCAGTAACAAATTTTGAAAACGACGTATAATCAATGCTACACCATTGATTATACGTCGTTTTCAAAATTTATTACTGATTTAAAAAAATAGAATCTTGATAGCGTCACTCCACTCTTTCCATTTTCAAATGGAAGTTGTGAATTGTCTAAATACATCATAGTTTTCTAATAAAATCAACAAAAACACCTAATACTTTTGATATTGAAAGATCTATATATTTTTCCGCCCATTTCCCATAGTGGGATGGGGGATGGAGAGGGGCTTTGTTACATTCGATGGGAAGCAGCACTTGCGATTTATTATGTTGGAAGCAGTTTATTCCGACAGAAGACTTTCAAGAGGAAATTGGCCCAATTAGGAAATACGCGCATAATGCCTTTCCGGGAAAATGTCGCTGAGAGATCCGATTTGCGTTGTCGAGAATAATGCGGTTTGAATTCTAGAGCAAAAAAACAACAAGTCAATACGATTGGTTGTACATTGATACGTTTGGGGGCGTAAGGATTTATTGGGGGAGGGTGGTTTGAGGTATCTGATGCGCTATACAAAAATATTTGTTCTCATACAAAACATCTGCTGCAACATTTATTCTCATACAAAACATCTGGTGTCGAAATGGCGAACTTTGCTATTCTCTTTAGGAAATTAGCGAAGCGCGTTTATCAAACATGGATCGCTACCATTCGAAATTATTCTCAACCAATGATCAACGCTCTGACCTTCATGCACACAACAGAAACACATGTTTGATGAACAAATTGAGATTTGAATTATGAAAAGAAATCCACGTGCTCCGGTGGGAGTCGAACCCACGGCTCCCAATACGCTAGATGGGCGCTTCTTTCCTCCAAGCTACAGAGCCACTTAACCATCCACGTTCCCTTGAAGGCACAGAACTGAACTCTATTCCATTCATACACATGCAGGATTGTTACAACTACAACTTATTCAAAATTGAAAAAGCCAAGGAAAAAGCACTTTTCTCCAGAATGACGAACAAGCAAAAAAAAAATCAGCGTGTCCGATTGTCATAATTGACTAAATAAACAATTGGACATTCTTATTTTCTTCGATTTATGAATCATTTTAGGAAAAAGTGCCTTTTTATTTCTGGAACATTTGCCATTTTCAATGGAGCCTTAACCCTTATGCGGCCAACAGTGTGGGTACCTAGCGCCCATTTAAAAAGCACGGTGTAGAAAAAAGCAAAAAGTTTGTCGGACACATTACGGATAAATCTTTGAAATTTGATTTGGTAAAACGAAATATTTTGCATGAGTCTCTGGTTTAGTAGATGTTAATTAGGCCATCCCTATTTTTGTAAAAGTTGGAAATGTTAAAAGTTCAATATTGATCGTTTTAGCTAGGGGTCTCCAGTTAGCCTAGTGGCTAAGGCTATGGATCGCCAATCCGTAGACGGCGGGTTCAATTGGCGTTCCAGTCGGGAAACTTTCCTGGACTCCCTGGACATAGTGTATCATTGTCCTTGTCTCACAATATACAAAATCATGCAATGGCAGATAAAGAAAGCCCTTCAATTAAAAACTGTGTAAGTGCTTTAAGAACACTAAGTTGAAAAGAGGCAGGCCAAGTTCCATTGCGGACGTCGAGCCACAAAGAAGAAGAAGATCGTTTTGCAATATTGAACTTTTAACATTTCCAACTTTTGCAAAAATAGGGACGGCCTAATGTTAATTGACCTATTTACCCTTTCATTGTCACGTCCTTTCGGTCATCGGGAAAGGGGAAGGAATGTTAGTTCGACAACCGTTGTTACTATAAACCGTGGAATCCACAGCATCCCCACAGTTGTCTCGGGAAGGAGTATTTGTTAGTAGGGTAGGGTAAGGTGTTGATTAGGGTGGCCCAAACTTATATGAAAAACAAAAATTTCGAAAAATGCCAAGTCTTACCTTCTAAATCAGTTGTTTTGGACTTCCAGAAGCTACGTTCAAAATTTGAGCAAAATCGGTTGAGCCTAAGGGGGCGCTCAAATTTGTATGGAAAAACTTGGCCAAATGTATGCAGAAATTTAAAGTTTTCGAATTTTGCCGCTAGGTGGCGCTGTAAGCGTTCAATAAATAAGCCCTTTTGTATTATTGTAGATGACTATATGCCAAAGAACTTTGAAGACCGCGAAGTGATCCGACGAAAAATAAATATATTCTAGGCAAAGTGAGGCAAAGTATTGAGATTTTATTATTGATAGTATTCCTTTACATGTAATTGGAAAAATAACAATAAAGTTTATCCTTACTTTACCTAGGGTATAACTTTTTCACAGACGTTGGATCACTTGGTCTTTGACAAACTTATTTGGCATATAGTCACCTACAATAATACCAAAGGGTTTGATTATTGAATGCTTACAGCGCCACCTAGCGGCAAAATTCGAAAACTTGAAATTTCTGCATACATTTGGCCAAGTTTTCCCATACAAACTTCAAGCGTTTTGAGCGCCCCCTTAGGCTTAATTGATTTTGCTCAAATTTTGCACGTAGCTTCTGGGAGTCCAAAACAACTGATTTAGAGGTAAGACTTGGCATTTTTCGAAATTTTTGTTTTTCATATAAGTGTGGGCCACCTTAGTGTGGATCTTGGAGCCACCTTTGGTAAGTGATATGATCCACTAGTAATATGAAAATACACGACAAGGTCTTCATCCGGATTATGGTTTATTTCAGTGGTGCTCAGGCTGGAGGATACCGGGGGCCAAATTTGCAATTCGGGATCGACCTGCTGGCCGCATAAAACATCGATGCACAAAAACAACAAAAATAACAATTCTAAAGCATATTTATTACAAATCTGAACTGTTCAGAACTTGTGTAAGGGAGTTCAATTTAGATTCATAAGTTTGGTTGAGAAAAACGTGTGAGCTTCAAATTGAAATTCAAACAAACAATTTAGAAGTTGCCCCTAGAATTGCCTTGAAGCCACTTCAAGAACTTGTCAAGCAGCTTTTACAAGAATTTCTTTTGAATCGCTCCAAAAAGGTTTGCTGCATTTTCTCCTGAAATTTCTTGTTGAGTTGCTCCAGAAGGTTTTCAAAAAAATTCTTGAAGTTTCTTTTAGTTTTTCTAGAATTCTCTTGGAACACCTCCAAGAACTCCTCTTAGATTTGCTTTTGGAACTGCCCTGAAGTTATTTCAGGAATTCCTCATTAATCGTTTCCAAGTATATCTCCTAGAATAGCTTCGGTATTTTTTCCGAAAATTTTCCAGGAGTTTCTTGAAGGTTTTAGTATATTCTTTCCATAATTCTATTCTAAAGTTGATAAAACACTTCATCATTAAATTTCTTCAAAAATTAGATTTTTAACAATTGTTCCCGGAAGTTTCTTCAACATTATCTTCTAAAGTTGCTGCATAAGTTGCTTCAAATTTATTGCTCAAATTTTCCTCAGGCGTTCTAGGCATCTTTTGATGCAGTTGGTCCTGGAATCTTGTTTGTAGTTACTCCTGAAAATTCTCTTTTTGTTACTCGAGGAATTTATTCTAAAGTTGTTCAAGAAATTTCTGTTAGAGTGGCACCAGAACATTTTTCTAGGAGATGCTCCTATAATTTCCATGCAGTATCGCCACAACTTTCTCATTGAGTTTCTTCAGGTTTATTTTCTCCAGGATGATTTGAGATTCTCCATATATTTCGCTTAGAGTTGCTTAAAATTTTTCGCCAATAATGTTTCCTGAAGTTTCTCCAAAAATGTATCCAAAAGTTTCTTCAAAATGGCACAGGAGACGCTTTATGAATCTCGCCTAAGTTTTTTTTTTAAGTTCGTTAAGGAGTTTCGCTTGGACAATTAAAATTGGGTTCAAAAGTTTTGTTTCGAAAAAATGTGTGAGTCTTATAATAGAAATTTAAACAAACAGTGAAAATTAATCTACGTTGAGATTTATTGAGAATTTTGTCAAAAACTTCGTGCTTTGTGTTTTTATGTTCTTCGGAAAGGTAAAATGTGAAATATTTGCTCAGTGTTGCATTAACTGCGCTTAAAAACTGCAACTTATTTTTAAATGATTCAAGATTACATTTTTAACAAACTTTCATTTGATTCGTTCCACTTATAAATAACTATAAGCTGGCTTCAAGACTTAGCTGAAATGCCGAAATATTTCGGAGTTGCGATTTCGAATCTTACCAGAACGGATTGTTCTTTTTTGTTTGTTTATCATTTAATTTGTGTTCAACACTGTAAAAATTGATCAGCAATTTTTTTTTTTTATTTTTTAATAAATTTAACGAGTTATTACAAATAATCGTTCAAAAATTTTGATTCGTCTTAAAGTACTCCGCGGGCCGCATCTTAAGGCTTGGAGGGCCACATGCGGCCCGCGGGCCGCAGGATGAACACCACTGGTTTATTTGGTCGTCTCCTGCATACTTGATCTTTGCTCCACGAAAATGGACATTCAAAGAGCACAGGCTCCGCGGTCTCGTCGCAGTCTGCACACTCCGGATATGCGGTGGAACCTGCGTGTGCAGATACCATTACCCTAGTATGGAGATCGCTACTGTCGCGAGCAGGGGGCACATCGTCCGAGGCCATTCTGTCGCGTTTTTCTGCGAAACAACGTCCAAAAGTTTGGATGCGTCATAATATCCTATGTGCCTTCTTTCCTTGGACTTCGTGGCGTATCAGCAGATTCGGACGTTATACCCCGAAGAAATGCGTCACAAACTCTTGGGACTTTATGGCCTCGGACTTTATGATACTGCGCCATCAATATATGGCTTATGATTGGTCAAAATTTCAGCGTTTTTGATTGACGTTCAAAAAAGTTATGAACATTATAATTTGACGAAAAATTTGCTGAGTGAACAATTGTTTGATACACTGTAGTTAATGTCAAATATCTCGGCAATGGTCTCGAGTAAGCGTAAGCTGCTCGCGGCGCAGTATTACAAAGTCCGAGGCCCTAAAGTCCCAGGAAAAACGCTGAATTTTTTACCAATTATAAACCATGGTACAATTTTCAGCGAGATTGAATAAATTTTCAGGAAGTTATAGAACTTTTAGTAAAGCTTGATGGTTTATTAAACGAAATTTTAATACTCTATATTTCAAAGAATGTTAGATGAAATATTTTCCAACTTTTTGAAAGGAACACTAACACATGAACATTTAATACGCAATCTTGTAAGGGTTGATTTGTTCACTACAAAAAATAAACAAATCTGTTTATGTAGTTGACGATGTTTATAAATTTTCCATATTTTCAAACGTTTTCAATTAAAAAAGTGCATTAATTGAACGAAAAATGCATGGGACCTACTATGCATATGTGGTTTAGTAGGTCCTGTAAAAAAATATTACATTAAGAAAGCTTTAAGAAGTTGAACACACTTGGCACTTTTATTGATCAAAATATGACAAATTTTCAAATGAACAAATAGGGTAATTCGCCAATTGTTGAACGGTTAGTACTGGCATTTTGGTTTTCGTTCGTTTTTCTGTGCATAATTCCACTTTAGTTGAAAAATATCCAGTGAACGTCTAGATCTACTCATACCTTATACTGCCCATTGAATTTGTATTCCCTTAAATTCCATTTTCTAAGAGAAAAAAGAACATTTGTATGGGAAGTCTGTAACCCAAATGTTGAACGCTTCCTTAAGCTAGCTCATCCTAATGTTGGACGGTTCTCGCCAATTGTTGAACGGTTGAAGCTTTGTTCGTAATTGATGACGTATAACCCGACATCAACCTATCATTCACCTATTTTTATTTTGGCCACCAAACCCAACATAGACACGATAGTTACCCGATGTGGGTCCAACAGTGATCCAACATTTGATAAAATTTGACCCGACTTTGATCCGACATCCGACATTTTTTCACTCTGGCGGACTTTTTTCCGGGTTTTTCGTGTTTTGTTCCCGGCTATTCCGAGCTAGTGACAATTCATTTAAATGACAAGGAATCGCACATTTGAAGAGAGCTCTAGTGGACTGAAATCGTTTTAAACATGACTAGATGCAAAAATGGCTGAAAAGATTTGATTAGAAGTGAAAACGACATAAGAAAAGTATGCCTTTAAAAGCCCCTGTAACACTTCTGGAAACCCAGGGACCCACTCAACCCCCAAGAACACTCGTGGAACTACCCTGAATCACTTGAAAACACGTGGGATGCCCCTGAACCTCCTGAAACGCCATGAAATACTCCTGGGACCCCCTTAACACTCTGAATTCCTCTTGAACAATTCTGGAATGCCCTTGAAACCCATTGAAAACCACTGGAAACTTTCTGAAGCCCACTGGAACACTCCTAGAACATCCCTGGAACGCCCTTGAAACCCCATGAAATGCACGGTTAGGTAAAGTGAAAAAAAAATTCTAGCAGTCATGCTAACATCGTAGATTATGCCAGTGTTCAACAATTGGATCATGGATGCATAATGATAGTGTGATAAGAAAAATATGTTTTTCAATTTAAATTACAATGAAAATGTGATTTTAAACAATGTTAAACTGTTAAGGACATCCTTCCAGTTCTTGTAACTATGGTGTGCCTTTGATATTTGTGGTTGATTTGCTCGCAAAGCTTATTTCGTAACAGCAATTTCTTAACATTAATCTTAAGAATTGTGTAGTTTTCGTGTAATCAGCGGTATCAAATTTTCAATAATTTTTTTTTACATAAAATATGTATAATTTTGTAAATTAATTAAAGCAATATCGTGACCCACATGTATATGCATCTACATCATACGTTTACGTTGGATGAAAATTACTTAAGAAAGATTTATAATGAAAAATTCAGAAACTGTTCAACATTTGGGTAGTGTTCAACAATTAGCGAATTACCGATTTTTAATATTTTTTGTAGTAAATATAAAACTTCAAACATAGCTGCATATGAAAGCTGTATAGGAATAAGCTGTAACACAACAAAAAATGAAAAAGTTTTAATGAAGTACATATTAAGATAAAGTGTTTCAAAAATTTGTTCAAAAATCTTATAAGTTTTACTAAAAGTTCTATAACTTTCAGAAAACTTTCTCGCTCAAAGTTTTACCAATGGAGCTTTAATACATTGTTCATGATTGGTCAAAATTTCAGCGTTCTTGATACACGTATGACAAAGTTATGAACATTTAAATGAAAAAAAAAATTAGCCGAAAAAAGTGCTGTATGGACAATTGTTTGATACACTGTATGACAATGTCATTATCGCCATGATTGCCCTTTGCAGGCCTATTCCACGTGGCTTCCGAATTCCAGCTTATCGTCGATCATGACTCCCAATTGCTTCAGTGGGCGCTTGGAGTTGATCGTGCACCCGCCTGTTGGTGACTGCCTGTTTTTCAGACTTGCGGTTGTTTACCACTACTACCTCCGTTTTGTGATGCGCGAGTGCCAAGTGTCTCGACTCGACCTCATCCAGTACTCCACTATGTCAATTGCGTGCGTTGCTTCCTCTATCGACTTGCCGTATACCATGCAATATCAATATACCATGCCGACTAGCTTTACGCCCGGTGGAAGTTTGAACCTCAATACGCCATCATACGCCGCGTTCCATAGTACTGGGTCCAGGATGGACCCCTGAGGTACCCCCGCGGTGATATTGTAGCTCCTTTCGCCTTCCTCGGTGTTATAGATTAACACCCTATTCTGGAAGTAGCTCTCCAGTATCCGGCATAGGTTAACCAGGACTCCTAGGTGGTGTAATGCGCGCACCCATGGTGTATTGCGCGCTGTTGAACGCATTCTTTACGTCCAGCGTGACGACCGCGTGGTTACAGCCCTAATAGCGTCCACCGTCGATCGACCCTTCCGAAAGCCGAACTGGTTATCCGAGAGGCCAGAGTCATCGGGTTTCTCGGTATAGACCATCAGCCTCAACAAAATGATCCGTTCCTAAAATTTTCCGGTGGTGTCCAGCAGGCAGATAGATCTGTATGCCGAGGGGTCGCTAGGTGGCTTCCCGGGTTTGGGCAGTTGATCCAATCTTTGCCTTCTCCACCTCCGAAAATTCGTCTCCGTCTAGGCACCTCTGCATAGCCATTCTGAACATGCCAGGTCTAACCTCGATGGCCGTCTTCATGGCTACTGTCGGGATACCGTCCGGACCCGGAGCCTCGTTCAACATAAGCGGCTTCGCTATTGCAATGAGTTCGTCGTTCGTCACCTGGGTTTGGCCATAGGGGACGGGGGCCCATGGCCTTTTACCGTGGCGCGGAAGCAGCGTTTCCAAGATCTTCTGCAGCATCTCGGGGAAGCGTTTTGGAGGTGCTGACGCGCCTTTCGTTTTGGCCATGACTACTCTGTAGGCATCACCCCATGGGGTCGTGTTGGCTGCCTGGCAGAGATTATCACTTACGCTTATCAATCTCTTTGTTCAGTGCTAGTTTAGTCGCCCTGTAGGCATCTCTTCGTTCAATCTAGTTTTTTTCCGCGCATCCTGCCGCGTGGAGTTCTGCGATTTCTGGACACCTCTAGTACACCGGTTTGCGTCCCTTTTCTGGGTAGGAATCGCCTTGGCATAGCGTCGTCACATGCACGGCTTAGGGTTCCG
The DNA here is from genome assembly GCF_035046485.1 of Aedes albopictus. NCBI lineage: Eukaryota > Metazoa > Arthropoda > Insecta > Diptera > Culicidae > Aedes > Aedes albopictus. The sequence continues at coordinate 124,794,687 of NC_085136.1, read as the reverse complement.
ACTAAATAGATAGACGCTGGATAAATCGTCGATGTAACCCTCCATAAGCAATCACTCCACAAATACCGGCTTATCGAATCGAGAGGTCAGCCATCACCGATGACCTTCGGCTGTGGCCGTATTCCACCCTGAATCGAATCGCAAGATGGTCACTGTGCGTGTATCCATCGTCGACCCTGCAGTTCGAGCTAGGGTTTAGACCCGGTCTCCAGAAGGTCACATCAATGATGAACTCTGCATAATTCCTACGGTAGCATTTTTTTTCGCCTACGTTCGCGACATCCACGTTCAGTCTAGCCATAGCTTCGAGTAGAGCCCAACCGCGTTAGTCAACGGGAGTCGGGACTCAATCCCACTAGTGCGCATGATAGCAAATCCAGCATAGACGAGGGTCTATCGGCTATCTGAGAGGGGCATATAACAACTGCAGTAGTACAACCCGTTGATCTTCGCTATTGCGAAGCCCGCGTGCCACGTGAACATTATTTCCTGGATCGAAAAACGACCGGTTATACAGTTCGCCGCTAGCTTGACCTTATCCGCTACCCAGTTTCTGTTATTGGAAGGGATGACTCCGAGACTGATTGCCACAGCAACTGCTGTGCCGCTTCACAGTGGTTCAAGTTTAGTTTTGTAACCTGCATTATCGTTTCGAATTTCGGCCTCCTCGCGTGCCTGGGCATTTGGGCCCGCCCGTCGTGTGGCCATTGTTCGCCGTACAAATAAAGCATTTTGGTGCCGAAATGGCCTTCTACTCCACACTTCCTGCAGAGTTTTCTCCGATCAGAGCCTTTGCATGCCCAGGACTTATGTCCTTGCTGAAAGCACTTGAAGCACGCCACTGGCGGCTCGTGTATGCTGAGAGGGCACACTGACTAAGCTACCTTGATCTAGGCTAGTGCACCACGCAACCTCAAGGTTAGCTGCGTAGCCTAGCAGCAACGAACATCGATGACTCGCTCTGGAGAGTCCATCACGGTAACATGCTGGCACTTAGCCAGTTTCCCGAGTGGTCCTCGCCACTCTCTTTGTCCTTGGAAGGCGGGCAGGGTCAACCCCGCCCGCGCCCTACTGCTGAGCGGACATCAAGAACTGATGCCCACGTGCATCGACCTGCCCGCAAAGGAAGGGTATCACTACCCCTCAGGCCCTATCAGATGCACCCGAAGGTTGCAGACAGCAGGGTCTCACTTACCCCGACCCTTGCCGGGGACCCCTTTCCAACCGCGGGCTCGGATCCAACCCAGTAGACCGACGCCACGACAGCACCACTACCGGGACTTCCTCTCCGCGGCCACTTAATCGCTGTAAGGGTCGATCTCGACCGCAGGGCACCGGTATGACCTACAAAGACGACTCCAAACTCCTGGACCACCTCTTGTACTGCATCTGGACTAGCCATTCTCCGAGTTCACGCGCCACCTCCTCTGTAGCTCCCAGACGATATGGGTGATAGCCGTTGAAACGGCGTTCCAGCCAAACTCATCCCTACACATCCTCTGGACCAAGTTGTCCGGAGTTGTGTCCTCCCCGCATGTGGCAAGCATGCGGTCACGCATTGTGCGAAAACGCGGGCACACGAACAAAACGTGTTCCGCGTTTCCTACGGAGCTTGAACGAGGCGATTTGCGTGCCTGCCTGGCCCTTTCGCAGGCGAATCGCTGCACTTGGGTACACCAAGCCCCTCTTAGTGGCGATCTCGCCAATCCCCCTCGCGCGAACGGGTTCAACGCCGGTCCCTCTCCCAAGTAACAATTATACTTTTGTGACAATCCTGAAGTAATTTCTAAGATAGAATAATAAAACTTAGCAATAAAGCTCTTTGTTCTGCAAATCCGAGATAAAATAGGCATAAAATATCTATAAGACGAATCTGGCCCAATCTTCAGGAGATCTCCAAGGCTGCTTTTGAAGACTGCTTTGAAACTAGTTGTATTTATGTACTTGCACTGATGATTGATTATAAGAACTTCATAAAACTTTAACAAGAATAGCTTGAGGCATGTTGATCTTTTAGCTGTCTTTCCCAAAAGTGCTAGTAGTGCACAATAAATGAAATCTGTTACCTAAGCATTATGCAGATGCGAACAAGTTTTTTTTCATGGATGAAATGTTAATTGAACTGTGAATTAATTTCCATCAAATTGAAATGGCTAAAGCATTTAAATTGCCTGAGAGATCGTTGGTGACAGGGAATCAAAATTTTCCGTGCCATACCCACTACTTCGTTAATATGCCATCTAAAACATACGAAAATAACATAGCGCCTCAAGAATAATATCATTCATTAATATACGAAGACAAAAATTTCATATAAAAACAAAGGGCTACGCCACTTTTTCAATTCCTTCTAGACATGGCTGCCGTTCCAAGCGAACAAAACTCGTGCAGCCGCCATCAATTGTTATTATCTTTAATCCAACCCACTTCAAAGCAATGATGGAACTAAGTTGGCTTGCATGAAAGCTACAGCATTTATTGAAGATTGTTTTTACTAGTAGTGATCTTAAGGCAGATTTATTCGTCTTAAATGAAACTTGTGCGCTTTATTCAAGAGTAACAGCTTTTGACAGTTGTTTGTTTACGTTTTTGGAGCTAGAAAATTGTCTCTGTACATTTCGCGTCAAGATGTGCCAATTCGATGATATTTTCGTGTGTTTTTGCAATAATGAAGTGCAACTTACTAAAATTACTTTATTTAGCATGAACATAAGAAGAATCACAGTAAGTACCCATATCATTTTCGGTTCGTATAGCTGTGGCCTGCATGAGTAACTAGCTAAAGGTAGGGCGACAGCAGCAAGCTACTCGCATTTTTGATTGGCTATAAAATAATCAATTCGTCGATATGATTACTTTTGAGCATCAAAATGCATAAATTATCAGTGAGCAAAAAGATTAAATGTTTACATTTGCATGAGAACGCAGTTTAACTACCAATTTGTTGCATAATTTATCGTTTGGGTTGATAAGATAGTTCATTTTTTTATGATTTCGCTTAGTTCTTGTTCCAGAGTAGTGGCTCTAGCACAAGAATAGAAGGTTTCAAGCAGTTTTTAAAGAAGGATAACTCAGATGAAATGCACTTCAATAAACGAAGCATAAACTTCTATTAAAATATTTTGGTGTTATGTGTTGAAAATAACTTCAAATACGACTTAAAACTGATGATAAGATGAAATACTCTAGTAGATCCAGTCGTTTTATGCGCAATTTTCAAAATTAACTTGAAGAAAACCTAAAAACCGCAAACGAACGAAGATTGTTTTCTCTTGATAAAAACAATCACAAATGTTCCATGAATTGGTCATGCTACGATAAAGCTTCCATAAAAATAAACAAATCTAAATGGAATTTAAATTGTTACTTGGGCTGGAGAACTTAATGACACTGAAAAGATGAAAAAAGTCGTTACCTTTATAATGCTCCTCACTCTGCAATTTGAATAACATGTTATTGGTGGAGGCTCGTAGGTTAGGTAAGAGTCACCAAGCTTCTAGCCGCTTCATGCTATGGGGTGAGGATTCGATTCCCACTCCGGGTGAAGAAACTTTTCGTGAGAATAGTTTCTTATTCGTATCTATGTGTCCGTTGTCTAGAGTTAAGTTCCATTTAGTCTGTACAGCCATTGGCTGAAGACGGTGTCCGCGTCTTTTCTTATTCAAATTATTTCCAAGAGAAACGTCATTAGTCCAATAACATATCTCTTGATCACTATATTCATGGTGATACTTCAAGTAACTTGTAATTCAGTTCAGGTTCCTGTTTGAACATAGCATAACGTTGAGAATGTGTGCTAAAAAGTCCCAGTTGAGATGTCATGCTAATAAGGAGAAAAACGTTTTCACGTGAAAAATATTGAAGCGATCACCCCCTTTCACTTTATTTTCCTTAAACGTTCGCACGGTAAAGCGTCATATTTACACACCACATTAATAATCGAAACGATGCAGTTTGTGGCAATTCATTGATTACGTACGGATATATGTGGGAAGGTTCAAGAAGTCTTACATGCCATACCAACGTGGGTTTTCATACAAATAATCTTACAATGAGGGTCACACCGCACCGACTAAACCCGTGTCAATTGTCTTACGTAAATAATAAACGACCCCTTCGCTCAGAACAGAACCCACCTTCAAGGCCACTATATGGAGAACTGTTGATAGATGAAACTGTGGCGGCCTGCTAGCGTTTTTCGCTCGCTCGCTCGATTGATTTGCTTCGCGAGTCATCTTCGATGTTTACTTTCATACCACCCGCACCCTCCCACAGTCTTAGCCCGTGGAGCAGCCGGCGCTCGGTCATCGCCGTCGTTGTCGTCGTCTGATGCTCATGTTTTGATCGCATGCCAGTCAGTATTTAGAGGATGGTTCGCGTGATGATAAGCGGTCTCTCACCACGAAAGGTGTCATGATTTGGCCTCATCAACGTGTGGGGCGGTGAATCGTCGAAGGGTTTCAGCCAGTTGCCACACAGTCGCTTTCCACAACTACAATGTCGAGGTGTACAGAAGAGCACTGTTAGGGTAATTGATCGATCTCTGCTTGCTTCAATGCTCACTGAGTTAGGTTTAGAAGCGAATTAGTAAGAATTGTCTGTATTACGTAAGAAACCGATTCCCAGATTCCGAGAGAAGATTGCTTTGACTGGACTAAGTGATGCATATATTTAGTCAGGTAAACCTAACTACAGCAAATCATTGCAAACCGTGAGAGGTGCTTTGGTAGAATAAATTACTCGCATGACTTCAGAAACAGGTTCACGGAGAATTGCGCAATTATTGGCTGAAAACTGATCTAATCCTTTCTTTTAGGTATACTTATTAGCAGTATTTATTCCCAGTTTTGAGGTATCTTTATTTTTCAAAAATATATTGACACTAATTCAGAATATGCATAGCAGTGCTGAAAATGTCATTTCGACATATCTAAGTTCAAGCACATACAGCACATTTTAGAAGCTGAAAATGAGAATATGGTATATGGACCTTGTGCGGCCAGACCAGTTCTACAAAAATTCACGGAAAATCCACTCTTTTTCGAATATTTAAGGTAAATATCACGAGCTATTTTCGAAAAATGCCAATTGATATTCATGGTGAATATCAATTAGCATTTTAGGAGATAGTCCGTGACATTTACCTTACATATTCGAAAAAGAGCGGGTTTTTCGTGACTTTCCTGTAGAACTGGTCTAGACGCACAAGTTTCCCATATACCATAGTCTCAAGTTGAGCTTCTAAAATGAGCTTATGTGGTTGAATATGTCGAAATGACATTTTCAGCACTGGTGCAGAGTGACGAAAAGTGTTTATTGGCAGAGGAAGCTCTCAGTTTTTTAACTGTGGACTGGTCATAGAATACAAAGCTGAAAAGTAAGTTTTATCCCAGTTGGTATATTACGCCTAGAAGAAGCTTGCTGCAAGTTACGCAGTCGACTATGCATTCGCTTTATAAGCGGATGGTCATGGTTTTGATTTCCGGCCCCGGCACTTGCAAATTTTCGTTCAATTCTTCTTCATCATACCCCAGGAAGCAAAAAGAACTTACTTTCTTGTGAACCCATGACTGACGGCTCTATATTGTATATAGTAGCATTGATCGGTTTGATACTTCAAACCGATAGACGTCGTATCATGAAGCACACTATAGCACAAACAAAATGTATATGTAGAGAGGTATCAAACGGATCAAATCTCCTCCTTCGCACGGTACTCACATAGTTGAATAAACAGTAATCGACCGACTGGCCGACTGATGATGGTGAAAGATCTGCATTAGGTATTGGAGATACCTACTTCCCTAACCGTTGCAACGCGTTGTTGGCCGATGTGTTGTCAACTACCAGCCTATAGCGTGAATGATATCGCCGGCTGCGGCTGCTAGTCGGTCGTCCGTGAGTGTGACTCATCGCTGTGATATTTGAATAAGAAGGTCACCATTCCAACTCGATCCACGACGATGATGATGACGGAGTGCGAGAAAGTGAACCGAACGAAAAAGGTAGATTGATTGAAACAGTCAGTATTGGTAGGTAGATGTAATCGCTGCAAAGCCATTTGAACGATAGAAGAGTTGAGATCAAATTTGGCGTCCTGTAAATGGAAGCGAGTGGTTTAGTGCAAACTGGCTATTTTGGCAAACATCAATGGTATCAAAATATTTATATGTATTTCGTTCCTAGTTCGGATTAGGTTAGCGTTGAAAGGGCAGTTTTTCTCTGAAATCGAATTATGTATCTCCGTTTTACTACCTTTATAAAATTGGTGGCTAGTAGATGCAAAAATTGTATTAGCATACACTGTCAACCATAAGTCACGTGCAGGGTGGTCCTCAGCATGGTATACGCTTTTATGAAAAAAATCATCGCTTTGGTCCTCATTTATGTTCCGAATGAGCTGTGCAAAACTTATTATACAGTCATTGCGCAATTATGGGTCACACACAATTATTAGTCACTTTTCGCTTTAGTAGATAAATACTGAATAATTGCAAGCTTTTGTTAGCCATTATCATTTTTTGTTTATAAGTTGATTTGTTTTGTGTCACTATACGTATCGCACACGTCCAAACATACATATTTTCGATATTTTTTGTTCGGCGCAAAACCATCCGTCAAAGTAACGCTTCGATTGTGAATATCGGAAAGTGCGTGCGCTGCTTTCGTAAGCTCTGTAAAAGCCAGCTTCAGTGATTTTCAAGTGCAAAATTGTATCGTCACCAGAACAAAGGTATAATAAACGTTCTAAATGTAGAAATTAATGTGACTGCAGCTAATTAAAGCTTATTTCAGGCAAAATTTAAGTGACTCATTATTGTGCCCAAGGAACACCAAAAATCACACAATTATGGGTCACTTTTTGTGCAGCATAATATTGACAGTTCTGTGTACATGGACATTGGATACTTTTAGTCGTTTATCGGTGGTTGTGTTGAAGATTTTGTCCCAATTTTGAAAAATTGATTCCAAATCGTGAAAACACGCATTGTTAAGAGGTTTGAGACCAGTTTTAGATTCTACTAAAATAGTTGATTTATCGAGAATAAGTGATTATTCAGTGAAAAAATAGACAAAACATTATTGTTGAACCGATTCCTCTTGAGTGACCCATAATAGGCAACAAATTGACCCATAATTGTTACACAGCCAATTTTGACCCATTATTGTGGTTTTCATTATTCACCAACATTTTTGTAATTTTCACCGGCTAAAGTGAATTTTACAAGCAAATTTTTATATAAAACAATAAAAAGTAGTTTCATTGAAGAATATAAAATAAAAAATAATGAAAGTGTTATTTTTGTGTGTAAAACAATTCATATTATGAAATGATTGTTCCTTGAGTGACCCATAATTGTGCTATAAGTGTAACAGTTGAATTATTAAAAAATAAGTGTGATTTATGCAACGTATCTTACAGATTTTCTGTAAAAATCTATTTTTTTCTTGTGTTCTGTCATAAAATATGAATTACCCAAGTAACCACGGTGCTGAAGCCTTATTGCATGCAGATATACGGTGTATTTAGAGCAATCATTACTTTACATGCAAACTTAAGGTTGATTTAAAGTGGAAATGGGCAATTATAGAATCAATTTAAGATTATACTGGTATAATCTTAGTTCAGTCGCATAATTGCCATTTCCACGTTAAAACAACCTTAAATGTTCATGCAAAGTAACGTGTTGCTCTAAATATACCGTATATCTGCATGCAATAAGGCTTCAGCACCATGGTTACTTGGGTAGTTCAACTAATTGAGCTATTATCGAGGTACATTGGATGTTAATACTTGCAAAACATTTTTATACAGTGTGTTAGGTTCCTGAGTGCAAACTTTTTAAAGGGTGATAGAGGACCATAAATGGTGAAAAGAATTGTTCTACGCATATGGTCAAATCTCAACCGTTACGTAGTTATTTAACTAAACCAATCGATTCAGAGATGCCATTTGATAGAAAATTCAATAATCTTTCAAATAAGGGTAAAAAAACTGCGATAAGTTTGACCATTTTAAAGTTATAGCCAGTTAAGGCAATAAGCGTCAAAAACATGGGGAGTTCAATAACTACGTAACGGTTGAGATTTGACCATACGCCTAAAACAATTTTTTTCACCATTTATGGTCCTCTATCACCCTTTAAAAAGTTTGCACTCATGAACCTAACACCCTGTATAACTCGTTCCATAAAAAAAAGTCAAAGTATTGATACTTGGTAGGTTTGTTGTTCTTCAAAAACAATTAAACTCGTATTTTCTTATTGCGTCATTAGCGTATCCAGTGTAATGTAGGGTGGTCCGAAAAATCGAAGTTTTTCAATGCCAAAACTATTATTTTTGAAATAATTTATGGACAAGTTTGCCGATTTTAAGTTTTTTTAAGATATTGAATTGTAGATTCATAGGAAAAATATGTTGAAAGGGTCAAACTGTGTTTAGATGTTACAAGTATGTAAAAATATTAGGGTTTTACGTCAGAAAATTCTGAAAATTTCGCGTACCACATTGATTGATTGATTTGTCTTCATAAAAGAGACATTCAGCCCTTGGCTGGTTCGTCTCTACGTCGCGTATCACATAAAATAACCAAAGATGTATGATTTTTTTTTTGTTTTTGAGATATGAAAATAAAAAGTCATAGTTTAATATAAGCTACACAGCAAAAAATACATACGCAACCAATTAGGCCAATTTTACCAAGTTAGAAGGTAAACATAACACTCAATTCTGTTTTACACGATAGATGCGTCCAAGCAAAAAAGGTTATGTAAAAAATAGTTCGCGTAACTTCGAGAAATCGCGCAAATGATCAAAATTGCGTAAAAAAGTCGAGTACCTTCGAGAATATCGCCCAAAAAAGTCGTGCATAATAAAATTGCATTAAAAAAGTCGTGTAAATACAAAATTGAGTGTACATACGAAACTGGTTCAAAGTATCTAATATAATCTAATCTAATCTAATCTCACACTAACGCAGCCATTACTTGAATGCATCCTGAGAAAAGAAGACTTTTCAAGTCTATCATTTTTCTTGTCTAACGGCCAGGCCAACTGCGCAGCATGTGCCGCAGAGAAGATTTCAAGGCAGAGAAAGATTTCAACATAGTCAATATTTGAAAACATTCTACACCTTGAAATCGAGGGAAAAGATGGAAGCGTGGACCTCCCGTACCAAACGCTTCCAGAGATATAGATATTTAAACATGTTCGCATGTATTATTATGGTAATGTATACGGTGATTTGCTAAAAAATATTGATTAGTGCGCCAGGAATGGTGGTAAGATTCTTCACTGAAAAGAGAATAAAGGATTAAGTAATATATACTGAATAAGGCATAAGTGACACGCTCGTTACAGTTACTATTTTTTTAAAACATGGTATTATTATACAATAAAATTACCTGAATCCTCCTGAAACAAAAAGGTTTATTAGAAGTCAAAAACAAAACATAAATAAAAACATAACAAAAACATAATAAAAACAAAAATACATCAAATTTTAATCTGGTATGCTACCACTTTAGGCAGTAAAATAGCAAGATTAAAATTAGATGCAATGTGGTAGATCTTACACCGTAACGCACCGTTCTAAGGTGATCTACCCACGTTACGGGAATACGAAACTGGTTCAAAGTATCTGGTGAAAAAGGTTTGGTGACTTCCAATGTGAAGGAGCGAAGTTACGTTTATAAATGGATACATCGTTAGAAATTACGCCTGTCGATATGTATTTATTGTGTACCGTAAACCGGGGTCAAATTGATCAGCGGGGTGAAATTGATCAATCAGGGACTATTTCATTCCATATTCCATATAGCAACTTCTATAAGTCGTTATGATCATAAAGTTCTTACGTTATTCAGTTCATGGATGCCTAGAGATGAGTGTGGACTTTTCAGTTTTTACACAAAGTTAGTCTTACATTACTTTTTTAAGGTTTTTAATGTGTTTTTACTTAGATGAAACCGTTGATACTAAACAATCAATTGCCACTAGTACTCTCTGTAAACTTTCTGTGTCAACATTTTTATGAAACCTTTATTGTGATGTTATGTAGCTATTCTAGACAAGAATCAGATATTAAACTATTGTATTTTGTTTAAAAAGTATTCTAATGGGGCTGACTTCGCTTATGTCATCGGAAATTGTCCACCTTCAGGCGTTTATGAGTCAGTTTCAAAAATTAATTTAGCCTTTTAACGACCAAATACACAAGTTGTAAAAGTTTTGACACGTTATTCGTGTTCAGAAGGTCAAAATTAAGTGGCCTTTATGAATTCAATCTGAGTGGTATTTTCATTTTTTTTTGGGTTTGAACTTATTTAACTTTATAATAAAATTTGTTGAACCAAAATTGTGTCACGTAGTTTTATAGAGGTCCACCCAGTAGGGTAAAAGCACTAGACTTCGCCACTGCTCTAGTCCTCGCCCCCTCCATATAAATTTTATTTTTTATGTATGAAGTGGCGAAGATTAGTGCAGAATTTTAGGGGGGTGAAGTCTAGTGTTTATACCCTACTGAAATTTCAGACATCTCGGTGATACAGCCGAGAGGTATAGTACGTGCCTCTCAATCAGCGGACCTGAGTTCGAACCCAGTTTATTATTGGACGGGCTTGGTGGTCTAGTGGCTATCGCTTTTGATTCGTATGCAGAAGGTCATGGGTTTAATCCCTGGCCCGTCCCTTTTCATCCTACTTTGTATATTTCTATCCACTTCCTCTCTCTCTCTCTCTCTCTCTCTCTCTCTCTCTCTTCTCTACATATACAACTCATGTATATTCATATGTTCATAGCCATCGCTAGAACCAGAAACGAATTGGAAAAAAGTCGTTTCCCTCCCTTCCAATTTCCACTCACAGCACAGTGTATATAACGCCTACAAGTTATGCAACCAAAGCGTGCTGTGCCGCTTGACCTTATTCACCTCATTCACCACACAATCTATCACCTTACGAACACTATAAATAACCCCCTATCCATGGATCGCATCACCGACCCAACGGTGACTCCCAGATCTCCCATCCTTTCCGTCTAACAAATACCCCAGTCCGTGCTGGATGTGGGGATGCAGAGGTGATCTCGGTCTTTAGTAGCAACAATTAGCACACTCTAACATTCCTTTCCCTTCCCAACTGACTATAGGGACGTGGCCGGCGCCGGTATTGATCCAAAATGTATGAGCTGCTAGAATTGCACTTTGAGAATAAGTGGAGTGTCCCAGCCCTTATTCATTTGGATCTCAGTGCAATTGGTACCAGCTCAGATCAATAACGGAGTAGCAACCATTGACATGTATAGTCAGATTTGATCGTTTTGATCGTACTGAATTTTCAGACATTCTTTTGACAATATTTGGATTGGTACCCACGTTTTGAGCAAAAGTTGTTTTAAATTGATCAATTTGACCCCGGAATACGGTACTCTAACAGTAACTTAATCTGTATATCTTTATAAAACTAGGATAGATCGCCAATCATCGATCACCTTAAATCTTAAAAAAAACGCCAATTACTCAGGATGTCAGCTACCTCCAAAACCGGGAATCCTCAGGGATATTTTTTAACTTAGGGAAAACCTTGGAATACTCAGGGAAATTTTACTCGATAAAAAATAAAACTTTGGGTCGTATTAATAAAAAGTAATAATCTTCACTACTTGTAGATATACTCAAAAAGTCCCGTAACGTGGGTAGATCACCTTATAATGGTGCGTTACGGCGTAAGATCTACCATAACAAATTTTGATCTTGTATTTTCTTAGCTTTGTTAATTTAAATGCAGAAAAAATCCAAGATCACAATTTGCTCTACTTTTTTTTTCTTTTACATGTTATGTTTTTCATTGTTAATAAACCATCTCTTTCAGGAGGATTCAGGTAATTTGTAATTATGTTACTGTTGTGAGCGTATCACCATTTAAAAATCTATAATTTTACTTTTTATTTCAGATTTGGAATCGAACACCCAACAAGGAATTAGGAAAGGAACCAGGCATCAACCAAAAATATTGCGTGCACCTGAACGTTGACCAAACGTTTCCTTTGAACTTTACCCATTCACTAACATCCAAATTCCCGTGACGCCTAGGCCTGAAAGAATGTAGAGGTCTCTATGTACTTTCATAGGTGTCCAACTAATCTTCCTTCCCCATCCCTCAGCTGTCGCAAGGACGTGGCCAGGACAGCACTCGACCGTTGGAGGATTGCGTCAATCTTGTCTAAGAGTCAGAGATTAGTCCCAAATCTTTGTGCTTTGATAACGGACAGGAAAGATGCAACCCTCATAACAGCGATCCAGGGCTGTACCACCTACGAATTTGTGCGACTTGCTAAATGCTAATGCTAATGCTAATGCTAATACTACTTGTAGATATACTCAAAAGAAGAGTTCATAGAGATTACTGAATTGTTAGCTTAGCTTAGCTTAGACTGACTGCACACATCTATGGTTGCTACTCCGTGATTGACCCGAGCCAATGACAGTTGCACAATGAATCAACTGAATAATTGACTGAGTGTGGTCAACATTCTCACTGTGCAACCTTCAGAGGCTCTCTTTAACGGTACAATAACGGCGCCGGCCACGTCCTTGCAGTCAGGTTGGAAGAGGGAAGGAATATTAGTATCAACCTTTGTTATGTGAAAGTTGGCGTTTACCGCACGTCTCCACCAAAGGCTGTAGGAAGGATTGTTTGTTAGTAGGGAAGGTATCGTTGGGTCGGGATTCACACTGATAAGTGATATGACCTTTGGTTTTATTGTCATGTAAACCGCCGCGCTATTGTTCGCTTCACGCGGAAAGCAAACAATCAACCACCCACGTCGAGTGGTCGCTCAATATTTATAACAAACGATGTGGCAAAACATTCAATCCGTCTCGCTTATGTTCGCTTCACGCAAAAGCAAACAATCAACCACACCCGGCATGTGGTTGCTTCATATTTACTCATGACATTCGGATATTGTCGCGCGATAGTGTTGATGCATTCATAGAAAGGAACAACATAATTCTTAACATTAAAAACCCGCGCATCTATTGTTTTCATTGCCACGTGATAATGCTGCAATACTCACCCCATACAGGAGCGATACATGCACAGCAAGGGATAACACAATACTAAACATCAAACAATCGCGCATCTATTGTTTTTATTACCGCGCGAGAACAATGGCGAACGCGATCGATTATGCTGCGATTCTCATCGTCTGTCAATTCAATAGGTAATTTACATAAATTATACATACAGGAAGGAACAACAAGGAACAAACTCACCGGATAATTTTGTGTTCACTAAAAACTGCAGCACTCCAAAAGGCACCTCAGGCAATTACAAATCTGGAGCTCGATTTGAATAGGTCGTATGTGCTTTCGTCGATATAAAATTCGATCAGTTTATTTTAGCAATAGTAGAAATATGGATAATATTTCAGTGGCTTTTAATGATAAAACCGAAAGCCTGGTTTGTAAGGAATTGCTTGTATGTATTAATTTTGTTTAATTTCAACACTTTCCGCTATAAGAAGCGAATCCAACTGATCGAATTTTATATCGACGAAAGCACAGACGACCTACTCAAATCGAGCTCCAGAAATGTTCACTCGTTCAAACTACTCGCTCGGTCTCCCGCTTTCTGACAACCATACTATGAGTTATCACACTCTCGATAACGCGCGACATAAACTCAAAGTCGGACTAGATGCCTACTGAATTGTGAAAACAGAATACTTTGTGTTTAACGCCTTTATTCGGATAATAAAACACTAAAACAACTATTTGAACATATTTTTATAGGAATTGTATGGATAAAATCTAAAATGTGTTCGAAAATAACATGAAAACAAAACAGTATATCAGTTTTTTCCTGTTTTGGTCCGATGCTGGACGTATTGCAAGAATTCAATTTCAAAGATATTGTATCGCACGAACGAACACAAGGGCACTCAGCCGCGGCAAGTTATACTGAAGAGTGATTCAACTATTGTAAGAATCCATAATACATATCCGGTCGGTTGAAAAACCAGATCTGAAAAAAAACGGGCCAGATGCAGATTCTGGCACAGTGAGACAACAGACCTTCCTGCCACCTCAACAAAATTCAGATTACTGAATTGTTAGTATAAATTTAGAAGTTCTCGAGTATGTAGTGTTTTCTTCTTTCGAACATGAGCTTTTACTGCATGTTTGTAGTAAGAATACACTGACAAAACAAATATTTTTCCCGTAATGCTGCAAAGCGCAGGTTCTTACTGGTAGCTTGTAGTTCAGAGGTTCCCAAACTTTTTGCTATCGCGGCGCCCTTTGAAATTTCCAAAAATGTCGCGGCACACCAAAGCTTTTAACGAAGTTTTTTTTTCAGTTTTGAACCACTTTCACTTTAAGATGTCAAAAACAAAATCGTGCAGCACTTTTTATACCATGTTTTCTTAGAATTCTGACAAAATTTCGAAAACTAACTTTTTTTTAAATAAATTTCTCAAAGATAAATTAAATATAATAACTTCACAGAACTAGACCATTCATTTTTTTGCGGAAAACACACTTTCAAACACTTTTATTTATTTTGGAATATTTCTGCAAATTAAGACACACGAAAAGATTGTTAAGGACCTGCCAGGTGGGCTTTGATTGAACTTTTTATTTTCATAAATTTCAACTTAATCTTTTGGGGCTGGAGTTGCCATATATAACCCCGATTATGAAACCGAGCATACAAACTTGTTCGAGTTCAGCGAGGTTGCGGCAGTACTGATGAAACAGTACGTTTCAAAAAGGTTAAAGCTAGCTCTACTCACTATCAAACTGGCAAACCAGGCAAATTTGGTTTCAATTGATATATATAGAAAGGATACCAGAAATCCTATGGCACAATCGAAGACTGAAGGAAAATTAAAAAAAAAGATGTGAAGCGACACTAAATAGTTTTACTAAATAAAACAAATATAAGTGTATCGAAGTACAAATAAAGAGTTTGTTCTTTTTGTTTCGTCACAACACAACACACAAGCCTGCGGCACACATGAGAAAAGTTCGCGGCGCACCAGGGCGCCGCGGCGCACAGTTTGGGAAGCACTGTATGTAGTTCCATGAAGACGTTAAAAGTTCCTCTAAATGATTAATCACAAAGCAACTTAAATCAAGAAGGGACTTGGAAAATCGTGGATCACAAGAAGGGCTCCTAGACCTAGCAAATATTTTCGACAAGCCAACGATTCTGCTAGGATGGAAGGATTTTTTTTTCCAGAAATTCCATCAGGGCTTCTTTCTGGAAATTCTTTAGAAATACCTCCTGGAGTGATTCCCAGGATTTCTCACAAAATTCCTTCCGTACTTTTCACTCTACTTTTCTAAGTATTCCTTTTTCAATTTTTCCCGGATAAGTGTATGCACTTCCGAATTCTTTTCTGCATTTTTTTCCAGAATTCCTGAATTCCTACCGACTTCTGCCAGAGCCTGGATTTCTCTTGGAGATTTTACGCGGCTCCTTCCGGTGTTCTTCTTGGGACATCCCTAAAAGATCTTCCCAGAATTTCTCTCAGAGTTGCCAAAGGAGGTATTCCTGGAATTTCTACTGGAGTTCATCTAAGGATTTCTCAAGGAGTTTTTTACGAATTTTTTCGCAGGAGTTCCTCCCGAGATTTCTTCCAAAGTTTATTCTGTAATACCTTTAAGAAATTTCTTCAAAAGGTACTCCCAAAGTTCTTGCAGGGGTTTTTCCATGGATTATCCTCAGACTGTCTCCTGGGATAACTTACGAAATTCCTTATAATATATTTCTAGAGAAATATTCGAACGAATTGTAGTGAAATCTTGCGAGAAACTCCTCTAAGTCTTATTGATGAAATCTCGACAGGAACTCCAGGAAAAACCTGAGATAAAATAAAACATCTCGAAAAAAAAGTTCTAATAGTTATCCCAAGAGGAAATATTAAGGACATCCAAAGAGGAACTCCGTAAACCTCATGAAATCCTGGGAGCAGCTATGAGTGAAATTCCGTGAGGAAAACCAGAAAAAACATCAGAAGACTATCGGTAAAAATTCCGAGATAAACTATTGATTGGCTATCCCGGAAAACCACTAAATGACGTAAAGGAAGATTTAATAATTTTTAATGGATCTTCAGGAGGAATCTAGCGAGTATCTCTGGAAGCATATCGAAAACCCTCTGGAAGAAATATTGGGAGGTACTCTAACAGATATCTCGTGTAAAACTTTTGCGGAAATCCAGGAGGAAACCCTAGTAGAAATTCCAGGAACAGCTCTCAGAAATCTTGAAAGAGTTTTCGAAGAATATATAATTTGAAAAAAAAATTGCGTTATTTTTTTAATTTTAATTTAATTATAGCATAGTTTTTTGAGTATTCGAAATACATATAGAGTGACCAAGGGTATTATCGGCAGGTTTGATCTCTTCGTCCTGGGGGGTTTTTGTCGGCCAACTTGCTTGAAACAAGGTTGTATAATTCAGCTTGTTTGGGAAAGATTTGGGGTCAATAAGTTTAAAAAAAAACTCATGACGAAGAGAAAAGTAGTTTTCAAAAGAAAAACCCATGACGAAGAGAAAAAAAAAACACTCGGCAAGCCTCGTTGGATAAATGTACGACTCGTGCTGATAAAAATCATCATTTTGCAACTTGTTGCACAGCTATTTTAAGCAATCAAAGGGTAAATTGGTCAATAACATCTAAATTAACGACCTATGCAAAATATTTCATTTCAAAAAATTGAAGAAATTAAGATTAATTACGCTTGTAGATTCGATAATCAAGGGAGTATTTTGAGACTCATTGAACTCATCACCTGATAGATCGTAGCTGACAGAGGCTTTGTGAGTATGAATTTAATCATAAAGATTTTAGAGACAACTAGGTATGTTTGTATGTAGATCTGATGAGGGAGGGTGTTTTCGGAGATCCAAACAAACATTGAATTCATCACTTGACAACCCATAGTTGCGATGGAATATCAGGAACATTTCCTTCCAGTTGCGTCTCATAACTCCACGTTTAACCTCTTCAACGCCCTTAAAACTTACTATTGCGGCTAATTGTACATTTGTTGAACAGGTAGATTTGAGGTTTGTCAATCGCCACTGCTTACTTCACGCTTAAACCGCTCAGCACCTAAAATGTGTAAGACCTACTCATAAGTGCATAATTTCAAGACTACACCAAAAATGTGTAACAGCTGCACATTCACAAAAGCAGCTCGTACACTCTTCTAGATGCGAAATGTCGATATAAGGTCACTAGTAAACCTAGCTAGATTGCCGTACAACATTTTTTTGCGAATTTCATGATTTTGCGGACGCAGGAGCTGTTTTTGTGAATGTGTAAGTGTTACACATTTTTGGTGTACCGTGGATGGGGGTGACAATGGGTCTGGGGGGTGAGATTGGGTCAAAACGGAGTATTATAAAATTTGAAATAGCTCATCAACTATCGCTACACGGTGTGCCAAAAACCGTTATTAACAAATAAAATTGTCCACCCAAATGGCACCCGGCATTCGAAAGATATACTATTCTAGTATCTCCTCTGAAAATTTGAAAATCTTTCATCGGGGGAAACCAAAGTTTTTGTGATTTGAAAATTTGGAGCCATTCCATTGAATTTTCTCATATGAGTAAATATGCGCGCACGGTGTGCCTGAAATCACTATAAACAAAAAAAATACACACCATATTGACACCCGGCATTCGAAAGATATACTATTATAGCATTACCTCCGAAAATATGAAAATATTTCATCGAGGAAAACGAAAGTTTTGACTGTTTGAAGATTTTCCTCTATTTTCATTGAATTATCTCATATAAGGGAATATTGTCATACGGTGCTCTTAATAGGTATCATAAACAAATAATAACACTGCTCGACAAAAAAAATCGTGTTATGGGATGAGAAAAAAAGATCAGAGTTTTGAAATCCTAGAATTATCATAGTGAAAGAATTTTCGAAAAGTATTGGAACGGGACTTCACAGTTTATGACCGAAGTTTGAATTAAGAACTTGGAACATAAGGGTTTCTAGGGTTCCAGTCCATATTCTTTTTTTTTCTCATCCCGTAACGCAAACTAGTGTTGAACGGTGTAATCAGTTTTATAAATTCCAAAAGTACAATATTCAAGCAACTTCTCTGAAAATGTAAAAACATTTCATTGAGAGGAATGTAAATTGCCATGGTTTAAGAATCTAAATTTTATTCCATAGTTCTACTTGCTACGCGAGTACAAATAAAAATGTGGCACTCGTTGATTTAAGTGTTTTCTAAGAGTTTGGCTGCCTTTTTTTTTGTTTTTGAGTACGTGATATATTGGTATCTTGCCGGTAAATTTGAAAACGGTTCATGGTGAAACGAGAGTTAAAGTGAATTCACAGCCCACGGTTTTGGTATTCCTAGTAGGCTTTGTAAATCGTTGGTATAATGTTTAAGATATTGAAGCTCTTAAAGTAAACCTAAATGCTAATCTTTTTCCTATAGCCAGCTTTATACGTCATGTTACCAACGCGTTTACCGTGAGTTTATAAGTATTTCATTTGAATGATCATCAGTAACAACGATTTTAAGCTTTGATTCCAATTTAATTGGGGATATGCATACTATCGCTTTGTCTATAAACACGTCAAAAACACCTATTGAGTTTTGTAAC
Organism: Aedes albopictus; assembly: GCF_035046485.1. Lineage (NCBI taxonomy): Eukaryota > Metazoa > Arthropoda > Insecta > Diptera > Culicidae > Aedes > Aedes albopictus. Next base: position 124,776,035 of record NC_085136.1, on the reverse strand, counting down.
AGTATCGCAAAAAATGTGATAAATAATCAAAGTTCTAGATGAAGTACAAAAGATATATTCATTACGAGGAATGATTAACATGTGAAATTTAAAGAATATTCTATGAAGTTACTAACATTTTCATTATACTTTATCATATCTTATATTTTCAAACCACTGTAATTTGCGATTGTTTCAATGAAATGTTGTCAAAATCTCAGAGAAGTTGTTTGAATGTTGTGTCTTTGAAATAAGGTTTGTGAAACTACAGTCAGTTTTTTTTACGCGGGGGATACGTACCGCGTAAAAAAACTCAGTCCAAAATACGAAAAACCGCGTAAAAAAGTCTCACCATTTCTCGACGAATCATGCAAAAATAAGACTATGAAATTTTTTTTATATGGAGTTTTCATTTACGCGGCCGCGTAAATGAAAACCGCGTAAAAAAGACCTGACTGTATATCAGTTGTTTGTGATTTGAAGAGCCAATGAAACATTCTATGACAATATTGCCGTATACAGTCCTCCTGCTCCTATTAGACGCTGCCACCCCCTTTACGCCCACCACGTTTTCCAGGCTGTCTTCCAACCAATTTAGTTCATTTTTGTATGTGATGAGTCTATAATAAGCACTAACTGCACCGAAAAAAATCAGCTGGATTGGATGCAAGACAGCTGAGAAATTGCGATGGGCGTCACGTGGGTGGCAGCGTATAATAGGAGGCTCGACTGCATGAGCTAAATCTATGAAAATAGAGGAAAATCTTCAAACAGTCAAAACTTTCGTTTCCCTCGATGAAATATTTTCAAATTTTCGGAGGTGATGCTATAATAGTATATCTTTCGAATGCCGGGTGTCAATATGGTGTATATTTTTTTGTTTATAGTGATTTCAGGCACACCGTGCGCGCATATTTACTCATATAAGAAAATTCAATGGAAATGGCTCAAAATCTTCAAATCACAAAAACTTTAGTTTCCCCCGATGAAAGATTTTCAAATTTTCAGACGAAATACTAGAATAGTATATCTTTCGAATGCCGAGTGCCATTTAGGTGGACAATTTTATTTGTTAATAACGGTTTTTGGCACACCGTGGCTAATCTAGGTATGTTGAAAACTTTATATTATTTCAAAGAGGAGATGTTTTTACAGGTCATTATGCAGATGTTTAGCAATAAGGGTCAAATTATTGATAAGTTTTCATACTTTACAGGAAAAATATAGAAACGGGTCCAAAACTAGTTTTAGTATTTATTACGGCGTGTGCCAATGATAGGAACCTTGTACTAGTTGTGGACACATTTGTTAATTTGGATTCCACTTCGCATTATTTACATGCATTCCTTATGGGATTAGCCATAACTGGTACACTATGGCGAAATAGGGTGCAAGGAAGCCGAAAAATTAAGGAAAATGATTTATTTCTATCGTAATTTGAACAAATTTCGAAGTTTAAATGAATGCAATCATCTTTTGTGAACGTGATCTGTTGTTCACAATTTTTTTCTTGTTAATTTGCATCATTAAAGGTTAAAAATCGACTATGGCGAATTTGAGGTACTATAGCCATAACTGGTACACTGAGCCTATTTCACTTTTTTTCTGAACGGTATGGAGCAGTTATGACTTATAATGCCTGCAAAACAAGTTGATTAAATCTTTTTTTCTGAAAGCTATTTCGTAATTAAACTGCTATCCAAATTGCTATTCATCTATCGGGCACGTTGTTTTACATTGTTTTGTAACTAGGGAAAATTAATAAAGTTTGATTTAGGTTGTCCCCCGTAATTCAAACATTTTCATATTCTGGTATCTTCCTTCGCCGGACAGTCGTCCTTGGCATGAGAAGTACCACAATCGCAAATCATATATCTTTTCTATCATTTCAATTATCGCACATGTACAGTCATTGCACAATTATGGGTCACTCTGTCACAATTATTAGTCAGTCAGTTCACCATGTTATTCAAATGGAATTGACCCATAATTGTGGGTGACCCATGATTGTGCTATGACTGTGTGCAGAGTTCAATTTCATCACTTCATTAGCGAAATCAGTATTTACTTCTAATTCTAGCACGCTATCTTTGGAAGCGCATTTCTAGAGAAAGGTCAGAGAAGATTACCTGTCTATGCTATCCAATTGTAGTGGTGTACATCAAATCAGACAAAAACAAGAAAATGTCCGTTGAATAAGTGAGAAATCAGCAAATAATAAGCAGCCAAGTGTTATGACATTCCGAATTCTACATAAAAATCCCACAAATTCAATATTAGCAACAAAGTTGCAAATGATTGTGTCCATGTGCTACACGATATGTAAAGCATTTAAAAAAGAAAAGCAAAACACATCAAATCATCTGATGAGAGCGCGATCACGCGAGACCAAGTCAAAAGGTGTGTGATGGCTATTCCCCCTCAGAGGCCACTCAGCGATAACACCTCCAATGTTTGGGGTCACTAGCTGCGACTGCCACTGACTTGCACATGCTCTGATGAGGGAGCAAAGTCTGAACGTAAAATTTTACTCTACACGAAGCACTATTCTTATCATCTCGCCATTTACCCAGCATGGGCCGACGAGCACATGCATTGAATGGGCGCAATCGGTTTCTTTATATGAATCACGTATTGGATGCTGTTGAACACAACATCTCACATCACGCGTGTAGCCATGATTAATAACATCCAGTCTTTCTTTTTCCGTTTCTCGTTTTCAGAATTCACACAATCCACCGCACAAAACAAACCAGAATCTCTCAGTCTGAATCTTTCACCTAGAGCAATCGCTTGCATCATATGGACCAATGGAAAAATCTCCCACATAAAAAGCAGCAAAAAGAGAAGGATACCAACGGAATCTTTCAGGAGCGGTAATCCTGAAACAATAGACACCCTGTGATTGCCTCTGGCGTCGTTGGAACAACAAAACGTACTACAAACTAGCACAACAACAATGGCCGGACCAGAAATCACCTTCATCTTCCAGTTCGGTAACCTGCGGGACATCGTTACCGTATCCAGCCAAGCGCTAACACTGAAAACGCTCAAGGATCTAGCCTGTGATTTTATCAATACTAAGGTAGGAACTAATTATGCTGTTATTTTATTCGCTAATTGAGCCTGAGGTTGTTCCTACATTTTTTGTCTGGGATCAGTATGAGTTCAGTCCACTCTGTCCAAGATATTGTGTAGTCCAGAGGTTCCCAAACTTTTTGCTATCGCGGCGCCCTTTGAAATTTCCAAAAATGTCGCGGCGCACCAAAGCTTTTAACGAAGTTTTTTTTTTCAGTTTTGAACCACTTTCACTTTAAGATGTCAAAAACAAAATCGTGCAGCACTTTTTATACCATCCTCCTCCTCTTCGTGGCGTAACGTCCTCACTGGGACAAAGCCTGCTTCTCAGCTTAGTGTTCTATGAGCACTTCCACAGTTATTAACTGAGAGCTTCCTCTGCCAATGACCATTTTGCATGCGTATATCGTGTGGCAGGCACGAAGATACTCTATGCCCAAGGAAGTCGAGGAAATTTCCTTTACGAAAAGATCCTGGACCGACCGGGAATCGAACCCGTCACCCTCAGCATGGTCATGCTAAATACCCGTGCGTTTACCGCCTCGGCTATATGGGCCCTTTTATACCATGTTTTCTTAGAATTCTGAGAAAATTTCGAAAACTAACTTTTTTTAAATAAATTTCTCAAAGATAAATTAAATATAATAACTTCACAGAACTAGACCAAAATTTCATTTTTTTTTTGCGGAAAACACACTTTCAAACACTTTTATTTATTTTGGAATATTTCTGCAAATTAAGACACACGAAAAGATTGTAAAGGACCTGCCAGGTGGGCTTTGATTGAACTTTTTATTTTCATAAATTTCAACTTAATCTTTTGGGGCTGGAGTGGCCATATATAACCCCGATTATGAAACCGAGCATACAAACTTGTTCGAGTTCAGCGAGGTTGCGGCAGTACTGATGAAACAGTACGTTTCAAAAAGGTTAAAGCTAGCTCTACTCACTATCAAACTGGCAAACCAGGCAAATTTGGTTTCAATTGATATATATAGAAAGGATACCAGAAATCCTATGGCACAATCGAAGACTGAAGGAAAATTAAAAAAAAAAGATGTGAAGCGACACTAAATAGTTTTACTAAATAAAACAAATATAAGTGTATCGAAGTACAAATAAAGAGTTTGTTCTTTTTGTTTCGTCACAACACAACACACAAGCCTGCGGCGCACATGAGAAAAGTTCGCGGCGCACCAGGGCGCCGCGGCGCACAGTTTGGGAAGCACTGGTAGTCGACATAAACCAACATTGACAACATCGAATTTGATATCTAACGCAGAGTTTCTCTTACCTCTTGGTGGGTCGCAGGTTAATTTAGTATGGCTTAGGGTATGTGTTTCATCAGTAATCTCACGCTCCCATATTCATCCTTTCGAATACAAGCGATTACGGCACCACTTGATTCCGTTCTTTTTCCTTTGTTTTTCGTAGGATGAAAATGGGAGCCACATGCTACACAGCAGCAAGTGATTTAGATGATGCCGTTGATACTACAACGACCTTCATCATGGAAGCTTTTGAAGAAGCATGCCCTCTACGGTCTGTGAAGATCACAAGAGGAACCCCTTGGTGGAACTCTGATCTGGCGAAACTCAGGAAACAATGTAGAAAGAGTTGGAACAGACGACGTTCGGCTGGTTCGGAGGCTTTCAGGTCGGCTCGCAAGGCCTACAGGAAAGCTCTCCGGTCTGCTGAACGATCCGGCTGGAAAAACCTTTGTACAAATGTTTCCAGCTTGAGTGAAGTCAGTCGGTTAAACAAAATCCTTGCGAAATCTAAGGATTTCCGGATGAACGAACTTCGTTTGCCAAATGGCGATCTGACTTCCTCTGATGAGGAAGTTCTGGAATGCTTATTCAGCACACACTTCCCTGGATGTGTGGATATTACATCTTCGGATGATCCTGATGTCTTTTCTTGTAGTTATGATTCTTTAGCTTCGGCTCGGAGTATTGTAACTATAGAATCGATTGAGTGGGCTCTTAATAGCTTTGCTCCTTTTAAATCTCCTGGGGCAGATGGGATTTATCCTATTTTGCTTCAGAAGGGATTTGATTATTTCAAACTTGTTTTGAAAAAAATACTTATTTGCAGTTTTGCTACAGGGTATATTCCCAAATCCTGGCGGGATATTACTGTGAAGTTTATTCCGAAAGTGGGTCGTGCGTCGTATGAAGAAGCAAAGAGTTTCAGACCTATCAGTTTGACCTCTTTTCTTCTGAAATGCTTAGAACGCATTGTGGATTATCACATCCGTGATGTTCATCTGGCCAACGTGCCTCTTCATGTGAACCAACATGCCTACCAATCTGGTAAGTCCACTGTGACTCTTTTACACAAGGTTGTTTACGATATCGAGAAAGCATTCGCACAAAAGCAATCTTGTTTGGGTGTTTTCTTAGATATCGAGGGTGCCTTTGACAATGTGCCTTTCGATGCCATATTGGAAGCCGCACGGAGTCATGGTATATCTCCAATGATTTCCAGTTGGATTCACCAAATGCAGGGTTGTTACAACAGCGCGGATTTCGCGAATTCCGCGGATTTCGCGATTTTCGCGGATTTGGCGCGGATTTACCCATGGAATTTGGCCCTCGCGCGGATTTGGCGCGGAAATGATTTTTGTAGTGTGTACAGCGAAATATTTGAATGATTATCGAAACTTGAATTGAAAATTATGAAAAGTAAATATTTGTTTAGCCCTCCTAAGATGTTAGAATTTTCGTACTACGATAGCGTAGTGTACGTTCAGCGTGCCTGACTGGGTCATATTGACCCCAACATTCTACTAGTGAAGAATTTGGAGCAAGTTTTCGTTTTGGTTTACGGCAATCGTTTACGAATTTCATCAGCTCTTCGAAATATTTCCCTGAAGAAATTGTGCAACGATTCCTCCAATATTTCCATTATTGCGGGTATGATGTGCATCTTTATTCAACTTTCAAGTTCTCTCAAGTTCAAGTTTCTCAAACGAAAAAAAAAACAAATTTGATTCTAACAATTCCTTCGAATTTCGACTGTTGGTTATGTTGGGAGGTATGGCCAAATGGCGTTCAGTCTTTGGAGGAATAACTCAAAAACGGATTTTTAAGCTTTCTTCCGACGTTTTGGTCGCTATATTGTGCCTTCTTCTGGGAATTAACTATGCTCCGTTTTATCGTAAGTATGAGCCCACTGCATAGTCCACATTCGTCCCAGACGTAACGTATCATCCGCCGGCGGCGGCGGTGTTTCATTTGGATGTAATATCCGAAAGATATCCGTTCATCGGAAGCCGGAAGGGTAATAGTAATCTGCCCGAATTACTGGTACAATTTTGAAAGGCACCAGCAATATATTTGGAAAAGAGATTTCTAGATAAACCCCTAGATTATTTCGGGAAAAAATCTCTTGAAGGGAATCCTAGAGGAAACCGCTAGTAAAACTTTGGCGAAAAACTCTGGGGGATCTCTGCAGGCATTCCTGGATATATTACTTCAGGAATTCTTGGAGAAACTCCTAAAAAATCCAGGAAACCCCTGTTGGAATTTCAAAGGATTCCAGCAAGTAAATCTTGAAAATTGTCAACATTGTCCTTCTAGGATTTTTCCAGTGATTACTCATTTTAATCCCTTCGGGACGACTTTTTTCATCAACCTCGCCGCTGTAGAACGCGTCAACGAGGTGCAAATGACCCAACCGTCCTGGAAGGGTTAAGGGACATTTTCTCAGGTTTTGCGAGGTATTCTCCTTGGAAAATTCCTCAGTGAAGACATCACTCTACTACTAAGACATCACTCAAAAAAGTTCGAAGTGATCCTATGAGAATTTTTCATGAGTAGCCTTCTCAAATTTATACTGGTTTCCAAAATTCTTTTAAAAAAATGTTTGGGTTACTGTCTCCAAAACTATTCAGCAATACTTAAAGAAAGCCAAGAAAGTTCCACTTTCTTTAATTCAAAGATTTTTTTTAGTTTCTTATAAAATTTCTCCAGTTTTTTTTAAATATTTTTCCCACGAACAAACTATCTAGTTTTTGGGATGTTTTTCCTGAGATTTTGTCTAGAAAATTCTTTTCAAACATCGCCCAATGAATCTTTAAGAAATTGTTTTGAAAAAAAAAATAACGAGAGTTTTGCCGAAATGTCTTTAAACTCACTTTCAGAAAGCATGAGTTGCGTTGATTTAGGAATCAACAAAAGTTTATTCTTCATCCAGCACTCAACTAGTCCATTCCAGTTTAATGGATTTAATGGATTCCTTGAATAACGTGAAGAAAGAAAAAAAATACGTTCACGCTCTCGCGGATTTGGCGCGAATTTATTTCCAGTATCGCGCGGATGTAGCGCGGATTCAAATTTAGCTCGCGCGGATTTGGCGCGGATTTTTTTCCACCCTTCTCGTAACAACCCTGCAAATGCTCAAAAACCGATATCTCTTCTCGACATTGCGTCTAGCAGGGATTAGGAAATTGAGTGTTTGTGGATGCCCCCAAGGGGGAGTCTTGTCACCGCTTTTGTGGAATCTCGTAGCAGATACGCTGTTGAGGCAACTCAATAATAGCGGTTTTCCTACTTATGGTTTTGCCGACGACTACCTAGCATTGTTAGTTGGTATGTGTATCACCACCGTTTTCGAGCTGATGTAAAGCGCCCTTCAGGTAGTTGAGGGTTGGTGTCGCCAATATGGCCTTTCGGTTAATCCGAGTAAAACATCTATTGAGGGGGTCAGAAGCAGAGGGGTGTAAGTGACCAAAACCTTATTTTGAGATAATGACCGAAAACTTTGACATCTTATAAAAAAATCAACAATATTCGAAAAAGTTTGGATTCGCCCCGAACACTCTACTATCAAGTAACTTCACCATCTGAGATGGAAACAGACATTATATACGCTGTTTTTCTACAGATAGGAAAATTTGATTTTTTGGGGTAGTGTCACTTACACCCCTTTACCACCAAACTGTTAACTTACACCCCTTTGGCACCAAACAAGTTCTCAATAGGCCATATACTCTACATGTAGACTCAAGTATTACTATGAATAAAATTGTCCCTAAAATGTTTAATTTCATTTTAAATGAATAATGCAAACAACCACGATGATGTGGAAGCATTATTACTTTTCTGAATTCAAAAATCAGATGAAGTATTGACAAATTAAGAAAACTAATTTAACCCTAGTGGGATGCTGGGGTCTTTATGACCCAGGCTCCCTGAACGAACACTGCACTATCGTGATGCGTCTAGCGTAACATTTTTTAAAATACACATACAAAAAACCTTAGTGACCGTTTTGTCGGATCATTGTTGCGTCAGTAGGACCTACAGTATTTTCAAAAATGTAAGTTTATTTTATTATTAAATGTAAATAAAAATACATTTCAACCTGATATATTAAAAAAGATGAAAATTATAGTAAACCGGCTGTGCGGTTTTTTGACATACAGCTCCATAGAGAAGTCCCACATAGAGAAGTAAATGTTCACGCCGATCGTTTCAGATATTTGCGAGTCTATAAGGGTAATACAGACAGACAGAAACTCATTATTAAATGTATAAATAGGTAGGCGTGCGCTACTAATACATGTTTTATCCTTCCTAATTATGGAAATCGCCTACAGTACGATTTAAAATCTAATTATTTATCATACGGATTCTAAAACAGAGCCTCAATGACACCATATACGACGTAATGATGCACTTTTAGTGTAATACTGCGTATGTAAACTCGTCCCTGACAGTGGTTTCCAAGGAGTATATACTAAAATTTGGAGTTTGGACGTCTCACGATTTCAAACGGTAATTTGTTAACTGCCCTTCGTTTCATCCGTGTTTGGCAGCCTTCTTTTAGGAGAAATAGACCTAATTTTCCCTAGAAGAAGACTGCCAAACACAGCCGAAACGACGGATAGTTAGCAAAGCACCGCTTGAATTCGTGAGACTGTACAAACTTTTGGTAATCAAATTGATAACCTAATTCTGATCTTCACGATCGTTATGAAATCCTAAATTTTGTGATGAAAAATTGTGAATAAAATGCAGTGTTGTAATCTTAATTGGTACATTATCGTCATTCGTACTCACGATGAGCAACTAAAAGAAGGTGATACATATTGTCACATTTTTGTGGGAAAAAGTTCAGCAAAAATATCAGTCAATTAATTTACTATCAATGTTTGCGGCTAAGCCAGTCGAGTGAAAGTTTTACCTTATTCCAAAAGCTAGACTTCGCAAATACTGGCGTGAGTGAAAAATGGATAATGAGAAGGGTAAATTACGAATTGGTTACTGCTCCTCTCAGTAAGACTCGAACTAGTAGAACACCATCACTGCCATTATTAACTTGAGAATTTAAATTGATTGAAACAATGTTGAGCAGTTATATTGGAACAACAGGTTCAATGCGATTTCAACATTTTTAAGAACACATTCGCCAAGTGCGTCGTGGGTCCATGGCATAGGGCATGATTAAAGCCGTATTCAACGAGATCATAGATGTACATTAAATCATAAAAAAATAATTCAATACTTTATGTAAATATAATTAATTACTTACACCCCTCTGCCTCCAAGCAAATCTCCTCAACGGTTAAGCGTCATATTTTCAATCAATGTTTTAACATGCTCAAACATTTTTAAAAATTACGGGTCTTTGGCAACAAGCAAAGCTGATCTCGTAGAATCACGTACGATATTTATCTCAATTTTGAATTTTTGGTCACTTACACCCCTCTGCCTCTAACCCCCTCTATTGTTCTTTTTACAGAAAGGCGAAACCGTAATGGCGTTCGACCTTTGCGTCTCTTTGATTCTGAAATCGATGTGACTGAACAGGTAAAGTACGTTGGAGTCATTCTTGATTCCAAGCTTTCCTGGACACCTCACATTGAGTTCAGAATCAAGAAAGCTTGTATGGCCTTCGGGCAATGCCGGCGAACCTTTGGTACATTTTGGGGTCTAGAACCCAAGTATATCAAATGGATCTACACAATCGGTTGTTCGGCCAATATTGGCTTCTGGATGTCTTGTGTGGTGGCAAAAGGGCGAAATGAGAACGGTCCAATCAAAATTAGGCCATCTCCAAAGGATGTGCTTAATGGCGATGCCTGTAGCATTCTCTTCAACTAACACGGCAGCGCTCCAAGTTCTCTTTGACGCTTCCCCACTACACATTCATCTCAAACAAGAAGAACTTTCTTGCACTACGTACTGTCTACGGGTACTCGGTCTACTAGAAGAAACTCCTGTGAACCGCACATCAACACACACCCCGTTGTTTCCACTTTTGGTGAAGTGGGACAAAGTTGTCCTTGCTCCAAGTGATCTTACAATTGCTTGTAATTTTCCATATAGGACATTTTCCACAAAATTCCCTTCCCGGAAAGAGTGGACATCTGGTTATCTGGGGAGAAGTATTTCATACGGCATCGTCTGTTACACTCGTATGTTACTTCTCGAAGGTCGAGCAGGTGCTGGTGTTTATTCTCGTGAGCTAAGGCTGTATCAGTCTTATTCACTTGGTAGACATTGCACCGTTTTCAGGCCGAAATCTTTGCTCTTATGTGCGGTATGCAATTAGCACTTCAGCAGCACGTAATGGGCAAAGTATTATACTTCTGTTCAGATAGCCAGGCTGCAATTAAAGTACTTGCTTCGGCCAACTCCAGGTCGAAGATAGTTATCGCTTGTCGAACTCGAGGAGCTGAATTCAGCTAACGCTGTTCACCTTATATGGGTACCTGGCCATTCTTCCATCGCTGGAAATGAATTGGCTGGAGAGTTAGCTCGCACTGGATCATCATTCGACTTCATTGGCCCTGAGCCAGCTGTTCTGGTATCCAAGTGTTGAGTAAAGCTTCAGATTGACACCTGGACTGCCACTCAGCACAAACAATACTGGAAGAGTTTGGAGTCATGTCGTCAAACAAAATTGTATTGTACTGAGTAATCTCTAAGGGGTAGCAAAGTATCTAACAAATCTGTCAAGGCAGAATTGCAGCATGCTGGTTAAAGCATTGACTGGCCACTGCCGACTCAGCTATCACATGGCGAATATTCAGCAAGCTGATTCATTGGCATGTGATAGCTGTAAATCCGATTATGGAACTTCGTATCATTTAATATGTAACTGTTTAGTTTTTGCGCAACTGCGTGTCCGAGTACTCGAAAAACACTTATTCAGTGAAACTAACTACATAAACCTGAATCTTCAGGACGTTCTGTCGTTCTTGGCCCGCTGTTCTAAAGTGCTATTGGCTCTCTTTACACTTTATGCGTTATCACAGTGCTCTTTTAAGGGCGTTGTTTGAACCCATTGTGGTACGCTTTTGCGTGTATGACGATCCTATTCCCTTACCTTTCTTTTCCTCTGTCCTGTTCTTTTTCCTTCCCTTCTCCGTCAGGTAAATAATGAATAGGCTCGTGTTCATGGCAATGGCACAAATTTCCCAAATAGAGGAGAACGTGCCTCTGGAGCCGACCTACTGATACCTGATACCTCTGTAGTTCGCGCACTTCAGTTGATGCCCTCTCTAGTATAGAGGGCAAATGAGACCATCCAACAAACTACCAGGCAGTCCTTCCTCTTTCCATATCTTCCAAATAATACGGCGTAAAACATGATACAACTGCTCACTACCGGAATGCTCGTTTTCCCTAGCTGCCTTGTTGTTATCAAGGTCTCTAATGGCTGTATTGACCTCGTCTAGCGTGGGAGATTCCAGATCCGGTCCTTCGTCGTTGATTCGCAAAGTAGAATACAAAAGTTTCTTTTAAGTAGATTAACTTCAGACTGGAACACTGAGATGCTACTGAGTAATGAGAGAGACTCTCCAATCACATCGCAAAACTACAGTCTGATTACGGATGTTAACTTGCCAAGTAGTCCTTCTTCGAAATACCACATGGCGACCGTGACAAGACAGGCCATAGGGCTGCCAGCTGCCATCGAGAGTCCCATACATTACCTAAGAGTCCCTGAAAGCCTCTGTCGGATGAGGGGCGAGTGCACGATCATCCGCAAGCGATCACTAATACAGCTGATCGCGTATGGCGATCACGTCGTTGTCGAAGATGATGTCGAGCAGCAAGTGCCCAAGTGACCTTTTGCCAAACAGCCTTATGCCAAATGACACTGACCCTAGTTATATTCCTCTGACAAAATTTGTGTTCTTCCGAACCGTCTTTTCTTTGTATCCCTTTGCAAAGCATTCAGTACCTATATAAAGAATTTAAAATAAAAATAATGTTATATCATCAATTCTTTTCTCACAGGTACCCGAGAACGGATTAAACCGTTTATCAGACCGATTGCTCCTATTTCGCCATGACTACACTTCGTCCAATGTGCTCCAAATGATCAACTCCGCCGCCGAAATCATCGACGAAACCCTGGTGGAAATCGTACTGACAGCAAACCGTAAGTCACCATACTATCACTATGATACGGCCAAAGGACGGTTTAAAGTATCTAGTTTTTCACACCACTCATTGGTTTTACTTCCGAGTAGCAACTCGGATTTTATGAATGAGTTATTAGCGTGGCTCAAAATACCACATGTCAAAAAGTTCGATGGGCCCCCTTCTCATTTCGTTCTATATGACGCCACGATGCTCTGGTCAAATTTTCAGCTAAATCCGTTAACATTTGGGCGGTGCTAAACTCATTTGAATTTTGTATGGGAGTTTATATGGGAAAACATCGATTTTAGCATTTTTCTCATGAAGGGCACTATTTATACTTAAAACACATAACCGATTGTATTGAACTATAGTCTCACATGTGCTGAAAAACTTTGTCGAAGACCGCAAAGTCATCCGAAGCTTGTAGGAAAAGATATTACACGCAGACCATCTGGTGGTGCTTAACATTTAACATGTAAAGGAATAACAATAGCAATAAAATCTCATTGAATGCGCCCGTATTGTCTAGGATATAGCTTTTTTTGCAAGTGTCTGATCACGTAGCGGTCTTCGACAAAGTTTTTCGGCATATCCCAGGCTATGTTTCTATAGGATCGATTACGTGTTTTAAGGGAAATTGGAACCCCTCAGAAGAAAACTGCAAAAAACGATGTTTTCCCAAATAAACTCCCATACAAACTTCAAACAAGTTTAGCACCGCCCTAATGTTAACGGATTTAGCTGAAAATTTGACCAGAGCATCGTGGCGTCATATAGAACGAAATGAGAAGGGGGCCCATCGAACTTTTTGACATGTGATTTTGCCATACAAGCTTGAGCCACCCTAATGAGTTATGACAAATAAAATCGATTTTTAAACCATCCTGATGGTGCATTAACAGCGAAACCATATCCCCATCACGGATTATTCACACAGAGCTTCTCCTTTCAGCCATCAACGCGCCCGGGTCCGATGACATCCCGTTGGTGCGACCGCACGCCCTAGCCGTCCACTCGTACAAGGCTCCCACGTTCTGCGACTTTTGCGGCGAGATGCTGTTCGGGTTGGTCCGCCAGGGGCTCAAGTGCGAAGGATGCGGCCTAAACTATCACAAGCGTTGTGTCATCAAAGTGCCAAACAACTGCAGCCGGGTGGAGCACACCGGAGTGCTGAATGCCGGCGGCGGCAGCGGCAACCGGCGCAGCACATCTTCCAGCCTGCAAGCCCCACCAACGAGGAGCCCCTCCGGCGGGTCAAGTACCTCGCTCATCTCCGACGATCAGACAACCAGCGTTGGATCCGGTTCGCTGCTGGTAAGAAAGATGCAGCAGCTCATGAACGACATCACCAACTGAACTGAATGGGGTGGTGTGGTGTAGTGTCGTTATAACGAACTAATTTACAATCTCTCGAACGAAACTCTCGAACTGCAATGAATCATTCCGTACATATTCCGTCCAGTGGAAAAAAAAGACTTAAGTTAATTTATGCAATGTGTAATCGATTTAATTATAAGGGAAGACAAGGCTAATCTCGTAGAGAAGCAAAAGACTATTTTTATTGCTTGGTGAAGGTGCATTATTTTTCTGACGATAGTTTCTGATAAATGACGGGGCAGTGCCTTAGGCATTACCTATGTAGATTTCCAACAAGAAGAATTGGACAGTATTTTAAGTTTTCTTATCTTGTTCTGTTATTACTTAACCAATCAAGTATTACTTTGGTGTGTATGTATTTTATTGTACAACAAAAACAAAATGCTCGAAATAAACACTTCAAATCTTTATTTTATGTTTCTCTTTTGTTTTTATCATTGAACTGCAGAAAGTCCTTTATCAGAACTGTCTTACTGATGCATCTCATTATTGCAATTTTTAATGTGTGATTTATTTGATGTACCCCGAGTAGGTAAGAAAATCCAACGAATAACACATTCAGTTATTAAAGATTGAATTACTGAAGAACAAAAATTGATATTGGTTTGATTGAGATGAGAGGTAAAACATAAGAAATAATATCAAAATAAGGTATGGAGAAGTGCTCATTGACAGCTTGTTAAGATATTGCAAGATCAAAACAATATCAGACAAGATTTGTCGACATTTTTTCTTGAAAAAAAAATGCCAATAGACAGCATCGAACCTTTGACCTTAGGATTCACAGGCAGCGATGCTTACCACTCAAATGTGGCTAACTGTTGTGAATACGAGGGGAATAAGAGCATAAAATTCTTTGTTTTTACAGCTTAAAAAGAAGCATATGGCATTTCACTAACATTGATCCAACTCTATGAGTGTATGTGTTCCATTTTGTTCACAAGAACTGAGCTTGTTCTTATGTGGAAATTTTCAGATATTTTGACTAGAACAAAAACAGATATCATATCACGTTGAGTCATTCGTGCGATATTTATTAAATCTTTGAATAACACATCAATATCACGGGTAGAATAAAATAACTAACGAAGATCAAATTTTTCCATTAAAAATGAATAGCTGAATGGCAGATTTTTTTATTGGTTTGTTGGGAATAATTTAGCTCTTATTCCCAACAAACCAAACAAAAATAAACTGACTTTGTTCTGAAAAATAACTCAATAATAACTAATTTTATCCTTATAAGAACAAACCAAGGACAAAATATTTCAAAATGGAGAATAACTGGATAAGTTATTATCGAGTTATTGAGAACAAAGTAAGAACAAAATATGTTATTTCAAAAAAGATCATCAAAATTGTAAATTTTGTTCTTATGATTGAAAAAAAAACTGTATTGTAAGTTCAGAAATGCTTTGTCCTTGGTTTGATCTTATAATAACAAAATAAGTTATTATTTACTTTGTTTTTGGAACAAAGTTAGTTATTATTTATGTTTTTTTTAGCCTTATTTACTAACAAACCAATAACAAAATTTGCTCTTCATCAACATTCTATTTTAAATAAAATAAATACTAAATTACTCATCAAATACAAAACAAGTGATGATTGCAAAACATGCAATTAGGATGTCATTTTACTTAGGATGCTCAGAAGAACTTATTTTGCTATGATTGCATATTTTGTTATTATTCAGTTATTTATTGTTATTCAATAATAACTCAGAAATAACAAATTTTGCAATGATAATATTTTTTTGTTCTTAACGAGTTATTTAGTGTTTTTAATAAATAACATAGGAATGATAAAATGAGCTATGATTGCAAAATTTGTTATTATTCTGTCCTTGGTTTGTTCTTCGCCTCTACCCGGTATCACATAGAGATATGACATCAAAAATTGTTGGATTTGAGATCTGATTTAGACATTCTCATCTACCCGGGACACCAATCAAATTACATACAATTATGCTTCCAAAACTGTCGACAATAAGTGAAAGAGTTTGTCCTCTGAATTTCATCGAATTCACGAATAACCGGGGATTTCTGAAGATACGGAAATAATTTAGGAATTCCGGGGAAAATTATCAGTTCTGGGTGCATGATAATGTTCACGAGATTAAAAAAAAACTGGCGATTCCACATACAAAACCTAAAAATAAATGTTTGGGAAATATACAGAAGTGAGGAAATTTCTGTATTACTTTTTAGAGTCATACTCTAAAAAGTTTCGTAGGGAATTCCTCCAAGAAATTCAAAGGAAACTCCATAAAGAATTTCATTGTGAAGTCCTCCTGGAATCCCACCAAGGATTATTTTAGTTGTTTCACTGGGGAATCATCTAGAAGCTTCGTAGTAAGCAAATGCCTTCCAGATTTCTAACGGGAATTCCTCTAGGAATTTGACTGAACACTTTTCTAGGAGATCCACTGAGGGGAACTCCGGGAAACCCTTTGGATGATCTCTCTGAAAGTTTTTAGGAAACTCTTCGAGGAATGCTGTCTAGAATTTCCCTAATAGTTCCAATTCAAATTCCTCTAGAACTTGTCCGAGAATTCCATCGGGAATTTCTCCATAAGATCTTCCGAGAATTGCTGCAGGAGTTCCTCCGGAAAAACTTACAAGAGTTCCTCCGGGATTACATTCAGACGTTCCTCATGGAATTTCTACAGTAGTTATTGTGAGATTTTTTTTCCAAAGCTCCTCCGGGAATTGCTACAGGAGATCCTCAAGGAGTTGCTGCAGGAGTTTCTCCGGAAATTTCTCAATGAGTTCACAGAAATTCCTCCGGGAGTTCCTCCGAGACTTCCTCAAGATGTTCCTCCAGAAATTCTCCACAGGTTTTTTCGAGAATTCCTTCTGAACTACCTCCGGAAATTCCTCCTGGACTCCCTCCAAGAATTGCTTAAATAGTTACTCCAGAAATAAAATTCGTCCTAGGAGTTCCTTCGGGAATTGCTTTTGGGAGTTCGTTCGGGAATTGTTCTTCTGAAAATTTCTCTAGGAGCTAGGAGATAAGGAAAACCTGAAGAGAAACACGTTTTACAAGAGCACTATAACTGGTGGTTTATTGAGTTGGAAAAAGAAACTGAGTTGCTCCCAGGGACCAGAGCGATATTTATACCCCAACGGTTGCCATGCAGTTGTTATTTATTGTGTACATAGCAACCGACATTAGCCTTATGTACTATGATGGAATTCAAATGCATTCCAAGATTGCTATGATTTCCAACAAAACCTATAGGAGTTGCTCCAGGAACACTTGCAGGAGTTCCTTCAGGAATTCCTGGAGGAACTCCTGAAGTAAATCCCGGAGGAACTCCTGTAGTTAATCCCAGAGGAACTCCTGGAGCAATTCTCGGAGGAACTCTTGGAGCTCTTCCCGATTAAACTCCTGGAGGTATTCCCTGAAAAAAAATCCTGAAGGAACTTCTGGAAAAATTCCCGGAGCAACTCCTAGAGGAAGTCGAGAAAACTGTTCAGGAAATCCTGGAGGAACTGCTGAAGGAATTCCCGGAGGAAGTACTTGCTGCTGGAGTTTTTTCCGGAAATTACTTCAGGTGTTCCTCCAGGAATTAATCCAAAATTTCCCCCAGGAGCTCCTCCAAGAATTCCTCTGGGAAAACCTCCAGGAATTCCTTCTGGAATCCCTCCTGGAGTAATTCCGGGAACTCCTCCGTTTATTCTTCCAGGATATTCTCTGGAAATTCTCCCAGAAGTTCCTCCGAGATTCCTCCAGTAGTTCCTCCGAAATTTCCTCCAGAAGATCCTTCGGGAAATTCTCCAGGAGTTGCTCCGGTATTACCTCCAGAAGTTTCTCATGGAATTTCTACAGTAGTTATTGTGAGAATTTTTTGAAGCTCCTCCGGGAATTGCTACAGGAGTTCCTCAGAGAGTTACTGCAGGAGTTCTTCCGGAAATTTCTCAATGAGTATCCCGAAATTCATCCAGGAGTTTTTCCGGGAGTTCCTCAAGCAATTCCTCCGGGACTTCCTCAAAAAGTTGCTTCGGAAATTCTTCACAGGCTTCTCCGGGAATTCCTTCCGAATTTCCTCCGTAAATTCCTCCTGGACTCCCTCCAAGAATTGCTCAAATAGTTACTCCAGAAATTGTTTCGAAAATTCGTCCGAGAATTGTTCTAGGAGTTCCTTCGGGAATTGATTTTGGGAGTTCCTTCGGGAATTTTTCTTCTGGGAATTTCCTAAGGAGCTAAGGAAAACCTATAGGAGTTGCTCCAGGAACACTTCCAGGAGTTCCTTCGGGAATTTCTGGAGGAAATCCCGGAGAATCTCCTACAGTTAATCCCAGAGGAACTCCTTGAGCAATTCTCGGAGGAACTCTTGGAGCGCTTCCCGATGACACTCCTGGAGCTATTCCCGGAAAAAAGTCCTAAAGGAACTTCTGGAAAAAATCCAGGAGCAACTCCTAGAGGAAGTCGAGGAAACTGTTCAGGAAATCCTGGAGGAACTGCTGAAGGAATCCCCGGAGAGATTCCTCAAGGGGTTCCTGGAGGAACCCCTGAAGAAATTCCCGGAGGAACCCCTGAAGAAATTCTCGGAGAAACTCCTTGCTGCTAGAGTTTTTTCCGGAAATTACCTCTGGTGTTCCTCCAGGAATTATTCCAAAAGTTCCCCCAAGGAGCTCCTCCAAGAATTCCTCTGGGAAAACCTCCAGGAATTCCTTCCGGAATCCCTCCTGGAGTAATTCCGGGAATTCCTCCGTTTATTCTTCCAGAGTTCCAGGAGTTCCTCCGAGATTCCTTAAGAAGTGCCTCCGAAATTTCCTCCAGAAGATCATTCGGGGAATTCTCCAGGAGTTGCTCCGGGAATTGTTCTAGTATTTCGTCCAAGAATTGCTCAACGAGTTCCTTCGAGAATTGCTTCAGAAGATGCTCTGGGAATTGCTCCAAGAGTTTTTTTTTTCGGAAATTGCTGCAGGTGTTCTTCCGGGAATAGCTCCAGGTGTTCCTCCGAGAATACCTCCAGAAGTTCCTCTGGGAATACCTCCACGAGTTCCTCCGGGAATTCTTCCGTAAGTTCCTCCGGAAATATTTCCAGAAGTTTCTCCCAGAATTGCTGAAGGAGTTTCTCCGGGAACTGATGCAGGAGTTTCTTCGGTATTTCCTCCGGGAATTCCTCCAGGAGTTCCTCCAAGACTTCCTCAGGTAATTGCTCTAGTAGTTCGTCCAAGAATTGCTCAAAGTGTTCAGAAGATGCTCTGATTTTTTCCTCCGGAAATGTCTCCAGAACTTCCTCCAAAAATGTCTCTGAAAGTTTCTCCGGGAATTTCTCCAGGAGTTCCTTTGGGAATTTTGACAGGAGTTTCTCTGGGAATTCTTCCAGAAGTTCCTCTGGAAATAACTCCAAGAATTACTCCGGTAATTCATCAAAATGTTCCTCCAGAAATTATTCAGAGTTAATCCGGGAATTCCTCCAGGAACTGCTCAAGTAATTACACCAGAGATCGTTACAAGAATTCCACCGAGAATTTCTCAAGGAAATCCTTCGGAAATTGTTAAAGAAGTTACTCTGAGAATTTCTCTAGGAGTTCCTTCGTAAATTCCTCCGGAAGTTCCTCCAAGAGTTCCTCAGGGTTCCTTTGGAAATTTCTTCAGGGTTCTTTTGAGAATTGCTTCAGAAGTTGCTCTGAAAATTGCTCCAGGAGTTCCTCCGGAAATTGCGGCAGGAGTGCTTCCGGGTGTACCTCAAGGAGTTCCTCCGAGAATTCCTCTAGCGGCTACTCCGGGAATACATTCAGGAGTTCCTTCGAGAATACCTCTAGGAGTTCCACTGCAAATATCTGCAGGAGTTCCTCCGGGAATTTCGCCAGGAGTTCCTCCGGGAATTCCTCCAGCGGTTACTCCGGGAATTCTTCAAATTGTTCCTTCGGAAATTATTCAAAGAGTTTCTCCGGGAATTCTTCCAGAAGTTCCTCCGGAAATACCTCCAGCAGTTACTCCGGGAATTCCTCAAAATGTTCCTCCAGAAATTATTCAAAGAGTTTCTCCGGGAATTCCTCCAGAAACCGCTAAAGTCATTACTCCAGAAATCGTTCCAAGAGTTCTGAGATGGCCCAAAATGAGTCTACCTAGTTTATGGACAGCGCCTTGAACTTGATGAACAGTTGAACATGTTCGGTTGATTTTCTCAAAATACTTTCCTATAACTCATATTTAATATTTGTTTCCAGCTCAATCCAAATGTCCCATCCACGGCCGCCGTTCGCCAGAGCCGATCGCCCTCGCTCGGAAGCCGGGGTGGTGGCGCCGTCGGGGGCATCAAAATACCTCACAGTTTCTCCATTCACACCTATACCCGTCCCACGGTATGCCAGTATTGTAAGAAACTCCTCCGCGGTTTGTTCAAACAGGGCGTGCAGTGTCGTGACTGTCACTACAATGCCCACAAGAAATGCGTGGACCTAGTGCCGAAGGACTGTACAGGGGAAAATACCCAACCGGTAGATCCGCACGACGATCGCAACCTGCTAGGGGAGCGTGAGATGACCTATAAGGAAGATGCGGGTGACGAAAGTGACCTAGATGACAATCTCTGCGGCAGTGGCCTGTTGAATAACAATAATAACAGTATCAATCAGAATCGAAACGTTAACCTGATGGACAGTGGACCCCCGGTGAAAATCAACGGTATCATGTCGGCGCTGCACGATGACGAGGCGTCCGACCGGCTCGAGGTGATATGTGAACAATCGCGACAATCCAGCAACTCTTCGTCTTCCCCGAGTGCGAACATCCCCCTGATGAGGATCGTCCAGTCCGTGAAGCACACCAAGCGGCGCGATGGGCGCGCCATCAAGGAAGGTTGGCTGGTGCATTTCACCAACAAGGACAAATCCGTTAAACGGCACTACTGGCGATTGGACTCGAAAGCGATCACGCTTTTCGTGTCCGACCAGGGTAGCAAGTACTACCGGGAGATCCCGCTGAACGAGATTTTAACGGTGGATGCGGCGAGGAACCTGCAGAGCGAAGTGCTGCACTGTTTCGAAATCCGGACGGCCAACGTGGACTACTTTGTCGGGCAGGACCCGCTGTATAATCTGAAGGAAGGTGAGTGAAGCTGCTTCAATAGGTGTCGAGATTCTTTGGCAAATGTCTTTCCTCTATTCTAGGAGACCCCATGCTAGCGCTTCCACCGCCGGACAGTGGAATCGGAGCATACCTTGCCAAAAGTTGGGAAACGGCCATCAAGCAAGCGCTGATGCCGGTCACCAACATCCGGTCGGAGTCGGCCGGCGGTGAACCGGAGGAAAAAGTCACCGACATGAGCCAGCTATATCAGATCTTTCCGGATGAAGTACTCGGTTCGGGCCAGTTCGGTATCGTGTATGGTGGAGTGCACCGGAAAACGCACCGAACGGTTGCGATCAAGGTGATCGACAAGCTTCGGTTTCCCACCAAACAGGAAGCCCAGCTCAAGAACGAGGTTGCCATCCTGCAGAATCTGTCGCATGCCGGTGTGGTCAACCTGGAACGGATGTTCGAAACGCCTGAACGGATATTCGTCGTGATGGAGAAGCTGAAGGGTGACATGCTGGAGATGATCCTCTCGCATCAGAACGGCCGGCTGAACGAGCGGGTTACCAAGTTTCTGATTACTCAGGTATGTTTTGTAGGGGATGGGATGTCCTCTGAACAGTGTTGATTTCAACTATCTCGTTTCAGATTCTGGTCGCATTGAAATACCTGCACAGTCGGAATATTGTGCACTGTGATTTGAAACCGGAGAATGTACTTCTGTCGTCGGACAACGAGTTTCCACAGGTGAAACTGTGTGATTTTGGCTTTGCCCGAATCATCGGAGAAAAGTCCTTCCGGCGATCGGTCGTTGGAACCCCTGCTTATTTAGGTAAGTTTATGGTTTGCGACTTTCATATATCTGGTCAAGCGTCCACGGTTCTCTTTGGCTCCTAAAAGGGTAGATTATTATGAATACCCTAGGTCATCCAAACTGTTCTCGAGCTTAGATCCTAAAATCTACGAGTGTATCGGTAACTTCTTTCATTATACAAAGCTACGATTTGTAATCTATCATGTCCAGTAAGTCTTCTGAAAGTTCAATAGATAGTTTCAGATCAGTCGGAATATCCTAGGTCATCCAAACTGTTCTTGAGTTTAGATCCTGAAGTCTATAGGTGTATCAATAACTTCTTTCATTATACAGAGCTACGATTTGTAATCTATCATGTCCAGAAAGTCTTCTAAAAGCTCAATGGACAGTCAGATCTGTCGGGGTATCCAAGGTCATCCAAACTGTTCTTGAGTTCAGATCCAAAAGTCTACGAGTGTATCGGTAACTTCTTTCATTATACAAAGCTACGATTTGTAATCTATCATGTCCAGTAAGTCTTCTGAAAGTTCAATAGATAGTATAAGATCAGTCGGAATAGCCTAGGTCATCCAAACTGTTCTCGAGCTTAGATCCTAAAAGCTACGAGTGTATCGATAACTTCTTTTATCATACAAAGCTACGATTTGTAATCTATCATGTCCAGAAAGTCTTCTAAAAGCTCAATGGACAGTCTCAGATCTGTCGGGGTATCTTTGGTCATCCAAACTGTTCTTGAGTTCAGATCCTAAAGTCTACGAGTGTATCAATAACTTCATTCATTATACAAAGCTACGATTTGTAATCTATCATGTCCAGTAAGTCTTCTGAAAGTTCAATAGATAGTATAAGATCAGTCGGAATACCCTAGGTCATCCAAACTGTTCTCGAGCTTAGATCCTAAAAGCTACGAGTGTATCGATAACTTCTTTTATCCAACAAAGCTACGATTTGTAATCTATCATGTCC
Organism: Aedes albopictus; assembly: GCF_035046485.1. Taxonomy (NCBI): domain Eukaryota; kingdom Metazoa; phylum Arthropoda; class Insecta; order Diptera; family Culicidae; genus Aedes; species Aedes albopictus. The sequence continues at coordinate 124,753,400 of NC_085136.1, read as the reverse complement.
AGAAAGTCTTCTAAAAGCTCAATGGACAGTCTCAGATCTGCCAAGGTATCTTTGGTCATCCAAACTGTTCTTGAGTCCAGATCCTAAAGTCTACGAGTGTATCAATAACTTCATTCATTATACAAAGCTACGATTTGTAATCTATCATGTCCAGTAAGTCTTCTGAAAGTTCAGTAGATAGTATAAGATCAGTCGGAATACCCTAGGTCATCCAAACTGTTCTCGAGCTTAGATCCTAATGTCTACGAGTATATCAGTAACTTCTTTCATTATACAGAGCTACGTTTTGTAATCTATCATGTCCAGTAAGTCTTCTGAAAGTTCAATAGATAGTTTTAGATCAGTCGGAATATCCTAGGTCATCCAAACTGCTCTTGAGTTCAGATCCTGAAGTCTATGGGTGTAACGAAAACCTCTTTCATTTAACAAAGCTACGGTTTGTAATCTATCATGTTCAGTAAGCCTACTGAAAGTTCAGTAGATAGTATAAGATCAGTCGGAATACCCTGGGTCATCCAAACTGTTCTCGAGCTTAGATCCTAAAGTATACGAGTGTATCGGTAACTTCTTTCATCATACAAAGCTTCGATTTGTAATCTATCATGTCCAGTAAGTTTCTGAATGTTCAATAGACAGTCTCAGATCTGTCGGGATATGCTTGGTCATCCAAGCTGTTCTTGAGTTTAGATCCTGTTGGCTGAAACTGTTTAGATCCTGTGAACTGTCTTGAGTTTAGAAAGCTACGATTTGTAATCTAACATGTCCAGTAAGTCTTCTGAAAGTTCGATAGTATCAGATCTGTCGGGATATCCTAGGTCATATAAACTGTTCTTGAGAATAGATCCTAAAGTCTACGGGTGTAACGATAACTTCTTTTATTTTTCAAAGCTACGATTTGTAATCTATCATGTTCCCTGAAGAAGACCAGAAAAAAATGGTCGAAACGTTGAACAGAATCAAGTAATATCGTTTCATTTCCTCGAGATTGCTTAGTCGTTTCCATAACATAGTGGGTCTTATCTTCGATATTTATTTAACAAAATTCTTTGAACAGCTCCGGAAGTCCTGCGGAACAAGGGCTACAACCGCTCGCTCGACATGTGGAGCGTAGGAGTCATCATCTACGTAAGTCTGAGTGGCACTTTCCCCTTCAACGAGGACGAGGACATCAACGACCAGATCCAGAATGCGGCCTTCATGTACCCCCCGAATCCGTGGAAGGAAATTTCCTCTGATGGTAGGGTGTTAGCAGTAACTGACGAACAACAGATTAACAAATCACTCCTTACTCCTATTACAGCGATCGATCTCATCAACAACCTGCTGCAGGTCAAGCAACGGAAACGCTTCACGGTGGACAAGTCCCTGCTGCACTGTTGGCTGCAAGACCTGCAAACCTGGAACGATCTGCGCATCCTGGAAACTCAAGTCGGTCTGCGCTATCTGACCCACGAGTCGGACGATGCTCGCTGGGGCAATTCCTCGATGGGCAGTGGTATCCCATGACCTGAATCGGCTACAGTCACTTCAACAGCAACAGCAACAGCAGCAGCAGCAACAACAACAACTACAGCAGTCACTACCACGATTGGTGGTAGCAGCGATGGAGGAACGGCAGTTGGCAATAGCAGTAGTAACAACAGTAACAGCAGCAGCAACAACCAATCCTCGCCGAAAATGAATGACTTCAGAGGGAAGGCCTACAAGTGGGTACGCGGACGTCTCTGCCGGTTGATCAAGGCCTAGGGTTGTCCTTGCCTCACTACAACAAGTAGGTAACACTTACATATAAATAATTATATGATTTACAGAGAAATTACCCTTGCAAGTCAAGAGAGTGAGAATCATGGGGATTATTCTACGTCCGTAAGGTTTCTGAATTCAATGGAAATTTAAGAGTTTTAAAAGTCGACTTAATTTTTTTAAGTTGCTTTCTATTGTTCATTTTGAACAGGCGGATATATTTCACTAAATTTGTGGCAATAAGTAATCCCCAACACTTTTTTTTAGATCTTCCCATTCGCGCAACTTAAACCTTAAAACACTGTGAAATATGTAATTATAACATAACTGATTCGAATGCAGGCGAAATGCCTGAGAACAACTTCTTATACTAAATATTTAGAGAAAAAAAAGTTCAATCACTAACCTTATAATTAGCCAAGGAACTATTGTGAGAAAATGCAATTAGGTAAAAATCGCTAGGTCGAACAATACAAACCAACCAACAAACTGAAGGAATTGATAACATACATACATGAACAGGTTGATTCAACTGAAACAGCTAAATTGATTAACCGACACGAACTTACGTAGGTATTCTATTATAAATACTGCTAACGAGTAATTCAAATTATCTAGCAAAAAGGACATACACTAGAAAAGCTCTGAGCACGACTCAGCCTTTTTCTAAAGCTTTTCCTACTTATCAATACTTCCGAGGCAGAATCGGTCGAACGGACATGCGTACAATAAACCTACGCGCGCGTGTGCATATCTTTGAAAATGATCGCAAATGGGACTGGAGGAAGGCGTTTTTATCTATTCCACTGATTTTACGTTCTTATTTTTAACTGCATAAGGTCTAATTTTAAGCGATTCCACTGACTGTGTACGCGTACAGGTACCTGTTCTCTTTGCGTACTACTACCTATCTCTATGGTGCGCAATTCTGTTGAATTTTGGTTTGTTAGCTTGCTTTAAACTTTGTCTTCTTTTCTGTTTGGGGGGATGAGAGTTCGTTGACTTTGTAAGGCAGACAAATTGACTGGACCATGCGATAATCGGAGGTCGCTTTTTTCGCGGTTCTACCAATACTTATCCTGATTTTGGCAGTTTCCATGAATGTAAGACTAAACAGTGCTGGTAAATGTCATGAATTTCACGTGACTTTGATAATAGTGAGTGAGTTTCCATGAATGTAAGACTAAACAGTGCTGGTAAATGTCATGAAATTCGTATTTTTCTTTTTAGATAAATTTGATATTTTACAAGACTAGATCATCATACAATTCGTCGTTGCTATTCCGTGAATGACTATGACGCCCTCATTTAAACTCAATTTAGATATAGAACAATCAAAGCTGCACATATGGAACTAACTGATTGTGCATCTTTGAAAGTCCCAAGCTGTATAAAGTCAATAACGACGCCGACCACGTCCTTACGGTCACCAAAAAAAGAAAGGAGTGTTGACACCCGTTGCTATTTGAGTTCGAGTATACCTCTACATCTCCACAGTTGTCATTCAGAAATTCTTTCGCACCTGTTTTCAGATGTTCCTCTAAAGATTTCTTTGGAAAATCATTCGAATACTTTATTAGAAATTACTCTGGAGATTTCTTTAAATATTCCAAGAAATTCTTCGAAAAGTCATCTAGAAATTGTTGATATATCTTAGTCATTCACCTCTTGCACGACTTCCTTCTGAGATTCTACAGGCATTCATCTAAAGATGTTTCCATAAATAGTTTCTAGGATTTCTTGAGATTTATTAAGGATATCTTCAAACATTCATCCAAAGATTTTTTCAGGAAGTTTGCTATCTATAAATTACTTGCCTAAATAGAAAGATGGCCAAGTTCTCTATCTTCTCTTATGCTTCCTTATGTTTTTAATCTAGACTGACCTGATGGTAGTAGAACTAAGAGCCGATGCACACGGGCGGCGCGTCCACGCAGCGTGCACGCAAGTGCGTCCTGAGTTACACACAATCAAATGGGGTGATGCACACGAGAACGCAACGCTACCGCACCGCAACCGCGCCGCACCGTGTGCGGCACGCAATGTCAACGCATGCCCCACAGGAACGCTGCGGCGACGCAGCGTGAATTCACGCGGCGTCAATTAACGCTCGTGTGCATCGGCTCTAATGGTAACAGCTCTGCGTGGGACTCGCTGATCAACGGGTGTGATTAGGCGCCGTCCACAAATTACGTAACGCTCTAGGGGGAGGGGGGGAGTATGGCCGAGCGTTACGGTCCATACAAAAATTTTAGGATTTTCATACAAAAAAGCGTTACGGAGGGGAGAGGGGGGGTTAAAAAATCTTGATTTTAGCGTTACGTAATAAATGGATGCTGCCTTACATGCTTCTTAAGAAAACAATATAGAGAAGTTACCCACGATTTCGCTGATCGCTACCTGTTCCCTGTTGACTATTGTTTTCGTTTCAAGGCATTTAATGTGTTCCAGAACGTTTCAGAGTTTTTTCAAGGCGTCTCAAGGAGATCTAGAGGCTTTTCAATGCGTTCCAGAGGCATTTATGGGTGTCTTTAAATGTTTCAGAGTATTTCAGGGAATTTGAAGATGTTTCAGAGGCGTTTTAATGTGTCTCAAGGTGATCCAGAGGCAATTTAATTTCTGGCCTTCTTAAGGCGCTACAGGGAGTTTCAAGAGATTTCAGACACGTTTCAAGGTGAGGTGAGATTTTTTTGGAAGTTTCAGGAGCGTGATCAAGAGTCGTCGCAAGAATTTTCAGAGCATTTCAGGAGGCTTCGGAGGCGTTTCAGTGGTAGTCTTTGGAGATTTCAGAGGTGTCTCAAGGCATTTTAGCGTGTCTCAGGAAGTCTCTGAAGGTTTCTAAAGGCTGTTTGAAGGCGTTACAGGGCGTTTAAGTGTGCTTTTTGTGGTGCTTCAGTAGATTCTAGATGCATTGCAATGCGCCTAAAGATGTTTCATTTTGTATCAGAGAAGCTTCAGAGCGTTTCAGGAGATTACAGAAGGATTTCCATGCATTTAAACGCATTCCAGAGCGTCTCAGGAGGCTTCAGAAACATTTCATGGCATCTCAAAAGTTCCAAGGCAATCCAGAGGCTTTTCATGGCGATGCAAGAAACTTCATGGCGTTTCTAAACGTCGCAAGACGTTTCAAGAAAATTTAGGAAATTTCAGTGTTTTGCATGAGCTTTCAGAGGCATTTCAAGCCGTTTGAAAGCGGCTCGGGGCGTTTCAGGAAAGTTTCAGAGGTGTTTCAAGACGTCTCGAAGCGTTTCAGAGGCGTCGCAAGAAGTTTCGAAGCGTTTCAGGATGTTGTGGAGATTTCAGAGGCGTCTCAAGGCACTTCAGGGGGTTTCAGAAGGTACCAGCAGCACTTCAATGCGTCTCAAGACATATCAGGTACGTTTTAGATACGTGCCAAGTCGTTTCAGTGCGTTTTTAGCACTGTCAGCATTTCAGGGAATTTTTGGAGGTGGTTCAGTAGGCTTCAGAAGCTTTTCAATGCGTCCAAAGGCGTGTCAGATACGTTTGAAGGCGTCTCAAGATGTTTCATTTTGTTTAAGAGGCGCAACAAAGCGTTTCAGAAGGTTTCAGAGGCATTACGAGGCATTTAGAAGTTTCAGGGCGATTCAGAAGGTTTTAGAGAGGTTCAAGGCGACTTAAAGCTTTCCAGAGACGTTTCAAGAAGATTCAGGGCGTTTCTGAACTTTTCAGGGGGCATTTTATGGCGTCTCAAGGCATTCCAAGGCACTTCAGGTTTCAAGATATTTCAGAGGTGCTTCAAGGCAATCTTGAGGCGTTTCAAGGCGTCCCAAGGAAGGAGTTGTTGGGAGTCTCTAGAGATTTCAAAGCTGTTTCGAAGGGTGTTTCATGGCGCTCACGGCTTTTCGTTGCTTTTTCAGTGCGTTTAAGGTGGTTTCAAAAGCGTTTTAAGGCGTCTCGATAAGTTTGAGAGCGTTTCGAAGGTGTTTCAAGGCATCTCAAGGCTTTCTAGACGCGTGTCAAAAAGTTTCAGGCCGTTTCGGAACGTTTCCGGAGGTTTCAGAGGTATTGCATGGCTTCTCAAGGCGTTTCAACTTCGCTTTGAGAAATTCAAAAAAAAAAACAGAGGCGTTTTAAGACGTTGCCAGAAGTTTCAGGACTAATTTCAAGGTGTTTTATGAGCTTCCAGAGGTGTTAGAACGCCAGAGCAAAAGGATCTTATGGGAGCTGTACTACGCCTTTTACCTTAACGGGAAACGTCATTGTCACAGGTCACAAGTGATCCAAGATAAACTCTTCAACAACTTCGAAAACCCCAACTAACAATAACTCATTCTACAAGCACCTTTACGACGAATTAATTCAGCATGATGCGGAATAACATTTGGATAATTTTCAGGCACAACCTTTATTCGGATTTTGTCAACACAAATTTGGAGAAACTATAAAGCATGTTGTTGTGTACCAACTGAACTGTTTCTTGTTAAATCGTTTTACAGTTATATAGTAAAGCTGTTACTCAGCTTGAGCAAAAATGATTAAAAATAAATAAAAATGCATTTTTTTTCAATTTTCACGAGAGTTTATGATTGGCACTTATGCTGTCGATTACCAGCCGCATGCCTTCCTATCTACGCCACCCTATAGATGATGAATTTAAGCGCTCAAATCGAAACATAAACTTCCCGTGGTTTAACCTTCCGTAACTGGCGCGGTTGGCCCCCTAAATCAGCAGTCAGCACCACGCCAATGCTGAGTACAAAAAGCGAGATTTTTTTCACATTAATTCAGCTGCTGTTCAGTAAAAACACGTGTTTTTCATCCTGTACTCTGAGTCGAAGTATAATGAAACGAAAGCGCTTATTTGATTTGTGAAAAACACTACACAGATACAAGAAGCACAAAACGGTCTTGTTAAACTATTGTATTAGACGCTTGAAGTGTTCAAAATTATCATTGTTAATACGAAAGGTTGAACATTGGCTACATTTTCAATTTAAAACGCATTTGTACAGTAAAGTGTACAGCATAATTTTAGTTCAGCTATCATTACTATTATAAAGCAACAATTCAGCATGCATGCTTGTTTGCGGCTTGCTATTGTTAGTTGGGGGAGCGAACATGGTGTAATGGTTAGAACACTAGACTATCACGCCGAGGACCTGGGATCGAATCCCACTCCCGAAAAAGCGTGGGTCTACCAGAGAGGTAGAATCTTGTGAAAACCAGAGCAATTTTGGATGCTCCTTACACGTTATCAACTCACCATTTTTGCAGCCCTGATAGTCAAGAAGTAAAGTTTAAAGCAAACATCCTTAGCTATTCAGTAATGACAATACTAACTCACAAGAATACTCTTGATGAAAAGATAAAAACAACTAAACGAGATCTGAACTGTTTTATAGATGAATATGCACTGTGAAAGTCACGGTGGCTTAGTTGCCGCCCAGGTATGTTGTTGTATAGGTAAGCCTTTGTTATGAACAACATGTTAAGTGTGTTTAAACGCATCGATATTCGTACTGTCATCACATTAAATGTTTTGATTGTGTTACTTAAGGAAAGCTTTTAGTGTTATCTTCTCTTATTTTAACTTTCGGTAGCTTATTGTTAGGAGAAATGAACCTGTATTACTGTTTTATAACGAAACATTCCCTTGTAAGGAGCTTACACACTTTTTTTATTGTCCCGTTTAATGTTTTCGTCTTCGAAAATAAATCCAGTTTTTATTCTGACACCTTTAGTTTTTATCTATATATATTTACAAATATATCGAAACCAAATTGCAATACACGCACTACTAACAAACATACTCAAGCGTAGAAGGTGGATCGGAGCTATCAGTCCCCACCAGTCTGCAGCAGATCATACCATATTCAACTGGGTATCAACTGTAGGTATTACTCATCAATCTTCAAAGTGCCTAAAAGCGAAAGGATGTGTCAAATAGATATCCCACTAATGAGCACCCATCATAGAAATCGCATCACCTCTTTTAGGGATACTTTCAACTCTGTAACGAACGATCCGCAGATTCATTCCCTGCAACGCTAATCTCCAAATGGTTATTCTGCTTCCACCCTCATGTATTTTCAAAAACTCGAAGTTTCACTCCACTTTCTAATTTATGACTTTTTTCTAAAGACCACTCTTCCACGAAAAGCTTTGGCATTGCCTCCAGTTGAGTTAGAATAATATCTTTGTATGAAAGTGTAAGAATATGTCATGAATAGTTTCACCTTCATCCGCGAGGTGCGCTGCTAACAGAGTATATCAATTTTCGGAAGTATTGACGGTCTTCTTTATGAAGTCCCAAGTAACCACAAGCATTATATCATAACATTAATTCCATCGTATTATAGTTTAGCTAATGCAACATAACTTTTATTTTACATCTGTCAAGTAATGAAGCATTTAATCTACATTATGAAAGCATTGAAGCATTACGAGATTTTGACAGTTCTGTATAGTTCTATAGAGCCGTTGTTAAATGCTTCATTGCATTACCATGTTAAAAGCTTTATAGCAATCAATAATGCAAGCATTTATTACTTTATATGTGCCTTTACTAAAGCTTCCATCGTTGTAAACAGAAAAATATCGCTCAGTTCGAAAAAAAAACTGTAAAACACTTTTAGAAACAGAACCATTCAAAACAAACCAAAATTTTCATGGATTGCTGCGGAGCACTTAGATTATCATGCTCTGATGTTGCTGTATGAAAATTTATATTATGTATGGTTTTTTGGGTTTCTGGTTGGGACATGAAAATAATCAGATGCTGAGGGAACAAAAATTATGTGGGGTATCGGTTTCCTTGTTTAACCCGATTTCATAAAAGGAAGAATTGAAGCGCTGTTTGTATTGTTTCTTATTTATTGTATTTTAGGTAGAAGTGAGCACATATGAAAACAAAAAAAAACAGAATCAACACAGACGAATTTATATTCGAGAGTAACATAACTGATGGCATTCAGACCCCGGCACATTTTTTAGAGTTGCTGAAAACACAACTCAATAAGGCACTAGCTAAGTATACTTTACTTTATGTTGCACATTTTTCCAGGTGCAAAATACATGGTATCGTAGCACACAGCATTAGCGCGTCCGAGTTTCATCGTGGTCAGTTTCAGCAGTCTAGGTTCAATTCCCGAAATACAATAAAAACATCAAAGTGAGAGTATCGGAAGATAAAAATAGATAGAAAAATGATAAACATACTTTTTTTTTCTTTTTTGACATGATGCATTAAGTGTGCATTCCATGCGATTTGATTGCATTAGCTATAAGGTACAAGCATTTTATATGCTTTAGCAATCACCACAGTAAAGCTTGCTGTAAATCAACAATAGTAGCGCCACTTTCGACTTTAAACCTACTTTAATGGTGCCTATTTGACAAAACAACTTTATATCGCATGTCATATAATACACTATAAAGCGAAAATAATGCTCTATATAAAGCGTCATGGTTACTTGGGGTGTTTTCGTTAATACGTATATTTTTAGATAAATTGGTCTTTGAAAACCATTAATAAAAAACCTCGTAAATCAGTTAGCAATGAATAATTAAAAATCATTATTATTGTAAAGAATTTCATAAAACAGGGAGATTAGTTTTGTGGGGAATACTGTATTTCATATATTCACATTACATTTTGTCCATCAGTAATCCTTAAATTCTAACACTCATCAAATTAACCTTACTTACGCATTCCCCAGTCATAAACAACTAGATAGCAAGAGTTGTAGATATGGATACACTACATATGAATTTTTGTTTATTAAGCTTTCGACGTGATAGTAGAAAACAACTGCAACAGCTCCCATCAGCCCCAAACAACCGAGTGGATAATCCCAAGCTAAGTAGTGAATGATAAAAAATCCGTATCGGTGAACTGAATCTAATCTACTAAACAATACAAATCATGCCAAATGTATACAACAGAAAATTACTTGAAAAGTTTGCCAAAAGTTTGAAGATTGGAGTGAGTGGTAAAAAAACGGAACGGCCAAATGCTCACGTGTAAGTGCGCACGAATGGTGATCGACAACGGGTCAGTAGCAGAGTTTGTCTCTCTGAAAACATTACACACTTGATTCCATTTTTAGATGTGTTTTCTATACCAATTTCTTTCCAGTAGAGCTAGATATTTTAATTGACAAACTATAATACGCATACAATCCAGTAAGTAGAGTGCGACAAAACAGCAACAATTACAACTATCAACGAAAGTATTAGACACAGTTTATAGTAATCTTCCACAGAACGGATCGCGAGGGGCAGACGCAACATCAAGCGAAACTTTTTCTAACGTATTTTGCCTAACTAGGTAACTAAACGAAAATAGTTAAAGTTGTTGGAACGAAACAGGTACAACATCTACACGAACACGAAACTTGCTGCACAAATCGACTCACATTTTTTTCGAAACTCTTGCTTCTGTAGACAAAACAAGTATAATCATTCATCCATCGTGATTGCTAATTTACTAATCCCAGCTAAACATTCTATCCCTTTGCTAAAAAACTATGATATTTTAACTGATTCATTCGGTAGTCGCAACACCATCCTTTTCATGAATTAGATATAATTGAATAAACGAACAAATATTGAGGCAAAGTTACTCGTGTTTACGACGGTTTTCATTAATTCATTCATTAATTAGAAACAATAAAAACAAAAGATCTGGCCAAATGTATTCCAGGAAAATTGAAAAAAGTATTCATCATATCATCTGACGTGCACTACTGTCTGAAGCATACCGAAAAGTCCTTTTCTTAGCTGGCGTATTAGGCTAATACCAACGCCACAAGGTTTGTCTCTGTCTCTACTCGCAATCATGCACTTCGATTGTGCATGTGCACTCTTGGCGTTAATTTTCAATCCAAACTCCGCTTTCTCACTGTTCAGAAGAATTACAGTCTACAATCAACATGATGACAGCCCTATAAGGCCTAAACTTGCATCAATCGTCGTAACATTGTACATAGAAAAACTTGAAACTTTGTGTGCCATCTAAACAAGCTGAATATAAACAAAAAACGGTTGCAAACGAAGACAAAACTGGTGTCGTAAACTCTGATTCTTCTGGTCGCTGAATCGTGGACGGTGAGAGAAATTGATTGGAGAGCCTTTGGAGTCTTCGAACGTAAAGTGCTGCGATGCTGGAGAACAACATCTGGCGGCGTTGCATAAGCTACGAATTGTGTCAACCATATAAAAAGATAGCTATAGTGAAGCGAATAAAACGCGGCATGCTGCGGTGGGCTGGGTACGTAGCTCGTATGCCGGATGAACGACAAGCTCAAACCATATTCAGTAGAGAAACAGGAAGGGGTCGTCGGCTTCGTGGAAGGCCGCGCACACACTGACTTTTTGCTGTTGAGGAGGAAGCGATGTGCCTAGGACCTAGACCAGTGGAGGCGAATGCTTCTCTCGGCGTAGACTCGCAAAGTAGTACACGCCAGGATGGTTACTGAGATGCTAAGATGGTCCATGGAATTTGCTGATGTTGTATGATGTCAGTATGCCGCATTTGATGATGGCAATACAAGTATCAATATGGTGCAAGTAGCATACTTTCTTACTATGTACATTCAACCCTGAGCACCCACGGTGATGCCGAGGGCCGAATTGAAAGATCTCCATCCAGTGCGATTGCCAGCCATTGCCTTGACCTGTGGCCAGGTCAAATTTCAAAAAGCCATCTTGTCAGTCAAAAGGAAACCTTCATCATCGGAAAGTCGCACTTTTCGCAGTTTCTCAAAAACTAGTGATTACATGAAAAAAGCGAAGAAGTGCTGCAACGACGTGTGCAAATACAAAACGAGAGTGAAAAACCATAGTTTCTCAAGAATAAGACAATTAATATTAGTGCTGTATATACCAATCGGAAGAGGAAAGCCTAGAAATTAAGTGTAAATAGAAATTAAGAGTAAATAGTTTTAAGAAAAACGGAAAAAGAGAAAAAAAAGTTTAAAGAAAAAGCAGTGACATAACCTAGATTAAGAACGACAGTGAAGTGAATAACAAAAAGAAGATGCTGGAAAACAGGACGAGAACGCAGATCGTCACAAGAAACCAGTACACCAAAACGCAGGGCGGCGTGTCCGGTATCAGGGATGCTGACAGGAAGCAAATAACGCCACCGACTAGGATCCAACGACGCAGTCAGGACGAGCAGAGCAGGAACGGAGCCACAACAAGCAAACCCACATCCGCACACATTCAAAACATCGTGACGGTCTTCGTGGCACCCGCAAATGCCGAGCAAATGGTGTTTAAATAACCAGCAGAAGTTGCAAAGATTCTCGCGAACATAGGAATAGCCGGGTACAAGGACATCCAGAACATAGGAAGGTTTCGATGCAGAATATCATTCGGTTCAACAGGCGAGGCTACCAAAGTGAACGACAAGAAACTACAGGGCACGGGGCTGAGGAAATACACCCCCGTAGTGAAGAACGAAATTATCGGGATAATTAAGGATGTCCCGAGAAATTTCGAAGAAATGGAGATCCGAGATAACCTGGACAGCGATCAGGAAGTCACAAGAATCGAACGTGTTAAACGCAAGGGAAGAGGAGACGAGCTGCAACCGACGGACAAGGTTAAAATCACTTTCAAGGGGAAAGAGCATCCGGAAATGCTGCAAATCTACGGAGTGCCCTTCAGAGTGGAAATTTACCTCTTTCCCATCAAGCAATGCTCAAATTGCAGGATGTTCACCCACAAGACCAAAGACTGCAAGAAGACGAAAAAATGTGGAAAGTGTGGAGGGGAGCAGCACGATAATCAAGATTGCGGAACCCAACCGAAGTGCATAAACTGCAGAGGACAGCACCCCGCGGATGATCGGGAATGCAAAGAAAGGATACGTCAACGAAAGATAAAGGAAGCGATGCAGAAAGAACGGATACCGCTGGTGGAAGCAGCGGAAAGATTTCCGAAGGAGAGCAACAGATTCGCGCTGCTAGCCATGATGGACGAATTCCCGGAGCTAGAAGACATCAGTAACGACAGCGATGATGAAAGGTACCCAATCAGGAGAAGGTTGATTGATTGATTTGTCTTTATTAACCTTCCAGGACGCGCGCCATCAAGCAACCAAAACTGCACCGCGCTCGCGCTGAATACGAAAAGCGAGGTTTTTTGGTAGTGTTGTACTTTTTACAACAGCGCGCGCGCTGAAGGGTTAAAGAGACTTTCAGCAGGAGAAGGTAAACGAGCAGCGGAAACGGGAAGAAAGCAACACAAACGAGGAAAGCCGGTAAGCAGAACAACCAGGAAAGAAAACCACAAACGAACAGCGGATGAAACAGGAGAGGAAGTAGAGCGACACGAGGAAAACGAAAACAAGCACGGGGCGGAAATAAAGAAGAGTGGATCGAATGGAGAAGAACTGGAAAACGATAGGGAAGATAGTCAGACTGCAAAATGCAGTTGAAGGGGAAATGCGTGAGGCGAAAGACCAACTGGCATTGGAAGGACTGATCATCAAAATGTACAGTTCTAAAAGTAGATGCATGAGAAATTAGATCGCTAATGGCGCTGTAACCAATAAAATAATTTATTTTATTTCATACCTTAGGTATTTATCCATAATTTTGAAATACACATGTTGTTGTGGATGTTTTGTTTTGTTTATAAGAATTAGTTTGACACTTGTAGGACCGGTACTGACGCTGTAAGGGCGTGGCAAACTAGATGTTGGTCACACGAACACTCACGACATTGACATTCTGTGGCTATTTTTTCTATTGTTCTAAAGGATATAGTTAGCGAACTAGGAGAAAACATAGACAGAGAAGACCACAGTGCAGAAGAATCAGTTGACATGGAAAATGAGTAAGAAAATCAGAAATTGCAATCGAAAATTCAATCAGTAAGACTACCAGAAAAAAAGAGAAGAGCTAACATTTCTCCTATATGAAAATCAAATAGAATTAGCATGCCTTCAAGAAATCCAGCTTTCCACGCTCGCCATAATGGCGGATGCTATAAAACAATTTGACAGTATCTGTGCCCTAATTAAAGCAACGACTTATGTCATCCATAGCAACCACTGATAAACACATTTTTCTCTTGTCAACGGAAAACAAACCAGGAAAAAAATCGTTATCAAAGTCAAGCAAAATTATTCAGTTTTAAAACATTTATTTGTCTTCTATAGCCTGAAAACTGTGATGTTCGTTCTGAACATCCCCAGCGAATTGTCATTTGACGTTTGCCTATCGAGCAAACGAGCGCGATATAGCCGAAGCCGAAGGGGAAGGGCTCCTCTTCAGCTGAAATAAACCAGACCATCAGTCTGTTCTGAAACTCCACTAGAAACAGTTGCTTTTATTATCACGATCCCCAGTTTTAGCTCTCGGTGTCTACTCAGTCGGCCCATCAGTAGTTCTTCAATTTGGTTATTTAAAAGTGTCGACGAGAAAACCTTTTTTTTTCGCGTGCGTGCAAAGTGTTTCCGCCACCTAATCAATCTATTTCCCTGTGGGACGGTCATCGAAGTAGCTGGTGAGCAACCACAAGAAGGACCAACTCGACGCAGAGGCAAAAAGCTTTCGCTGAGCATTTCGACCGGCGCTTGGAAAATTGCTTGGTTGAATAGAAGGCTAAACCGGCGACGCTGTAAAAGCGTAAGTAAAGTGAAAAACAGGCCCCTGGCGTCAATGAAATTTATCGTAGCCAGCATCTAACTGCTTTATACTCATATTTGTGCAAATTGAAACGAGCGTGTAATCAACAAACGCAGCTTTTGTTTAATGTTGTGAGCCACACACGAAAAGCACATTCACAATGCGTGTTTGTTGGGTTGCTTTATTCAACTAATCGCGTGCTCCTCTTACCGTACATTAATATTAAAGCGAGTTTGAAGTGTTTTGTGACCGTAAGAGGTGGAAAAAATGATTCCAAAAATTGATCAACAAACCAAAATAAACGTTAAACAAAAAATTGTTGATGTTTTCGCATTTGACAGTGGGCGCTATTTACTAGCGCCCAGGACATCCTGTCTACCATGATTCCAATGCATTGATATAGGCCGTGTCAGGGGCCTGGTGAAAAAGTAGCAAGAAGAGCTATGAAAAGAAAGTGAAAGTGCTACTGTGACCCCACCATTTTGTTTAATCCAGCAATTTACGAGCGGTAATGGCCGCCACAATCATGCTCACTTTCTGGTAGGGATAAGACAATCTGACGTTTGGCTTGTGTCGTCTGACAGCTGATCGATAAGTTTTATGATCGATCTTATCGACCAGCTGCCAAACGACACAAGCCAAACGTCAGATCGTCTTATCCCAACCAGAAAGTGAGCATGATTGTGGCGGCCATTACCGCTCGTAAATTGCTGGATAGCGTCACTCGATTTGGATCGATCGGGACACAATTGCTGGTGAAAACTGAAAAGGCCTTTTCATTTTTTGTATGTGGCCAAGAGTAATAGGGTGGTCCATAAAAACAATTGTGCTCTATTTTGTTTTCAGCAGTGCAAAACATTTTGTTAAGTGAACAATTTGTTTCGATTGATTATTAACAGCAGCTTTTTTCTTCAAATCTAGTAGAGACAATTGAAAGAGTTCGACGGCGGTCCCATATTCCAGGGTATTCGAAGGAATTCCAGGCAACGGCTCTGGATTGTTGGACGGTTGTCGCTTTTGGATGCTATTTGTCGTGGTTTGCTTGAAGTAATCTACTGGAAAGAAACAATATAGGGTGAGTAATTTTTACTACATTCTGTTTATGTGTGGTTAAGAGCAGTGTTTTTCTTTTTAATTTCAATCAACTAAGGTGATTTTTTTTTCGTCCCTGATTTTCTCAAATACGATTTATGCGAATTTGTTATATTACGGCCGATTTACCATCCATTTTGATAATTTGGGGAGTGACAATTACTTTAATATTCTGAACGCCATTTATTTGATTATTGAATACCCTTTTGTAAATTATTGAATACCATTTGCCGATTTTTGAATACTCTTTTGTGAACTACTGAATACCATTTATTGAATATTGAATACCTTTGTTGAATACTGAATACCTTTGTCGAATACTGAATACCTTTTATTAATTGCTAAAATTTTTTTTACTTTTTTTAATACATTTGCTTTTGAATACCTTCTATTGATTTCGGATTGACAGATAGAGCAATGAGTTCCACTGTGGCTTTTTCCATGGAATCCTACCGACGGGGTACATCGTTTAACGATTGGTATACACGCATGACATACTTTTTCCAAGTGAATAATGTTGAAGAGAAGAACAAGTTGGCATATTTTATAACAATGAGTGGCCCGGTAATTTTTGCCGAGATAAGACTTCTCTATCCAGCGGGGAACTTTGAGCAAGCATCGTTGGAAGATATTGTGTCAAAGCTAAAGAACCGTTTGGACAAAACAGACCCCGATATGGTGCAAAGGTACAAATTTGCAACCAGAGTCCAGAATCCGGATGAAAGTACGGAGGACTTCATTTTGAATCTAAAATTACAGGCCGAATTTTGCGGGTTTGAAAATTATAAACAGGTTGCTATCCTAGACCGCCTCGTGGCTGGCATTAGAGATAAAAACCTCAGGCAGCGGCTTTTAAGCGAGGAAAAATTAACTCTTGCAAATGCTGAAAAACTTATCGCAACATGGGAGGTAGCACGAGCTAATGCCGGTACCACCGATCAACAAAATGGGGGGCAATCTGGTTTGGTTGCAGCTTTGTCTAATGTCGTTTTCGTTTTTGCGGTGGTGCTACACCGGTGCAGCACTTTTGCACCGAAGATGTTCGTTTTTGATTTTCGTGCTGCACCGGTGTAGCACTTTTTCTGCACCGCTCAAGATAGTGCAGCACTCAGAAAATCGGGAGTGTAGCAGGTGTACACCGCGTCAACCAATCAGCGTTCGCAAAATTGTAAATATTTTGGGTTTTATTCACACACACCAATGCAACTGCGCCGAAAATGTTCGTTATTGTGGTGGAAAGTGTAGCACGAAGCGGTGTAGCACCGCCGCAAAAACGAAAACGACATAACAGTCCAGCACAAAGGGTAGGAGAAACGGCGGCAAGGTTGAGCAAAGTCTATCAGCTGGCGGGAGAAGATAGGGTAGGAGGTACCAGCAGTAGGGGGAATGTTAAAAGTCGCTTATGGTTCAGACCGACGGAACGATGGCAGCCAGCATACCGAGGTGGACGTAGAGCTGATGCGAGTAATTCCCAGACACAGGAGGGACGACAAGTACATCGACAATGGATACGACCCGATTACTCCCAGATGATTTGCAACTTCTGCGGAGTCAAGGGCCACATTCGGAAGAAGTGCTTTAAACTGAAAAACCTACATCGCGACGCAGTGAATCTAGTTGATTCTTACAGGCCAGGGCCATCAGCAGACAGGCACATCTCCGAATTGTTGGAGAGGATGAACACCCGGAACGACGAAGAGGACGAAGATTCCGACTCAGGTAATATACAATGCATGCTAGTGGCATCTATTAACAAGATAAGCAACCCTTGTTTGGTGCGGGTAGAGCTTGAGGGCAAGGGTCTAGAAATGGAAGTTGATTGTGGAGCGTCGGTATCCGTTATTAGTAAAAGACGATATTTGTCGAAGTTTGACAATACTCTGCGAAAATATAATGAATCGCTGCTGGTTGTTAATGGGTCAAAATTGAAAATTGAAGGGGAGGCAATAGTTGCAGTTAAATTCAATGGTAAAGAGGCGCTAATGCAGTTACTAGTTTTAGATTGTGAAAAAGATTTTTACCCACTTTTAGGGCGCACATGGCTTGACACGTTTTATCCCAATTGGAGATATTTCTTCACTAATTCCTTGCAGGTTTACAAGGTAGATGAGACTCCCGGTAAAATTACCACTGATGAACTGAAAAACAGATTTGAAAATGTATTTACAATAGTTATTTATGCAACAAGTTGCAAAATGATGATTTTTTCAGCACGAGTCGTACATTTATTCAACGAGGCTTGCCGAGTTGGATAAGTACGACGAGTGCTGAAAAAATCGAGTTTTGCAACGAGATTATTTGCGCATCGCTCTTCATGCATGTGTACATAAGAGATGGATATATTTGCGGTGAAATTTAAGGGAAAGATGAAGCATGATCGATGAGATTGGAATTACCTTGTACCAACCAAAATGCCGTGTCATTAATTGGCTCGGTAGCTTAGTTGGAAAAAACACTTGTCTAGCGTATAAGGGTCGTGAGTTCAAATCTCACCTGAGCTGTGGATTTTTTCGCAATTTTACTAATAATATTTCCATCTGTACATATGTACGTTGAGTTTCATTAAAAATCATTAATTGACCACACGGATTGGTATACCGAAGACTTTGCCCTTAAGTCATATTCGAGCTTCTACCTCTTCTGTAGTAATCTGTCGTATATGAAAGAGTGCGAACGACACGTTGGTCGCCTACCAGGTTTCAATTGTTCTTCCTCACCACAGTCGGTGATGAAGAGACGCCTGAAAGTTAGGCAAACAGTTTCAACAGTAAATAAATCGCATCGCTCTTCATGCATGTGTACATAAGGGATGGATATATTTGCGGTGAAATTTAAGGGAAAGATGAAGCATGATCGATGAGATTGGAATTACCTTGTACCAACCAAAATGCCGTGTCATTAATTGGCTCGGTAGCTTAGTTGGAAAAAGCACTTGTCTAGCGTATAAGGGTCGTGAGTTCAAATCTCACCTGAGCTGTGGATTTTTTCGCAATTTTACTAATAATATTTCCATCTGTACATATGTACGTTGAGTTTAAAAAGCTAAAAATCAATAAAGACATTGAGAATTATGTAGCTAACTGTGAAGCATGTAATAGTATGGCAATAGTTCATAAATCCACAGAATCGTCCAACTGGATGCCGACAACAAAACCGTTTAGTAGAATTCACATTGATTTTTTCTTTTTCGAACACCGCACTTTTCTACTTATAGTGGATAGTTTCTCCAAATGAATTGAGGTGGAATGGATGAAACATGGAACAGACTACGCTAAGGTTTTAAAAAAGTTAGTGACTTATTTTGCTCGTTTCGATCTGCCGGACGTTTTAGTTTCGGACAATGGCCCTCCTTTTAATTCCTGGAATTTTGTGGACTTTCTACAGAAGCAAGGCATAAAAGTTATGAAAAGTCCACCCTATAATCCATCAAGTAACGGTCAAGCGGAGAGGTTAGTAAGAACCGTTAAGGAAGTCCTCAAGAGGTTCCTAATGGACCCTAAAATGATGGAATTAGATTTGGAAGACCAGATTAATTTATTTTTGTTTAATTTTAGAAATAATAACATAACGAAAGATGGATGTTTTCCTTCTGAAAGAATATTTTCTTACAAACCAAAAACTATTTTAGACCTTGTTAATCCAAAGAATCATTACAAGAAACATATGTATAAACCACAACCCGATGATGCAAATCAAACTGAGCAACAAAGCGGAAAAGTTCCGAAAATTTCAGAAGATGCTCTTGATAAACTGATTGCGGGAGATGAAGTGTGGTATAAAAATCACAATCCACAAATTCATGCAAGATGGATCAAAGCCATATTTATTAAAAAGCGCTCTAACAATATTTTCCAGATTTCCATTGGAAGCGTGGTCGCAATGGCTCACAGAACACAGATAAGGATCTGTAAGGAGGACTCCACGGGGCAAGGGCTGAACGTGTGGGTTACCCTGAGGCAACAACATGGCAGACACCAAGATCCACCAAGCAGAGCCGCGAGACTGTTCAGTGGCTCTCAACAGAAGCCGATTGATTGTCTCCCAAAACAAAAACGTGGTTTGGCGTATTCGAAGATGTTATAGGTTGTGAGCACTTTCCCTTTGTAAATAGCAGTAGGGCGGTATCCCAAAGCGTTTCATACAAACGGAAGTGCAGATAAGTTTGCCGATAGCGGAAATATCAGTCAAGGAAATCGATGTGGACAAGGCAATAGAAGAACTCAACAAAATCGGGCCACAATACATGTACGACGTCGAAGAAATGCAGATGATCTTCGATGAAGCGATAGAACAGGCAAGCTACGTAGTAAGGAACATAAAAGCAAATTTCTTGAAAAGATGGTGGAATCAAGAAATACAGAAGGCGTATAACATCAAAAGAGCATGTTTGAAAAAGCATAACAGGGAAAAAAGTCTGCAAAGTCAACTCGCCTTTCAGGAAAGCTCAAGCCAAACTAAAAAGACTGATGAGGTAGGCAAAACGAAAAGATATCCACGAACTGAGATCGAAAATCGACAAAGATACTCCGACGGCGCAGCTGTGGAACATCATTAGGGGAGCAGATGCAGCGCTCACGGGGAAGAAAAAATCAGCAAAGCACATCGTAGAGCAGGAGACGGCCTTGAACTTCCTGGAGGCGACCTACGAAGACCGTTGCATGGACATGACAAACCTAAGATGGCAGGAGCTCGAGGAGTACCAAAAATACGATTCCCGCATCACAACAGAAGAATTCGACAAAGCAGTCCCCGGGATTGGACCATGTCTCCTACCGGATTCTGAAGAACCTGAGAAGGGAAATACTCCTAGAGATCTACGAGAAGCTGAACACGGTATGGATGACATAAAATATACCAGATAAATGGAGAGAGGTTAAGCTAATCCTCATACAAAAAGCTAACTATGCGCCGGGAGCAATAGAAGGAAAAAGAGGCATAGCTCTACTGAACGTATTCTTGAAAACCATAAACTGAGTAGCAAAAGATCGTATAAACGAACATGTGGAAGCAAACCGGACGCTACCAGAGCTTTCATTCGGATTTAGGAAAAACCATTCAGCGATCGGATGTGTTAACTGTTGATGAACGAAGCAACTCATTGATCACAGTAGGCAAAGCCGTCGCACTGTTATTTGACATTAGTAGAAAACTTAGAGTAATAAATCATTCCTGAATTACATTTCAAACCATAAAGACGTGTTTTAGCTTAGATAATTAATACATAGATTTCTCACTTATGCTATAAGCTGGCAACAAAACAGCAGCGCCTACATCATGACGGTGGTCGACGGGTTAACTACACATTTGAGCTGCCCTGCGCATTTCAAGTCGACGCTTTAAGAAATCTATCAAGTAGTCCAATAAATTTAATGCCTAAGCAACCAACAAAATAAACAAACAATTGCAACAGGTTGAAAAAAGTTTCTGTCAGTTCAAGATGTGCAAGTACCTACACCGGAATCCTTAAAATTGCATTCGTTTCTACCCGTTAAAAGGGACCCCTTAAGAATGCCTAAGCGTAAAGAGATGATTCTTAAAATATTTAAGAAAATTGCAACATATTAATAATAATTTATTCACAGGTGATTGAGTGGCACATGAACGACAAAGCGGCTGTGGGCTGAGGCACCAAGTACCTAATGGTGCACGGCGTGTAGTTGAATGCAGGCTCTGTAATGATGCTTCTATACTCCAGCGTCCAAAAGTTCTGAAGTGCGTGATACGCCAAGAGAAATTCAGCTGGTGATTGAATTGCAGCTCAAGATCGCATCGGATAAATAACTAGCGAGTCCTGCACTAATACAAACGACATATACCCATGCTTATTGTTTTTAATATATTTGTTTGAATCAATCTTTTGTCTACATTTTATTTTTTATTGGCCTGTTATAATTACTATTGCAATATGGAAATGTCCCTTAAAACGCCATATACTGGAAAAAATGCGTAACACACTAGAGGAGTTCCCTTCTTTAAATGCTGTTATTTGGTAGCTATTCGTTTCAAATCATGTGCATCATTTACAGGAAGCCCTTATCGGAAAAACCCGACAGTCCCTCATTGGTAGACTCCACGCCGCACTGACTCCCAATCTTTGGCACCCCATTTCACTATCAACCAGTCAACGATCGGTTTTCCAGAATTAGTTAGGGTACATTCGACAAGACGGGCCTGGACGACGACGCACACTGAATACCAGCCCAAATGTCACTTCCAGCCCTGAGCCCTGAATCAGCTTGAAATGGCCTTCTCTCCGGCAAACACTCTCCTGTATTGCCCACACTGTTTTGGGACCTGTAGCATCAGAACTGGACTAAAAGGTTGAAGTCTACACTAGTTTCCTTTTCGAACTACACAATCAGTCGGGGTCAGGAGATTTTGCAACGCATCAACCGACATCCCAAATTAATTTGACTAACAACAGATTTGTTTATGATAGCTGTCAGCTGATAATGCTCCAGAAAACCAATCAAGTGTGCAGGGCAGGTTAATAAAAATGCGCACCCCATTTAGGAGGTTATTTCACCCGTCGACTAACAGATGGCGTAACAGGGCGTAACACGCAGTGAAGCTACTCACATGCATACTGCGATGCGTTAGTTGGACATCTATGTATTAATTATCTAAGGTTTTAGTCAATTGTCTGCTCAATTACCAATAGGTTATGAGAACAGGCCCAGGAGAACTCGTTGAAGATGAGAACGCTATCCGAACTGTAGAACCGTTACCAGCAATTCCGAGAAGTTCAAGGAGAAGTTCCAGCGCGATGGGTGATCTCAAGACGTTCTTCAAGAAGCTAGGTGATGCCAATTATGCTGTGTGAAAATTTCGAATGGAGCTTGTGCTAATTCAAGAAGACATGTTGAATGTCGTGACTGAACAGAAGCCTGAAAACCCGCCGGCCGACTGGATCACGAAAGATGCGAAGGCGCGCGCACTGATCGGACTCTCAGTCGAAGATGGACAACTTTCCCATGTTATTCGAGCTGCATCAAGCAAGGATATGTGGGACGCGTTACGGACGGACTTACCACGAAAGGTCATCACTGGCGAGCAAGGTCCATGTTCTCCGGAAGCTGTGTTCCCAGAGGCTGTTGGAAGGAGGAAGCATGTCCGAACATTTAAATGAAATAACGTGCCTATCCAACCGACTGATCGCTATGGGAGAAGAGCTGAAAGAACACTGTGTGTAGTAGCGTGGGACACAAAAAGACATTTCACTCCTGTACACTTTTTGAGTTTCATTTTGGTCCCATATCAACTGCGCAAAAATTCAGATCGATCGGAGAAACTATATTTTAGCGCCAGCCATTTTAAGTTTTCATACAATTTAGTATGGGGAAAATCACTTTTTCAAAGAAAAATCGCCACAGGTTGCCCCTTAACCCCTAAAAATAATTCGATGAATGATTTCTGTTGGAAATTTTACGAGGAATCAACCCTCCGAAGACCGCAAAGCGATCTGAGGCATGTGGAAAAAGTTATTGACTGAAAACCGAATGGCATGCAAACGCTGTTTAACATGTAAGGAATAACAATAAATAATAAAATCTCGTTATTTTATCGATCGGGTGAGGCCTTATAACTTTTTCCACGAACGTCGCATCGATTTGCTGTCTTCGGAGGTCTGATTCCTAGTAAAGTATTCTACAGAAATTATTCGTCGACTTATTTTTAGGGATCTAGGGGTGACTCCTAGCGATTTTTCTTTGCGGGAGTAAAATTTCCCCATAGTAAATCGTATGAAAAACTAAGAATGGCGGGCGCTAAAATATAGATTTTCACATCGATCTGAAATTTTGCACAGTTGATATGGGACCAAAGTGGAACTCAAAAAGTATACAGGAACTTGAGTTTTTCCATTTTTTGTATTTTCTCATATAAACCGTGTACCAGGCTACTGGGTAGTGGCAAAGACGGCTAATAACAAGACAGACAGCTCCCACCCTGTCGCAGGCGACATGGTTGAAACGCCCTCAACGATTCACAGGAACATTAAAACACGATTGTGTCATCTGATTCTAGTTTGATTGTGTCGTGTTGTGTCACACGAAAAGTCGCGACATAGAGATAAGTGACATTTCAACACACGAACACTAGCGCAAATTTTTCCTCACACAAAAGTGCACGCCGATTGAAAGGCTATTCAGATTTCATATGCAAATATTACCCAATCGAATTGGGTAAAACGGGTAAATAATGATAAAACTAACGTCCGGGGCAAGAGTGCAAATATTTTCCTCGCAGTTTCAAAACTACATCTACAAAAAAAGCACGCATACATTTGAACGTGATTACCTCTATTGGGCTTCTGTGGCTAATTATTCTAATGGAGAAGTCCACTGGTATTTAGGAATGGAACGAAGACTACTTTATCAAGAAGACATGCAACTCTGCTATTTCCCCCATACTAACGGCAAGCATCACCGACGGCACCGCCGCCTGGTGAGCTAAGGTGGTACCTTTGTGTAAAATTGTAAGAGTGTATTGGTGCGAGTATGAAAATTGACACACACTATCATGTATAGTGCCACCTTCATCCGGGGTGGCGCTGCTAGCAGTGACTCCCGATTTTCAGCAGTGCTGCAAGTCTTCTTGATAATGTGGTCTTCGAATGGAAGTGAAGCGAAACAAAGAAGGAGATTTCTTTCTGAGCCAAGAACGTTACATGGTCCACTGCACGAATTTATTCTGGCCTGCTTACTCTCACACGAAATTTGACGTTTGAGCGGTGTCGGCACCTCTCAAACGTCAAATTTCGTGTGAGAGTAAGCAGGCCAGAATAAATTCGTGCAGTGGACCATAGAGCAGATTGCTAATTCGGCTGGATTAATGGAAGCAAAACCGTCAAAAATACTGTTAGACCCAGTATATTTACCACAAGCATGAATCAAGTGATAGTCTTTCGGATAACAAGGAGTATCAAAAACTCATTGGTCAATTACTGTACGTATCCGTAAATACCAGGCCCGATATTTCTGCTTCTGTGTCCATCTTGAGCAGGAAAACAAGCTGTCCTACAAAAGATGATTGGGTGGAGCTCAAACGGGTGGCTCGGTATCTGATGACGATCAAAAATCTGTGGCTACGATTGAGCAATACGAAGAAGGACGAAGGATTACTAGGATTTTGCGATGCTGATTGGGCCGAATGCCGAGATGACAGAAAATCCAATAGTGGTTATCTGATGAAATACAGCGGAGGAACAATCAAGCAAGGTTGAAGCAGAGTTCGTGGCGCTATCAGAATCCGTTCAAGAAATAATATGGTTGAAGCGGCTACTCCGCGACCAAGCATATTGATACCCGATTTCATTATGCACGAGATATCAAAATGAAACAAGAAGTAAGTTTTGTCTACTGCTGCACTGAAGACATGGTCGCAGATCTTCTAACGAAGCCTCTTGGAGCAGTTCGATTGGAGAAACTAAGTCCTATGTCTGGCGTCAAGATCATGCGTTGAGGAGGAGTGTTGATGAACGAAGCAACTCATTGATCACAGTAGGCATCGTAATATTCGCCGACATCAGCAAAGCCTTCGATAAACACAGGAATGCTCATCCAAATGCTGATAGACAACCAGTTCCCAGAAGGCATAACAAGATGGGTATTCGAATACCTAAAAGAACGCGAGATAGTCATCAACACAACAGAAGGACAGGAGCGTATAACGAGTCAGGGACTACCACAGGGATGCCCGCTGTCCCCGGTGCTATTTAACCTGTACACGAAGGACATCCATAAGCTCAACGAAGACGGAATAGAACTACCCCAGTTCGCAGATGACTTTGCCGCAATAATAACAGGAGATGAAAGCGAGGTAGTATCAGAAGCAAACAACTTCGTCCGAAACTTGAATGCAGAGCTCAAGAGGCTAAATCTGGACTTGAACCCAAGGAAATGTGCCGCAATCAACTTCGGACGAACACCAGACGAAAAAATAAGGCTGACGATAGGGAACGAAGACATCGAACTAGTGAACGTCCACAAATACCTAGGGTACGTAGTGGACAAATCACTGATACACAGAAAACACATCGAATACGTTAAAGTAAAAACAGAGAAAAGCCTGAACGTAGTCAAAATGATTGCCAGCAAAAGAAGCCCAGCCAACCCAGAGACAGTTCTAAAAATAGGAGACGCCTTAATAAGATCCAAACTAGGGTACGGAGCATCCATATACGGGAAAGCAGCAAAAACAAATTTAAGCAAGCTGGAAACTACATTAAACGCGTATACAAGATCAGCGATGCGATCTGAAATCAACACCCGTGAACACAATGCTAGAAGAAACAGGAAGGACACCAATGACAATCAGGACAGAATGGCTCACTCTACGAGAGGCACTCTACGAGAGGAATGAAGTACCACGAGACCCCCAACAAGCGCTTCACATCAAACAACAGCTATCTGACAAAAGTGACAGCTATACACAACGACGTTCTACACCAAACGGGAAGCAGAGGACTGGACAGCAAACAAGAAATCAGCGAATGGACCCTGAGCCGACAAGACATCAATTCACGGATAGGACGACCAACACAGAAAAAGGAAAACACAAACAAGGAAGTTTTGAGGACACAAGTTGTGGAACTGCTGCAAACAAAATACAAGGACTACTACAAGATCTGCACCGACGCTACAAAAACGGCTATGGGCACAGCATTCGCCTTTGTGGACACCCAAAACAACTCACAAGTGACCAGAAAAATCAACGAAAACTACAGTATAATGAACGCCGAACATTCGAGAAGCACTTAGATATACGCAAGAGAAACAACTAGACAGAGTGGTAATCTTGACGGACTCGAAAAGCGCTTGTGAAGCCATCAAAACACAGAAAATGCCAACGACAACTTTCTAGTATTCGACATCAACCAGTTAAGAAACCAACTGATTCAGCGGAACATAAAAATCCAGTGGATTCCCAGTCACATATGTAGATGTCAGAGGGACAAGACAACACATGTTCGTGGGGCTAACTCTGGGCGATACACTCAGACTGGCCAAAAAAGAAATATGGAGCAAATGGACACGACTTTATCAAGAAATTTCGACCGAGAAAGGAAAGTACCGTTTCCAGATACAAAACGAGCCCGGAACCACCAAAAGATGGACCTGAGCACACACGAGAAGATAATGTGTTTTTAGTGTTCAGTATATGTTCTAGAATGTCAATGATGCATCGAATCCAATCCAATTACTAATATTTTCTCTAATAAACGAGTAGGTTAGCAATATATTTGTCGAATACAGTCAGTTTTCACTTTGGGTCATACACTCCCGTTCAAAAGTTTGGGGTCACCCCCTCAAAAACATGTAATTTTTTTAGGCCCATATCTCCGCCAATTTGCGTCCGATTTCAAAACCCTAGATTTCATTCAAAAGATAATAAGTCAAAGAAACTTTGAACATGATTTAAAGGAAACTTTTTCAAAAAAATTTGTATGTAAACTTAACTTAAAGTTGCCAAATTTTCTAAAAAATGAATATAAACTTACGGCAGTGTCGCTGGAAATTGGGTTGACCAAATTTAAAGATGAGAGCGGTAATATGACCCATTTTTTATTAGCTTTCAACTACTTTTTACAGAACTTCGCTAAAAAATCTAGAAAAAAAGTTATTAAGTAAATGAATCCTTGATGTCATCGACCAAAAGTTTGGGGTCACCCCTCAATATGATGTATCGGCCAAAAGTTTGGGGTCACTATCGTAAAACATGGAAAAGTGATTTGTTGATATCTTTGTCATCTTTCATTCAATTTTAATTCTTCTTGGCTTATTTGAAACAAAATGAATGATACTTACTGCATAGACATTGAACCACATATATTTGTTGAAATTTACATACTAAAACTTAACGTAAAGTTGCCTCATTTTTTGAAGCGTGGTAAAATGTGCTAACTTTACATAACATTTTTATATACAAAAATCGTTTAATACGTTAAGTTGAAGACATCAAACGTAAATTTAGTTAATTATCTTTGAAATGAGCCAAAAATAATTAAAATTGAACTATAGATGACGAAGATATCACCAAATCACTTTTCCATGTTTTACGAAAGTGACCCCAAACTTTTGGCCGATACATCATATTGAGGGGTGACCCCAAACTTTTGGTCGATGACATCAAGGATTAATTTACTTAATAACTTTTTTTCTAAATTTTTTAGCTAAGTTCTGTAAAAAGCAGTTGAAAGCTAATAAAAAATTGGTCATATTACCGCTCTCATCTTAAAATTTGGTCGACCCAATTTCCAGCGACACTGCCGTAAGTTTATATTCATTTTTTAGAAAATTTGGCAAATTTGGGTTAAGTTTACATACAAATTTTTTTGAAAAAGTTTCCTTTAAATCATGTTCAAAGTTTCTTTGACTTATTATCTTTTGAATGAAACCTAGGGTTTTGAAATCGGACGCAAATTGGCGGAGATATGGGCCTAAAAAAATTACATGTTTTTGAGGGGGTGACCCCAAACTTTTGAACGGGAGTGTATATGACCCTTCCGGCCCAAAGGGTTAAAGTAATTGAGTTCGTGCGAAGTTATCAAATCAGTTTCACGAAAACGACATGCGACGAGTCGTGCTCAACAGCCAGTACCAATCGGAATTAAATAGATGACAAATCCAAAGTTCTATGGGCATTGAGGCTTTATTGATTAAAAGAAACTAGTACAGCTAGAACATCAAACGCAGCGCAATATAGATGAATATATTTTAATGCGAAAATAAGTCGCTCACTTGGTTCAATCTTCAATATACTCGAACGGTTCGGGTGCTTCCGGTTCCTTCAAGTCGTCATTCTTGGGTCCACAGGCGGTAACCCGTTCGACCAGGACCTGCTCGCCAGCCGCGTTATGCTGCATCATGATGATCCCACCGATGGTGACGTCCTTCAGCGGTGTGTAGGCCGTTCCCTCGGCAATGCTGACCACCTTCAGCTGTTGGCGCATAACTCGGGCCGGGTTGTGCAGGATCTCGAAGCTGGGCTCCGGTTCCTTGGGAGTTTTGGCGGTGGTCGAAGTGGATTCTTCGGCGGAAGGCGCCGCCGGAGACGAGGTGGAACCTTCTTTGGGCTTGTCTTTCTCCTTTTCCTTGTCTTTCTTTTCCTTTTTGTCCTCCTTTACCGGAGTGGTCTTGGCTTCTTCCTTGGCCTTGACGGTAGCGGACAAGTCATCCTTGGCCGGGGCTTCCTCGTCGACTTCCATTTTGGTATCGGCGGCGGATTCCTTGTTGGTGTCCTTTTTCTTGTCTCCGGTACGGCGCTTGGCACGGGCTGCGAGGGATAGAACAGCGGTAGCAACCTTGTCCCGTTCTTCGCGTTTCTTTTCCTCGAGAGGTGCTGGGTAGGCATAGAGGGAGGGGCGAGCGGCAGATTTTAGATCGATCTTGGGCATCTTCAGGTCAGAGTTGAGCGCAATCAGACAGGTTGGCGTGAAGGCCAGGGACAGACAATGGGCCAACGGGAACCAGTACCAGTACTGGGTGAAGACCAACATTCCGACGACGGCTTGCAGGTTGGTGTGCCCAGTGCGGGACTGGAGGCTAACGGTCACGTTGCGGCCACCGGCGTCGATGATGCCCTGAGCCAAGATTGCTCCGTACTTGGCCATGACGTCTTCGTGCTTGTTGGTGATGACCTGGGTGTACAACTGGCGGAAGAAGGTGACCTTGGGACAGGTTTGATCGGTTTGCTGGATGAGGATCATGGCGGAAGCGATGAGGGCTCCCTGGCGGACAAAGTTGACCGGGTCGAACTTGGCCATCGGTTCCAGGAGGGCGATGGCTTCACGCAGTCCAGTTCCAGCACAGGCGATACCAAGGGCCATGGCAGCACCGTATCGGACATGAGGGTTGTAAGACTCGGCCAACAACGAAACAACCGATGGACACTGCTCCGGAGTGCGGAAGAGGATGAATCCGATGGCTGTGACGGCGGCACGACGCACATCGTCGTTCACATCGCTGACAGCAACGTGCAACAGCTTCCGAATAGCTTGATTGTTGCCAGTTCCGCAATAGGCCATGGCAACGGTGTACATACCGCTACGGCGGAGGACCGGATCCTTATCATTGGACAAGCTGGTCACCAAAGAATCAGCTTCTTCCAAACGAGCGTACATGGTCAAGGAAATACCGACAGCTAAACCGCGCAGAATCTTCTCATGCTGCGTTTCCTGAGCGTAAGCCACCATGTCCTCGATAGCAGGGGCGTGCTTGGAACCGAGCATTACCATTCCCATGGCAATACCAGCTGCTTCTCCCGTTACCGCGTCGTCTTGATACAGATTGAACTTCAGCTGTTCGTAGACATCCTGACGATGGGTGCCCATGGCTGCCAATCCCAACCCGAGACATCCTCCGTGGCGGACATTCTCGTTCTGGGCGTCCTTCAGCTGCTGCAGAAGATAATCGATAATGTTCGCCCCGTGATTGGCGTGGATCAAACCAAGAGCATAAAGGCCACCGCCCTCGGAGTATCCCGAGCTTGGTCCACTCTCCTTCGGCAAGTAGCTCTGCATGAGCGCCAACGATTCCGTTTCATGGCCACGATGGATCACACCCAGCGAAGCCGTAGCCGTCAACTTGGCCCAATTGGTAGCCCTCGCCAGCCACTCCAGATTATCCCGCAGGAACTGATCGCTGGTGGTGCCGCTGTGCATAAACGCATTGGCAATCACAGTAGCCGTGTGGCAAATCGAAACCCGCACCGCCTCCTTTGTTGCACGCAAAATTTGCAAATCAGCGTGGTTGCTTCTGATCAAAAATTGCAACTGCAAATCGATTGTCACCTCTCCGGACAGAATGCCCGCCAACTTTTCAATATTCGATTGGTGAGTCTTTTCGCTCTCGTTCAGACTTTCCACGGTCCGCTCGACCTTCGTATCTCCATCGCCGTCGGTCTCCTTCGGTTCTTGCTTAATTTCCGGGGCTGCAGCGGGCGCATTCGTGCCTTGCGGTTTTAAGTTTGAAATCAGCGCCGATGGAATCGGTGCGGTGGCTTTCAAAGCCTGCAAAACCTGTCCCAAGAACTGTTGCGTGGCCGACTCGTACAAATCGAACGCTATTTGGTACGCCATCAGGACCGAATGTTCACCTCCCTTGGTCAGGTTGTCCAGCAGTTCTGCCACGGCCAGCGGGTCCTCCAGGAAGATCAGGCACTGACACATGTTGACATAATCGGGAACGCCCAGATTGCGGTACAGTCCGACCAGGCAGCGGAGCACCGTGTTGCGGAAGGCACGGTGTTGAATGAGGCTCATCGTGACCTGGAAAAGGGAAAGTAGACATGAGATCAAAACCATCCAATAATTAGGTTGTTTAGCATAATCGAAGTAGGTAGATACAAAACTGATGCAACTGTTTACTAAGCTTCTTTTTGCTCGTCATGGGATAATAAACTTAACCTGTAACCCGCGGTCTTAAAGGGTTTGACCAGCTTCTATTGTCTATTTTACAAAAATAACTCAAACTCCACATACCTGAAACGCATACGCCAACATCCCAGCGATATCGTCCGCCTTCATGATCGACGACTCGACCACATCCATCCTCCTGGTCTCCAGTGCAATCCCCAGCGCCTGCCGATACTGTCCATCGTCCAGACAGCGCTGAATCATCCGGTTAACGATCGCTTCCAACCTCGCATCAATGGGCTTGGCCTTGGACGGATTCTCTGCCAACTGGACCCTCAAGTGCGTGTAATGGTCGATACATTTGGCGATGATCGTGTCCACGTACTCATTGCGAGCGTTCACATCGAACAGATCGCCCGCCCCCAGCGCATAGGTCAGCGAGTCCTCGAACGATCCCAGATGGTAGTACACCTTGGAGGCCACCAGGGCGGCCAAATCGTGCTGCGTGAAACCCTTGTCCTCGTGCAGGATTTCAATCTTCTCGACGGCTTCGGAAATCTCCGGCCAGAATTCGTCCACGATGGTGTCCAACTTCTGCAGGGCGAAAACCTTCAGTTCCTGAATCGGTTCGTCCAGCAGGCAAATGATGCCGGCGGCGGAGGTGATGTTCAGTTTCATCCTTGTTCTCCAGCGATTATCTGTGTTCTGTGGGTAAAATGTTGTTACTCGTTTGCTGGACAGTATAAGCTCTCTACTCACCACTAAATTTCTGGAAAACTATCAAGAATTACACGAAATTTTTGGATTATTTTACGCACAAAGAAAATCTTGCTGTTATTCCACTGCGATGACTTTCAGAAAAACGAGCTGGCAAAAATGGTGGCGTTTGACACCTCTGCTAAATGAGCAGGAAAATTCGAGCAGGAAAAAAGCTCCCCTAAAGCGCCGCCTATACCTCATGGCACGAACTTCGAGCAGGAAATATTTTTTTTCCTGCTGACTTCACATTTTTGAGCTTTTTTCCTGCTGGGTTCACAGTTTTGAGCTTTTTTCCCGCTAACTTCACAGGTTGAGCTTTTTTCCCGCTAATTAAAAAAAACATAAAATTCCTAAAATTCAGTTTGTGATTGAAGGTTGCATTTGCATGGCGATGTTGGTGATGTCCGGGTAAGTTTTTTATACAAAAATGTTACTTAAATATATTGCGAATATTTATGCTTTGCTTTCTAGAGAAAGTGCCCGCCAAACTCATGAAAATGAAAATCCTACTGGACGTGTGGATTTGAACCGCAAAATGTAACCGGCTAGCGTACGCAAACGAGGCATATAAATCCATTGATGTGTGAAGCTTGATATCGGACAATCATGACCAGAGCCCGGAGTACCGAGGATAGCACGTTTACAACAGCGTGCCCGGAAGATTATAGGGGAGGTTGTCAACAATAAGCTCGGTGAGTCAGCAGGAGCGATGTTGTGGATTTACCGGCTACTTGTATTCCACACCTCTGCTAAATGAGCAGGAAAATTCGAGCAGGAAAAAAGCTCCCCTAAAGCGCCGCCTATACCTCATGGCACGAACTTCGAGCAGGAAATATTTTTTTTCCTGCTGACTTCACATTTTTGAGCTTTTTTCCTGCTGGGTTCACAGTTTTGAGCTTTTTTCCCGCTAACTTCACAGGTTGAGCTTTTTTCCCGCTAATTAAAAAAAACATAAAATTCCTAAAATTCAGTTTGTGATTGAAGGTTGCATTTGCATGGCGATGTTGGTGATGTCCGGGTAAGTTTTTTATACAAAAATGTTACTTAAATATATTGCGAATATTTATGCTTTGCTTTCTAGAGAAAGTGCCCGCCAAACTCATGAAAATGAAAATCCTACTGGACGTGTGGATTTGAACCGCAAAATGTAACCGGCTAGCGTACGCAAACGAGGCATATAAATCCATTGATGTGTGAAGCTTGATATCGGACAATCATGACCAGAGCCCGGAGTACCGAGGATAGCACGTTTACAACAGCGTGCCCGGAAGATTATAGGGGAGGTTGTCAACAATAAGCTCGGTGAGTCAGCAGGAGCGATGTTGTGGATTTACCGGCTACTTGTATTCCACCGGTCACTTCAGTAGGGTAATTGTTCCTAATGTTGCGGTACATAATGGCAATTGAGCACTTTTTCGACTGAAATGTTACCAAAAGGCATTTTTGTGTGCTTTAAGATTTGCCAAAAACCTATTTAAAAAAAATCCTTAATATTTCGGCTGCTGTCTTCCTATTGTTCCTAATGTTGCGGTATCCCATATGATTTCAATGGGATACCGCAACATTAGAAACCGTAATCAAATATTACCTCCATAAAATCCTTGACCTCATGTGAAGTGGCAACCAGCAACAAAAGGTTATCGTTTACAATAATCAATGATCGAAAACAGAGAAACGATAGTTTTTTTTATATTATTTTTCCAAGCAAATTTGGAACTACCGACTAACGTTTTGAAACCCTTCATTAGATGGTACGATCATATTTTTTAAATTAATTTACCTTATTAACCTCTGGCCAAGTTCGCAGGGGTTGACGGTATTAAAGTGAAGGAGTTTCATTTTGATTATTGTAATGTAGTGTTCTTTAGTGAAACACATAACCTTTTTTTAACACTTCAACGGTTCATCACGAACCAGCGGCTGCAGATGGAGTATGGCTGATCATATGCATCAGACATGCCTCGATAAACACGGAGGAACCGCCGGAGCTCAGTAGAGTCTATTCCCAAGCAATAGTTTCATGTCGGTTGGATTTGAGAAGGTTTTGATGATCGTTACAAATCCTAATAAAAGTATTATAGGATTTGTGACAGGTTTTGGAACCTTTTACAACCAGCTGTGAGCTGTCTTCAAAATGTTGTTTGGACTTTCTTTTCCACGTTTCTCGGTTGATTTTGATTAGTAATGTATTAATGTCATAGTCGCTTTTTCGAATTTTGACTATGTTGGCCATATTTTCTTTAATAAAGCAATTCAAGCATAATTTTTCAAATCGACGTATCTAACTTTTTCACTGATCTGAGTAAATTCATGGTCAATGTTGACGACCATTTCACTAAAATAGTTTTTTATAAAAATACTTTTCATAAGTTTTTTCGTGCTTAACATCACCAGGGATATAGCACGCACTAGGTAAGAAACAAAACCTACTCATTCCATATCATTTTCACAATGAATTTTGACAAAAATACACATACACCGGGTTGGTTCGAGATACGTCATGCCAGATACGTCGCTTTTGTATGGTGCCAGTTTGGTGTATCTGTTACTTTTGATTTTGGCTAGATACGTCGTTTGATTTTCTCATATATCAAAACGGTGTATCTATCAGTAAAGTTCTAAACATCAAAATAGTTAGATACGTCGTTTCGATTAATATGCTTAGTTAAACAAATTAAGCAATAAATCATCAAACAGTGATGTGGATTCTTCAATTTGCTTTATGAATCATGCATGCAGCAGTTAACCCGGATCTGTTTACATTCTCGAGTTACGTTAAAGTTAAAGTTATGCTTGAATTAACCTTTCAGCACGCGCGCTGTTGTAAAAAGTACAACACTACCAAAAAATCTCAATCGTCGTATTCAGCGCGAGCGCGGTGCAGTTTTGGTTACTTGATAACGCGCGTGCTGAAGGGTTAAAATCAACCGACGAATTAATAGTGGGAAGGAGATTTGCAGCACTTAATTGGCCTCCTAAAGTGAGGTTATGTTTTGTGAAATCCCATTTCGTATTTTAGTGATTGAGTCGTTTCAGATAATCTTTTTTGAGGGATCGGGGTAGATAAAATCGTTTTATAGGTAAATTTACCAAAACATTAATGAATAAACTGATGGGGAACTGGTATTTCGCTAATTGTTGAACACTATTCAAATGTTGAACAGTTTCTGAAAATTTTAATATAAATCTTACTTAAGTAATTTTCGCTCAACGTAAACGTATGATGTAGATGCATATACATGTGTGTCACGATATTGGTCCAATTAAATTAAAAAAATATACATATTTCACGTCAAAAATATTGATTGAAAATTTTGTATCGCTGATGACAAGAAAACAGCACAATTCTTAAGGTTCATGTTAAGAAATTGCTGCGGGCAAATCGACCACAAATATCAAAGGCACACCATAGTTACAAGAACTGGAAGGATGTCCTTAATAGTTTAAAATTGTTCAAAATCACATTTTCATTGTACCGTTGGGTGTCCTTATTTCGCGCGGGTCCAAATTTCGCTCACTGATAATATTTAGAGATCATAAACATGAAACTAATTGTACAATTGCCCAAATTTCACTTTAGCTTCAGTATCTAAAGTGAAATTTGGACAATTCAACAACTTGTTCTGTTATTCTTCTTCTTCTTCTTGGCGTAACGTCCTCACTGGGACCAAGCCTGCTTCTCAGCTTAGTGTTCTATGAGCACTTCCACAGTTATTAACTGAGAGCTTCCTCTGCCAATGACCATTTTGCATGTGTATATCGTGTGGCAGGCACGAAGATACTCTATGCCCTAGGAAGTCAAGGAAATTTCCTTTACGAAAAGATCCTGGACCGACCGGGAATCGAACCCGTCACCCTCAGCATGGTCATGCTGAATACCCGTGCGTTTACCGCCTCGGCTATATGGGCCCTGTTCTGTTATTATGATCTCTAAATATTATCAGTGAGCGAAATTTGGACCAGCGCGAAATTAGGGCACCCCACGGTAATTTAATTTCAAAAAAAAAATTCTAATCAAACTATCATTACACAGCGTAACAAAAATTAACTTTTGGTCTGTCTCAAAAGCAAACTTATGTGTCTCTGACAGATTTTGGGCCGCTGAATCCGAATCCGGGCTCAGATTTTTGCTCTAACACGTCACAATTTTAAGCTATACCTCGATTTATAGGGCAAAATATGCGATTTTGGGCTTTTTTGACTGCAAGCCATTACGTAAAAAAATATTTTTTTTAATCAATCAAAAGGTTAATTGGTCAATTAACATCTAAATTAACGACTCATGCAAAAAAAATCGTTTTACCAAATCAAATTCAGGGTGTTAAGGGGGTCCCAGGAGTATTTCAAGGCGTTTCAGGAGGTTCAGGAGCAACTCACGGGTTTTCAAGGGATTTCAGGGTCGTTTCATGAGTGTTCTTGGGGGTTGAGTGGATTCCATGGGTTTCCAGGAGTATTTCAGTCGTACTTTTCTTCTGTAACTTTCGCTTCTAATCAAATCTTTTCAGCCATTTTTGCATCTAGTCCTGTTTAAAACGATTTCAATCCACTAATTGTCACTAACTGGGACTAGCTGAGCACAAAACACGAAAAACCCTGAAAAAATTCGCCAGAGTAAAAAAATGTCGCGTCAAATTTTATCAAATGTTGGACCACATCGGATAACTGTTTGGTCTACGTTGGGTTTGGTGCCCAAAATAAAAACAGGTGAATGATAGGTTTATGTCGGGTTACACGCCATCAATTACGAACAAGGCTTCAAGCGTTTCAACAATTAGCGAGAACCGTCCAACATTATGGGAGGTATGCACTTCAAACGAAATCGCTCAAGCAATTTTCGTTCAGTGCATTATTTTTCCGTGACTGGAATGGTCAAGAAATTTAACACAGCAAGCCCCATTTGATTTGACGTTTCGTTTCAGCTCCGTACTAGGATCCGGAATAAAGTGACGCTTTATTATTTCTTGAGCGATTCCTTGCCTGAATTTTCCACGCATCGAGATAGGCCAAGAAATTTCTTGCGATCAGCGTACTATCCATTAGGATGAGCTAGCTTGAGCAAGCGTTCAACATTTGGGTTACAGACCTCCCATACAAATGTTCTATTTTCTCTTAGAAAATGGAATTTAAGGGAATACAAATTCAATGGGCAGTAGGGTCTTGTACCACTTGGGCAGGTGTACCTATTTTGGGCACTTGCCGCTATAACTAAGTCAATTTCAAAGCGATTTATTTAAAATTTTGTCCAGAGTTAGGCACGTACAGTATCTAACTCTGTACAAAAATTCAAATCAATCGGTTTGAAATTGACTTGGTTATAGCGACAAGTGCCCAAAATAGGTACACTTGCCCAAATGGTACAATACCCTATAAGAAATAAGTAGATCTAGACGTTCACTGGATATTTGAAATTATGCACGGAAAAACAAACGAAAACCAAAATGCCAGTAGGGAATCGCGCCACTTGGGCGGTGGCTTCTATATTCGTCTCTTTTCCACTATAACTCAGTCAAATTTGAACCAATTGACACAACTTTTGGAATGTGGTGAGATAGGTATAGTATCTACCCGTGTACAACATTTCAAGTCAATTGGTTCAAAATTGACTGAGTTATAGTGGTAAACAGACGAATATAGAAACCACCGCCCAAGTGGCGCGATACCCTACTAACCGTTCAATAATTGGCGAATTACCCTACTTTGGTATAAAGAGTGAGAACAGGTTTCTTCTGCTCTACCTCTTCCTAGAGAAACATATTCTTCTAAGAAAGGTTTTTTTTTTCAATGCTTTGAAGTATTTCGTTTGCGATTGCCGATGTTGAATTATTAAAGCTGTAAATGTGTTGTTGTACGGCTTCATTGCATTTTTTACAATTACTCCGTTACTGACCAGAACAGTCAACATTGCACAGGGAACCAAATGGATGGGGCCTGGGTGTAGCTTTCCATCCTCAATGTGCAATTTTGAAGGTTCAAAACTTTATATTGTCAGTACCGGCGCCGGCCACGTCCTTACGGTCATCGGGGAAGGGAAAGAATGTTGGTGTGACATCCGTTGCTACTAGAGACCGTGTGTACCTCCGCATCCCCACGGTTGTCACAGGAAGGACGTTTGTTAGTGGGAAGGGAAGGGATAGAAAGTTACATAGATCTGGATTCACATTGGTAAGTGATGTGAGCTATGCAACCCTTGATATGGTTTAGTCTTCCGCCAGCCGGCTGTCGGAAGAATACAATACTTTTATTGTATGTTTGTGTATTAAATTTAATTATATACCAGGCATGAATATTTTTTAAACCACGCTTATGTCGGATCAACTCGAAATAACGCACGTTTTAAGCTTATCATTTCTCAGTCAGAAAATAAACTGTATGCAATTCCGTTTAGTGTTACTGCCAATGCTGAAAATCCGAAACCCGCGCCGTAGCTTTACGAGAAAACTGGACAACTAAACAACTAGAATCGTTGCTTTTGAGTTTCATCTATGTTCTTGTATTACTTTTTTTTTCGCGTTCCCGTGTTAATAAGATTGCGGATAACAAAACCGTTGTACATATTTATTATCCGCGAATGTTCGCAACGCGTAATATAAGTTGAAGGTGTGATAACAGAAATACATTATCGTGAATGTTTGAAAAAGAAATCGAAATTATGGAACTCGGCACGAATAAATCGACGCGGAAAACGTGGTCTACTTGTCACTGTATCGTACGGTAATCTTGACCTTTCTAAAGAAAGAGATACTTCGCCGTTTTGATCGCTGATTGCCTGCTTGTAAATCTGAAATAGAAAAAAGTATTAAATTGTGATACGTTCTCCACTGTTATATTTTTGTAAATTGTTATTTATATATAGTTTAAAAATACCTCCATCCTTCTGAAACCAACGGTATATTAGCAGTGAAAATAAATAGAATAAAAAAGTAAATAAATAAATAGTGTAAAAAAGTACACCAAATCTTGATCCTGGAATGTTCCTGTATTTAAATAAACCAGGCTGGAAAATAGCAAGATCAAAACTTGAAATGGTAGATCTTACACCGTAACGCACCATTTCAAGGTGATCTACTCACGTTACGGGTTACGGGTTGTTTTACTAAGTATTTTTATGTCACATAATCTCAGGCATACTTCAGTGAGCAGAAGGCAATTATCTCAATACACAGGCATGCGATCATAAAACAGTGTACATATGTAGGATTTTTAGGTTGTACTTTTATCCAAAAGTAATCCAAATAATCCAAGTGTCACAATTGCAATCATAACAAATGGGAGTGCTATGAAGACAATATCGCAACATGGTGAATGCAAATTATAATCTTGCCATTTAGAATTTCGTTTAATGCTCTCTATTGACTTAACTATTAACGGCAGGTTACAATGTTCATTGAAGATTGGGAAAAAAATATACAAAGAAAGCTTCCATATTAGACTGTCCCAAAAAAATCGATGTTCGAAAAAGGTGCTCAACCCTTAATTGAAAGATATGCATATTTGAAGCATTTTTGTAGAACATTCCGATTTTCTAAAAAATCATTTAGAGGTTCCGCTAGGGCGATTTTTGAAAATTGGCCTTTTTTCATAAAAAGTCTCAAAAAAATCATTTTTTTTCGTAATATTTTTTCAACTTCTGATTTTTTTCAATATTTTTGTATTTTTCTATAAACCTCTAGGCATTTTTGAATAGAATTCTTAAATATTGTATTTATATTGACGGCAGAACCGTTTTTATGTTGATAAAAACTATTTTTTTGGAAATGTTTCATCTAAATTTGAGAAAAAAAAATACATGCACGATTTTTTATTTTCAATTTTGAAAGTTCTATCTGATAGTAGTACTATTTGTATGCGTCATTTCTCTAAAAAAAGATTTAAAATATCTTGTCTAGAAACTGATTGATTAGGATTTTAGTAAATGGAAAATTTGGAAATTTTTTGCAAAACTTTGTATATTTGGAATATTGTAAGGTCTTTGTGACACTCCAATGTTCGTATATTAAAAAAAAGTTAAAGGAGCAGCTTTTCTTTGTTGGATGATCAAGCTAGTTTAAATAAAGATATTTAATTCTGGGCTGGTTGGCAGTAGATTCATGAAGAGCTTTCTGAATAACTACAAATATGACGGGTATTGTGGTTACTGGTAGCAACGCATTTAATTCGAAATTACGTCGTGGAATTCCCGACTACTGCGCCCCCTGAGCAGCTTTTCCTTGTTGGATGGTCTAGCTAGTTTACACATGGGTCTTTTAATCTGGGGTGATTGGCAGTAGATCCATGAAGAGCTTTTATCTGACTAACTACAACAATGACGGGTATCGTGGTTACTGATAGCAACGCATAAATTTCGATATTATGTCGTGGAATTCTCGACTATTACACCCCTTTTCTGAAGTAGTAAAAACCATTTCATGCAGAGGTAACATAATAGTGATGAAATCATTAAAAAATAACTAAGTTAAGTCAAGACTGATTTTAAAAAAACTTAGAAAATAATAGACAATAAGAGGCTTTTGGGGAAATACGAGATCTTATGATTCCTAACCGTCATGAGTTTTAGACTTAACTATGGTTTTTTTTATTGATTTTATCAATATTATATAATCTCTGCATGGAATGGTCGTTCCTATTTCAGAAAAAAGGGGCGCAATAGTCGGGAATTCCACGACGTAATATCGAACTAAATGCGTTGCTACCAGTAACCACGATACCCGTCATATTTGTAGTTATTCAGATAAAAGCTCTTCATGAATCTACTGCCAACCAGCCCAGAATAAAAAAAAACATGTTTAAACTACCTTGACCATCCAACAAGGAAAGCTGTTTTTTTAACTCTTTTTTTAATATACCAACATTGGAGTGTCACAAAGGCCTTACAATATTCCAAATACACAAAGTTTTGCAAAATTCTTACTTATCCCCTTCAAGAATGCCTAGAGGTCCACAGAAAAATACAAAAATATTTTTAAAAAAAATATGAAATTCAAAAAAAAAATACGAAAAAATGTTTTTTTTAGACTTTTCATAAAAAAAGGCCATTTTTGAAAAATCGCCCTAGCGGAACCTTGAGCGGAACCTCTAAATGATTTTTTAGAAAATCGAAATGTTCGACAAAAATGTTTCAAATATGCATATCTTTCAATTAAGGGACCTTGACTTTTTGAAAATCGATTTTTTTGGGACAGTCTATTCCATATATTGTTTTGTGATTTACTGCCGGTGCAGAGGCTTTACTTCAACTTCACCCTTAACCTTCCGTTAGTCGCGCGGTTAGCCACCACCGTCAGCACCACGCGACTGCTGAGTACATAAAGTGAGCTTTTTACAACGTTTTTTTTTTTTTACAAAATACAGCAACGCGATTACTCAAGGGTTAAATTTAAATTAAAAGAGAATATGTATTAGACTGGGTCAACAAAGTCGACTTTTTGAAACAAAGCTTTTTTGATTCCTTTTAGCGTCCAAAACAACTGTGCAAAATTTTGGAGCTATTGATTGCTTCCCCATATTCCGCATTGCGATTGAAATTTGTATGATATTTAGTATGGGAAAAGGTGCTTTTAAACATTTTTCTCAATAATTGATTCTTTTTGTCCAAAACGATCTAACTAACGACGTTGAAGTATAGCCAAAGATATGCCGAAAAACTTTGCCAAAGACCGCAAAGTGATCCGACACTTGTGAAAAAAGTTATAACGTATAGATTGCCCGGTGGTGCTAACATTTAACATGTGAAGGAATACCATCAATAATAAAATCTTAATTTTTCGTCTAAGTCACCAAGCGAATAACTTCTTTCACAAGCGTGGGATAACTTTGCGGTCTTCGGCAAAGTTTTTCGGCATATCGTAGGCTATACTTTAACGGAGTAGTGTGCGGTAGTTCGGCAGCAGCAAAGCTTCGCGCGCTCGCTTTGCTAGATTTTTGCGATTTGTTTTTCTTCTCTGCGGGGCACCGACGACGGGAAGCCAAGCAGTCAGTAGTGTCAGTGTGCGGTAGTTCGGCAGCAGCAAAGCTTCGCGCGCTCGCTTTGCTAGATTTTTGCGATTTGTTTTTTTTTTTCTCTCTTCTCTCTGCGGGGCTCCGACGACGGGACGAGCGTGCGCGCGCCGTGGTTGAGTCGGTTCCGAATTTTTCGCTTTCCTTCGGCGCTAGTTTCCAATACACTTTTAGTTGATAATAAATATTTTCTTTCATTTTTTGCATTTACACAAAAGAGTGAAAAATGTTAGTTCGGGTTCGCCGGTCGAGAAAAAATCCGGGAGCCGACAAGTGAGTCGCGTTCAGTGTATTTCTGTGTGGAATAGACTAAAGGTTTCTGCTCCCTAGTGGAGTGGAGACGCGCGATAGAATTTTCTTTTTGGCTAGTTCTTGCGTCGAAAAGTGGTCGGTTGTTAACGGCGGTTTGTGTATATTGATCCATTGTCAAATCATATCACCAACCATAGGTGACTCCCGGACTGACAATGTACCTTACCCTACTAACAAAAAATTCCTTCCTGAGACAAACGTGGAGATGCAGCGATTCGCGGTCTTTTTAACAACGTTTGTCTTACTAACATTCCCTTCCATCCTCGATGACCGTAAGGACGTGGCCGGCGCCGTTATTGACCTTATTAAAGTTGAGAGCTCTCGACCTGTGTACATTGAGAATAGTAAGCTAGTCCCAAGCCCTATTCATTGGTTCCTTGTGCAATTTCGATTGCTCTGGTCAATCACGGAGTAGCAACTACGAATTGTGCGGTCATCTATGCTCATGCTCATGCTCATCGTAGGCTATACTTTAACGTCATTAGTTACATGGTATTAGACAAAAAAATCAACTTATGAGTAAAATGCAAAAAGTACGTTTTCCCATTCTAACTTCCATACAAATTTAAATCGCAATGCGGAATGCGAGGACGCAACCAATCGCTTCCAAATTTTGCACAATTTTGGACGCTAATAGGGTCTGGGACTATTTGGGCAGGAGCACCTATTTTGGGCACTTGCTGCTGTAGCTCAGCCAATTTTCAGCCAATTGACTTAATTTTTGGAATACGGTAAGATACGCATAGTATCTGGTCATGTACAAAATTTCATATCAATCGGTTCGAAATTGACTGAGGAAATTTGTTCTAGAAATCACGGGTAAAAAGTTCTATAGCAACCCCTCCCCCCGACAGAACATTTTCTTCCTAGCACCAAATGAAAGCTTTGACTTGGTGGGTGACATAGCGATACTGACACCGTGCTAATTTTCGGTTGCAATTCTGCGGCTGGCTCGCTGGACCTGACAAAAATTCCCTATTTCCCGTAGGACAATGGTGTACAGTTGAGCACAAAGTCATCTCTGGTAATCGGACATCAATCAACCACCCATAACATAATTAACAAACGCTGTTGTGAGCCGCTCTTCCTGGAGAACAGATGCTCAGGTTTGCAGAAGCAAACCCCCCCTTCCCTGTCAGCCTACGACCAAAGTTCCCACCGGGATTGGTTACCCGATCGTCTCTAAGGTTACTCGCAGTTTCCGGCCGGTACCACGGGGAGGTAGGGATAGGAGTTGCTGGGAAGAGGCTAGTGACCTCGAGGGTATCTGAATTACGCATTACCCAGCCTTTACCGTGCCATGTTTTTGACCTAACAAAATTTGACAAAGTTTAAACAGTGGATATCAAAATAGCGATTGCCTTTGTAGTGGTATGAATCTATAATATTATCAATCCAATTGAAATTCGGAGGTTAAGATTTTAGAAAATAGGGGGTTTCTTCAAATCTGTACATCGAACCTAACTTCAGAAGCGAAGCACTGTGTAGTACACTTGGATTGATAATATGTGATAATATTATCGGCCTTTTCACGAGTCGCTTCACAGTTCTACGGTGGAAATGGCAGGGATGTGCATGCAAGTGTTATTTCCTAGAGGCAAGATAGATATAACAAGAGAAAATGTAAAGTGTTGTTCAGAATTTCTCACAGTTGCTCAGATTTTCTCCCATTTATACCAAAGTGTGATCTGGCACCAATTTCAAACTGCAAAGTGTAGCGTGTACTGAAT
Organism: Aedes albopictus; assembly: GCF_035046485.1. NCBI lineage: Eukaryota > Metazoa > Arthropoda > Insecta > Diptera > Culicidae > Aedes > Aedes albopictus. The sequence goes on along the minus strand of NC_085136.1, from coordinate 124,709,814 downwards.
GAAAATTGCAGTTTTAGGAATGTTTTTCAATAAATTTCATCTATCATCGATAAAAAATGTAACTCCGAAATTCTCAGAGTTGCTCTCGTTTGCACAGTGCAGTGTCTTGCTGCAAGGTTATTCTACAGTTGTAAACAAATGAATACACATACTTTTCGAAGAAACACACATGAGAACCAAATAGATGATCGACTTATTTGACACGATCCATAAAATGGCAATACGATTGACCTAATATACAGAAATCATGAATACATTTTGTTAAGAATCTTTGAAAATAATCATTACAGTTAAATGAAATAGTTGATTTAATTTTCAGTTCAATTCGCGGGCGTCAGACGTTTAGGCAAAATATATTTTTCCAGTGTCATCAATAATAGTTTTCCAAAGAATGCTACATTTGTTGAGTTCATTGTAGTATTAATTTAGTAAACTTAGTCAAGTTAAATGTGTTAGAACAAACCAATGATGACTCATATCTGCTAGCTATCAGTTACAAGTTTTTTTCCTCTTAACAAAAAAGTGGGTGTTAGAAGGGTAAAAAGTAGAAACTGTTGCTTTTCAAGGACGTGGTTAGGGCAAGTTACTTCCCCAACTGACTACAGAGTATTCGGACAGCACACATAACACCCAGTGGTCCAGTGAAGAATTTTCCGTTCGACGAAAAGTTTTCTCCGACTGAAGAGGGAATCGAACCCACACTCCGTGGGACCGAACACGACTAACGACGCCATGTGGTTACCACGAGTCCACAAATTTCCATAAAAAAAACTCTGTGTTTTCTTGTCAAGGGTAACCTGAACATCCTAATCCACATTGGTCCAGAAATTTACAGTATTAATGCTACTCTATTTCTCTCTCCTTTATGTTTATGAAAAAAATACTGGGAATTGTTGCTTCCCATGGACGTGGTTAGGGCAAGTTACTTCCCCAACTGACTACAGAGTATTCGAACAGCACACCTAACACCCAGTGGTCCAGTGAAGAATTTTCCGTTCGACGTAAAGTTTTCTTCGGCTGGAGAGGGAATCGAACCCACACTCTGTGAGACCAAACACGACTGACGACGCCATGTGGTTACCACGAGTCCACAAATTTCCTTAAAAAAAACTCTGTGTTTTCTTGTCAAGGGTAACCTGAACATCCTAATCCACATTGGTCCATAGCATTTGAACGCTTTCAATGCTAATTTAATTATCTTTTCTACTATTTTCCCTTTTAAGCCACTCATCTTTTGAAATAAAAGATACATGGGCTCGTCCGAACACATACATTGAGTAACATGAATTTAAGCGTTGGAAACTCTTTAAAGTTTGTAGCATGTAGGTTCTAGGAAAACGATTACCAACTAAACTCAACTAAATAAGACACCGTAATTGATAAGCTTTAATTTAATACGAGTTTTTTTTTAATTATGATTGAAGTATATTTAGGTTTGAAAGTCGTACCATATCAAAGATCTAGAGAACGTGTTTAATAATTCATCATCTCTTTGGTCCTTTTTTAATCTAAAATTATTACTTTGACATTGTTGTAGGACTTCACTATTGCCAAGTTGAGCATATCAATGAAATTGCTTCTTCTGAAGGTAGTATGGACAACTGATTCAGTTTAAGAGAACTGTCACATTTTTGGTAGAATACTTTAACGAAATATTATTCGGTAAGTTGAGTGACGGCTTTGAATAGGTGCATCGTGTGTTACGGCTGAAGTAATTTCGATAGATACATAATGAAAGCAGCGTTACTTATCGTAACTTTTGATGCTTAGCTTCCTGTCCCAAGTAGAGTGCTCCTATAAAATTCCTCCTTTTTCCGCATATGATTTTGAAAAGAGATCTAGTTAGGGGCGAAATGTCAATTTTCCTTACGGAACACCAGACCACCCTATTTTTCCGCGCGGAAAAATGGTAGCTCCATTTGATTTGCACGGGAAGCGTTACCACTATTACACTGTTTTCTTTACTTAATATCTACGACCTGCTCTAGTAGTTTTGAAGCTGAAGAATTGCGTTTCTTATCTTATTATACTGTACGCACAAAGTGGAAACTAGCCATTAGGTGAGACATTGTGCTGTGGTAAAGTTGGAAACAAAAAATGTCGAATGCTCAGTCAGATGATATATAAATTAATGAACTATTTCCAGAAAAAGCCGATGAAAACGGAAGAATTTGCAAAATAGCCATTTGCAAAGCATTTAACTGCAAAAGTTCGGACGAGATAAATACACTATTTGTGGATAAATGGAAATATCTCATCACAAAATCACCTCTCTCAAAGATGCAGTCTTATGAAAAGTTAAAAGAATATATGGGGCACCTTGATTATATGGAAAATCAAATAAAGGATATTCAGGATAGTGAAAAAACTGAAGTAGACAGATTTTTTAGTAGCAGATTGATTACCAAACGAGAAACAATATACAGCTCTAGTCCGTACTATAGAAAGTGCCAGCAAGATTATGAGGAATCAATTACATTAGAATATAAAAACAAAGATGAACAAAATGAATTTTGTGCTGGCGCTCTACATAAATTCATTCAAACGTTTCTACAAAAATATGTAACTTACTTACAATTCTGGACTGCTTTGTTAACATACAAAAAATATCCAGATATTACTAATATGAAAATCAAACAACAGCTCAATCGCGCGAACGACGGTCCTATTGAAGAGTATCATCATGTTCTTAAGAAAAATATTGAAGAATGTCCTGCTGTGGGATCAGGTAAAATAAGAATTGATGATCACATAATTCATATTTACATTTCTGATGTCGAACATAAAATTAATAAGTATGAGAATGCTATTCCAAATTCAAGAAACACGCGAACCACAGCCAGTAAACGTGTAAAATGTACTCCTTTGGCGAATTCAACACCTCTACATGCAAAAACTATTAAACATGGCAAATCTAAATTAAAAACAAATAAAAGTGCACAAAATTCTATGAATAGCTCCAATACATCTTTGACAAACACAATTATCATGAAAGATCTGCTTGTAGATCAACTACCAAGGGCAAAAGAAAAATTTAGGAAGGATAACTCAAAATTTTCTTGCGTGAAAGGAAAGCATAAATTAACATTTTTTGATCAAAAACTGGAACCAGCCAACAAAATTGGTAAAATAGCAATGTATCAAAATGATGATTTGGAAAGCATATATGAATTAAATGTAACAGCGTCATAAGAAAACGTGTTTCTAAAGGCATCCGAAAAAAATGCCAACGTTTTTCGACTATTGTTGAGGAGAAAATGAAGAAGAAGCAGAAAAAAACAGAAGATGCTGAAGAATATTTTGATGAATTTTCAGATACACAATTATTTAAATGGTTTGATACATTTTTCCCAAATATGATAGTTGAAAGCATAAATTATTATTAAGATAATACTAAGGAACATTGCAATAATCTAAACCGTGTCGCTAAGACTATCAGATTTCAGAACAGTGTGATCAAACAGCTGGCAGAGTTGAGTTTCAAACTTTTTAATAGAATATTGTTTGCAAATGCTACTAATTTCAAACAATATTTGTGGATCTTACTTGGATTGTGATCAAGGTATGAATCTGTTTGGCTTAGGTCGTACACGCCTCTCAATTTTCTCGTGTACGTCAATTCGAAAACGATTGTTTGGTGAATTCGCTGTAGTAATTATTCCTATATTGTCTAGTAATCACTTTTCAGTAGCAATTATTGATAAAAGCAAAAATTTATTTACTTATATGGATTCCAAGAAAATCAATTCACCTAAATCGATGTTCGAAATACTAAAGACTCAAATATCGAATTATGAGCGAAAATATCAAAATTCACCTGATGAAAACAGATGATTCTTCAAAAGCTGATCAAAAATTAGAAAACACAAAGTGTGTCTTGTAATATTCAAGGAGACGAGTTACATTGTGAAATTCAGTTATTATCCAACGTGGAAAACTATTTGAAAGAGAAAGAAATATTAAAAAGTCATTGTTGTAATGATTCAGCTTCAACATTATTTGAGCAGATGGCAAGTCAAGCAAAAAGTGTAACGCCGGTATCGCTTCCTGAGGAAATCAAATGATCCTGTCACTTTTCCGCGCGGAGAAACAGCTTATTCTGTTATTCCGAAAGAAAAACTGACGTTTCGCTCCATACTAGATCAGTTGACAAATATACTTGCTGAAAAATTATGTATTTCACTTAAGTGTTTTACTTGGTAACAGGAAACTTACCTTTATGATGGGGAAGCAATCCCGTGCCCAAGGGGGGGTTTTGGAGGTTCACTTATTTCCATTATCGAAATTCCATATACTTGGCACCTCTCCGCCTTTTTCCGGAATCACGTAAAACCCCTCCCTTGATGCCTTTTCTGTACGCAGACCTGTGAAGAGAGAAACAATGTAAATTCAACCAAAAATGTTATATCACGATAATCTCGTGAAGTTCTTGCAGGATAGGACAAATAGTGGGTTTAAAAATCAAGCTGACGGCTATCGGGCCGTTGATTGATTATTATAAAATATGATAACAATATTATATTCCTGTTATAGAAAAAATAATAATTAAACTCTCTGTATAATCAAATAAACTCAGTTAAGTTGAAAAAAATAAGTATTACATTTTAAAAATGATATTTCCTTTATGTAAAAACAAGTACAACATAAACACTTGCCATCATTTTTCATGAAACATTGAACACATTAAACAATAAAATGGAATCAACTTGATATTTGACAAATAAATTGATCTTGGAAGTTTTGTGCATTTATAATGCCACCAACGCCGACAATAGTCACAGCGTATCCACTTTAATTGTAAACTATGTGTTTTATCTTCACTCATAAAAATGGATAGCTCATCGGACCATGATGAGTTATCAACTATTCCGCATGATGGGCACATGTTTTGAATGTTATCAGATGATTCTAGTATAACGTTCATCAAATATTGTCTATAACTGACAGGGTTGAACATATTCATTAATATTTCCCTCTCTTTCAAATAGTTTTCCACGTTGGATAATAAGTGAATTCCGCAATGTACCTCGTCTTCTTGAATATTACAAGATACACTTTGTGTTTTTAAATTTCTGATCAGTTTTTGAAGAATCAACCCGTTTTCATCAGATGAATTTTGATATTTTTGCTCATATTTCGATATTTGAGTGTTTAGTATTTCGAACATTGATTTAGGTGAATTGATTTTCTTGGAATCCATATAAGTAAACAAATGTTTGCTTTTATCAATAATTGCTACTGAAAAGTGATTACTAGACAATATAGGAATAATTACTACAGCGAATTCCCCCAACAATCGTTTTCGGATGGACGTCCACGAGAAAATTGAGAGTCGTGTACGACCTAAGCCAAACAGATTCATACCTTGATCACAATCCAAGTAAGATCCACAAATATTATTTGAAATTAGTAGCATATGCAAACAATATTCTATTAAAAAGTTTGAAACCCAACTCTGCCAGCTGTTTGACCACAGTGTTCTAAAATCTGATAGTCTTAGCGACAAGGGTTGACAAGAAGCCACGCTTAAATTATTGCAATGTTCCTTAGTGTTATCTAAATAATAATTAATGCTTTTAACTATCATATTTGGGAAAAATGTATCAAACCCTTTAAATAATTGTGTATCTGAAAATCCCTCAAAATATTCTTCAGTATCTTCTGTTTTTTTCTACATCTTCTTCATTTTCTTCTTCAACAATAGTCGACAAACGTTGGCATTTTTTTTCGGATACCTTTAGCAACACGTTTTCTTGTGACGCTGTTACATTTAATTCATATATGCCTTCCAAATCATCATTTTGATACTTTGCTATTTTACCAATTTTGTTGGCTGGTTCCAGCTTTTGATCAAAAAATGTTAATTTGTGCTTTCCTTTCACGCAAGAAAATTTTGAGTTGTCCTTCCTAAATTTTTCTTTTGCCCTTGGTAGTTGATCTACAAGCATATCTTTCATGATTATTGTGTTTGTCAAAGATGTATTGGAGCTATTCATAGAATTTTGTGCACTTTTATTTGTTTTTAATTTAGATTTGCTATGTTTAATAGTTTTTGCATGTAGAGGTGTTGAATTCGCCAAAGGAGTACATTTTACACGTTTACTGGCTGTGGTTCGCGTGTTTCTTGAATTTGGAATAGCATTCTCATACTTATTAATTTTATGTTCGACATCAGGAATGTAAATATGAATTATGTGATCATCAATTCTTATTTTACCTGATCCCACAGCAGGACATTCTTCAATATTTTTCTTAAGAACATGATGATACCCTTCAATAGGACCGTTGTTCGCGCGATTGAGCTGCTGTTTGATTTTCATATTAGTGATATCCGGATATTCTTTGTATGTTAACAAAGGAGTCCAGAATGGTAAGTAAGTTACATATTTTTGTAGAAACGTTTGAATGAATTTGTGTAGAGCGCCAGCATAAAATTCATTTTGTTCATCTTTGTTTTTATATTCTGATGTAATTAATTCCTCATAATCTTGCTTGCACTTTCTATAGTACGGACTAGAGCTATATATTGTATCTCGTTTGGTAATCAATCTGCTACTGAAAAATCTGTCTACTTCAGTTTTTTCACTATCTTTAGTATCCTTTATTTGATTTTCCATATCATCAAGGTGCCCCGTATATTCTTTTAACTTTTCATAAGACTGCATCTTTGAGAGAGGTGATTTTGTGATGAGATATTTCCATAGATACACAAATAGTGTATTTATCTCGTCCAAACTCTTGCAGTTAAATGCTTTGCAAATGGCTATTTTGCAAATTCTTCTGTTTTCATCGGCTTTTTCTGGAAATAGTTCATCAATATCTTTGAACATACATTTGGTGACATGTGACGTACACAATCTCAATATTACTTTTTCACAATTGAAATTCTTGTCCTTGTTTTTCAACATTAGCCAATTAGCACTTTGCTGTAAATATTGCGAAATTGACATACCATTACACGCCTCTATAAGGCTTCCGATGAGAGCAAATGAAAAATCTGTGGTTATAGTTCTTATAACATGATTAAGATTTTTAATGTTACAATTTACACGCATATATCTAATTATGCGGTAAAAGTTATTAGAGAGGTTATCTAAATGATGGTCATTGGTAAAGAAGACAGCAATCGGAAAAATGGTTGTTGTACTATCTGATTGAACATTTTTATATCTCATAATCATACTATAGTAGTATATATCAGATCCCGAAAAAACCTTTTTCCACTTTGTTCCAGTTGCATCAATGTATATATCTAACGCTGCATTGTCACGTTTTGCTATTTTTCGCATTAACAATACATGAGTTTTTTTCATTAAAATAACATTAAACGGTTTCCTGTCCAGCTGGAAAATATAGGTATCCTTTTGCTTGGAAAATTCAACTAACGAGTCCCAACAATCTTTACTGCCTCTGAGCTCACATCGAGCTTCCGTAGCAATTTGTCGAACAGAACTATGCGACACACAATTTTTCAAATTTTTATTAACTGCAAATTCTTTGGCAGAATTCAAAATTTCGTTGTCCGCTTCTCTTATAAACTGGCGAGGTCTCGTACGAAGTAACTGGTCTTTAACTGTTGCTCGCGTCTTTCCTCTTATTTGATTTGCCAGAGGTTCTGGATGATAAATTATGTCCATATCATGATAAACTTTAAAAATTATAGGTTCGGTTCCTGTTTTATGGAAGGTGCTACTATAAATGAATCGTTTACAAGTTGGATGAGAGCAAAGTGCATATATTTTAATGGTCCTTTCACTCTTTTTCTTGGGGACATAATCATCTTTTCCTTTAAAATATACAGTACATGTTTTGTTAGGACATCGCAAATTATCATGATGACTTTCATATTTGATTTTCTCACTCATAGTTTTAAGCTGTCTTCTATTGAAATGTCCCTCATTATATTGGAATAATTTTTTATTTATAGGGTTTAAATATTCCTCAAGCTGTTCGCGAGTCCAACTAAAGGATATGCCTGAGTACCAAAACTCTGACATTTTAAAATTTAACTGTCTATTATTTCTATCTGCAAACTTCATAGCAATGCTGTTTTTACTGTTTTCATCAATTGTATGTTCCTGTGACATTGGCTGGTCGAAATCACATGACGAAAAATAGGGTATGGCCGATAAGGTTTCAGAATTATCGATGATTTTATTCTGTTCTTCCGTAGGTGCATCTGCGTGACTGTATTCACGGAAATTGAAATCAATCATCTTTTTCAATTCTATACGTTTTTTGCTACAACACAATGGATCAACCTTTTCTAGGTAATTGATTCCATTTTCAATGCTATTGACGATAAATGTAGCATTATGAATGACAAAAATGCCACAATTGAAAGTGTCGCACTGGCGATCACTTTTCAAAGAACTCAAACTCCAACGCTTCTTAACCGCCATTCTTGCATTATTACTTTGCAGCGAGTACTTTTTCATTGAGTTAATAAACAAATCTAATATATTATCACGATTTACACTTTTTGAACTGCCTGAGTTCATCAAATATACCAAATTACTTTTCAAGTCTAAAACAATGAGAAAAAAATGTAAATCTTCGTGCATTGGTATGATCACAACATCGTGATTAAGTGCGTCGTCTACTAAATTCCCGTTATTTACAGCACCTGGAGTATACATAAAAGATTTTGACTCGTATATAGATAAAATTTTAACGTTTCTATTCGCCGAAAAAGCAGTATGCAGACAAATTTCTAACATACCGCTTGTAAGCATTTCTTTATCGTTCAATGATGAAATGTCCTCATCGCTTAGCATCAAAGACGGGAATTTTTCTGATGTAAATAATTTCGGTACAACAGATATTTGCGATTTTGATGTCATCGCGCAATCAACGGGGTATTTATTTTTGGCATCAACCACAGGAACTTTAACCTTCTCGCCAAAAAGAGGTTGAGTATCGACTTTTGGAAAAATGGCAGTTTTTATGTTTCGCGGTTCCATTGAAGACGAGATCGAAGTAACAACTTTGTTTTCAACACTTCCGTTAGAAACTTTTCTCGTACAATCGTCCCCTGAATTGTAAACTTTGGCCCTAACCGCAGGAATTACAACTTTCTTGTCGAAAATAGTTTGTGTATCGACTTTTGAAATATCTGTAACAACTTTGTTTTCAACATTTCCGTTTGAAATTATTCTCGTACAATCGTTCACTGAATTGTAAACTTTGGCCTTAGTCGCAGGAATTTCAACATTCATGTCAAATAGATTATCAATTTTAGAGTCGATTGTATTAACATCGAAAGGAGGTTGAGTATCGACTTTTGGAAAATCTGTAATTTCAATGTTGCTTGGTTCCAAAATCGAAGAAACAACTTCGTTTTCAACATTTAAAACTTTACCCTTAGCTGCAAAAGTGCCAACATTCATGTCGAAGAGGTGATCCATGGCCATTGTATTTTCCATTGAACACGGAATTTTAGGAAAAAGGTTGTTTTCACAATTTCCGTTAAAAGCAGCGTTGTTATCATCTTCAACACGATATTCAACATTTGCTGCATGCGGAGGGTGTTCAATGCTCATATCATAAGGAGACTTAGTAGTTGTATCAAGCCTTGCTAAACTTTGTGATACAAAAATGCCTGTCGAGGATGACGGAGAGATCGAAGAGTTAACAGAAGGACTGAATTCAGTAGGAATGATAGGACTTGTTGGTGTAGGGCCGTTGAACTGCATCGGAAACGAATCTGAGTAATATTGATGTGGGAAGAAAGTTGGTACAAATGGAAAGAAATACATTCCGGTCATCCAACCGGGATACACCGGATAAACGTACCCAGTGGTGGGGTCAATTGTAAATGGACCGTAAAAATACATCTTACCTGTATTTGCGCTTCACGACCTCACTGGAAAAGCACTGCAGTCTTTCGAACTATTGCCACAACAGTAATATTTAATTGCACTACACTCACGCACTCACTGGAAAGGAACTTCAAAAAACTGCGAACCACCTCAGTCAAAGGATGCAAAAGCAATGATTATGTCTGTAGCTATGCGAATTTTCCGCTTTCATTGTATCATTCATATTTGCTCCTTCTATGCATGCGCGAGCACGTGCTTGCGCATGGAAAGTTGGCGCCAACATTTAGCGGAGAGTGCTCCAAAACAAATAGACGTGATCAAATGGAAAATTTTCATTCGCCTATTTATGGTTTTCTTTTCCAAAAGGATGGAATCGAATGACCTTTCGGGATGCGTGTGAATAAAAAAATTCCGTTTCACTCATGCTGTATAAGTGACACATCATGCAATATCCCTCGCTCTGGAAAGATAAGTGCGCTTGTAGCATGTTTATAATATATTTGCCTCAAAGTTGTTCAGATGCAGATCATACACTGATTACTTTTACATGCGTTATTTGCTTAGAAGATGCCGTTTCTCAAAGAATACTTTGTGCTTAAATTCACATGTTTGACACTTAGTTCTGAAAGAATGCGACTAATGTTAAGACCAAAAGCTGCCCGTGTAGCTGCCGGCTTAGAATAGCACGACGGACCACCTGTTCCGGGGGTAAAAGTCCACCAAACAGGTAACCCCAATCCAAGGTGTCAGGCGACCCGTGCTGAGGGATGAATGGTTGAGGGGGTTTAAAATATGCTCGATCTTTAACGGAGCCTGTAGCGTGGGTAGATCGCCTTTTAGGGTTGCATTGCTGTGAAAGATCTACCAAACCGAAATCTAGTGTCGTCCTATTTTTCAATTTTGGAATATGTGTTCTGATAATTAAAGGCATTATAGTATTTAGTCCTTGCTACTGGTGTTGTGATAACTTCCAGTCTTAGAATGAAACTAAGTTTACCAACTTTACTTTGCATGTAGTTAAAAACCTCACCATCTGAGGCTAAACTCAATGCAAAGGAAATCAAATTGGGTTAGGGATCCATGTATGTACTAACTCTTCGAAGACTGGAAAGTGCTAGTACGCAAGGAACATACTAGAATGCTTATTACTGAACACATGTTCTATTATTGGAATGGTATTGCTGGTATTGCTGTTAAAACCCCGGTCTTCTTACTGGGGAGAATTTAACGGTAAACAAGGGTGATGCTAGGTTTCCGATGCTTGGCCAATTGGCTTCTTTAGTGGTGTTGAGATAATTCCATATTCACAATCTACATGCCAAACTGAGCCGAAATCCAAATTTTCATGAAATTTGGTGCCCGGGAACCTATTTAAAAATCGATTTAAAGTTTGTATGGGAGCGATTTGTCGAATCACCCCTCGTCGCATTTCGTACTGGGCGGAGCTGCCAAGCAGTTGCCCAGCTGTCAAAAGGTGATTTCAAAAAATCTTTTTGTAATTGAATTAAGGTATCAAAATAAAGTTTTAAAAATCCAAAAAAAATCATACTGGCTTAAAAAAAGGTGCTCTTTCGAATAAAATCAAAAAATCAATATATTATTCTTAATTTAAAAACCCAATTATCAGAGCTCTTGTTTTGTTTTCTATAAGAAAGTAATTTCTAAGAAAGCAAAATAAAAACTGTATCGAAATCGATACCTAAATGCCCTTTAATGCAATTGAGTAATGCGACATGCACTACACTAAGGATACGGGTAATGTCACAATAGATCTAAAAACTGGTCGCAGTGACAGACCCGAACAGGAATAAAAAAAATACCAAAAGCTTCGTTTAAGCATATTTGGTAAACAATAGAAAATGTAGCATAAAAAACTTCTCGACCAATAACTCATAGAATAACATGAGTTTGAAGTCCCTTTGAGGCAACAAAACTCATGAACGGCTGAACCGATCAGGATGACTCTTGCACGGTTCGGTTCGTATTAGTGGTGGCTGTGTTCATATGTACAAAAAGTTTCGAAAATCATCTAGAAAAGTAACAAAATTGAAAAATTTTGATTTTTCATGAGCTGGGAAGGAAATTAACACGATCGAAATGAAATCAATCTAGAGTGCGGTGACGTTATGAGCTCAACAGTTGTCAAACCACCACAGCTGGGCAAGACAACGTTTGCCGGGACAGCTAGTAACTCAAAGAATAACATTATTATTAATCCACGTCATTACACTTAGTTATTGCGACCAAGAGGATCACTTTATAATGTTCGATAAGCATATTCTTTGATTAAGCATAAACGTTCTCAAGAATGCCTCGTAAGACATTTATTTGAATTCGTACCATTACATTAATAATGCAACCGCTATTAAATTATCATTGAATTAATAGCCCACTAAAAGCATTGTTTGAACATACAGAGGATAGATAAAATGATCGAGACAGGCAAAATGTTCTCTTTTCAAAAAATGGTTTAACTTGCTGTAAACCCAAGCTGTTTGTTGGCTCTGGTGATAATTTCGGTATAGTGGGCTTTGAACGTGAGTGCACTGTCTAAAGTAACGCATAGGTCTCGAACTTGTTCAACTCGTTGCAGCAGTACTCCATCCATTTGGTAGTTGAATATCACCGGTCTGAACTTCCGATGAAAGGAAATGACGAAACATTTCTCTACGCTCAGTATTAGAAAGTTCCGAGTGCACCATGCTTGAAAATCGCTAATTTGATTTTGGAGTTCCAAACACTCGACAAACGATTTGATCACCATGAAGATTTTAACGTCGTTGGCATAAAATACGCGGCATCCCGGTGGCAGAAGTTCAGCAATTTCGTTGATAAAAATAACGAAGAGCAAAGGACCGAGATTGCTCCCCTGAGGAACTCCAGAAGTATTGCTGAATATCTCCGATTTTTCTGAGCCAATTTTATACACACCGTCCGTTCCGTAAGGTAGGATCTGAACCAGCAGACCAACGGAGTCGACATTCCAATTCTTTCGAGCCTTCTAAGTAGGATGTCATGGTCAACCCGATCAAACGCAGCCTTCAGATCGGTGTAAACAGCATCTATTTGATATCCGGAGTCCATGCTTTTGAGACAACTTGAAACAAAGTTCACCAAGTTAGTAGAGACTGAACTAATTTGCATCTTGAATTTTGAAACGATGTTGAAATTTTGGATAATTTGGTGTTTTATTAGAAAAATAATCTAATCGTTATAATTTTCTTCCGTGTTCAGAATTTTAAGTTGCGTCAACGGTTTTTCATAGCTTATTATATAAGTCATGAATGGTCAAAATTTCATTGCATTCGGTTCCTTGAATCCGGAGATATAACAGCTCAAAGTTGGCTATCGGATAATTTTACATTTTCCAAGAATCTTTATAACTTCGTGGAGAATGGCCCGATCTTTCCCAAATTTGGACCACTGATTGATACACAACTAGTTGATGAACTTACAGTAAAAATTTAAGAATGGACTTTTCGAAAAGTCACAGCTAGTTGAACATTTTGTGAAAAGTGAAAATTTTGCCTGTCCCGATTATTTTGTCTATCCCCTGTATATATATATGTTATATATATATAAAGTCAAAGCTTTTCAAAGCTTATTAAAATCATGAATGCTCAAAATTTTATTGCATTCGGTTCACAGAAATATAACAGTTCAAAGTTGGCTATCGGATAATTATAACTTTTACTAGAATATTTCTAACTTCATGTAGAATAGCCCGATCTTTCCAAAATTTGGACCATAGATAAACAGTAAACCAGTTGACAAACTTACAGCACGAATTTAAGAGTTTTTGAAGCACTTTTCGAAAAGTTATAGCTAGTTGACCACTTTGAAGCACTTTTCGAAAATTTATGGCTAGTTGGCCATTTCTTGTCAAGTGAAAATTTTGCTAGTCGCGATCATTTTGTCTTCTTCTTCTTCTTTCTGGCTCTACGTCCCCACAGGGACTTGGCTAGCCTTACTTTAACTTAGTGTTCTTTGAGCATTTCCACAGTTATTAATTGAAGGGCTTCCTTTACCCGCCATTGCATGAAATTGTATATTGTGAGGCAAGTACAATGATAAACTATGCCCAGGAAGTCGAGAAAATTTTCCCGACCGGAACGGGAATCGAATTCGCCGTCTCCGGATTGGCGATCCATAGCCTAAACCACTAGGCTAAATTAACTGAAAATTCAGCAGAAAAATCTGCTTCACAAGTACCTCGTAGAGCAACATTTCGATTTCGCACCGTTGCAACTGATAGAACCACTAGAAGCTTCGTTTAAATTCAAATTCAGTACATAGTAAAACACTTCTTCACAAATGATACTTAGAACAAATAAGTTTTATATTCAGTATTAATGAATTCATTTTAAATTTCAGATTACAAGCGGCGTGCGCGTTTTATTGCCTCGCGCGAATGTGATTTGAGCAGGAAAAAAATGTTCTGGACGGCTGCAAGGTGTGCGCCTCACTCAAAAAAGTCAAATCGCTTTATAAGTTTGGAGCTTTAATCATTACAACTAATGGAACCACTAAACGCTTTATTTAAACATTCATGAAACAAAATTAATTGAAAATCAGTAGAAAAAATCTTCTTTACGAGTGCCTTGTAGAGCAACATTTTAATTTCGCACCTTTGTAACTGATAGAAACACTAGAAGCCTCGTTTAAATTCATATTCAGTAGTAAAACACTTCTTCAAAAATGATACTTAGAACAAATAAGCTTTATATTCAGTTTTAATGAATTCATTTTAAATTTCAGATTACAAGCGGCGTGCGCGTTTCATTGCCTCGCGCGAATGTGATTTGAGCAGGAAAAAAATGTTCTGGACGGCTGCAAGGTGTGCGCCTCACTCAAAATAGTCAAATCGCTTTATAAGTTTGGAGCTTTAATCATTGCAACTAATGGAACCACTAAACGCTTTATTTAAACATTCATGTAACAAAATTAACTGAAAATTCAGTAGAAAAAATCTTCTTTACGAGTGCCTTGTAGAGCAACATTTTGATTTCGCACCTTTGTAACTGATAGAAACACTAAAAGCCTCGTTCAAATTCATATTCAGTAGTGAAACACTTCCTCAAAAATGATACTTAGAACAAATAAGCTTTATATTCAGTTTTAATGAATTCATTTTAAATTTCAGATTACAAGCGGCGTGCGCGTTTCATTGCCTCGCGCGAATGTGATTTGAGCAGGAAAAAAATGTTCTGGACGGCTGCAAGGTGTGCGCCTCACTCAAAATAGTCAAATCGCTTTATAAGTTTGGAGCTTTAATCATTGCAACTAATGGAACCACTAAACGCTTTATTTAAACATTCATGTAACAAAATTAACTGAAAATTCAGTAGAAAAAATCTTCTTTACGAGTGCCTTGTAGAGCAACATTTTGATTTCGCACCTTTGTAACTGATAGAAACACTAAAAGCCTCGTTCAAATTCATATTCAGTAGTGAAACACTTCCTCAAAAATGATACTTAGAACAAATAAGCTTTATATTCAGTTTTAATGAATTCATTTTAAATTTCAGATTACAAGCGGCGTGCGCGTTTCATTGCCTCGCGCGAATGTGATTTGAGCAGGAAAAAAATGTTCTGGACGGCTGCAAGGTGTGCGCCTCACTCAAAATAGTCAAATCGCTTTATAAGTTTGGAGCTTTAATCATTGCAACTAATGGAACCACTAAACGCTTTATTTAAACATTCATGTAACAAAATTAACTGAAAATTCAGTAGAAAAAATCTTCTTTACGAGTGCCTTGTAGAGCAACATTTTAATTTCGCACCTTTGTAACTGATAGAAACACTAGAAGCCTCGTTTAAATTCATATTCAGTAGTAAAACACTTCTTCAAAAATGATACTTAGAACAAATAAGCTTTATATTCAGTTTTAATGAATTCATTTTAAATTTCAGATTACAAGCGGCGTGCGCGTTTCATTGCCTCGCGCGAATGTGATTTGAGCAGGAAAAAAATGTTCTGGACGGCTGCAAGGTGTGCGCCTCACTTAAATTAGCCAAATCGCTTTATAAGTTTGGAGCTTTAATCATTGCAACTAATGGAACCACTAAACGCTTTATTTAAACATTCATGAAACAAAATTAACTGAAAATTCAGCAGAAAAATCTTCTTTACGAGTGCCTCGTAGAGCAACATTTTGATTTCGCACCTTTGTAACTGATAGAAACACTAAAAGCTTCGTTTAAATTCATATACAGTAGTAAAACACTTCTTCAAAAATGATACTTAGAACAAATAAGCTTTATATTCAGTTTTAATGAATTCATTTTAAATTTCAGATTACAAGCGGCGTGCGCGTTTCATTGCCTCGCGCGAATGTGATTTGAGCAGGAAAAAAATGTTCTGGACGGCTGCAAGGTGTGCGCCTCACTCAAAATAGTCAAATCGCTTTATAAGTTTGGAGCTTTAATCATTGCAACTAATGGAACCATTAAACGCTTTATTTAAACATTCATGAAACAAAATTAATTGAAAATCAGTAGAAAAAATCTTCTTTACGAGTGCCTTGTAGAGCAACATTTTAATTTCGCACCTTTGTAACTGATAGAAACACTAGAAGCCTCGTTTAAATTCATATTCAGTAGTAAAACACTTCTTCAAAAATGATACTTAGAACAAATAAGCTTTATATTCAGTTTTAATGAATTCATTTTAAATTTCAGATTACAAGCGGCGTGCGCGTTTCATTGCCTCGCGCGAATGTGATTTGAGCAGGAAAAAAATGTTCTGGACGGCTGCAAGGTGTGCGCCTCACTCAAAATAGTCAAATCGCTTTATAAGTTTGGAGCTTTAATCATTGCAACTAATGGAACCACTAAACGCTTTATTTAAACATTCATGTAACAAAATTAACTGAAAATTCAGTAGAAAAAATCTTCTTTACGAGTGCCTTGTAGAGCAACATTTTGATTTCGCACCTTTGTAACTGATAGAAACACTAAAAGCCTCGTTCAAATTCATATTCAGTAGTGAAACACTTCCTCAAAAATGATACTTAGAACAAATAAGCTTTATATTCAGTTTTAATGAATTCATTTTAAATTTCAGATTACAAGCAGTGAGCGCGTTTCATTGCCTCGCGCGAATGTGATTTGAGCAGGAAAAAAATGTTCTGGACGGCTGCAAGGTGTGCGCCTCACTCAAAATAGTCAAATCGCTTTATAAGTTTGGAGCTTTAATCATTGCAACTAATGGAACCACTAAACGCTTTATTTAAACATTCATGTAACAAAATTAACTGAAAATTCAGTAGAAAAAATCTTCTTTACGAGTGCCTTGTAGAGCAACATTTTGATTTCGCACCTTTGTAACTGATAGAAACACTAAAAGCCTCGTTCAAATTCATATTCAGTAGTAAAACACTTCTTCAAAAATGATACTTAGAACAAATAAGCTTTATATTCAGTTTTAATGAATTCATTTTAAATTTCAGATTACAAGCAGTGAGCGCGTTTCATTGCCTCGCGCGAATGTGATTTGAGCAGGAAAAAAATGTTCTGGACGGCTGCAAGGTGTGCGCCTCACTCAAAATAGTAAAATCGCTTTATAAGTTTGGAGCTTTAATCATTGCAACTAATGGAACCATTAAACGCTTTATTTAAACATTCATGAAACAAAATTAATTGAAAATCAGTAGAAAAAATCTTCTTTACGAGTGCCTTGTAGAGCAACATTTTAATTTCGCACCTTTGTAACTGATAGAAACACTAGAAGCCTCGTTCAAATTCATATTCAGTAGTGAAACACTTCCTCAAAAATGATACTTAGAACAAATAAGCTTTATATTCTGTTTTAATAAATTCATTTTAAATTTCAGATTACAAGCAGTGAGCGCGTTTCATTGCCTCGCGCGAATGTGATTTGAGCAGGAAAAAAATGTTCTGGACGGCTGCAAGGTGTGCGCCTCACTCAAAATAGTCAAATCGCTTTATAAGTTTGGAGCTTTAATCATTGCAACTAATGGAACCACTAAACGCTTTATTTAAACATTCATGTAACAAAATTAACTGAAAATTCAGTAGAAAAAATCTTCTTTACGAGTGCCTTGTAGAGCAACATTTTGATTTCGCACCTTTGTAACTGATAGAAACACTAAAAGCCTCGTTCAAATTCATATTCAGTAGTGAAACACTTCCTCAAAAATGATACTTAGAACAAATAAGCTTTATATTCAGTTTTAATGAATTCATTTTAAATTTCAGATTACAAGCGGCGTGCGCGTTTCATTGCCTCGCGCGAATGTGATTTGAGCAGGAAAAAAATGTTCTGGACGGCTGCAAGGTGTGCGCCTCACTCAAAATAGTCAAATCGCTTTATAAGTTTGGAGCTTTAATCATTGCAACTAATGGAACCATTAAACGCTTTATTTAAACATTCATGAAACAAAATTAATTGAAAATCAGTAGAAAAAATCTTCTTTACGAGTGCCTTGTAGAGCAACATTTTAATTTCGCACCTTTGTAACTGATAGAAACACTAGAAGCCTCGTTTAAATTCATATTCAGTAGTAAAACACTTCTTCAAAAATGATACTTAGAACAAATAAGCTTTATATTCAGTTTTAATGAATTCATTTTAAATTTCAGATTACAAGCGGCGTGCGCGTTTCATTGCCTCGCGCGAATGTGATTTGAGCAGGAAAAAAATGTTCTGGACGGCTGCAAGGTGTGCGCCTCACTCAAAATAGTCAAATCGCTTTATAAGTTTGGAGCTTTAATCATTGCAACTAATGGAACCACTAAACGCTTTATTTAAACATTCATGTAACAAAATTAACTGAAAATTCAGTAGAAAAAATCTTCTTTACGAGTGCCTTGTAGAGCAACATTTTGATTTCGCACCTTTGTAACTGATAGAAACACTAAAAGCCTCGTTCAAATTCATATTCAGTAGTGAAACACTTCCTCAAAAATGATACTTAGAACAAATAAGCTTTATATTCAGTTTTAATGAATTCATTTTAAATTTCAGATTACAAGCGGCGTGCGCGTTTCATTGCCTCGCGCGAATGTGATTTGAGCAGGAAAAAAATGTTCTGGACGGCTGCAAGGTGTGCGCCTCACTCAAAATAGTAAAATCGCTTTATAAGTTTGGAGCTTTAATCATTGCAACTAATGGAACCATTAAACGCTTTATTTAAACATTCATGAAACAAAATTAATTGAAAATCAGTAGAAAAAATCTTCTTTACGAGTGCCTTGTAGAGCAACATTTTAATTTCGCACCTTTGTAACTGATAGAAACACTAGAAGCCTCGTTCAAATTCATATTCAGTAGTGAAACACTTCCTCAAAAATGATACTTAGAACAAATAAGCTTTATATTCTGTTTTAATAAATTCATTTTAAATTTCAGATTACAAGCGGCGTGCGCGTTTCATTGCCTCGCGCGAATGTGATTTGAGCAGGAAAAAAATGTTCTGGACGGCTGCAAGGTGTGCGCCTCACTCAAAATAGTCAAATCGCTTTATAAGTTTGAAGCTTTAATCATTGCAACTAATGGAACCATTAAACGCTTTATTTAAACATTCACTAAACAAAATTAATTGAAAATTCAGTAGAAAAAATCTTCTTTACGAGTGTCTTGTAGAGCAACATTTTGATTTCGCACCTTTGTAACTGATAGAAACACTAGAAGCCTCGTTTAAATTCATATTCAGTAGTAAAACACTTCTTCAAAAATGATACTTAGAACAAATAAGCTTTATATTCAGTTTTAATGAATTCATTTTAAATTTCAGATTACAAGCGGCGTGCGCGTTTCATTGCCTCGCGCGAATGTGATTTGAGCAGGAAAAAAATGTTCTGGACGGCTGCAAGGTGTGCGCCTCACTCAAAATAGTCAAATCGCTTTATAAGTTTGGAGCTTTAATCATTGCAACTAATGGAACCACTAAACGCTTTATTTAAACATTCATGTAACAAAATTAACTGAAAATTCAGTAGAAAAAATCTTCTTTACGAGTGCCTTGTAGAGCAACATTTTAATTTCGCACCTTTGTAACTGATAGAAACACTAGAAGCCTCGTTTAAATTCATATTCAGTAGTAAAACACTTCTTCAAAAATGATACTTAGAACAAATAAGCTTTATATTCAGTTTTAATGAATTCATTTTAAATTTCAGATTACAAGCGGCGTGCGCGTTTCATTGCCTCGCGCGAATGTGATTTGAGCAGGAAAAAAATGTTCTGGACGGCTGCAAGGTGTGCGCCTCACTCAAAATAGTCAAATCGCTTTATAAGTTTGGAGCTTTAATCATTGCAACTAATGGAACCATTAAACGCTTTATTTAAACATTCATGAAACAAAATTAATTGAAAATCAGTAGAAAAAATCTTCTTTACGAGTGCCTTGTAGAGCAACATTTTAATTTCGCACCTTTGTAACTGATAGAAACACTAGAAGCCTCGTTCAAATTCATATTCAGTAGTGAAACACTTCCTCAAAAATGATACTTAGAACAAATAAGCTTTATATTCTGTTTTAATAAATTCATTTTAAATTTCAGATTACAAGCGGCGTGCGCGTTTCATTGCCTCGCGCGAATGTGATTTGAGTAGGAAAAAAGTGTTCTGTGGGGCCGCCAAATATACACCTTAAAATTTTTATGTTAGTTCGTGTTATAATTTCGTGTATATCTTCTTAGTTATTTACATCACTTAATTAATAATTTAGTTTAACGTAGCAGTTCAGGTTTGTAATGGTTTAGTGGGAACTATCAAATGCTAATTTATTGTTTTTTAGTAGAATATCAATGTACTCTGAGTGGAGTTTTTTAATGGTGCTGCTCGATATATAAGCTCCCAAAAGCTCCTCAGTTCATTGTTTCACACACAGATGGCGCCACAAGACTGCTCGAAAAAATTTACCTGCTCGAATTTTCTTTCCTGCTCGTTTAACAGCAACTGAGTTCTGATCGATATTTTTTTCGATACATTTGACAACCCACCGTCAAACGGTTGCTGTTAAACGAGCAGGAAAGAAAATTCGAGCAGGTAAATTTTTTCGAGCAGTCTTGTGGCGCCATCTGTGTGTGAAACAATGAACTGAGGAGCTTTTGGGAGCTTATATATCGAGCAGCACCATTAAAAAACTCCACTCAGAGTACATTGATATTCTACTAAAAAACAATAAATTAGCATTTGATAGTTCCCACTAAACCATTACAAACCTGAACTGCTACGTTAAACTAAATTATTAATTAAGTGATGTAAATAACTAAGAAGATATACACGAAATTATAACACGAACTAACATAAAAATTTTAAGGTGTATATTTGGCGGCCCCACAGAACACTTTTTTCCTACTCAAATCACATTCGCGCGAGGCAATGAAACGCGCACGCCGCTTGTAATCTGAAATTTAAAATGAATTTATTAAAACAGAATATAAAGCTTATTTGTTCTAAGTATCATTTTTGAGGAAGTGTTTCACTACTGAATATGAATTTGAACGAGGCTTCTAGTGTTTCTATCAGTTACAAAGGTGCGAAATTAAAATGTTGCTCTACAAGGCACTCGTAAAGAAGATTTTTTCTACTGATTTTCAATTAATTTTGTTTCATGAATGTTTAAATAAAGCGTTTAATGGTTCCATTAGTTGCAATGATTAAAGCTCCAAACTTATAAAGCGATTTGACTATTTTGAGTGAGGCGCACACCTTGCAGCCGTCCAGAACATTTTTTTCCTGCTCAAATCACATTCGCGCGAGGCAATAAAACGCGCACGCCGCTTGTAATCTGAAATTTAAAATGAATTCATTAAAACTGAATATAAAGCTTATTTGTTCTAAGTATCATTTTTGAGGAAGTGTTTCACTACTGAATATGAATTTGAACGAGGCTTTTAGTGTTTCTATCAGTTACAAAGGTGCGAAATCAAAATGTTGCTCTACAAGGCACTCGTAAAGAAGATTTTTTCTACTGAATTTTCAGTTAATTTTGTTACATGAATGTTTAAATAAAGCGTTTAGTGGTTCCATTAGTTGCAATGATTAAAGCTCCAAACTTATAAAGCGATTTGACTATTTTGAGTGAGGCGCACACCTTGCAGCCGTCCAGAACATTTTTTTCCTGCTCAAATCACATTCGCGCGAGGCAATGAAACGCGCTCACTGCTTGTAATCTGAAATTTAAAATGAATTTATTAAAACAGAATATAAAGCTTATTTGTTCTAAGTATCATTTTTGAGGAAGTGTTTCACTACTGAATATGAATTTGAACGAGGCTTCTAGTGTTTCTATCAGTTACAAAGGTGCGAAATTAAAATGTTGCTCTACAAGGCACTCGTAAAGAAGATTTTTTCTACTGATTTTCAATTAATTTTGTTTCATGAATGTTTAAATAAAGCGTTTAATGGTTCCATTAGTTGCAATGATTAAAGCTCCAAACTTATAAAGCGATTTTACTATTTTGAGTGAGGCGCACACCTTGCAGCCGTCCAGAACATTTTTTTCCTGCTCAAATCACATTCGCGCGAGGCAATGAAACGCGCTCACTGCTTGTAATCTGAAATTTAAAATGAATTCATTAAAACTGAATATAAAGCTTATTTGTTCTAAGTATCATTTTTGAAGAAGTGTTTTACTACTGAATATGAATTTGAACGAGGCTTTTAGTGTTTCTATCAGTTACAAAGGTGCGAAATCAAAATGTTGCTCTACAAGGCACTCGTAAAGAAGATTTTTTCTACTGAATTTTCAGTTAATTTTGTTACATGAATGTTTAAATAAAGCGTTTAGTGGTTCCATTAGTTGCAATGATTAAAGCTCCAAACTTATAAAGCGATTTGACTATTTTGAGTGAGGCGCACACCTTGCAGCCGTCCAGAACATTTTTTTCCTGCTCAAATCACATTCGCGCGAGGCAATGAAACGCGCTCACTGCTTGTAATCTGAAATTTAAAATGAATTCATTAAAACTGAATATAAAGCTTATTTGTTCTAAGTATCATTTTTGAGGAAGTGTTTCACTACTGAATATGAATTTGAACGAGGCTTTTAGTGTTTCTATCAGTTACAAAGGTGCGAAATCAAAATGTTGCTCTACAAGGCACTCGTAAAGAAGATTTTTTCTACTGAATTTTCAGTTAATTTTGTTACATGAATGTTTAAATAAAGCGTTTAGTGGTTCCATTAGTTGCAATGATTAAAGCTCCAAACTTATAAAGCGATTTGACTATTTTGAGTGAGGCGCACACCTTGCAGCCGTCCAGAACATTTTTTTCCTGCTCAAATCACATTCGCGCGAGGCAATGAAACGCGCACGCCGCTTGTAATCTGAAATTTAAAATGAATTCATTAAAACTGAATATAAAGCTTATTTGTTCTAAGTATCATTTTTGAAGAAGTGTTTTACTACTGAATATGAATTTAAACGAGGCTTCTAGTGTTTCTATCAGTTACAAAGGTGCGAAATTAAAATGTTGCTCTACAAGGCACTCGTAAAGAAGATTTTTTCTACTGATTTTCAATTAATTTTGTTTCATGAATGTTTAAATAAAGCGTTTAATGGTTCCATTAGTTGCAATGATTAAAGCTCCAAACTTATAAAGCGATTTGACTATTTTGAGTGAGGCGCACACCTTGCAGCCGTCCAGAACATTTTTTTCCTGCTCAAATCACATTCGCGCGAGGCAATGAAACGCGCACGCCGCTTGTAATCTGAAATTTAAAATGAATTCATTAAAACTGAATATAAAGCTTATTTGTTCTAAGTATCATTTTTGAAGAAGTGTTTTACTACTGTATATGAATTTAAACGAAGCTTTTAGTGTTTCTATCAGTTACAAAGGTGCGAAATCAAAATGTTGCTCTACGAGGCACTCGTAAAGAAGATTTTTCTGCTGAATTTTCAGTTAATTTTGTTTCATGAATGTTTAAATAAAGCGTTTAGTGGTTCCATTAGTTGCAATGATTAAAGCTCCAAACTTATAAAGCGATTTGGCTAATTTAAGTGAGGCGCACACCTTGCAGCCGTCCAGAACATTTTTTTCCTGCTCAAATCACATTCGCGCGAGGCAATGAAACGCGCACGCCGCTTGTAATCTGAAATTTAAAATGAATTCATTAAAACTGAATATAAAGCTTATTTGTTCTAAGTATCATTTTTGAAGAAGTGTTTTACTACTGAATATGAATTTAAACGAGGCTTCTAGTGTTTCTATCAGTTACAAAGGTGCGAAATTAAAATGTTGCTCTACAAGGCACTCGTAAAGAAGATTTTTTCTACTGAATTTTCAGTTAATTTTGTTACATGAATGTTTAAATAAAGCGTTTAGTGGTTCCATTAGTTGCAATGATTAAAGCTCCAAACTTATAAAGCGATTTGACTATTTTGAGTGAGGCGCACACCTTGCAGCCGTCCAGAACATTTTTTTCCTGCTCAAATCACATTCGCGCGAGGCAATGAAACGCGCACGCCGCTTGTAATCTGAAATTTAAAATGAATTCATTAAAACTGAATATAAAGCTTATTTGTTCTAAGTATCATTTTTGAGGAAGTGTTTCACTACTGAATATGAATTTGAACGAGGCTTTTAGTGTTTCTATCAGTTACAAAGGTGCGAAATCAAAATGTTGCTCTACAAGGCACTCGTAAAGAAGATTTTTTCTACTGAATTTTCAGTTAATTTTGTTACATGAATGTTTAAATAAAGCGTTTAGTGGTTCCATTAGTTGCAATGATTAAAGCTCCAAACTTATAAAGCGATTTGACTATTTTGAGTGAGGCGCACACCTTGCAGCCGTCCAGAACATTTTTTTCCTGCTCAAATCACATTCGCGCGAGGCAATGAAACGCGCACGCCGCTTGTAATCTGAAATTTAAAATGAATTCATTAAAACTGAATATAAAGCTTATTTGTTCTAAGTATCATTTTTGAGGAAGTGTTTCACTACTGAATATGAATTTGAACGAGGCTTTTAGTGTTTCTATCAGTTACAAAGGTGCGAAATCAAAATGTTGCTCTACAAGGCACTCGTAAAGAAGATTTTTTCTACTGAATTTTCAGTTAATTTTGTTACATGAATGTTTAAATAAAGCGTTTAGTGGTTCCATTAGTTGCAATGATTAAAGCTCCAAACTTATAAAGCGATTTGACTATTTTGAGTGAGGCGCACACCTTGCAGCCGTCCAGAACATTTTTTTCCTGCTCAAATCACATTCGCGCGAGGCAATGAAACGCGCACGCCGCTTGTAATCTGAAATTTAAAATGAATTCATTAAAACTGAATATAAAGCTTATTTGTTCTAAGTATCATTTTTGAAGAAGTGTTTTACTACTGAATATGAATTTAAACGAGGCTTCTAGTGTTTCTATCAGTTACAAAGGTGCGAAATTAAAATGTTGCTCTACAAGGCACTCGTAAAGAAGATTTTTTCTACTGATTTTCAATTAATTTTGTTTCATGAATGTTTAAATAAAGCGTTTAGTGGTTCCATTAGTTGTAATGATTAAAGCTCCAAACTTATAAAGCGATTTGACTTTTTTGAGTGAGGCGCACACCTTGCAGCCGTCCAGAACATTTTTTTCCTGCTCAAATCACATTCGCGCGAGGCAATAAAACGCGCACGCCGCTTGTAATCTGAAATTTAAAATGAATTCATTAATACTGAATATAAAACTTATTTGTTCTAAGTATCATTTGTGAAGAAGTGTTTTACTATGTACTGAATTTGAATTTAAACGAAGCTTCTAGTGGTTCTATCAGTTGCAACGGTGCGAAATCGAAATGTTGCTCTACGAGGTACTTGTGAAGCAGATTTTTCTGCTGAATTTTCAGTTAATTTAGCCTAGTGGTTTAGGCTATGGATCGCCAATCCGGAGACGGCGAATTCGATTCCCGTTCCGGTCGGGAAAATTTTCTCGACTTCCTGGGCATAGTTTATCATTGTACTTGCCTCACAATATACAATTTCATGCAATGGCGGGTAAAGGAAGCCCTTCAATTAATAACTGTGGAAATGCTCAAAGAACACTAAGTTAAAGTAAGGCTAGCCAAGTCCCTGTGGGGACGTAGAGCCAGAAAGAAGAAGAAGAAGACAAAATGATCGCGACTAGCAAAATTTTCACTTGACAAGAAATGGCCAACTAGCCATAAATTTTCGAAAAGTGCTTCAAAGTGGTCAACTAGCTATAACTTTTCGAAAAGTGCTTCAAAAACTCTTAAATTCGTGCTGTAAGTTTGTCAACTGGTTTACTGTTTATCTATGGTCCAAATTTTGGAAAGATCGGGCTATTCTACATGAAGTTAGAAATATTCTAGTAAAAGTTATAATTATCCGATAGCCAACTTTGAACTGTTATATTTCTGTGAACCGAATGCAATAAAATTTTGAGCATTCATGATTTTAATAAGCTTTGAAAAGCTTTGACTTTATATATATATAACATATATATATACAGGGGATAGACAAAATAATCGGGACAGGCAAAATTTTCACTTTTCACAAAATGTTCAACTAGCTGTGACTTTTCGAAAAGTCCATTCTTAAATTTTTACTGTAAGTTCATCAACTAGTTGTGTATCAATCAGTGGTCCAAATTTGGGAAAGATCGGGCCATTCTCCACGAAGTTATAAAGATTCTTGGAAAATGTAAAATTATCCGATAGCCAACTTTGAGCTGTTATATCTCCGGATTCAAGGAACCGAATGCAATGAAATTTTGACCATTCATGACTTATATAATAAGCTATGAAAAACCGTTGACGCAACTTAAAATTCTGAACACGGAAGAAAATTATAACGATTAGATTATTTTTCTAATAAAACACCAAATTATCCAAAATTTCAACATCGTTTCAAAATTCAAGATGCAAATTAGTTCAGTCTCTACTAACTTGGTGAACTTTGTTTCAAGTTGTCTCAAAAGCATGGACTCCGGATATCAAATAGATGCTGTTTACACCGATCTGAAGGCTGCGTTTGATCGGGTTGACCATGACATCCTACTTAGAAGGCTCGAAAGAATTGGAATGTCGACTCCGTTGGTCTGCTGGTTCAGATCCTACCTTACGGAACGGACGGTGTGTATAAAATTGGCTCAGAAAAATCGGAGATATTCAGCAATACTTCTGGAGTTCCTCAGGGGAGCAATCTCGGTCCTTTGCTCTTCGTTATTTTTATCAACGAAATTGCTGAACTTCTGCCACCGGGATGCCGCGTATTTTATGCCAACGACGTTAAAATCTTCATGGTGATCAAATCGTTTGTCGAGTGTTTGGAACTCCAAAATCAAATTAGCGATTTTCAAGCATGGTGCACTCGGAACTTTCTAATACTGAGCGTAGAGAAATGTTTCGTCATTTCCTTTCATCGGAAGTTCAGACCGGTGATATTCAACTACCAAATGGATGGAGTACTGCTGCAACGAGTTGAACAAGTTCGAGACCTATGCGTTACTTTAGACAGTGCACTCACGTTCAAAGCCCACTATACCGAAATTATCACCAGAGCCAACAAACAGCTTGGGTTTACAGCAAGTTAACCATTTTTTGAAAAGAGAACATTTTGCCTGTCTCGATCATTTTATCTATCCTCTGTATGTTCAAACAATGCTTTTAGTGGGCTATTAATTCAATGATAATTTAATAGCGGTTGCATTATTAATGTAATGGTACGAATTCAAATAAATGTCTTACGAGGCATTCTTGAGAACGTTTATGCTTAATCAAAGAATATGCTTATCGAACCTTATAAAGTGATCCTCTTGGTCGCAATAACTAAGTGTAATGACGTGGATTAATAATAATGTTATTCTTTGAGTTACTAGCTGTCCCGGCAAACGTTGTCTTGCCCAGCTGTGGTGGTTTGACAACTGTTGAGCTCATAACGTCACCGCACTCTAGATTGATTTCATTTCGATCGTGTTAATTTCCTTCCCAGCTCATGAAAAATCAAAATTTTTCAATTTTGTTACTTTTCTAGATGATTTTCGAAACTTTTTGTACATATGAACACAGCCACCACTAATACGAACCGAACCGTGCAAGAGTCATCCTGATCGGTTCAGCCGTTCATGAGTTTTGTTGCCTCAAAGGGACTTCAAACTCATGTTATTCTATGAGTTATTGGTCGAGAAGTTTTTTATGCTACATTTTCTATTGTTTACCAAATATGCTTAAACGAAGCTTTTGGTATTTTTTTTATTCCTGTTCGGGTCTGTCACTGCGACCAGTTTTTAGATCTATTGTGACATTACCCGTATCCTTAGTGTAGTGCATGTCGCATTACTCAATTGCATTAAAGGGCATTTAGGTATCGATTTCGATACAGTTTTTATTTTGCTTTCTTAGAAATTACTTTCTTATAGAAAACAAAACAAGAGCTCTGATAATTGGGTTTTTAAATTAAGAATAATATATTGATTTTTTGATTTTATTCGAAAGAGCACCTTTTTTTAAGCCAGTATGATTTTTTTTGGATTTTTAAAACTTTATTTTGATACCTTAATTCAATTACAAAAAGATTTTTTGAAATCACCTTTTGACAGCTGGGCAACTGCTTGGCAGCTCCGCCCAGTACGAAATGCGACGAGGGGTGATTCGACAAATCGCTCCCATACAAACTTTAAATCGATTTTTAAATAGGTTCCCGGGCACCAAATTTCATGAAAATTTGGATTTCGGCTCAGTTTGGCATGTAGATTGTGAATATGGAATTATCTCAACACCACTAAAGAAGCCAATTGGCCAAGCATCGGAAACCTAGCATCACCCTTGTTTACCGTTAAATTCTCCCCAGTAAGAAGACCGGGGTTTTAACAGCAATACCAGCAATACCATTCCAATAATAGAACATGTGTTCAGTAATAAGCATTCTAGTATGTTCCTTGCGTACTAGCACTTTCCAGTCTTCGAAGAGTTAGTACATACATGGATCCCTAACCCAATTTGATTTCCTTTGCATTGAGTTTAGCCTCAGATGGTGAGGTTTTTAACTACATGCAAAGTAAAGTTGGTAAACTTAGTTTCATTCTAAGACTGGAAGTTATCACAACACCAGTAGCAAGGACTAAATACTATAATGCCTTTAATTATCAGAACACATATTCCAAAATTGAAAAATAGGACGACACTAGATTTCGGTTTGGTAGATCTTTCACAGCAATGCAACCCTAAAAGGCGATCTACCCACGCTACAGGCTCCGTTAAAGATCGAGCATATTTTAAACCCCCTCAACCATTCATCCCTCAGCACGGGTCGCCTGACACCTTGGATTGGGGTTACCTGTTTGGTGGACTTTTACCCCCGGAACAGGTGGTCCGTCGTGCTATTCTAAGCCGGCAGCTACACGGGCAGCTTTTGGTCTTAACATTAGTCGCATTCTTTCAGAACTAAGTGTCAAACATGTGAATTTAAGCACAAAGTATTCTTTGAGAAACGGCATCTTCTAAGCAAATAACGCATGTAAAAGTAATCAGTGTATGATCTGCATCTGAACAACTTTGAGGCAAATATATTATAAACATGCTACAAGCGCACTTATCTTTCCAGAGCGAGGGATATTGCATGATGTGTCACTTATACAGCATGAGTGAAACGGAATTTTTTTATTCACACGCATCCCGAAAGGTCATTCGATTCCATCCTTTTGGAAAAGAAAACCATAAATAGGCGAATGAAAATTTTCCATTTGATCACGTCTATTTGTTTTGGAGCACTCTCCGCTAAATGTTGGCGCCAACTTTCCATGCGCAAGCACGTGCTCGCGCATGCATAGAAGGAGCAAATATGAATGATACAATGAAAGCGGAAAATTCGCATAGCTACAGACATAATCATTGCTTTTGCATCCTTTGACTGAGGTGGTTCGCAGTTTTTTGAAGTTCCTTTCCAGTGAGTGCGTGAGTGTAGTGCAATTAAATATTACTGTTGTGGCAATAGTTCGAAAGACTGCAGTGCTTTTCCAGTGAGGTCGTGAAGCGCAAATACAGGTAAGATGTATTTTTACGGTCCATTTACAATTGACCCCACCACTGGGTACGTTTATCCGGTGTATCCCGGTTGGATGACCGGAATGTATTTCTTTCCATTTGTACCAACTTTCTTCCCACATCAATATTACTCAGATTCGTTTCCGATGCAGTTCAACGGCCCTACACCAACAAGTCCTATCATTCCTACTGAATTCAGTCCTTCTGTTAACTCTTCGATCTCTCCGTCATCCTCGACAGGCATTTTTGTATCACAAAGTTTAGCAAGGCTTGATACAACTACTAAGTCTCCTTATGATATGAGCATTGAACACCCTCCGCATGCAGCAAATGTTGAATATCGTGTTGAAGATGATAACAACGCTGCTTTTAACGGAAATTGTGAAAACAACCTTTTTCCTAAAATTCCGTGTTCAATGGAAAATACAATGGCCATGGATCACCTCTTCGACATGAATGTTGGCACTTTTGCAGCTAAGGGTAAAGTTTTAAATGTTGAAAACGAAGTTGTTTCTTCGATTTTGGAACCAAGCAACATTGAAATTACAGATTTTCCAAAAGTCGATACTCAACCTCCTTTCGATGTTAATACAATCGACTCTAAAATTGATAATCTATTTGACATGAATGTTGAAATTCCTGCGACTAAGGCCAAAGTTTACAATTCAGTGAACGATTGTACGAGAATAATTTCAAACGGAAATGTTGAAAACAAAGTTGTTACAGATATTTCAAAAGTCGATACACAAACTATTTTCGACAAGAAAGTTGTAATTCCTGCGGTTAGGGCCAAAGTTTACAATTCAGGGGACGATTGTACGAGAAAAGTTTCTAACGGAAGTGTTGAAAACAAAGTTGTTACTTCGATCTCGTCTTCAATGGAACCGCGAAACATAAAAACTGCCATTTTTCCAAAAGTCGATACTCAACCTCTTTTTGGCGAGAAGGTTAAAGTTCCTGTGGTTGATGCCAAAAATAAATACCCCGTTGATTGCGCGATGACATCAAAATCGCAAATATCTGTTGTACCGAAATTATTTACATCAGAAAAATTCCCGTCTTTGATGCTAAGCGATGAGGACATTTCATCATTGAACGATAAAGAAATGCTTACAAGCGGTATGTTAGAAATTTGTCTGCATACTGCTTTTTCGGCGAATAGAAACGTTAAAATTTTATCTATATACGAGTCAAAATCTTTTATGTATACTCCAGGTGCTGTAAATAACGGGAATTTAGTAGACGACGCACTTAATCACGATGTTGTGATCATACCAATGCACGAAGATTTACATTTTTTTCTCATTGTTTTAGACTTGAAAAGTAATTTGGTATATTTGATGAACTCAGGCAGTTCAAAAAGTGTAAATCGTGATAATATATTAGATTTGTTTATTAACTCAATGAAAAAGTACTCGCTGCAAAGTAATAATGCAAGAATGGCGGTTAAGAAGCGTTGGAGTTTGAGTTCTTTGAAAAGTGATCGCCAGTGCGACACTTTCAATTGTGGCATTTTTGTCATTCATAATGCTACATTTATCGTCAATAGCATTGAAAATGGAATCAATTACCTAGAAAAGGTTGATCCATTGTGTTGTAGCAAAAAACGTATAGAATTGAAAAAGATGATTGATTTCAATTTCCGTGAATACAGTCACGCAGATGCACCTACGGAAGAACAGAATAAAATCATCGATAATTCTGAAACCTTATCGGCCATACCCTATTTTTCGTCATGTGATTTCGACCAGCCAATGTCACAGGAACATACAATTGATGAAAACAGTAAAAACAGCATTGCTATGAAGTTTGCAGATAGAAATAATAGACAGTTAAATTTTAAAATGTCAGAGTTTTGGTACTCAGGCATATCCTTTAGTTGGACTCGCGAACAGCTTGAGGAATATTTAAACCCTATAAATAAAAAATTATTCCAATATAATGAGGGACATTTCAATAGAAGACAGCTTAAAACTATGAGTGAGAAAATCAAATATGAAAGTCATCATGATAATTTGCGATGTCCTAACAAAACATGTACTGTATATTTTAAAGGAAAAGATGATTATGTCCCCAAGAAAAAGAGTGAAAGGACCATTAAAATATATGCACTTTGCTCTCATCCAACTTGTAAACGATTCATTTATAGTAGCACCTTCCATAAAACAGGAACCGAACCTATAATTTTTAAAGTTTATCATGATATGGACATAATTTATCATCCAGAACCTCTGGCAAATCAAATAAGAGGAAAGACGCGAGCAACAGTTAAAGACCAGTTACTTCGTACGAGACCTCGCCAGTTTATAAGAGAAGCGGACAACGAAATTTTGAATTCTGCCAAAGAATTTGCAGTTAATAAAAATTTGAAAAATTGTGTGTCGCATAGTTCTGTTCGACAAATTGCTACGGAAGCTCGATGTGAGCTCAGAGGCAGTAAAGATTGTTGGGACTCGTTAGTTGAATTTTCCAAGCAAAAGGATACCTATATTTTCCAGCTGGACAGGAAACCGTTTAATGTTATTTTAATGAAAAAAACTCATGTATTGTTAATGCGAAAAATAGCAAAACGTGACAATGCAGCGTTAGATATATACATTGATGCAACTGGAACAAAGTGGAAAAAGGTTTTTTCGGGATCTGATATATACTACTATAGTATGATTATGAGATATAAAAATGTTCAATCAGATAGTACAACAACCATTTTTCCGATTGCTGTCTTCTTTACCAATGACCATCATTTAGATAACCTCTCTAATAACTTTTACCGCATAATTAGATATATGCGTGTAAATTGTAACATTAAAAATCTTAATCATGTTATAAGAACTATAACCACAGATTTTTCATTTGCTCTCATCGGAAGCCTTATAGAGGCGTGTAATGGTATGTCAATTTCGCAATATTTACAGCAAAGTGCTAATTGGCTAATGTTGAAAAACAAGGACAAGAATTTCAATTGTGAAAAAGTAATATTGAGATTGTGTACGTCACATGTCACCAAATGTATGTTCAAAGATATTGATGAACTATTTCCAGAAAAAGCCGATGAAAACAGAAGAATTTGCAAAATAGCCATTTGCAAAGCATTTAACTGCAAGAGTTTGGACGAGATAAATACACTATTTGTGTATCTATGGAAATATCTCATCACAAAATCACCTCTCTCAAAGATGCAGTCTTATGAAAAGTTAAAAGAATATACGGGGCACCTTGATGATATGGAAAATCAAATAAAGGATACTAAAGATAGTGAAAAAACTGAAGTAGACAGATTTTTCAGTAGCAGATTGATTACCAAACGAGATACAATATATAGCTCTAGTCCGTACTATAGAAAGTGCAAGCAAGATTATGAGGAATTAATTACATCAGAATATAAAAACAAAGATGAACAAAATGAATTTTATGCTGGCGCTCTACACAAATTCATTCAAACGTTTCTACAAAAATATGTAACTTACTTACCATTCTGGACTCCTTTGTTAACATACAAAGAATATCCGGATATCACTAATATGAAAATCAAACAGCAGCTCAATCGCGCGAACAACGGTCCTATTGAAGGGTATCATCATGTTCTTAAGAAAAATATTGAAGAATGTCCTGCTGTGGGATCAGGTAAAATAAGAATTGATGATCACATAATTCATATTTACATTCCTGATGTCGAACATAAAATTAATAAGTATGAGAATGCTATTCCAAATTCAAGAAACACGCGAACCACAGCCAGTAAACGTGTAAAATGTACTCCTTTGGCGAATTCAACACCTCTACATGCAAAAACTATTAAACATAGCAAATCTAAATTAAAAACAAATAAAAGTGCACAAAATTCTATGAATAGCTCCAATACATCTTTGACAAACACAATAATCATGAAAGATATGCTTGTAGATCAACTACCAAGGGCAAAAGAAAAATTTAGGAAGGACAACTCAAAATTTTCTTGCGTGAAAGGAAAGCACAAATTAACATTTTTTGATCAAAAGCTGGAACCAGCCAACAAAATTGGTAAAATAGCAAAGTATCAAAATGATGATTTGGAAGGCATATATGAATTAAATGTAACAGCGTCACAAGAAAACGTGTTGCTAAAGGTATCCGAAAAAAAATGCCAACGTTTGTCGACTATTGTTGAAGAAGAAAATGAAGAAGATGTAGAAAAAAACAGAAGATACTGAAGAATATTTTGAGGGATTTTCAGATACACAATTATTTAAAGGGTTTGATACATTTTTCCCAAATATGATAGTTAAAAGCATTAATTATTATTTAGATAACACTAAGGAACATTGCAATAATTTAAGCGTGGCTTCTTGTCAACCCTTGTCGCTAAGACTATCAGATTTTAGAACACTGTGGTCAAACAGCTGGCAGAGTTGGGTTTCAAACTTTTTAATAGAATATTGTTTGCATATGCTACTAATTTCAAATAATATTTGTGGATCTTACTTGGATTGTGATCAAGGTATGAATCTGTTTGGCTTAGGTCGTACACGACTCTCAATTTTCTCGTGGACGTCCATCCGAAAACGATTGTTGGGGGAATTCGCTGTAGTAATTATTCCTATATTGTCTAGTAATCACTTTTCAGTAGCAATTATTGATAAAAGCAAACATTTGTTTACTTATATGGATTCCAAGAAAATCAATTCACCTAAATCAATGTTCGAAATACTAAACACTCAAATATCGAAATATGAGCAAAAATATCAAAATTCATCTGATGAAAACGGGTTGATTCTTCAAAAACTGATCAGAAATTTAAAAACACAAAGTGTATCTTGTAATATTCAAGAAGACGAGGTACATTGCGGAATTCACTTATTATCCAACGTGGAAAACTATTTGAAAGAGAGGGAAATATTAATGAATATGTTCAACCCTGTCAGTTATAGACAATATTTGATGAACGTTATACTAGAATCATCTGATAACATTCAAAACATGTGCCCATCATGCGGAATAGTTGATAACTCATCATGGTCCGATGAGCTATCCATTTTTATGAGTGAAGATAAAACACATAGTTTACAATTAAAGTGGATACGCTGTGACTATTGTCGGCGTTGGTGGCATTATAAATGCACAAAACTTCCAAGATCAATTTATTTGTCAAATATCAAGTTGATTCCATTTTATTGTTTAATGTGTTCAATGTTTCATGAAAAATGATGGCAAGTGTTTATGTTGTACTTGTTTTTACATAAAGGAAATATCATTTTTAAAATGTAATACTTATTTTTTTCAACTTAACTGAGTTTATTTGATTATACAGAGAGTTTAATTATTATTTTTTCTATAACAGGAATATAATATTGTTATCATATTTTATAATAATCAATCAACGGCCCGATAGCCGTCAGCTTGATTTTTAAACCCACTATTTGTCCTATCCTGCAAGAACTTCACGAGATTATCGTGATATAACATTTTTGGTTGAATTTACATTGTTTCTCTCTTCACAGGTCTGCGTACAGAAAAGGCATCAAGGGAGGGGTTTTACGTGATTCCGGAAAAAGGCGGAGAGGTGCCAAGTATATGGAATTTCGATAATGGAAATAAGTGAACCTCCAAAACCCCCCCTTGGGCACGGGATTGCTTCCCCATCATAAAGGTAAGTTTCCTGTTACCAAGTAAAACACTTAAGTGAAATACATAATTTTTCAGCAAGTATATTTGTCAACTGATCTAGTATGGAGCGAAACGTCAGTTTTTCTTTCGGAATAACAGAATAAGCTGTTTCTCCGCGCGGAAAAGTGACAGGATCATTTGATTTCCTCAGGAAGCGATACCGGCGTTACACTTTTTGCTTGACTTGCCATCTGCTCAAATAATGTTGAAGCTGAATCATTACAACAATGACTTTTTAATATTTCTTTCTCTTTCAAATAGTTTTCCACGTTGGATAATAACTGAATTTCACAATGTAACTCGTCTCCTTGAATATTACAAGACACACTTTGTGTTTTCTAATTTTTGATCAGCTTTTGAAGAATCATCTGTTTTCATCAGGTGAATTTTGATATTTTCGCTCATAATTCGATATTTGAGTCTTTAGTATTTCGAACATCGATTTAGGTGAATTGATTTTCTT
Organism: Aedes albopictus; assembly: GCF_035046485.1. Taxonomy (NCBI): domain Eukaryota; kingdom Metazoa; phylum Arthropoda; class Insecta; order Diptera; family Culicidae; genus Aedes; species Aedes albopictus. Next base: position 124,673,929 of record NC_085136.1, on the reverse strand, counting down.
GGAATCCATATAAGTAAATAAATTTTTGCTTTTATCAATAATTGCTACTGAAAAGTGATTACTAGACAATATAGGAATAATTACTACAGCGAATTCACCAAACAATCGTTTTCGAATTGACGTACACGAGAAAATTGAGAGGCGTGTACGACCTAAGCCAAACAGATTCATACCTTGATCACAATCCAAGTAAGATCCACAAATATTGTTTGAAATTAGTAGCATTTGCAAACAATATTCTATTAAAAAGTTTGAAACTCAACTCTGCCAGCTGTTTGATCACACTGTTCTGAAATCTGATAGTCTTAGCGACACGGTTTAGATTATTGCAATGTTCCTTAGTATTATCTTAATAATAATTTATGCTTTCAACTATCATATTTGGGAAAAATGTATCAAACCATTTAAATAATTGTGTATCTGAAAATTCATCAAAATATTCTTCAGCATCTTCTGTTTTTTTCTGCTTCTTCTTCATTTTCTCCTCAACAATAGTCGAAAAACGTTGGCATTTTTTTCGGATGCCTTTAGAAACACGTTTTCTTATGACGCTGTTACATTTAATTCATATATGCTTTCCAAATCATCATTTTGATACATTGCTATTTTACCAATTTTGTTGGCTGGTTCCAGTTTTTGATCAAAAAATGTTAATTTATGCTTTCCTTTCACGCAAGAAAATTTTGAGTTATCCTTCCTAAATTTTTCTTTTGCCCTTGGTAGTTGATCTACAAGCAGATCTTTCATGATAATTGTGTTTGTCAAAGATGTATTGGAGCTATTCATAGAATTTTGTGCACTTTTATTTGTTTTTAATTTAGATTTGCCATGTTTAATAGTTTTTGCATGTAGAGGTGTTGAATTCGCCAAAGGAGTACATTTTACACGTTTACTGGCTGTGGTTCGCGTGTTTCTTGAATTTGGAATAGCATTCTCATACTTATTAATTTTATGTTCGACATCAGAAATGTAAATATGAATTATGTGATCATCAATTCTTATTTTACCTGATCCCACAGCAGGACATTCTTCAATATTTTTCTTAAGAACATGATGATACTCTTCAATAGGACCGTCGTTCGCGCGATTGAGCTGTTGTTTGATTTTCATATTAGTAATATCTGGATATTTTTTGTATGTTAACAAAGCAGTCCAGAATTGTAAGTAAGTTACATATTTTTGTAGAAACGTTTGAATGAATTTATGTAGAGCGCCAGCACAAAATTCATTTTGTTCATCTTTGTTTTTATATTCTAATGTAATTGATTCCTCATAATCTTGCTGGCACTTTCTATAGTACGGACTAGAGCTGTATATTGTTTCTCGTTTGGTAATCAATCTGCTACTAAAAAATCTGTCTACTTCAGTTTTTTCACTATCCTGAATATCCTTTATTTGATTTTCCATATAATCAAGGTGCCCCATATATTCTTTTAACTTTTCATAAGACTGCATCTTTGAGAGAGGTGATTTTGTGATGAGATATTTCCATTTATCCACAAATAGTGTATTTATCTCGTCCGAACTTTTGCAGTTAAATGCTTTGCAAATGGCTATTTTGCAAATTCTTCCGTTTTCATCGGCTTTTTCTGGAAATAGTTCATTAATTTATATATCATCTGACTGAGCATTCGACATTTTTTGTTTCCAACTTTACCACAGCACAATGTCTCACCTAATGGCTAGTTTCCACTTTGTGCGTACAGTATAATAAGATAAGAAACGCAATTCTTCAGCTTCAAAACTACTAGAGCAGGTCGTAGATATTAAGTAAAGAAAACAGTGTAATAGTGGTAACGCTTCCCGTGCAAATCAAATGGAGCTACCATTTTTCCGCGCGGAAAAATAGGGTGGTCTGGTGTTCCGTAAGGAAAATTGACATTTCGCCCCTAACTAGATCTCTTTTCAAAATCATATGCGGAAAAAGGAGGAATTTTATAGGAGCACTCTACTTGGGACAGGAAGCTAAGCATCAAAAGTTACGATAAGTAACGCTGCTTTCATTATGTATCTATCGAAATTACTTCAGCCGTAACACACGATGCACCTATTCAAAGCCGTCACTCAACTTACCGAATAATATTTCGTTAAAGTATTCTACCAAAAATGTGACAGTTCTCTTAAACTGAATCAGTTGTCCATACTACCTTCAGAAGAAGCAATTTCATTGATATGCTCAACTTGGCAATAGTGAAGTCCTACAACAATGTCAAAGTAATAATTTTAGATTAAAAAAGGACCAAAGAGATGATGAATTATTAAACACGTTCTCTAGATCTTTGATATGGTACGACTTTCAAACCTAAATATACTTCAATCATAATTAAAAAAAAACTCGTATTAAATTAAAGCTTATCAATTACGGTGTCTTATTTAGTTGAGTTTAGTTGGTAATCGTTTTCCTAGAACCTACATGCTACAAACTTTAAAGAGTTTCCAACGCTTAAATTCATGTTACTCAATGTATGTGTTCGGACGAGCCCATGTATCTTTTATTTCAAAAGATGAGTGGCTTAAAAGGGAAAATAGTAGAAAAGATAATTAAATTAGCATTGAAAGCGTTCAAATGCTATGGACCAATGTGGATTAGGATGTTCAGGTTACCCTTGACAAGAAAACACAGAGTTTTTTTTAAGGAAATTTGTGGACTCGTGGTAACCACATGGCGTCGTCAGTCGTGTTTGGTCTCACAGAGTGTGGGTTCGATTCCCTCTCCAGCCGAAGAAAACTTTACGTCGAACGGAAAATTCTTCACTGGACCACTGGGTGTTAGGTGTGCTGTTCGAATACTCTGTAGTCAGTTGGGGAAGTAACTTGCCCTAACCACGTCCATGGGAAGCAACAATTCCCAGTATTTTTTTCATAAACATAAAGGAGAGAGAAATAGAGTAGCATTAATACTGTAAATTTCTGGACCAATGTGGATTAGGATGTTCAGGTTACCCTTGACAAGAAAACACAGAGTTTTTTTTATGGAAATTTGTGGACTCGTGGTAACCACATGGCGTCGTTAGTCGTGTTCGGTCCCACGGAGTGTGGGTTCGATTCCCTCTTCAGTCGGAGAAAACTTTTCGTCGAACGGAAAATTCTTCACTGGACCACTGGGTGTTATGTGTGCTGTCCGAATACTCTGTAGTCAGTTGGGGAAGTAACTTGCCCTAACCACGTCCTTGAAAAGCAACAGTTTCTACTTTTTACCCTTCTAACACCCACTTTTTTGTTAAGAGGAAAAAAACTTGTAACTGATAGCTAGCAGATATGAGTCATCATTGGTTTGTTCTAACACATTTAACTTGACTAAGTTTACTAAATTAATACTACAATGAACTCAACAAATGTAGCATTCTTTGGAAAACTATTATTGATGACACTGGAAAAATATATTTTGCCTAAACGTCTGACGCCCGCGAATTGAACTGAAAATTAAATCAACTATTTCATTTAACTGTAATGATTATTTTCAAAGATTCTTAACAAAATGTATTCATGATTTCTGTATATTAGGTCAATCGTATTGCCATTTTATGGATCGTGTCAAATAAGTCGATCATCTATTTGGTTCTCATGTGTGTTTCTTCGAAAAGTATGTGTATTCATTTGTTTACAACTGTAGAATAACCTTGCAGCAAGACACTGCACTGTGCAAACGAGAGCAACTCTGAGAATTTCGGAGTTACATTTTTTATCGATGATAGATGAAATTTATTGAAAAACATTCCTAAAACTGCAATTTTCATTCAGTACACGCTACACTTTGCAGTTTGAAATTGGTGCCAGATCACACTTTGGTATAAATGGGAGAAAATCTGAGCAACTGTGAGAAATTCTGAACAACACTTTACATTTTCTCTTGTTATATCTATCTTGCCTCTAGGAAATAACACTTGCATGCACATCCCTGCCATTTCCACCGTAGAACTGTGAAGCGACTCGTGAAAAGGCCGATAATATTATCACATATTATCAATCCAAGTGTACTACACAGTGCTTCGCTTCTGAAGTTAGGTTCGATGTACAGATTTGAAGAAACCCCCTATTTTCTAAAATCTTAACCTCCGAATTTCAATTGGATTGATAATATTATAGATTCATACCACTACAAAGGCAATCGCTATTTTGATATCCACTGTTTAAACTTTGTCAAATTTTGTTAGGTCAAAAACATGGCACGGTAAAGGCTGGGTAATGCGTAATTCAGATACCCTCGAGGTCACTAGCCTCTTCCCAGCAACTCCTATCCCTACCTCCCCGTGGTACCGGCCGGAAACTGCGAGTAACCTTAGAGACGATCGGGTAACCAATCCCGGTGGGAACTTTGGTCGTAGGCTGACAGGGAAGGGGGGGTTTGCTTCTGCAAACCTGAGCATCTGTTCTCCAGGAAGAGCGGCTCACAACAGCGTTTGTTAATTATGTTATGGGTGGTTGATTGATGTCCGATTACCAGAGATGACTTTGTGCTCAACTGTACACCATTGTCCTACGGGAAATAGGGAATTTTTGTCAGGTCCAGCGAGCCAGCCGCAGAATTGCAACCGAAAATTAGCACGGTGTCAGTATCGCTATGTCACCCACCAAGTCAAAGCTTTCATTTGGTGCTAGGAAGAAAATGTTCTGTCGGGGGGAGGGGTTGCTATAGAACTTTTTACCCGTGATTTCTAGAACAAATTTCCTCAGTCAATTTCGAACCGATTGATATGAAATTTTGTACATGACCAGATACTATGCGTATCTTACCGTATTCCAAAAATTAAGTCAATTGGCTGAAAATTGGCTGAGCTACAGCAGCAAGTGCCCAAAATAGGTGCTCCTGCCCAAATAGTCCCAGACCCTATTAGCGTCCAAAATTGTGCAAAATTTGGAAGCGATTGGTTGCGTCCTCGCATTCCGCATTGCGATTTAAATTTGTATGGAAGTTAGAATGGGAAAACGTACTTTTTGCATTTTACTCATAAGTTGATTTTTTTGTCTAATACCATGTAACTAATGACGTTAAAGTATAGCCTACGATGAGCATGAGCATGAGCATAGATGACCGCACAATTCGTAGTTGCTACTCCGTGATTGACCAGAGCAATCGAAATTGCACAAGGAACCAATGAATAGGGCTTGGGACTAGCTTACTATTCTCAATGTACACAGGTCGAGAGCTCTCAACTTTAATAAGGTCAATAACGGCGCCGGCCACGTCCTTACGGTCATCGAGGATGGAAGGGAATGTTAGTAAGACAAACGTTGTTAAAAAGACCGCGAATCGCTGCATCTCCACGTTTGTCTCAGGAAGGAATTTTTTGTTAGTAGGGTAAGGTACATTGTCAGTCCGGGAGTCACCTATGGTTGGTGATATGATTTGACAATGGATCAATATACACAAACCGCCGTTAACAACCGACCACTTTTCGACGCAAGAACTAGCCAAAAAGAAAATTCTATCGCGCGTCTCCACTCCACTAGGGAGCAGAAACCTTTAGTCTATTCCACACAGAAATACACTGAACGCGACTCACTTGTCGGCTCCCGGATTTTTTCTCGACCGGCGAACCCGAACTAACATTTTTCACTCTTTTGTGTAAATGCAAAAAATGAAAGAAAATATTTATTATCAACTAAAAGTGTATTGGAAACTAGCGCCGAAGGAAAGCGAAAAATTCGGAACCGACTCAACCACGGCGCGCGCACGCTCGTCCCGTCGTCGGAGCCCCGCAGAGAGAAGAGAGAAAAAAAAAAACAAATCGCAAAAATCTAGCAAAGCGAGCGCGCGAAGCTTTGCTGCTGCCGAACTACCGCACACTGACACTACTGACTGCTTGGCTTCCCGTCGTCGGTGCCCCGCAGAGAAGAAAAACAAATCGCAAAAATCTAGCAAAGCGAGCGCGCGAAGCTTTGCTGCTGCCGAACTACCGCACACTACTCCGTTAAAGTATAGCCTACGATATGCCGAAAAACTTTGCCGAAGACCGCAAAGTTATCCCACGCTTGTGAAAGAAGTTATTCGCTTGGTGACTTAGACGAAAAATTAAGATTTTATTATTGATGGTATTCCTTCACATGTTAAATGTTAGCACCACCGGGCAATCTATACGTTATAACTTTTTTCACAAGTGTCGGATCACTTTGCGGTCTTTGGCAAAGTTTTTCGGCATATCTTTGGCTATACTTCAACGTCGTTAGTTAGATCGTTTTGGACAAAAAGAATCAATTATTGAGAAAAATGTTTAAAAGCACCTTTTCCCATACTAAATATCATACAAATTTCAATCGCAATGCGGAATATGGGGAAGCAATCAATAGCTCCAAAATTTTGCACAGTTGTTTTGGACGCTAAAAGGAATCAAAAAAGCTTTGTTTCAAAAAGTCGACTTTGTTGACCCAGTCTAATACATATTCTCTTTTAATTTAAATTTAACCCTTGAGTAATCGCGTTGCTGTATTTTGTAAAAAAAAAAAAACGTTGTAAAAAGCTCACTTTATGTACTCAGCAGTCGCGTGGTGCTGACGGTGGTGGCTAACCGCGCGACTAACGGAAGGTTAAGGGTGAAGTTGAAGTAAAGCCTCTGCACCGGCAGTAAATCACAAAACAATATATGGAATAGACTGTCCCAAAAAAATCGATTTTCAAAAAGTCAAGGTCCCTTAATTGAAAGATATGCATATTTGAAACATTTTTGTCGAACATTTCGATTTTCTAAAAAATCATTTAGAGGTTCCGCTCAAGGTTCCGCTAGGGCGATTTTTCAAAAATGGCCTTTTTTTATGAAAAGTCTAAAAAAAACATTTTTTCGTATTTTTTTTTTGAATTTCATATTTTTTTTAAAAATATTTTTGTATTTTTCTGTGGACCTCTAGGCATTCTTGAAGGGGATAAGTAAGAATTTTGCAAAACTTTGTGTATTTGGAATATTGTAAGGCCTTTGTGACACTCCAATGTTGGTATATTAAAAAAAGAGTTAAAAAAACAGCTTTCCTTGTTGGATGGTCAAGGTAGTTTAAACATGTTTTTTTTTATTCTGGGCTGGTTGGCAGTAGATTCATGAAGAGCTTTTATCTGAATAACTACAAATATGACGGGTATCGTGGTTACTGGTAGCAACGCATTTAGTTCGATATTACGTCGTGGAATTCCCGACTATTGCGCCCCTTTTTTCTGAAATAGGAACGACCATTCCATGCAGAGATTATATAATATTGATAAAATCAATAAAAAAAACCATAGTTAAGTCTAAAACTCATGACGGTTAGGAATCATAAGATCTCGTATTTCCCCAAAAGCCTCTTATTGTCTATTATTTTCTAAGTTTTTTTAAAATCAGTCTTGACTTAACTTAGTTATTTTTTAATGATTTCATCACTATTATGTTACCTCTGCATGAAATGGTTTTTACTACTTCAGAAAAGGGGTGTAATAGTCGAGAATTCCACGACATAATATCGAAATTTATGCGTTGCTATCAGTAACCACGATACCCGTCATTGTTGTAGTTAGTCAGATAAAAGCTCTTCATGGATCTACTGCCAATCACCCCAGATTAAAAGACCCATGTGTAAACTAGCTAGACCATCCAACAAGGAAAAGCTGCTCAGGGGGCGCAGTAGTCGGGAATTCCACGACGTAATTTCGAATTAAATGCGTTGCTACCAGTAACCACAATACCCGTCATATTTGTAGTTATTCAGAAAGCTCTTCATGAATCTACTGCCAACCAGCCCAGAATTAAATATCTTTATTTAAACTAGCTTGATCATCCAACAAAGAAAAGCTGCTCCTTTAACTTTTTTTTAATATACGAACATTGGAGTGTCACAAAGACCTTACAATATTCCAAATATACAAAGTTTTGCAAAAAATTTCCAAATTTTCCATTTACTAAAATCCTAATCAATCAGTTTCTAGACAAGATATTTTAAATCTTTTTTTAGAGAAATGACGCATACAAATAGTACTACTATCAGATAGAACTTTCAAAATTGAAAATAAAAAATCGTGCATGTATTTTTTTTTCTCAAATTTAGATGAAACATTTCCAAAAAAATAGTTTTTATCAACATAAAAACGGTTCTGCCGTCAATATAAATACAATATTTAAGAATTCTATTCAAAAATGCCTAGAGGTTTATAGAAAAATACAAAAATATTGAAAAAAATCAGAAGTTGAAAAAATATTACGAAAAAAAATGATTTTTTTGAGACTTTTTATGAAAAAAGGCCAATTTTCAAAAATCGCCCTAGCGGAACCTCTAAATGATTTTTTAGAAAATCGGAATGTTCTACAAAAATGCTTCAAATATGCATATCTTTCAATTAAGGGTTGAGCACCTTTTTCGAACATCGATTTTTTTGGGACAGTCTAATATGGAAGCTTTCTTTGTATATTTTTTTCCCAATCTTCAATGAACATTGTAACCTGCCGTTAATAGTTAAGTCAATAGAGAGCATTAAACGAAATTCTAAATGGCAAGATTATAATTTGCATTCACCATGTTGCGATATTGTCTTCATAGCACTCCCATTTGTTATGATTGCAATTGTGACACTTGGATTATTTGGATTACTTTTGGATAAAAGTACAACCTAAAAATCCTACATATGTACACTGTTTTATGATCGCATGCCTGTGTATTGAGATAATTGCCTTCTGCTCACTGAAGTATGCCTGAGATTATGTGACATAAAAATACTTAGTAAAACAACCCGTAACCCGTAACGTGAGTAGATCACCTTGAAATGGTGCGTTACGGTGTAAGATCTACCATTTCAAGTTTTGATCTTGCTATTTTCCAGCCTGGTTTATTTAAATACAGGAACATTCCAGGATCAAGATTTGGTGTACTTTTTTACACTATTTATTTATTTACTTTTTTATTCTATTTATTTTCACTGCTAATATACCGTTGGTTTCAGAAGGATGGAGGTATTTTTAAACTATATATAAATAACAATTTACAAAAATATAACAGTGGAGAACGTATCACAATTTAATACTTTTTTCTATTTCAGATTTACAAGCAGGCAATCAGCGATCAAAACGGCGAAGTATCTCTTTCTTTAGAAAGGTCAAGATTACCGTACGATACAGTGACAAGTAGACCACGTTTTCCGCGTCGATTTATTCGTGCCGAGTTCCATAATTTCGATTTCTTTTTCAAACATTCACGATAATGTATTTCTGTTATCACACCTTCAACTTATATTACGCGTTGCGAACATTCGCGGATAATAAATATGTACAACGGTTTTGTTATCCGCAATCTTATTAACACGGGAACGCGAAAAAAAAAGTAATACAAGAACATAGATGAAACTCAAAAGCAACGATTCTAGTTGTTTAGTTGTCCAGTTTTCTCGTAAAGCTACGGCGCGGGTTTCGGATTTTCAGCATTGGCAGTAACACTAAACGGAATTGCATACAGTTTATTTTATGACTGAGAAATGATAAGCTTAAAACGTGCGTTATTTCGAGTTGATCCGACATAAGCGTGGTTTAAAAAATATTCATGCCTGGTATATAATTAAATTTAATACACAAACATACAATAAAAGTATTGTATTCTTCCGACAGCCGGCTGGCGGAAGACTAAACCATATCAAGGGTTGCATAGCTCACATCACTTACCAATGTGAATCCAGATCTATGTAACTTTCTATCCCTTCCCTTCCCACTAACAAACGTCCTTCCTGTGACAACCGTGGGGATGCGGAGGTACACACGGTCTCTAGTAGCAACGGATGTCACACCAACATTCTTTCCCTTCCCCGATGACCGTAAGGACGTGGCCGGCGCCGGTACTGACAATATAAAGTTTTGAACCTTCAAAATTGCACATTGAGGATGGAAAGCTACACCCAGGCCCCATCCATTTGGTTCCCTGTGCAATGTTGACTGTTCTGGTCAGTAACGGAGTAATTGTAAAAAATGCAATGAAGCCGTACAACAACACATTTACAGCTTTAATAATTCAACATCGGCAATCGCAAACGAAATACTTCAAAGCATTGAAAAAAAAAACCTTTCTTAGAAGAATATGTTTCTCTAGGAAGAGGTAGAGCAGAAGAAACCTGTTCTCACTCTTTATACCAAAGTAGGGTAATTCGCCAATTATTGAACGGTTAGTAGGGTATCGCGCCACTTGGGCGGTGGTTTCTATATTCGTCTGTTTACCACTATAACTCAGTCAATTTTGAACCAATTGACTTGAAATGTTGTACACGGGTAGATACTATACCTATCTCACCACATTCCAAAAGTTGTGTCAATTGGTTCAAATTTGACTGAGTTATAGTGGAAAAGAGACGAATATAGAAGCCACCGCCCAAGTGGCGCGATTCCCTACTGGCATTTTGGTTTTCGTTTGTTTTTCCGTGCATAATTTCAAATATCCAGTGAACGTCTAGATCTACTTATTTCTTATAGGGTATTGTACCATTTGGGCAAGTGTACCTATTTTGGGCACTTGTCGCTATAACCAAGTCAATTTCAAACCGATTGATTTGAATTTTTGTACAGAGTTAGATACTGTACGTGCCTAACTCTGGACAAAATTTTAAATAAATCGCTTTGAAATTGACTTAGTTATAGCGGCAAGTGCCCAAAATAGGTACACCTGCCCAAGTGGTACAAGACCCTACTGCCCATTGAATTTGTATTCCCTTAAATTCCATTTTCTAAGAGAAAATAGAACATTTGTATGGGAGGTCTGTAACCCAAATGTTGAACGCTTGCTCAAGCTAGCTCATCCTAATGGATAGTACGCTGATCGCAAGAAATTTCTTGGCCTATCTCGATGCGTGGAAAATTCAGGCAAGGAATCGCTCAAGAAATAATAAAGCGTCACTTTATTCCGGATCCTAGTACGGAGCTGAAACGAAACGTCAAATCAAATGGGGCTTGCTGTGTTAAATTTCTTGACCATTCCAGTCACGGAAAAATAATGCACTGAACGAAAATTGCTTGAGCGATTTCGTTTGAAGTGCATACCTCCCATAATGTTGGACGGTTCTCGCTAATTGTTGAAACGCTTGAAGCCTTGTTCGTAATTGATGGCGTGTAACCCGACATAAACCTATCATTCACCTGTTTTTATTTTGGGCACCAAACCCAACGTAGACCAAACAGTTATCCGATGTGGTCCAACATTTGATAAAATTTGACGCGACATTTTTTTACTCTGGCGAATTTTTTCAGGGTTTTTCGTGTTTTGTGCTCAGCTAGTCCCAGTTAGTGACAATTAGTGGATTGAAATCGTTTTAAACAGGACTAGATGCAAAAATGGCTGAAAAGATTTGATTAGAAGCGAAAGTTACAGAAGAAAAGTACGACTGAAATACTCCTGGAAACCCATGGAATCCACTCAACCCCCAAGAACACTCATGAAACGACCCTGAAATCCCTTGAAAACCCGTGAGTTGCTCCTGAACCTCCTGAAACGCCTTGAAATACTCCTGGGACCCCCTTAACACCCTGAATTTGATTTGGTAAAACGATTTTTTTTGCATGAGTCGTTAATTTAGATGTTAATTGACCAATTAACCTTTTGATTGATTAAAAAAAATATTTTTTTACGTAATGGCTTGCAGTCAAAAAAGCCCAAAATCGCATATTTTGCCCTATAAATCGAGGTATAGCTTAAAATTGTGACGTGTTAGAGCAAAAATCTGAGCCCGGATTCGGATTCAGCGGCCCAAAATCTGTCAGAGACACATAAGTTTGCTTTTGAGACAGACCAAAAGTTAATTTTTGTTACGCTGTGTAATGATAGTTTGATTAGAATTTTTTTTTTGAAATTAAATTACCGTGGGGTGCCCTAATTTCGCGCTGGTCCAAATTTCGCTCACTGATAATATTTAGAGATCATAATAACAGAACAGGGCCCATATAGCCGAGGCGGTAAACGCACGGGTATTCAGCATGACCATGCTGAGGGTGACGGGTTCGATTCCCGGTCGGTCCAGGATCTTTTCGTAAAGGAAATTTCCTTGACTTCCTAGGGCATAGAGTATCTTCGTGCCTGCCACACGATATACACATGCAAAATGGTCATTGGCAGAGGAAGCTCTCAGTTAATAACTGTGGAAGTGCTCATAGAACACTAAGCTGAGAAGCAGGCTTGGTCCCAGTGAGGACGTTACGCCAAGAAGAAGAAGAAGAATAACAGAACAAGTTGTTGAATTGTCCAAATTTCACTTTAGATACTGAAGCTAAAGTGAAATTTGGGCAATTGTACAATTAGTTTCATGTTTATGATCTCTAAATATTATCAGTGAGCGAAATTTGGACCCGCGCGAAATAAGGACACCCAACGGTACAATGAAAATGTGATTTTGAACAATTTTAAACTATTAAGGACATCCTTCCAGTTCTTGTAACTATGGTGTGCCTTTGATATTTGTGGTCGATTTGCCCGCAGCAATTTCTTAACATGAACCTTAAGAATTGTGCTGTTTTCTTGTCATCAGCGATACAAAATTTTCAATCAATATTTTTGACGTGAAATATGTATATTTTTTTAATTTAATTGGACCAATATCGTGACACACATGTATATGCATCTACATCATACGTTTACGTTGAGCGAAAATTACTTAAGTAAGATTTATATTAAAATTTTCAGAAACTGTTCAACATTTGAATAGTGTTCAACAATTAGCGAAATACCAGTTCCCCATCAGTTTATTCATTAATGTTTTGGTAAATTTACCTATAAAACGATTTTATCTACCCCGATCCCTCAAAAAAGATTATCTGAAACGACTCAATCACTAAAATACGAAATGGGATTTCACAAAACATAACCTCACTTTAGGAGGCCAATTAAGTGCTGCAAATCTCCTTCCCACTATTAATTCGTCGGTTGATTTTAACCCTTCAGCACGCGCGTTATCAAGTAACCAAAACTGCACCGCGCTCGCGCTGAATACGACGATTGAGATTTTTTGGTAGTGTTGTACTTTTTACAACAGCGCGCGTGCTGAAAGGTTAATTCAAGCATAACTTTAACTTTAACGTAACTCGAGAATGTAAACAGATCCGGGTTAACTGCTGCATGCATGATTCATAAAGCAAATTGAAGAATCCACATCACTGTTTGATGATTTATTGCTTAATTTGTTTAACTAAGCATATTAATCGAAACGACGTATCTAACTATTTTGATGTTTAGAACTTTACTGATAGATACACCGTTTTGATATATGAGAAAATCAAACGACGTATCTAGCCAAAATCAAAAGTAACAGATACACCAAACTGGCACCATACAAAAGCGACGTATCTGGCATGACGTATCTCGAACCAACCCGGTGTATGTGTATTTTTGTCAAAATTCATTGTGAAAATGATATGGAATGAGTAGGTTTTGTTTCTTACCTAGTGCGTGCTATATCCCTGGTGATGTTAAGCACGAAAAAACTTATGAAAAGTATTTTTATAAAAAACTATTTTAGTGAAATGGTCGTCAACATTGACCATGAATTTACTCAGATCAGTGAAAAAGTTAGATACGTCGATTTGAAAAATTATGCTTGAATTGCTTTATTAAAGAAAATATGGCCAACATAGTCAAAATTCGAAAAAGCGACTATGACATTAATACATTACTAATCAAAATCAACCGAGAAACGTGGAAAAGAAAGTCCAAACAACATTTTGAAGACAGCTCACAGCTGGTTGTAAAAGGTTCCAAAACCTGTCACAAATCCTATAATACTTTTATTAGGATTTGTAACGATCATCAAAACCTTCTCAAATCCAACCGACATGAAACTATTGCTTGGGAATAGACTCTACTGAGCTCCGGCGGTTCCTCCGTGTTTATCGAGGCATGTCTGATGCATATGATCAGCCATACTCCATCTGCAGCCGCTGGTTCGTGATGAACCGTTGAAGTGTTAAAAAAAGGTTATGTGTTTCACTAAAGAACACTACATTACAATAATCAAAATGAAACTCCTTCACTTTAATACCGTCAACCCCTGCGAACTTGGCCAGAGGTTAATAAGGTAAATTAATTTAAAAAATATGATCGTACCATCTAATGAAGGGTTTCAAAACGTTAGTCGGTAGTTCCAAATTTGCTTGGAAAAATAATATAAAAAAAACTATCGTTTCTCTGTTTTCGATCATTGATTATTGTAAACGATAACCTTTTGTTGCTGGTTGCCACTTCACATGAGGTCAAGGATTTTATGGAGGTAATATTTGATTACGGTTTCTAATGTTGCGGTATCCCATTGAAATCATATGGGATACCGCAACATTAGGAACAATAGGAAGACAGCAGCCGAAATATTAAGGATTTTTTTTAAATAGGTTTTTGGCAAATCTTAAAGCACACAAAAATGCCTTTTGGTAACATTTCAGTCGAAAAAGTGCTCAATTGCCATTATGTACCGCAACATTAGGAACAATTACCCTACTGAAGTGACCGGTGGAATACAAGTAGCCGGTAAATCCACAACATCGCTCCTGCTGACTCACCGAGCTTATTGTTGACAACCTCCCCTATAATCTTCCGGGCACGCTGTTGTAAACGTGCTATCCTCGGTACTCCGGGCTCTGGTCATGATTGTCCGATATCAAGCTTCACACATCAATGGATTTATATGCCTCGTTTGCGTACGCTAGCCGGTTACATTTTGCGGTTCAAATCCACACGTCCAGTAGGATTTTCATTTTCATGAGTTTGGCGGGCACTTTCTCTAGAAAGCAAAGCATAAATATTCGCAATATATTTAAGTAACATTTTTGTATAAAAAACTTACCCGGACATCACCAACATCGCCATGCAAATGCAACCTTCAATCACAAACTGAATTTTAGGAATTTTATGTTTTTTTTAATTAGCGGGAAAAAAGCTCAACCTGTGAAGTTAGCGGGAAAAAAGCTCAAAACTGTGAACCCAGCAGGAAAAAAGCTCAAAAATGTGAAGTCAGCAGGAAAAAAAATATTTCCTGCTCGAAGTTCGTGCCATGAGGTATAGGCGGCGCTTTAGGGGAGCTTTTTTCCTGCTCGAATTTTCCTGCTCATTTAGCAGAGGTCAGAACTCAGCGAAAATTATAACTGAGTTCCGGTGTTCATTTGCTCACTTTGACATTTTCTGGCAACACTGGTAAACGCTGGTGAAAAGCTAGAGTAAAAACAAAAACATTTGCAGAAGAATCAGAAAAAGCTAGAAAAGCGGCCATCGTCTACTCCGCTCGTTAGGAATTTCAATATAAAAATCTGATCCATTTTCAATTACAATTTTCAAGTCGCCAAAATGGTACTACGCAACGGAAATGATCTGGTAAGTGCGCCTTCAGATTGTACAAATCTTACGAAAATTACGGCTGTTTTCCTTGTACGGACAGGACGCCATTGACGACATATCGGAGGATGAAGGAGGTGGACATCAGCGAAGGCGCTCCAACTCCCCCGACGGCAATGGCCTCCAGCATGCGATGAGGATCGAACGGAATCAACAGGAGCTGGAAGACATGATCCGGAACTTCGTGGACGGGTTCACGTTTTACTGTAAGTGCCATCAGTGGTTTTCTCTGTTCTTTTTGTTTTTAGCGTAAACATTCCTGTGTGGTGTTTTGGTCGATTTGGCTGGAGCGGTCATTCCATGCGCAGTGAATTCACAATGGTCGGAAAAATATAAATTTTGGCCAAAACTATTTTTAGGGAAGTGGAACAGAAAATTTAATGATGATGAAATTTATTGCGGAGATTCCACCTGTTTAGACTCTTGCGCGAAAATTAGTTGCGTGGGCCCACAGATATTGTACGCTGTGTTGTTGGGTACACATTTGGTGACAGTTTTGCATTATAAACAAACATTTATAACGCAACTACGCTGAAAATGAGTGTTTAGGATAGAAAACGGGGGATAATTTCTTCCAGTGTAACAATGAACTCGTTTGATTTGTTTTGGCCAATGAGGCATTTCTAGTTCAGTGCATTTATGTAACCATTTCCTGTAACAAAGCAGAATTAGTATTAAAACGGATTTTCGTCAAAGCAGACGTGTTTTTATTTCGTGACGAGAAATTACAGTCCGCCGAAATTGCTTCCCACGTGTGATACGAACAAAATGGTCGTATTCGAACCGGATAAAAGACAATTTGGGAAGTAATCGCGAAAATTGATTACGGGTCGGGAAGTTCGCGTTGGAAAGTGATTCCCGTTCGTAAAAGTGATTCGATCACTGGAAGGTGGTCGAAAAGTGATTTCTTACTGCGCTGCGGCACAGTAGAAAAGTGATCCGCCGAACAGAAGGATTGACAGGGAGGCGTGCCCCCTGCGAATTAGCAAAAAGTGAAATAGAATCCGTGAAGAAATGGTGCATCGTTCCGGAAACCGAAGAAAGCTGCAGTTCAGTGACAGTGGATCGGGAACAACACCGCCTCCCAAAGAGCAGGTGCCGTCGGTCAGTGTACAAAAGGACGAACAGAAAGCTGCGCAATTAAAAAACAAAATGGATGCCAGTGTGGATGCTCTGAGCCGATGCTGCGAAACTGCAAAGGGGAAAATTGTTCGAATACGGAAGGCGATTGAAACTGCGAACCACGACTACAAGGTTTTCAACATACATGCGCTAAGACTGTACGTGAAGACGGTGGATGCAGCATACGAGGAGTATAACGACTTCCAAAATAAAATCTACCAAGCTGCTCCATCGAGGAAATATGAGTTTGAGGCGACATTCGTAGAATTCGAAGAACTCTATGAGTACACAAGGATTTCGCTTTGTGAAATCATTGACGCCTACGAAGAGTCGCTGAAAACACAGCAGATGCCCGCCATAACTTGGCCCGAAATTTCGTCGCTGCCTAGTGGTAGTGGTGCCAGTCAACTCGTTAGACCTTCGCCAACGATAGTACTGCAGCAGGCCGCACTACCCTCGTTTGATGGCAAATATGAACACTGGTTCAAATTCAAACAAATGTTTCGGGACATTGTGGACAAATGCACAGGCGATTCAGCTGCGACCAAATTACACTTTTTGGACAAAGCTTTGATTGGCAAGGCGCAGGGAGCCATTGACCCTCAGCTCATCCGAGACAACGATTACGATGGAGCATGGAAGAGCCTGACAGAGCAATTAGAAAATCTCCCGGTGCTCATTAACTACACTATTATGAAGCTACTGAACCTGAAGCCGATGACGACCGAATCTTTTCAGCAGCTGAAGACGTTAATCGACGAAGTGGAAAAGAGCATCAATTCGTTGGAGTTTCATCAGTTGAAAATGGATAAACTCTCCGAAGCGATAGTGACCACCTAGATTTCCACTAAGCTGGATCAGGATACACGCAAGATATGGGAGTCGAACGTGAAGCGCGGCAAGCTACCCGTGTACAAAAACATGATTGTTGTTCTTCGTAACCAGCAACATGTACTGGAGCGCTGCGAAAGCTTCAAGTCGACACAGAAAGGTAAGAACCCTCCTACTCGCACAGCTCAGCCGGCAGCAACAAAGGCACACACGGCTACGATTCAGAAATCCGAGGATTGTCAAATCTGCTGCGAGGTTCATACTGTGGAAAAATGCGACGTGTTCAAAAAGCTGGATGTAAAAGGGCGGTTCTACAAGGCTAAACAACTTGGTCTGTGCTTTGCTTGCCTTAAAAAGGGCCATCGAACTGCAAATTGCAAGACGAATGCGAAGTGCCCGAAATGTTCCCGACAGCATCATCTGTTGCTGCACCAAGAAGAGCAGAAATCTCAGGATGAGCAGAAACCTCCACTGAAGAAGCCGGACGAAGATGGTGGCAGTTCGAGTAACAGCGTGAGACCCGCTACGGAAACGACGGTCGCTAACTGCCTACGACCGTGTGACACCGCTGTGTCACCGAAGCATGTGCTACTGGCTACTGCAATAGTGAATGTATTCGACGTTGATGGTGATCAGCATAAATGCCGAGTTCTACTGGATTCCGGGGCCATGACAAATTTTGTGTCCCAGCGGTTGGCAGACCTTCTACAGTTGAAGAAGAACTATGTGGACGTTCCCGTCACCGGAGTGAACGGGATGAAGACGTTGGTGAAATTCCAAGTGCAGTGCAAGGTGAAATCCATCCGAGGAAGCATTTTGCCTGGACTATTTGGTCGTACCCAAGGTTACTGGTGCATTGCCGGTGACAAAGCTGAACGTGGATCATTGGCCTATACCGCCCAACATAGAATTGGCTGAACCGAAGTTTTTTGAACCATCCCGTGTCGACATGTTGGTCGGCGCAGAGGCATTTTTTGATCTTCTACTGTCAGGTAAGATAAGGATGTCCGTAGATCTCCCGCTGCTGCAGGAAAGCGTCCTAGGCTGGCTTGTATCGGGCCCGGTGGATGCATCTGCAACGTTATCCACAGTCCGGTCTTTCCAAGCTGCTGCTGTTCGTGAAGCTGATACGGATTTGGTCCACATTTTGAAGCTGTTTTGGGCCATTGACAACCAGTCAAACAGTCCGAAGCCTGAAGACAACGATTCCGAGCAACATTTCCGGGAAACATTTTATCGCGACGAAGACGGAAGATATGTGGTGAGGTTGCCGTTTCGAAGGGATTGTCAGGAGCTTGGTGAATCACGTCAGCAAGCGGAGAAGAGATTCTACCAGCTGGCACGAAGATTAGACAAGGATCCACAATTGAAGAAGCTTTATTCTGAATTCATCAGTGAGTACATTCGTTTGGGTCATTGCAAAGTACTCCTGGGTCCGGTCAGCGATAATGCAGAGGCTTATTATATGCCACACCACTGTGTGCTTCGACCCGACAGCTCCACGACAAGGTTGAGAGTTGTGTTCGACGCGTCATCGAAAAGTGGCTCCGGGGTATCGCTTAATGATCTGCTGATGGTTGGACCCCCAGTCCAAGAAACATTGTTCGACATCGTGCTGCGTTTCCGCCTTCATCGCTATGCATTCACAGCGGATATATCGAAAATGTACCGAATGGCTTCGATGCACGAGGACGACACTAAGTTTCAACGGATTTTGTGGCGCGAATATCGATCCCAGCCACTGAAGGAGATTGAGTTGACAACGGTCACCTACGGGACAGCCGCCGCTCCGTTTCTTGCAACGCGTTCCCTCAACCAGCTTGCCGAAGATGAAAAGGAGTGTTTTCCGGCCGCGAGTAAGGTGGTGAAGAAAAGTGCGTACGTAGATGATGTTTTATCCGGGGCTGCAACTCTGGAAGAAGCAAAACTGTTACAAAATGATTTGGTTGAGTTGCTTGGACGTGGTGGTTTTCAATTGCATAAGTGGTGTGCAAATGATGCTAACCTGTTGGACAATATCCCTGTTGAAATGCAAGAGAAGCAACTTGACTTTAAAAATCGTGACGTTAATGAAACGATAAAAACGCTTGGCCTACTGTGCAACCCGGTCGAAGACTGTTTCACCTTCTCCGTCAAGCCTAGTGTGAGTGTTGTTAGGGCAACGAAGAGACAAGTAATGTCAGAGATTGCCCGTCTATTCGACTCGTTGGGTCTGCTTGCCCCGGTGATAGTGATAACTTAAATGATTATGCAAGATTTGTGGAAGTGTGGTTTGGATTGGGATGAAGATCTGTCGGAGGAGCAGTTGGTTGAGTGGAACACAATAAGGAACCAGCTGCCAGAGGTAGCGAAGATGAAGATTCCGAGACTGGTGATCATCGATGGAGCTTGTCGTTTCGAGATACACGGTTTTGCAGACGCTTCTATGAAAGCTTATGGAAGTTGCGTGTATTTGCGGAGCATTAATCAGGAAGAAACAGCGGAGGTGCATTTGCTATGCGGAAAGTCTCGGATTGCCCCCATCAAGGAAACCAGACGACAGTCGACTGATGACTCAAATCCAGCTGAATTGACCATACCGCGCCTGGAGTTATGCGCTGCGAAGTTATTGTCAGAGCAAGTCACACAGGTCCTGAATGCTTTGGAATTACCGGTGGATCGAGTGGTATTGTGGTCTGATTCTCAAATTGTGCTCGCCTGGATTGAGCATGTGAAACCTGAAACACCAGTTTTCGTCCGGAATCGGGTTTCGCAGATTCGCGAATTGACAAACGGCTTTGAATGGAAGTACGTACCGACGACCATGAACCCAGCTGACATGATATCCCGCGGTGTGTATCCTTCAAAATTGGCAGATAATGAAATGTGGTGGAGAGGCCCTACGTTTCTACGTGCGATGGAGGGCGAACCGGTGGTATTGCTGTGCGCTGCGGCTGGGTCGAACCGAACGATGACTACTCCAGTAGAAGCAACGGTTGGATCTGCTGTTCCAGAAAATCGCATGTTGGAGTTGATTATGAACACCAGCAATTTTCGCAAGCTAGAAAGAGTCGTAGGATATGTAATGAGATTCGTAACGAACTGCAGACTGGAATACGATAAACGACGTCGAGGACAATTGACAAGTTTGGAATTTCGAGAAACTATGAAGGTAATGGTCAAGGTAGTACAGGCTGCTGAATACCGTAATGAAATCAAGTGTGTGGAATCAGAAAAACCTGTAGTTGGAAGGCTTCTCAATCTGCGACCTATGCTGGATAGTGAGCGATTGCTGAGAGTTGGAGGACGACTACAATATTCTGACCTCCCGTATGAACAGAAGCACTCCATGATTATCCCAGAGAAACATCCACTGACAGAAATGTTAATCGAAACTCTACATCGTGAACATCTGCATTTGGGACAAAACGGGTTGCTTGCAGTTATGCGACGCTATGTTTGGCCAGAGAAGGGAAAACGAGCCATACGTAGGGTGCTGAGACGGTGCGTAAGGTGCTTCCGAATGAAGCCAAAGGAGACAAACCAGCTTATGGGTAATCTTCCAAGGTTCCGAGTCACAGTCGCCGATCCGTTCATCAGAACTGGCATCGACTATGCCGGGCCTGTTTTGCTAAAGCAAGGGCGAATGAAAGCACCGATCAAAGGATATATTGCAGTATTTGTGTGTATGTCCACAAAAGCAATACACATTGAGCTAGTGACATCGATGACAGCGGACTCGTTCCTCTCTGCGCTGCAACGCTTCGTGGGCAGACGAGGGCATGTTGCCGAATTGTTCTCGGACAATGGAAAGAATTTTATCGGGGCAAATCGATAACTGACTGAGTTGCACGAGCTGCTTACTTCGCAAGTATTGGAGAAGAAGGTGAGTGACTTCTGCCAGGTGCGTGGCATATCGTGGAGCTTCAATCCACCAAAGGCTCCCCACCAGGGCGGATTATGGGAAGTGTGGGGTATGAACAAAGCTGAGTAGCATTTCCCATGCGTGTATTTCCCCTAGCAAGCATCAGTGACAGTCAGCACCATGACGGGGTCGTCGTCAGTGTGATGCTGCCTCATTGACGAGTGGACTGTTGGCGGGGCAAGTCGCCATCACCGTGAGGTTCCGTATTATGCCAAGTGATTCTACTGCAGTTTGCTAAGATGGCTGGGAACGGATTGTTCCAGTGGGTTGCCCGGTATTCACATTGGCGATCCTGCCAGGAGTGCATCATAATCAATAACAAGTTAATCATAAAATAGGTAGAATCACTTGGCATAAAAATAGTGAGAGTAAACAAATCGTTTTGGTGTGTGAAGTGTGTGGTGGTGCTGCAAACACAGTGAAGTGGGTGTTGCAATTCTGCGGTTCCTGGCGAAAGCTAGAGCGCGGAAAGTTTTAGCGTTCTGTTTTAGCCTTGGTTCTAGCACAAACACATGAACAAAGGCGCGGTGACGTGGTTGATTTTTGTTGTCGACTGGTAGCACGCTGTGGATAGGTGGTCGGTCGATGATTGCATGCATGTTTCTTCATGTTCTTGCTCGGCATGGATGGTCGCGCTTTCGTTGATTCCTCGGATCGTACATGCTCGTGTTGTCGCTCGGTTGAACGGTAAATGCAAACAGGTTGATGTGCATGATGGTAGAGGTGTTTGACTATTGTGAATGTTGCCGTAAAATACTCGCGGCGTTGGTTGGTTGGGTTGGTTTTTGCTCGGGTTTTTGGTTGGGCAAATTAATGGCGTGTCGAACCGCCGAAAATTTTTCTGCATAAGGAAAATGCAGGGACGTGTAATGAAAACCGTCCAAGGAAACGGCATTTTTGGATAACCGCCGAAAATTTTTCTGCATAAAGAAAATGCAGGGACGTGTAGTGAAAACCGTCCAAGGTAAAGGCGTTGTTGGATAACCGCCGAAAATTTTTCTGCATAAGGAAAATGCAGGGACGTGTAATGAAAACCGTCCAAGGAAACGGCATTTTTGGATAACCGCCGAAAATTATTCTGCATAAAGAAAATGCAGGGACGTGTAGTGAAAACCGTCCAAGGTAAAGGCGTTGTTGGATAACCGCCGAAAATTTTTCTGCATAAGGAAAATGCAGGGACGTGTAATGAAAACCGTCCAAGGAAACGGCATTTTTGGATAACCGCCGAAAATTTTTCTGCATAAAGAAAATGCAGGGACGTGTAGTGAAAACCGACCAAGGTAAAGGCGTTGTTGGATAACCGCCGAAAATTTTTCTGCATAAGGAAAATGCAGGGACGTGTAATGAAAACCGTCCAAGGAAACGGCATTTTTGGATAACCGCCGAAAATTATTCTGCATAAAGAAAATGCAGGGACGTGTAATGAAAACCGTCCAAGGAAACGGCATTTTTGGATAACCGCCGAAAATTTTTCTGCATAAAGAAAATGCAGGGACGTGTAGTGAAAACCGTCCACGGTAAAGGCGTTGTTGGATAACCGCCGAAAATGTTTCTGCATAAGGAAAATACAGGGACGTGAAATGAAATCCGTCCGAGGAAATGGCGTTATTGAAAAACTGCCGAAAATTGTTTGCATTAGGAAAATGCAGCGATGTGTAAAGAAACCCGTCTAAGGAAATGGCGTTGCATGATAACTGCCGAAAGCTGTGCGTGAGGAAAATGCAGGGACGTGTAATGAAAACCGCCCATAAAAATTGCATATCGTTAAACAGTTTAAAATTCGAAGTACGCAATGAAAACATATCTACTGAAAATATGTTGTAGAACCTCTTTTGAACTCGTTTTGTAGAATCTATTTTCGTATAATGAAGGACATTTGTGTGTTATATATGGTCCATCTGTACCATCACATTGAAGCATTGAAAATGGAGTTGTATGATATACGGAATCTTTAGTCTGATAAATCTCAAATTGTTGGCTTCATGGCCGAGCGGTTAGCGGCGCCAGTCGTTTAGGTGTCTCGTAAGCCTTGGAGTGTGGGTTCGATTCCCGCTCCAGTCGGGGAAAACTTTTCGCCAAACGGAAAATTCTCCACTGGGCCACTGGGTGTAATATGTGTTGTCCGTTGTGAAATGTTTGTAATGTTCAGTCTGTAGAGGCCGCAAGGTCGAAGACGGTGTAATTGTCTTTTTATAAATCTCAAATTCGTTAATCTCTTGTTTTTTTTTCTTTTTTGACAAATAATTCTTACAAAATATGTTCGTTTTCGTTGAATGCGTCGAATTTTCGCAATCGTGAATAACGATTGATTTGAGTGAGAGAAAAACAGGGCCGGCTACATAACGAGACGTGCGAAGTCGTATAGATGATTGGTTAGCATTGCAAGTTATTAATCAAATGATATAGGTTCGATATTAACAAAAGTGCGTTTACTAATCAAAAAAGTAAATGTGGCCATTCGTCTTAATTCTTGTATCTTGAAGTGTATCTTGTTGCATTGGTGCCATAAGGATGAAGAGAACGAAATTGAGGGTTTGAGCGTAAAAATAACAAGCCTGCTAGTCGAAAACTTTTTTTTTCTTTTCGGAGAAGAGGGAGAATGTGGGGTATGAACAAAGCTGAGTAGCATTTCCCATGCGTGTATTTCCCCTAGCAAGCATCAGTGACAGCCAGCACCATGACGGGGTCGTCGTCAGTGTGATGCTGCCTCATTGACGAGTGGACTGTTGGCGGGGCAAGTCGCCATCACCGTGAGGTTCCGTATTATGCCAAGTGATTCTACTGCAGTTTGCTAAGATGGCTGGGAACGGATTGTTCCAGTGGGTTGCCCGGTATTCACAGGAAGCAGGGGTCAAAAGCGCAAAACATCATCTCTATCGGACGCTCAATGAATCGTATCTCACTTACGAGGAGATGAATACGCTATTGATTCAAATCGAGGCCATTTTAAATTCACGTCCGTTATGCGAACAGTCTAATGACCCACACGACTATCGGGCATTGAGCCCAGGTCATTTCCTGATCAGTCGTGAATTGACGGCAATTGCAGAACCTCTCTACGACACTGTAAAAGAACATGCGTTATCCAGATACCAGTTAATTCAGAAGCGGAGGCAGTCGTTTTGGAAGCGGTGGTGCAATGACTACTTGACTGAGCTACAAAAACGGCACAAGTGGAAAAAGGAGTCATCGTTCATCCGAAGCGGCATGATGGTCATTCTCAAGAAGGAGCACACTCCTCCCCAGAGCTGGAGACTTGGAGGAATCGTTAACACACATCCAGGGCAAGATGGAGTGATCCGGGTGGTAACGGTGTGAACAAGTACTGGCGAGTACCGCAGACCTACGACGCAGATTGCGCTGCTGCCGATACCCGACAACGAGGAGTGCGGGGACAAATGATGAGTTGTGCGGAGCCCAAGGGGGGAGTATGTTTAGGATAGAAAACGGGGGATAATTTCTTCCAGTGTAACAATGAACTCGTTTGATTTGTTTTGGCCAATGAGGCATTTCTAGTTCAGTGCATTTATGTAACCATTTCCTGTAACAAAGCAGAATTAGTATTAAAACGGATTTTCGTCAAACAGACGTGTTTTTATTTCGTGACGAGAAATTACAGTCCGCCGAAATTGCTTCCCACGTGTGATACGAACAATGAGCGTAATCATTTATTTGCGTCGGAATCTATAAATATTCACAACGGGCAATAAAATTTAATGCTTTTCTTTGGTACATGGGGGTTTTGAAATTAGTCTATGCTGGAACCATCTCGGCAGGGCTTCTATTTTGGGTACTTTTCTGATATTGCTTTTTTTGCACCGTATTCGACCCCCTGCAGAAATTTTTTGTCACACCACAATATGTTCCCACCAGTTTCAGCATACATTGGTTCGTTTCGCTGCTAGAAATTTTAAGCGTCGGTTACACTTTTTGGGTGGTGCAAGGAATAATCGGTTTGTTTACTTGCTACTTTCCTTGGTGTTTGACGTGTGAACAAATATTTTAGATGATTGAACATTTGCACGGAAATCTATAAAGCAAAGCAAGATGCAATATAACTCAGTCAATTTTCATCCAATTGACATAATTTTTGGTACGCGGTGAGACTCATAGCACAGACAGACATATTACTTAGAAGAAAATTGCTTCAAAAACATCGTTTGGCATCTCACTAGCACCCTCTATAATTCTCAATCCGAAGCATTCATTTACAGGTGTTGTTTCCCTCGGCTCGATGTAACAATTTTGCAGGTGATGACTCCCCCGTGGCGTCATCCATTCATAAAACATGAATGAAGGTTCATGATTGAGTCATTTTATGTAAACATTGATCGGCGTCGCGTTCATTTCTCTCCAAAATTGAGAAGTGATGTAGGCACAGCAGCGCCACCATGACACATGCGAGCACAGTCCGAACCACACATTATTTTCAAAATGACCGTTAAATCGTGCAATGATTTAGATTTGAGTAGTATGTCTGTGCTGAAACTACCCATCGACTGGGTCAATTCGACCCGGATTTTCATGTTTGTTTCTATCAGTTGTCAAAATCCGGGTAACCCAAAAACCCAGATTCGTTGAATTTGGGCAAAGATCTGGGTAATAGGCACTTTGTCACTTTTCGGCTTGAGAATATGGCAGCGGTCAGGAGAACGCTGGAAACTTTGGAATGTTTTCGCGAAAAATATGCCGATAAATGACGGGAAAACAGGGGAAATATTCCGGGGAACTGTTTTCCAGCATCAGGTAAGTGAACAGCAAGGCGACGTGAGACATCTTAGAGAAGACGAATGTCGTCGATATTTTGCAACTTTCTCGCCTTCGGCTAGGGAATCCGCCCACGCTTTTTCGTCCCGCCGACATGAGTGCTTCACTTCCTTCCGCGAGCCGAATAGCGCTGATAGAAAAGAAGAAAAGACAATTCACCGTCTTGGGCCAGAGGTCGCACAGACTGAACACATTACTAACATTAGGCAACGGACAACACATATAACACCCAGTGGCCCAGTGGAGAATTTTCTGTTTGACGAAAAGTTTTCCCCGACTGGAGCGGGAATCGAACCCACACTCCGAGGCTTACGAGACACCTAAACGACTGATGCCGCTAACTGCTCGGCCACGAAGCCCACAAAATATATAGGCTTGGCTCCTCGTGTTTTGCTCGCTCTATCGCGACTTGGCATTATTCAGCACAGTGCTGGAAAAAATCACGAAGTTCATACGACGGAGTCAAAACTATTCAAATCACAGCTACCCATGGTTATGAATGTAAAACCGTCCGCTACGGTAGTCTAGTTTGTTGAATTTCATTAGAAACCCTATGTTGCTACGGTAGTCTGCTACAGTAGATCGCTATGTGGCTGTTCTGACGGGATTCTCTAGATGGGTCAAGCTTGGAGACAAGGCTTTAGAATGATTTGGTGGCAATGTTGGATAGACCTTCGCTGGATGAATCGGTAGGACTCTCGGGATGATAATATTGGAGAATCGATACAATAATGACGAGGATTATTGATGGCAGAATCGGACCGACATACGGGATGGACCTTCTCGACTTCTCAGGCAATTGAGAACAAAACTAACTATTTTATAAAGATTGTATTTAAACAAGAGGTCATCTAGGAAGTTATGGTTAAGATTTTTTTTTTATGGTGTTAGCTTTTTTGATAAATGGCACGCTGATTGGCGTGGGGTTTTTACGCTGCCTGGTATTCAGCGACCGACATGCCAACTGGAACGGCGTCTTACATTATAATCAAAAACTGACTCCACCAGTACACCATCATGCACATAATATACTTGATTCTTGAGAGCTTAGGGAACCGGAAGCCGATTTGCGTTGTTTCACACTTTCGCGTCGGTGTGGTGCGGTGCGGCGGCGTACACGATCACTTGAATAATGAGACGAGATAGTCTGCTCCGAGGTTTCCTCCTGCTGAATCACGGATGACGCTTACGTGGACCAAGGGAAAACCGATGATTGAAAGGTTTAACCATGGGTGTAAATATGCTGCAAGGTACTTGCGAGATATCGGGAGCGTGTCATCGGAAAATACTGTGCTTTGGGTATAGACGATATCCCTAATGAAGAACGCTAGTACGACAAATGAATTTCAATGAAACTCATTTGGAGCTCCCGCGTTGAATCTGCTACTGTAGTATTTTTTTAGATCGCCTACTATATTGATTCAAAAAAATTACTCCCGCATATGAAGAGCCAGCGATACATTCATCAAATTCAAGCAAACTACTGTTACCATTCCCAGCACTGATTCAGCATGACCCGTTTAGCCTATTTTTCAACCCATGGACTATAGTCAAATATATTTTAACTTCCATCACATTTTCCAGGGAACTTATTCGTCGACATGATGAACGACCTGATTCGTCGGTATCGTGTGAGGGAGATCGCCATTGAAACTTACGAAGCGTTAAGAAATCACCCTCTGCTGGCCCTGTCGATTGCAGCAGCAATTTGCTGCCTTTCGTTGCCGTTTGTAATCTTCGTGTTCTTCACGCTGTGTACCGCCATCATGACCTTCACCGGATTTGTGCTAATCGAAGGAACACTGATAACGATGGCTTCGATGCTGCTAGTCGGAGTACTGATAGGGCTGGGATGCCTTTTCGGTACATTCGGGATGGCGGTTCTGGTGGGCTATCTGGGCGTCTCCAAAGTGTACGGCTGGATTGGCCAACGACGGTAATTGTGCTTCAATGGGATGTATTTTATTGTGTTTTTAGGATTAGTTCAGTAAGTCAAGCCTCTGGCTCTCTACTTGGTTCAAGTGATTAAGATAATGTGTTAAAGTAAGCATGTAAATTGAGCATAAAAAGGGCAGTATTATAATTATGTAATGTAGATGTTTTAAATAGAATTTGTTTTTGAAATTTGTTGTTAGTGACATATATGTTTTCCAAATATCACATCCCTTCAATATGTGCACCCATGTCCAAGTATAGATGACAGTTCTCTTAGGTATGCCAGATCCTCCTTTGCATCAGTAGTGGTAAATAGTTTTGCACAGAGCTCAAAGGGGATTTCATAACTAGGGTCTTGTACCATTTGAGCAGGTGTACCTATTTTGGGCACTTGTCGCTATAACTAATTCAATTTCAAACCGATTGATTTGATTTTTTGTATAGAGTTAGGCACATACAGTACCTAACTCTGTACAAAAATTCAAATCAATCGGTTTAAAATTGACATAGTTATAGCGGCAAGTGCCCAAAATAGGTACACCTGCCCAAATGGTACAAGAGCCTATTTCATAAAATGGGCGAAAAAAAGTTGTCATATATACTTGGGACCTATGTAGATTAGCGTGGTTCAAAAAATCGTTTTTGCTCCACACCGCTTATTCGATTCGTAATCAGATTCTAAGCCTTCTCCCAAAAATTGAGCTGATTTGGTTGAAAATTGAGAGTGCACAAGCTCTTCAAAGTTTGTATGGGAATTACTATGGGAAAAGGACGTTTTTCATTCAATTGACCGTAGCATTTCCCCAAGTGCCCTAGAGTGTTAGTTGGCCCTTGGTTCTCCTAGGTTACTCTATCAGCTACAACTTTGCCGAAGACCACATTTAAATCAGATGCCTCATTAATTAGTTATCGATTTTCATACAACTGCAGAAACTTTAACAGTGATCGTTCAGCTTCCCAGCAGGCAACATTGCTGCACATGGCGCCAAAGATAGCACACATAAAACATGGCTACTATGTTTCATGGCAAATTGCAGTGATGCCCATCGAATAGTGTAATCATCATGATCAAAGATTTTCATTCTGGATAAAAATCGATAACTAATTAATGAGGCGTCCGATTTGAATATGGTCTTCGGCAAAGTTGTAGCTGATAAAGTAGCCTAGGAGTACCAAGGATCAACTAACACTCTAGGGCACTTGGGGAAATGATACGGTCAATTGAATGAAAAACGTCCTTTTCCCATAGTAATTCCCATACAAACTTTGACGAGTTTGTGCACTCTCAATTTTCAACCAAATCAGCTCAATTTTAGGGAGAAGGCTTAGAATCTGGTTACGAATCAAATAAGCGGTGTGCAGCAAAAACGATTTTTTGAACCACGCTAATGTAGATGTTCGCCATCCGCAGAAATGCCGCGAAAACAACGTGCCCAAAAATCATCGGTTTCAAATCGATCTACAAAACACTGGTAGACCCGCACGAAGCATGGACCCTTCGTGCAGAGGACCAACGCGTCTTTGAAGTTTTCGAACGGAAGGTGTTGCGTATCATCTACGGCGGAGTGCAGATGGATGACGGGACAAACACAAGCTGCATCAGCTGCTGAGAGAACCAACCATCGTCCATACCGCGAAAATCGGGAGGCTACGGTGGGCGGGTCACGTCATTAGGATGTCGGATAGCAACCCGACTAAAATGGTTCTCGAGAGTTATCCGACCGGTACAAGAAGACGTGGTGCGCGGCTAGCGAGGTGGGTCAATCAAGTAGAGGACGATTTACGGACCCTTCGCAGAGTGCTAAACTGGAAACGCTCAGCGCTCAGCCATGGACCGAATAGACTGGAAACGTCTCCTACCAAGTCTCCTACGTACCGCAGAGGACACTCAGGCGTTAGTCCGACCCTTGGTCCGACCGGTAAAGTAAGACCTATATAACACAGAGAACGTTAAGTTTATCCAGCTTTTTGCGCTAAAATCAATCGACTGATAAATTCTATGTGCATTAACCACAAGCTCAGCCAAATAAACTTAAGATTTTTAAAAGGTCTACCTTATGAAACGGCCTTTAAATAGTTTATGGGCCGACACAAATTCCGATTTCCTCTTATGTCAACCCCCCTCGGAAAATTTTTGTCGGAATTCGACATTTTGAGGGGGACACAAATAAATTGGTAAAGATATTTTAAAATTTTAAAATGAAAAGAGTCGTCGAGAAAATTTCTGAACAAATCCGATGAGTTTGACAATAGAGTAAAAACAAAGCTTGTTTTTCTCAGAGATGGCACCGCCACATTTGAAGTAAAATCATTTTTCTTGTATGGACAAATCGGTGGCTTGCACTTGTTCCGCATCGCAACGATTTGCACCCTCTGGGGCAAAAATTCGCAAATTAGAAACAAAATCTTTTTTTTTTTTTTCTGTTCGGGTGAGCCACTGCGACCAGTATTTTGATCTTTTGTGGCATTACCCGTATCCTTAGTATTTAGTGCATGTCGTACTACTCCATTGTCATTGAGAGGCAATGAAGCATCGATTTCTGTACAGTTCCTGTTTTGTTATCCCAGAGGTACAAGAAATAGATTGCAATAAAAAGGTCCCGTTATCATAGAGATTTAAATCCCAGTGAAAGAGCGCCCCTAATCAAACACAATCTATTTGAATTCTGAGAAGAACAAAACGGTGGTACTGATATTTATCCATGCATCGGAACTCTAGCCCCATCCATGTCTTGCTTCTAGTTTAGTCCCAGGACAACAAAGAAAAACCCGGGACTTTAGGCTAGTTGCAAAACTCTGTCAAATTAGAGAATGTGTTCTGCAATAAGAATGCACGTGAGTCCTTGAATTACCAGAACTTAACAGTCCTTGATAGGTTAGTACGCAATTAGATACGTAAAGCATGTTTGTTTTCCTAACATCAAGTGTAGTCTCGGGTGGGCAAAGTCCGATTCTTTAACTATCAGCAAGGCAGAATAAATGCAATTTTAGAAACTGTCACCAGTAACAAGGACTTTGTACCATGAATCCTTATTACCAAAACACATTACCCCAACTTGACAAACCGGATGTCACTAGGGTTCGGTTTGGTAGATCTTGAACCGTAACGCAACACATAAAGGCGATCTACCTACGTTACGGGCTCCGTTAAAGATCGAGCATATTTTAAACCCCCTCAACCATTCATCCATCAGCACGGGTCGCCTGACACCTTGGATTGGGGTTCCCTGTTTAGTGGACTTTTACCCCCGGAACAGGTGGTCCGTAGTGTTATTCTTAGCCAATTGAGACAACCGCTACCGACACTACACAGCTATCTAGGCTGATCGGGAAAAGAAGTTAATATTGATGATCAACTTCATACGGACCCGAACAGCCGTCGTAAACAACAAAACAAAATCTTTATCCCTATGCGTTTTTTTTTTCCGGATTCATTGCAGTATGTAATAGCACAGAGAACAGACATCTAGGCTAGAACAAATTTCATTCAGAAAGTTGTGTAAGGATTTGCATCTTCACTTGAGTAAGGTTGCAAACCAATACACGATGACATCACTAACGCCGCCAAACACCATATTGCCACAGTCAGTGGTGAATTGAAACATTTCAAGTGGTGAATTAAATTAGTATGGGAAATTTACCGATTGCAGCGCCACGCTATTGCCACTTGTGTTGCCGATTTCAAATGGCCGTTAAATTCCTTACACAGTTTCGGAATCGGACTTGGACGTCTGTTCTCTGTGGTATTGCGGATTTTTAGAAAAATTTCCACTCTGCGGTAGCCGCCGAGTTCTACCGCAGCTGTCAAAGTCCTACCGCAGGCTTGAAAATCATCCTATCATTGAAACTGAAGGTCAAATCAAAGCATGCTTGCAAGGTGAATTGAACTGAAAACCAACAACAAACAATGATCATCGGCGTCGTATCCAAGGTTATCCAAGGCATCGCTACGGCTCGCTAGGGTAGATCGATGATACCTCAGTGAAAATCAGTAGTCTGACAGCTGCGGTAGCTTTTTGTTCTACCGTAAAACGGAAAGTTTTCTCTAAATTAGCAATAATAGGGTCTTATCATCCCGCTACTTTTTAATTCGACACTTTTTAATTCGTATTTTCTTCATTCAACAATTGGGTTTTTAAATTAAGAAAAATTCAATGATTTTATATTTTTAAACAAAAGAGCACTAAGCCTCTATGATTTTTTTCAGATTTTTAGAACTTTGTTTAGATACCTAAAATCAATTTCAAAGAGATTTTTCGAAATCACCTTTTGACAGCTGGCCCACTGCTTGACAGCTCCGCCCAGTACAAAATGCGACGAGGGGTGATTCGACAAATCGCTCCCATACAAACTTCAAACTGATTTTTGAATAGGTTCCCGGGCACCAAAATTCATGAAAATTTGGATTTCGGCTCAGTTTTGCATGTAGATTCAGAATATGGAATTATCTCAACACCGCTAAAGAAGCCAATTGCCATGCAATTAATTAATGGTATTTTTTTATTTGGCTGTGCTTGTATCTTGTAACTTAATTGGGTTCTTTAGGGGTATCCAGATTATTGCATAATCGGAATCTCCGTCCAAAAATTAGTCGAAATCCAAAATTTCATCATTTTTGGTGCCCGGAAACTATGTTTAAAATGCATTTAAAGTTTGTATGGGGAAAATTTTTTGTTCGGGGCGAACTGTCACTTTTTCGATTGAACTGTCATTCTATCCACGGAAATTAAAACTGTTTTGTTTATTTAACCCTCAAAACAAAGGAATCGGAACACAATAAAATCACCTTATACTCAGAAAAATGAGCTCTTTCGATTAGGCTAAAGAAAATGGCAATATTTAATTCACAAAACAACCCAATTTGGGCGTCGATGACAGGATCGATGAAGATAAATCGACCATGTTATTTACTTTCGCCCTTATTTAAATCAAAGATGTCCGATTAACAAGATGGCCGTGTGAGTGGGTTTTCCATATTAATCATAGGAAACATGTCTTTTTTGCGATTGTGCTGCCACGCAGGGTAGCAATATAGAACTACTAGGAGGCATTTTACAAAGCATACTGGGATTTTTCCTATAGAACGCAAATGACATTTGGCTTGTTTTGAAGAGGTCGATCCGAATTTCAGGATCTGGGCGGCCCAAGAGATTCGTAACGGATAGGTGGCAAATTTGGCAGGTTTTTTGTTGGCGGTTGAAGATTTCAAGGATAGTAAATGAAATTTAGGCAACGATCTCGAATAACTGTATCCTTATAACATCCGGCAATTGGAAAATTCGACAACGACGTCGAAGTTCATGAATTATCAACGGTCAAATTTTCGCACACTCACAGGATATCGGTAACAACTGAAGCGGTTAGGAGCAGTTTTATCAGATGCATTACTCACACCCCGGTCGAAGTTGTGGAGATTTTTTGGACAGTTGTGAGTTATTAGAGAAACCGAACATTTTTTGAACCTTTATGGCCGCTTTCCCCGATTTTCTATAATAACATGATTGAAAGTTGGCCAACATGATATCACTTTATTTTTTACCAACGCTGCATGTATTGCCCTCGAAATTACCCCATGAATTACCCTGTAAAGTGTCATGTATAGAAAACGCAAAACATCTTTCATTACTGAAGTTTTTCGTTCCAATTTTATTTCAGTAAAACACGCAGATTTGTCATGATTTTATTTAAAATTTACAATAAATTTTAGTAAAAGAATAAAACACATCTTCATCTGGGTAAGATGTCCGACGGAATCCAATCATCAGGTTGAAGGAGGCGTCCTTCAGACATAAAACCGCAAACGGATCCTTAACTATTTCCTCTAATTCGTAGTTGGAGTAACCAATATAAATTCCGACCGGTACCCTTACTTGATTGTGAACCATATCCCAGCGCATGTTAATCTGGATGCTTCGGACTTCAGCTTGATTAGGTCCACTGACATCAATCAATCTTGTTCGACCTACTATCCCGGAGTGATGAAGCTGGCGGACGCTAAAGTTTCCCGTTTATGTCGCGTTCTGAATGGGATACGGTCCATTTTGATCGACAAAAACTACAATAAGGCATTTTATGAGACGTTTCAAATCAGCTGTTTTTTGAATGTTTACCAGTTTTGAAGTCCAACCGCTGGGCCCATTTATTTACATTTTCGGTAGCATAACATGTGATACAGGCCCATCCAACAAACGGGGTTTATTTAGCTGCAAAAATGCGTCAATCCGTCCGCTATAATCAATACCCGTAGACCGCGGGGATGTTTTTTCATCTGCTAGTGACTTGATGCAGCTCGGAGGATTTATACATGCCACATTAGAAACCGAAACATCTCTGCCAGCTAAAATCTGATTGGCGCTCACCAAATGTTATGCTACTTTTCGCGAAAACAAAAACATCAAATGTAAACAATAACAATGAGCGGCCCACCGGTAGAGCGTCTCGTAAAATAGCTTATATCTCATCATTTCATCGTCCTAAAAAGTATAAAAAGAAGTTTTTATTGCAAAGTACCTTTATTGCAAATGGTTTGTTAGTTAATGTGAAAACTGTACAAACGTACCTGCGTTTTTCATATCACACGTCTGACTTGGAAGGAAATAACAAACAAGTAACACCATTACAACCATAACAACCACGAGAAGCAAAGCACACTTGTGTTGCTTTTATGGTTCTATATTAATCCGCAAGCTAAACGATGGCGCTGTGTTCGTGTTTCCAAAAAAATGGAGGAGTTGAGGGGGTCTGTTTAAATTCAATCAATACTGCATCAACATGTCTAAAGGGTCTAACTCGTTTTGTAAACAAACATTGTTTCTGTCGCTGTAGGGCTCATCTCGATCCACCCACGCATCTGGGGGTCGTTATCAGAAAGAGCGAAGTTTGATCTTTCTGATAACGGCCCCCAGATGAGTGGGTGGATCGAGATAGACCCTACAGCGACAGAAACAATGTTTGTTTACAAAACGAGTTAGACCCTTTAGACATGTTAATGCAGAATAAGTCCTTGTGGCATGTTTCCCACACGGAAAAATATTATAACCCAAAGAATAATTTGGCTAAACTGCTTAAAGTTTCAACTCAAAGTTGGGTTTTTTTCTCCCTCGCCCCACCGCAATGTTGTCGAAAACAAAGAGAGAAGCACCGACGCATCCGCTGCTCTTCCGTGGAAGAAGCCAAATTTGGGTTTTCTTGAATTAACCCAAATTTGCGTCATTTGAGGCCTCCGTTGGGTGAAAATAACTTACCACTGGGTTATTTTTTTTTGCCGCTCTCAAACGAGAACTACTCACTCACCACTTTCGCTGTTTAACGCAAATTTGAGTTATTCCAAGGAAGACCGGGATTGCGTCAAAACAACTTAAATTTGGGTTGATTTGTAGTTCAGTGCAGAGATTTGGTGGACCAGTCTAGAAAGTTCATTCAACCGCTGAGTTCCTTTCATCTGTCAGGACGAGCTGTCAAACTGCGCGAAAATCGTAGACGTTTCGTGTCTGTGTGCGTGTACTGTTTACCAACCGTACCGCGTATGTTTGCGTGCGTCCGTCCGTCTGGGACGTCTTCTGCTTGTGAATCGAGGAGAGAGATAAAAAATTCATTCAATCATTCGCTGGTTGGCAGGCGAAGTTTTTTTCACCCATCGAGTGGAAAGTTACAAAAGTGCAATTTGGTGGTGAAAAGTGCATCGAAAACCAGCAAAGTAGCAGTAATTCGGTAGACGGTGAGTTGGGCAACGCGATGGTGATAAATTCGGTACCGTTTGATGGTGTTTTCGGGGCGAAAATTGCGTCGGAAAATGCGACGACTTTGAAAAGTGCGGGTGTGGTGCGAAACGTTTGGAAAGGGGGCAACCGATTTTTATGCTTACTCCTAGGGCTCCGCTGGCTGAGGCTGAGCCGAGCTGCTGGTTGCTGCTAGCATTCTTATGTGCGGTGCGTGTGGAAAGGACGGTGAAGGTGGACCGCGGAGTGCACTCAAGTAGAGTAGTAAACAAAAATCAAAATGGCTGCTGCTTCAGTGCTTCAATGAGTGGTGCAATTTCGTTCCCGTTTTGAGCAGATTCCGATCGAAGTACGGATTGTGCATGGACAGACGAAGAACTGCTGTGTGTGAATACTGGCCCTGATTGACGTGATGAGTAATCACGCAAAATTCCTAGGAATAATTGATTGTCATCAAACGGAGTGAATAATAAATCATGCTGAAGTGTTGCAGTAAATCTAAAGCCAGATAAAAGAAAAACGTTCAAATTTACGTTCAACCATAATTTCTAAATTGGTGTGAATTGATTGGAGCCATTCTGGCATCATCGTGTGTGAGTGTTTATTTGTTTATTCAAACGCAAACATTGTTACGAATAAAAAAACAACGGCAGGAGTCGGAAGCTCTTTGATATTCCTTCGGTAATAAGGTTGAAGAAGTCGAAACACGGCCGAGCTGAACTGAGGGAAAGAAAGAAAACGATAGACGTCTCAGCGAACTTTCAAAATGGAGTTCTCTTGGAACCTGTAGCAGAAGAGAAGAGAATAAGTAACGTTCAAGACCAATACCTTCACAGCCGACCAAGAACGTCCGGAGAAAGGCAGAGATCAGAAGAAAACTCCAAAGGAATAATCACAGAAAAAAAAACCTCTTACAGATCTATACAATCCACCACCAGCTAGTTAAGCGGGCTAAGCCAGTCCCGTAGAGTGAGTTTCTTTATTTGTCGCTACGATTGTTCGTTTGTGCCTCGGGCATCATTAAATGATTTTGGTTCTAGTCGTAATCGCCGTGGATCTAATCGTCTTGTTCGGTCTAGGTCGTTTGATCGTTTCATGTTCATTCACCTGTTTGTGTGATGGATTCACATACAGGAAGTCTTGGAGATATTTGTTATGTAGCAGCATTCGTACCTACTAACTAACATGTTACCGTTTAGCAAAATAAATACAATACAATACAATACCTATTTGATCAAATTAAACTATTGCTCTGAATATTTGAAATCTTGTTTAAAAAATTGAAGTTAGAAAAGATGTTTTGCCTAGATTATTCCCTGTAAAACAAGAAAAAGGCTAGATTGACTGGGTGTGTTATTTTCTAATTCAACCCGTTGTGACATTATTGATCACGTCACAAATGTGTGACCGTGTCGGCTTATTTGATCCATTGGTATCACCTAGAGTTTAATTAAATTTTGATAATTAACACTAACTATCGAAATGCGGCGAAATCAATCGCCGAAAGTCACAGAAAACAAAAGCACTGCCGCAAAAGATAATCATTTATCCAAATATTTGTCATCTACATAGATAAGCAATAACTCAAAATGATTCGATACGGTAGGCTCTGGTTAAGCAATAGATTACAGCTGCCAGGGAAGGTGAGAGATGGAGTAGCATTACCTTTGTTTTCTCCTTGATTTTTTTTTTGAATTACCTACTTTCATAATTAGTTTTTGTATAATTTGTATTTTTTGTTTCATTGTAAATGATAATCTTTTAGTATCTCACACTTTTCATGTATAAGATTATTGAGGAGGATCAATCTTTCCGGAACTCACAAAAAGAAGACGCAAGTAACGAACAAGAATAATTTATTCTATTAACTAGCTTCAAGTGCATGTCTACACTTCATGAGAGCTTGTTTAGGTATGAACAATAGGGTGGTAACAATAGGGCACTGCAAGCAAGCCGCGGTTGCAAAGATAAATTGTTCGAAGTCCTTGACATTACGTAGACTTGTTGTTAACAATTTGGTCACACAAATTAGTCAGCTTTCTGAAAAAAAAAATTGCCAACTTTTCATGGTTGGTTTGAATAAATTCCTTCCAGGGGGTCATTTTGGGATACCACTAGGATCCCAGAAATCTTTCGCGGTTTCTCCACAAATTTGTTCCAGAAGTCCTCCAGGAGCTTGTCCATGAGTTTCTTGGTGAGATTCTTCCGAGAGCTTATTTAGGATGCCTTCAGAAGTTCCCTCTGGGGCTCTTCTAAAAGTTTTTTTGAGATTCCTGAGGAAGTTCCGTTTGGGATTCCTTCAAAGGCTCTTGCCAGGAATCCTCCAGGAAGTACTTTTTGGGATTCTTTCAGAGATTCTTTCCTGATTTGCTTGAGGAGTTCCTGGATTTTTCCAAAAATTGTTCCGAAATATCTCTAAAAAAATATCCCATCACTAAATTACACACGCAATTTTTCTTGAGACTCTTCCAAGAATTCCTTGGTTTCTTCAAACCATTTTTCTAGAATCCCTCTAGGATTTCTGTAATTTCTCAGGGAGCTAAATATGAGATTCTTTTAGGGATTCCTACTGAAGTTCCCGCTAGGGTTCTTCTAGGAGTTTCTTCTGAGATTCCTAACAGGAGATTCTCAGCAACTCCCTCCAGGATTCCTTTTGGGACTTCGATGCATTTTTTCCGGGATTTCTAATGAACTTTCGGCTTTCTTCCAGGAGTTTCATCTGAGGTTTTCCTAATAGCGTTCGATGAAAACCAGGAGGAATTTGCTGGATTATTTCCTCAAGGTAATTCTGTAGGAACTTCATGAGGAATTCCATAAACAAAAACTGTAGGAAAAATTTCTCAAGATACTCCCTAATAAACTCCCGGAGGATTTTCATTAACAACATCTGAAAGTATTCCAGAATTAAATTTCAGGGGAATCCCAGAAGGATCTGCGGGAATTCCAAAGAGAACTCTTGGAGGAAACCGGAAAAGAGTTTCTAGATGAATCCTGGGAGCAGTTTCTGAAAGAATTCTAGAAGAACTTACAGTAATGAGTTCCAAGAGCAATCCCTGAAAGAGTTCCAAAAGGTATCTCGAGTGAAATTTCCGAAGAAATGCACGAAGGAATTCTTGAAGCAATCCCAAAAGTAGTTTTTGAAAGAATCCCGGTAGAAGCTCCTGAAAAAATCCCGATTTTTTGTTTGAGAAGGACTAAAAGAAGTTTTTGTAGGATTCCTGGAAGGATCTCAGAAAGAATTTTGACAGAATTTTGGAAGGAGTTTCTTACAGAATATCGCAACAAATTCCTAAAGTAATCCCCGAAGAATCCAGAAAGCGCTCCTGTGTAAAATTGCTGGAATTCATAAGAATACCTTCTGGAAATAAAAAAAAAACTTCTGAAGACATTCAAAAGGAAACTATTAGAAGAATCTAGGATAGTATTCCTGAAGTATGAAGGAATCTAGGAGTTTCTGAAGTAATCTTAGAAGGAATTCCATACGATATCCCAGAAAAAAAATCTAGGAGAATTTCGGGATTTTTTTGTGGAGGAATTTCGGAGCCTGGAGGCTTGCAGTGCCCTATAGCTTACACGTTATTGATCAAAGGCATCTTGGACTACACCCCTTCTCGATCATTTAACCCTTCGGGAACGGATGGGTCATATTTGCCCAGCCGTGAAAATCGACCATCACAAACGTGTTCTAGACTAGCGAGGTTACATCCAGAGAGGTGAAAATGTCGTCTCCAAAGGGTTAAGGCGAAACTGGAAGCATTTCAAGCATAATTTTTCAAATCGACGTATCTAACTTTTTCACTGATCTGAGTAAATTCATGGTCAATGTTGACGACCATTTTACTAAAATAGTTTTTTTTATAAAAAGACTTTTCATAAGTTTTTTCGTGCTTAACATCACCAGGGATATAGCACGCACTAGGTAAGAAACAAAACCTACTCATTCCATATTATTTTCACAATGAATTTTGACAAAAATACACATACCCCGGGTTGGTTAGAGATACGTCATGCCAGATACGTCGCTTTTGTATGGTGCCAGTTTGGTGTATCTGTTACTTTTGATTTTGGCTAGATACGTCGTTGGGTTTTCTCATATATCAAAACGGTGTATCTATCAGTAAAGTTGTAAACATCAAAATAGTTAGATACGTCGTTTCGAAAAATATGCTTGGTTAAACAAATTAAGCAATAAATCATCAAACAGTGATGTGGGTTCTTCAATTTGCTTTATGAATCATGCATGCAGCAGTTAATCCGGATTTGTTTACATTCTCGAATTACGTCGGATTGAAAAGTTATGCTTGATTTCCTCATTTTTCCAGTTTCTGATTTTTCAAAAACTAACGAAGCATTTTTTTCAAAAACAGTTTTCATACACATGTAGCTTATGGATCAATGTATCTTCTGAATTTTTTTCGTGTTGAAAAAGTTTTCCATTTTTTCAGAAACCATTGTTTTGTGAAATTTGTTCAAAAATGGTTTCTGCAAAAACGAAAAACATTTTCCACCACGAAAAAAAATCAGAAGTTACCTTGATCCACCCTCTACATGTCTACGAAAACCAATTTTGAAAATATTGCTTCGTTATTTATTAAAAAAAATCAAAAACCAAATAGTGAGGAAATGCTTCCAGTTTCGCCTTAATCCTAGGCGCTTTCGCAGGATGCAGAGCCAGGGCTGGAGGACGATATGTTTTGCACGTTTTGATTCAAAATTCTTCGTCATATACCGATAAACCCATGGTTGTCTTTAAAACTCTTTAGAAGTTCACGCCGAAGTCAGTCAGAATTTCAGTCAGCCAAACACCATATATTCTCATAAACTTTGAATATGAAGTCACTTACCGATTTACGGACTTCTTGATCACCTGTCCAATCTGCGTCAGCAAATCCTGTCAGAGGCTGACTGCTTTCATTTCTCTTGAACTTCATAGTCAATTGTAGTGACCCCCTCATGAACTGCACCACACGTTTCAGTGCTGCCAAGTAATTCCTGGTAAGGTAACTGGAGGTCTTCAACCTATCTTTGAGGCAACGTAAGTTTCCAGAGGTTTGGAAAAGCTCCATCATGTTTCCAGTGTTTAAAATGGGATCAAAACGGGACATCCCTAACTATCGTGAAATAACTTCATCGAGTGATGGGTCTAAGATCTTTGAGATCGTCGTAAACGACTATCTTACGTGATAAAAGGAACTGTCAAAAAATTGCACCGCAGTGCCGCACTAAGGGTACGGCCAGAGTGGACGCGTCACGCGACGCGATGCGGATTTCCCATACGATTTGACTGCTCCTTATTTTTGATTGTTATTCCTATGCGTGCAAATTTCCGCGTCGCGCTGCGTAACGCGCCCACTCTGGCCGGCACCTAAGCGTGCAAAGAGAAATTCACTGGGGTGAATTCACCCGGGTGAAATTCTCTGTGCGCGCACAGTGTGGCACTGCGGTGCGGTTTTTGACTGTTCGAAATGACATTTAGGATCTTTCAACATCCTTCTATCAGATAAGATAGGAAAATTAAATAGTATGTAAATGTAAATAAAAGGAGCAGAGTTTTCATGCGCTGAGTGCGGACAAGCCTGCCTATGCATGTGCAACAGATATGTGATTCAAGGCAGTACAGTCCTAGACCACACCACCAATATATTCCTATTTAAGAAATCCTCACAAACATCCTGCAAAACATGCTTTCGTTAATCCTCACCATCAGTTCCATCTAGAATCCCTCCAGCAGTTCCTGCGGAAATTTCTCCAGTTTCTTCAGGAATTCTTCAAAGAAGTCCATAGAGAACATCTGCAGTATTTACATCTGGTCTTGTTCAAGAATTCTTTCTTACGAGATCTTCTGTACAAGTTCGTTCGGGATTTATTTCAGGAGTAACCGTGGAAGTTACTTAAAGAATCCTCCAAGAGTAGGTACTCTCGGAAATTTATCCAGGACTTCTTTCAAAAATTTCTCGAAGAAATTGTTCGGCAAATCTTCCAGGAGTCCCTCCGGCAGCTCCTACAAAAGTTCTTTTGGGAAAACCTTCAGGATTTCCTTGATGAGTTGTCTTCTTCGGGCAATCCTTCACCTTCCTTCACGATTGCTTTCGACAGTTGCTCCAAAAGTTGCTTCGGTAATGGTTCTGCATTTCCTTCGGAAATTTGACCAGGAGTTACTCCGACATTTTATTGCACATTTTTAATGAGAATTGTTTCAGAAGTTCACCCAACCAGCGAGACAGCCCATCTAACGAGCTGCCAACGATCGAATCGAGACTGGTAATAATGTTATAACCATTATAACGCATTTGACATTTTGATGCGCTGTATACCAGCGTACGATATCGGAAAGGCATCAACTTTTTGAGCCAGAATTCCGCTTAAGTTATGTGACTAAAAATATTGTAACAAGAGCGTTGAGTGAAGCAAAAATCTGTATTTGTTTAAAATGATCCATAATAGCGTCAAACGATCAGTTTCTGCACCACAAT
Organism: Aedes albopictus; assembly: GCF_035046485.1. Taxonomy (NCBI): domain Eukaryota; kingdom Metazoa; phylum Arthropoda; class Insecta; order Diptera; family Culicidae; genus Aedes; species Aedes albopictus. The sequence continues at coordinate 124,631,882 of NC_085136.1, read as the reverse complement.
CTGGAACAGTGATTGCATCATTTTAGTATTTAAATCCCAGAATCAAGTGAAACTTCACTAAATAGATACAGTCATGTCTTATCCAAGGTGTACGAGTGATTTTTACATATATCAAAATCGATGAGTTTCGACACTTTGTACTTACCACTGCATGAGTAGCTTCTTATGGAATTCGGCTTTTTTTGATAGTTGTCAGTAGACAACTCTATCGTTGCATTATAATACATTTGATTTTCAGATTAAGCTCTTGTAAATCACTTTTTATTACAGAAAACAAACAGAATCAAAAATGAATTTATGTTTATAGCAAGATATCTGACTTCAAACATCAAATGATCCATAACTGTGTTTGGACGGTATATGAATTCCCGCCGGAGTTTATCGTAGATACTTCGAAGAGTTTATTTGCCTATTCCTCCTGCATTTTTTTCTAGGTGTTCGGGAAAGAATAAGGCCGACTCTTTAGAGCATAACGCTTAAAGCTGAAAATATATTCTTATCAGTTTGCATTCTAATTCATCGTGTATAATTCAGTCTTACAAATTCGGTTCACCCTAGTTACAAATTCTTCCGCGAACAAATAGAGTGATTGCTGCTTGCTCGGTCTAAAATGGATTATAAGAATACAATTGAAGATCCATCATAGCTTAATACAAAATATAGTGTCATACTCAATTCCAGCCAGCTCACAAGCTGATTTACGATTCAATTTACGGGTAATTTTGGCTCCTAGGATTGCTATAGGGAAAGAGTTCAATCTTAAGCATATTGGGTTCACAAGCATAATTATACAGTCCAACCTATCAATACTCGGCCCACTTTTCGACTCCAAGCATATCTTCAATCCACTCAAAAATTACACTATCTGATACACCCACAATCAGCACTCTATCCACACCTCTAAAGCGATAATCTAATCAATTCTAAATTAGAATTTCACTAATTAATTTCACAATGAGAGCATGTGCAACATCACCATCTATACGCATTTATATTCTATTGTTGTCTCCGAAGTCTACCATCCGTCATCGCTGTCTCCGTTGTACAGGAACGATCAGTATTCGGCAGAGTTGCCAAAAACGGGGCTGCGTCGCTAACATCCCCCTCCCCGTAAGGATGAGTATTCATCTCAGCTTTACTGATTCCAGCGACATCCAGCACTGCCAGTTTGCTAACCGGCCTTCTAAAAACTCCGCTCGATGTCTGGACAACGGCTTGACGAACTCTGCCATCACGACCTCTCACCACATCTAAAATTCGTCCTCGAGTCCATCCGTTGCGTCTCGTATCTTCGATTATGACCACTAAGTCTCCTGACTCAACGGCCTTGACCTCCCCGAACCATTTTGTACGCCGTGTTAGCGTAGGGAGATACTCCCGAATCCAGCGTTTCCAAAAATGGTCCAAGTTTGCCTGTAGGGTATCCCAAGTCTTGCGGAGTACTTGGTTGGGACAGCCTATCTCTCTCGAGGGTTGTTTCACGCCACTTGAACTACCCAACAAAAAATGATTAGGCGTGAGCGCCTCTTGTTCTGGAGCATCTAGCGGCAAATAAGTTAGGGGACGGGAATTGACGATTGACTCTGCTTCTGCCAGGTATGTTACCAGTGCTTCATCGTCGAGTTTCCTGTCCTGTGGTACACTGGTTAATGCCGTCTTAATAGAGCGTACAAGACGCTCCCATGAGCCCCCCATATGCGGGGCCGAAGGGGGTATGAAGTACCACCTCGTTTTCGTATTAGTAAACGTTGCTGCTGCCGCTTCATCGATGCGCTTCATCTGCTCTCTCAGAACTCCATCTGCCCCGACAAAATTGCGTCCATTATCGGAGTATATCTCCAACGGTGCTCCTCAGCGACACACAAACCTGCGTATGCAGGCTATGCAGGACTGAGTCGATAGGTCATAGGCGACCTCAACGTGCACTGCACGAATCGTCAAGCATGTAATGAGACAAACCCACCGTTTTGCATTGGATCGACCTACCTTGACGAGAAGAGGGCCAAAGTAGTCGATCCCGACATAACTGAAAGGTCGCACCCCTGGTGACAGTCGCGCTTCGGGCAATGGACCCATTTTGGGAACGGCCGGTTGTGCTTTATAGACTTTGCACCACTGGCAGCTCCTTGAGACGGTCCTCACAACTACTCGAATCCGTGGAATGTAGTATTTTTGCCGGAGCTCATTGACAATCGTCTCCGTGTTACCATGTAGGTACTTACTGTGGTAGTTATTGATGATCAAATAGGTGACATGATGCTTCTGTGGAAGTATAATCGGGTACTTGAGGTCGTATTCTTCCACGCGTGCCACTCCAGTGCGGCTGTCAATGCGCATGACCCCGAACTCGTCTAGCATGGGAGTTAGCTTGTAGAGGGGGCTTGTCTTATCCAGTGAACGGCGCTGGTTTTCCGGAAGCTTTTGGTTTTTCATCATAACAGAAACTTCGTCCGAATAGACGGTCCACTGCACCATCCTCCAGATTAGAACTTCCGCTGCCTTCAGTTCATCGTGAGTTGGTCCTTTCTCAACGACAGAGCTCGTTTTTCGGGCCTTGTATACGGTGAAAATATGGAAAACGTAAGCTACTGCACGAAGTAGTCTATTCCAATTGGAGAACCGTTCGAAATCGACGAGAGGCGATAGTATTTCGTGATACATGTGGCATGGACGAAGTTCTTCGTCTGTTAAGCTAATCGGCCAATGCTGCTCCGGCAAGCCCAAAAACTCCGGTCCTTGTATCCAACGGCTTTCTTCATCGAAACAGGGCCCCTTTCCCCACTTTGTGGCCTCGTCGGCGATGTTGAGTCTGCTAGGGATCCATCTCCATTCGCTTTCCGATGACAACGAGAGTACTTCTCCAACACGACAAGCTACGAACTGTGAGTATCTGCGATGATCAGAACGAAGCCAGGCCAAAACGGTTTTAGAATCTGACCAGCAGAAGCGCTGGTGCATAGGAACCGTGTGATTCTCTCCTACGAATGTCAGCAAACGTGCACCCAAAACGGCTGCCATCAGTTCCAAACGTGGAATGGAAGCATATTTTATCGGCGCAACCTTAGTTTTTGCAGTTACAATTGAGCATTGCGGATGTCCTTCCGCATCGACGATCCTGAAGTATACTACAGCAGAATACGCCGCCTCGCTAGCGTCGACGAAGAGATGTGCTTGCAGTGTGCCATACCGCTCTGAGCTGGCAGCCTTGAAGTAGCACCGAGGTATCTGTATCTTCGCAACTTGATCAAACAGCTCGATCCATTTCCGCCACCGCTGTTCAATATCGTCACCTACGCGTTCGTCCCAGTTTATTCCGCTTCGCCATACGTCCTGCATGATGATTTTGCCATGCACAAGGAAAGACGCAAGAAGCCCGAGCGGATCGAAAAGGCTCATTACGGTTTTCAGTATTTGCCGTTTCGTGGGAACAGCTTTTGAGCGGAAGAGTTCCTCTATTTCCGCCCTGAACTTCGTTGAGAAACACAGCGTGTCGATTTCTGTCACCCAGAGCATGCCGAGCACCTTTTCGGATTCACCGGAACCCACTGCTGTCAAGTTTTTCGTGGTAGCCTTCGGTGTTTCGCCTAGATGTTGCAGGACTGCCATACTGTTGCTCGACCAATTTCGAATCTCGAATCCGCCATTTGAATGTACATGACGAACTTCTTCAGCAACGATTTTCGCTTCCGCCTCGTCCTCGAAACTGTCGAGGTAATCGTCGACATAATGACGTTTTATGATCGCCTCTGCCGCCTTGGGAAACTGGGTTTCATGGTCCTTCGCGTTCCGGTTTTTTACAAATTGTGCTGACGAAGGGGAGCTCGCTGATCCGAAAGTTAGGACATCCATCACGAATATTTTTGGAGATTCTTCAGCGGAGTCACGCCAAAGGAAACGCTGGGCATTTCGGTCATCTGCGATGACACGGATTTGGTGAAACATTTCCTTAATGTCACCGCAGATGGCCACCGGATACTGGCGGTATCGGAATAGAACGGCAGGTAATGGAACCAGAAGGTCGGGCCCCGGGAGCAGGAATGTGTTCAGCGAAACTCCGTCGACTTTTGCTGCCGCGTCCCAAATTATCCGTACCTTGGATGGTTTCTTGGGGTTTACAACAGCACCCAACGGAAGGTACCATATACGTCTGGGATCGGTTTCGTTCAGTTCCGCTTCCGTGGCAGGATGGGCATAACCCTTGTCTTGATATTCCTGCAATTGCCTGTACAAATTTTCCTTGAGGCCCGGATCACGCGACATACGTCTCTCCAAGCACTTCAACCGTTGTAGGGCCATTGGAAAACTATCGGGAAGCTCGATATGGTTAAATTTCCACAGCAGACCTGTTGCGAAGCCGTTTCCGTCCCTACGAGTGGTTTCTTCGAGGATACGTCGTGCTCTCCGCACGTCGTCCGATTCCAGTGCTTTCGTCGTACGTAGTCCCGTGTCTTCTGCGTCGAAGTACTCGCGAATCAGGTTATCCAGTCTCTTCGTGTCACATTCGCAAATGTGGTAACTGAAGTGCTTCGTATCATGATCCTCTGACAGGCTTCCGTATACACACCAGCCTACCCGCGTTTTTGTAGCTATAGGACCACCAGTTCCCTGTACGATCTTCTGCGGAACTGCTAGAGATAGATTTCGCAGGCCAATCAAGAGTTGAGGAATCGCCTTCTTATAGCTGCGGACCGGTAATCCTGCTAGGTGCTGGTACTTTTCTTGGAGTTCCTCAAAGAAGAGCGTTTGCGTAGGCAGATTCAGGCACTCAACGGTTCTGGCATTGTTCAAGCGATATCTTTCCTGGCAGCCTAACTCGGAGATGTCAAGTGAGACGATTTGCGAGCTGTCTTCGGAGCGTGTAATATCGGCAGTCCATTTTAAGCACAGAGGGATTACGGGGCCTTGTAGATCTAACTGCTTTGCTAGACCATTTTCCACCAAAGTGGCCGACGAACCCTCGTCCAGGAAGGCGAAGGTATCAATGGAATTCGACGGACCTCGTACTGTTACCGGAATTATGCGAAAAAGTACGGATTGCCCACAGTGATGGTATGCGTGATTTTCCGTTGCTTCAGTGGACAAAGAGTTTCCTGTTCTCGCCGGCGTCGAAGCGTGTAGCATGGGATGGTGACGATACTGACATCCATCGACTTCGCATTTAGCTGAACTCCTACACGGTCTTCGCCCGTGTTGGCCTAAGCAACAGCGACAAAGTTTCAAGGCAGAGATAGTTTTCCACCGACTATCGACGCTACTTTTCTGGAACGATTCGCAGTCCTTGACACGGTGATTGCCCTTTTCACAGACCGGACAGGCTCTAAAAGCTTCATTTTTGCGTTGAGCCGATCGCGCAATATCGGCAGTTTCCACATGCGAGTGAAAATATCCCTTTTCCTTGGAGTTTGGCTTCTCTGGTCTGTAGCTTTGATTACCGGTGTACAAAACTACCTTGCTCACCGATTCCACCACGGCTGACATAAAGGTGCTGAAGGTTTGCAGGTTCGCATCTGGGAACTGGATCAATTGCTGAGCCCACTGCATCTTCACACCGGAGGGCAGTTTCTCCACCAGTTCTTGTAGTAGAACAGGATTGGAGAGATGATTACGCTGGTCTGCGGCGATAAGGTGGCTGACCAGGTTCCTGACAGCCATGCCGAAATCTATCAGGGTTTCCAAACGTTCTGATTTCGGTGCAGGGGCCTCCCGAACGGTTCTAATCAGCTTACTAATTATAACTTCGGGCCGTCCATACAGCGTTTGAAGCGTGTGGATTACCTCCGGAACAGTGTCCGGATTCAGCAAGTTGTACCGTACCGATTTTAATGCATTGCCTTTTAGGCAACGCTGGAGTCGTGCCAGGTTTTCGACCCTACTGAACCCACAAGCCGAAGTACTGTTGCGGAAATTACTAATAAATAACGGCCAATCTTCCGGATCGCCATAGAAATCAGGAAGATCTCTGGGCATCACCTGTCTGGCCGCGAGCTGTTCTGGTGACGGTCGACGCACTTCCAGAAACAACGGATCTACCGCCGGTGCTTGAGCACCTGATTGCTGTTGCTGCGGAGTACTGGCTTGACCAATATCCGTTGATCGTGCGAAATTCATTCGCGATTGTTCACGTATTCCGGAACCTTCCGGTTGGAATGGGTTTGTCCAACTGCACTCGCGAGTGTCACACACGGGAACTGGATTTCCGGCTACTCTAGCTGGAACTGCAGTGAACTGGTGATCCGGAATCTCCACTGGTACTGGCCTAGTAGGAATTGACGAAGTAGTCCTAGGAATTGCTCCTTTTGATACGTCTCGAAGTGGCCATAGCGCTTCGGCCACCGGTGGCGGTTGACGCTGCTGTAGCTGTAGCTGACATTTTCGCAGCTCTTCTTGGACATCTTGCAGGGCCTGACGGTCAACCTTTGATGCTTCCTGTTGCCTCTGCAGCTGTGATTTCAGAAGCTGCAAGTCGGATGGAACTGCCTTGGTCACCCTTTCTTCGCGTCCTTTTTGGCTCCGTCTAACAACAACTGCGCGCTTCGGTGGATGCTTGTTTAGATCAAGTTCATTCACCTCACCCAACTTGTCGTTAATGACGTCATCAGTTTGATCCAGCGAAATTATGGTCGGCAGAGAACGATTGGGATCGGCGTTTGTTTTTGTTGTGCCTACAGCACCTTCTTCCTCGTTCGGCGAGCGGTTGGTGGGGTTCGTTGAAGGGTCATGGGCGATAGAGGGGATCTTCGGGTCGGTGAGCGATCTGCTCTCTTGGAGCGACGCTGCTACCTGCCCTACCCAATCGTGTACATGTTTCTCTCGTTCGCGGGATTCAATTCGCTCTATACGGCTACGTACGCTGCGAGTCTCAGCTTCCTCGTCTAGCGCACACTGCTCCATGAGATCGTACTTAGCCTTCATAAACTCCTTCTCTATTGCGAGCTCTTTTTTCCGCAACTCTTTCTCGTCTGCCAGTCGCTGTAGGCTAATATCCAGCAGGGCTCTTCGGTTTGACGACGTCGTTCTAATCGATACCGATCGAGGTGGTGGTGGCGGAGATAAACATTTGACGCATATCCAATTGGTTCGGTTGGCTACAGAGTCATCGACCTTAGCGCATGAAAAATGCCACCAAGCAGTGCATTTGTCACACTGTACGATGTCGTCGGCGGTGTCGGGTCGATCACATCCAGCGCACTTGTAGCCATCGGAGCCTTCAGCTTCAGAAGTTGAATTCGACATTCTGTGCCGAATTTCTTTAAGATTTTTGTTCGGGAAAGAATAAGGCCGACTCTTTAGAGCATAACGCTTAAAGCTGAAAATATATTCTTATCAGTTTGCATTCTAATTCATCGTGTATAATTCAGTCTTACAAATTCGGTTCACCCTAGTTACAAATTCTTCCGCGAACAAATAGAGTGATTGCTGCTTGCTCGGTCTAAAATGGATTATAAGAATACAATTGAAGATCCATCATAGCTTAATACAAAATATAGTGTCATACTCAATTCCAGCCAGCTCACAAGCTGATTTACGATTCAATTTACGGGTAATTTTGGCTCCTAGGATTGCTATAGGGAAAGAGTTCAATCTTAAGCATATTGGGTTCACAAGCATAATTATACAGTCCAACCTATCAATACTCGGCCCACTTTTCGACTCCATGCATATCTTCAATCCACTCAAAAATTACACTATCTGATACACCCACAATCAGCACTCTATCCACACCTCTAAAGCGATAATCTAATCAATTCTAAATTAGAATTTCACTAATTAATTTCACAATGAGAGCATGTGCAACATCACCATCTATACGCATTTATATTCTATTGTTGTCTCCGAAGTCTACCATCCGTCATCGCTGTCTCCGTTGTACAGGAACGATCAGTATTCGGCAGAGTTGCCAAACACGGGGCTGCGTCGCTAACACTAGGATTCATCTTGGATTCCCTTCTGGATTTCCACCAGAACTTCCTTTAGAAGTTAACTCGCAAATTCGTTAATTCGGGAATTATTCTAGGTGTTCCTTCAGTAATTATTTCAGAAGCTAGTCCAAGAACTTATTGCTAAATTTCTAGATTGAATACCCCTAGGCGTTCCTACAGGAAATTCTTGAAGGAATCACTACAGAAACTTTACAAGGATTACCTCGAGAAAACCAAAATAAAATTTCATGAAAAATTCTTGAGAGATTTCTTAGAGGAATCCCATAAGCACTCATATTTCTGGAATCACTAAAGGAATTTCTGATAGAATCAAAGAAAGAGTTTCTGTGAAAATCAAAGAAACACTTTCTGTGAAAATCTCAGAAAAGACTTTTAAACTCATTTTATAGAGATTGTTTTAAGTTTTAAACCTATGAAAGATTCTATCGCATTCGGTATTAAAACATTTGATATTTTTGCTTTTTGACTGTTGGGGAGACTGGATAGCCTTGATCCCTATTTCTTAATATGACTGCTACTTTGACAAATACATAAAACTAAAAAATCACTACGAGTCTTGCCGAAACCACTAACTTTGTCATCGCAATCAAGTTCAATGAATCCCTCTATTCCGAAATTAACTGCTTCCTTCGGGATCGGCATTTTGCTACTAAAATCATCAAGAGCATTTCGGGATCGCCAATAACAGATTTCTTCTTATGTTTCTCGGTTTTCCTTCCGCAAAGATGATGTCCTAGTCTAATCAACTTCCTTTGTAATCAAAATCATTCTCTCAAAGCTCCAATCTTCTTCCAAAGACCATCATGCGGCGCTTCAACAACATATTCAACTATTTACCAGATTTTCCAGACTCCCACTCTCCCTGCCCACTTAATAAAAATAACCGTTTTCAGCTTTTTTTAATTTCGGTAGAAGTGCAGCAAAACAACAAGAGATTACCAAACCACCGAGAAACTGTCAGTTCTGTTTACCGAAAGGTCAGTAAAAATTAACAAACCTTTGGTAGGATTGTGCTGAACTTCGGTAATCCAAACTTCTACCGAAATCTGAACAGTCGTTCAAGGGAATCTAAAATTAGAGTGTGAATGCGTTCTTCCTGTTCGTATTTCACATGACATTCGATTGTGCGTTTCTTCCCAAGTAGGCTTGCGATGACATCTTGCGAACCGAACCTGATGTGACGGTTAAAGCTTTCGTGTAAGAGACGAACCAGCCAAGGCCTGAAAGTCTCTCAAATAAAGATAAATCAATCAGCTTTCGTGTCGAAGACCTGGGATCGATTCCCATGTAAACTCTTGTTTCGAAAGGAATTAAAATCTGTGATTCTGAAGATAAACTAGGCAGGAGCTAAAAATTTCGTCAAGCAAGACACAAATGTCTTAACACTTTGCTTCCAGAAAGAAAAAAAATATTACAGAAAGGTTAGCCCCGCTGCTTTCCTTGCAAACGGGGAGGGAACATTTCTGTCTTGACACATCTATCAGGAAAAAAGGCAAGACATGTCCGTCTAGTGGAGACATCGGACAAAAAAGGGTCGTAAAATGGAACGCACTGAAAACACCATCAAACATGTATATTTATGTACGCACCGGCCCCAGGGCATCCTTGCTTATCTAAAACAAATTTATTAATTTGCGTATGTTTCTTCTGTTACCCTTCTTTCTTTCGTATATGTAGGTGTGGATTTTTTTTCGCCCGTGGATACCAATATGAGCTATCAGATGCCGCAAAATCGAACAAGTAAGTACCCATTTTCTAATCAAATTTCGGAATATAACACATTTGTCACCACGTCCCTACACAACTAAAAGAGACAATTAAGAATTTCAACAATGTTCGAATTCTAATAGAATAAGAGTACCCATTAGACTAGGTCAACAAAATCGATTTTTTTGGAACAAAATCTATTCCTTTTAGTGTCCAAAACAACTGTCTAAAATTTGGGAGCGATTGGTTGCGTTCCCGTATTCCGCATTGCCATTGAAATTTGTATAGAATTCAGTAGAAGAAAACCTGTTTTCTTGCATTTTTCTCCCAAATTGTAATTTTTAGTCTAAAACGATCTACCTAATGACATTGAAGTATAGCCTAGGACAGTGGTGCCCAGGCTGGAGGATACCGCGGGCCAAATTTGCAATTCGGGACCGACCTGCGGGCCACATAAAACATCGATGCACAAAAACAACAAAAAGAACAATTCTAAAGCATATTTATTGAAAATCTGAACTGTTCAATTTAGATTCATAAGTTTGGTTGAGAAAAACGTTTGAGCTTCAAACTGAAATTCAAACAAACAATTTAGAAGTTGCCCCTAGAATATCCTTGAAGACACTTCAAGAACTTGTCAAGCAGCTTTTACAAGAATTTCTTTTGAATCGCTCCAAAAAGGTTTGCTGGATTTTCTCCTGAAATTACTTGTGGAGTTGCTCCAGAAGGTTTTCGAGAAATTTCTTGAAGTTTATTTTAGTTTTTCTAGAATTCTCTTGGAACACCTCCAAGAACTCCTCTTAGATTTGCCTTTGGAACTTCCCTGAAGTTACTTCAGGAATTCCTCATTAATCGTTTCCAAGAATTTCTCCTAGAATAGCTTCCGGATTTTTCCGAAAATTTCCCAGGAGTTCCTTGAAGATTTTAGTAAATTCTTTCCATAAGTCTCTTCTAAAGTTGAAGAAATATTTCATCATTAAATTTCTTCAAAAATTAGATTTTTAACAATTGTTTCCGGAAGTTTCTTCAACATTATCTTCTAAAATTGTTGTATAAGTTGCTTCAAATGTTCCGCAGTAGTTCTAGGCATCTTTTGTGTCTTGATGCAGTTGGTCCTGGAATTTTGTTTGTAGTTACTCCTGAAAATTCTCTTTTGTTGCTCGAGGAATTTATTCTCAAGTTGTTTAAGAAATTTCTGTTAGAGTGGCACCAGAGCATTTTTCTAGGAGATGCTCCTATAATTTTCTTGCAGTATCGCCACGACTTTCTCATTGAGTTTCTTCAGGTTTATTTTTTCCAGGATGATTTGAGTTTCTCCATATATTTCGCTTAGAGTTGCTTAAAATTTTTCTCCAGTAATGGTTCCTGGAGTTTCTCCAAATATGCATCCAAAAGTTTCTCCAAAAGGGCACAGGAACCGCTTTATGAATTTCGCCTGAGATTTTTTTCTTTAAGTTTGTTCAGGAGTTTCGCTTGGACAATTCAAATTGGATTCGTAAGTTTTGTTTTAAAAAATGTGTGGATCTTATAATAGAAATTTAAACAAACAGTGAAAATTAAAGAATATTGGCAACCAAGTTGAGATTTGCTGAGAATTTTGTCAAAAACTTCGTGCTTTGTGTTCTTCGGAAAGGCGAAATGTGAAATATTTGCTCAGCGTTGCATTGGCTGCGCTCAAAACCTGCAACTTATTTTTGAATGGTTCAAGATTACATTTTTAACAAACTTTCATTTGATTCGTACCACTTATAGGGTATGTGTGCCATCAGTAATCTCATGCTCCCATATTCATCCTAGTCGAAAACAAGCGATTACGACACCGATTGATTCCGTTCTTTGTGTTTACATGGGTGCTCACTTCTAACAAAAAATACAAAAATGAGAAACAAAACAAACAGCGCTCCAATCCCTTGTTTTTCGTAGGATGAAAATGGGAGCCACATGCTTAATAAGGGAACCAATACCCTAAATAACTATAAGCTGGCTTCGTGACTTAAATTCCGAAATATTTCGGAATTGCGATTTCGAATCTTACCAGAACGGATTGTTCTTTTTGTTTATTTTTCATTGAATTTGTGTTTAACGCTGTGATAATTGATCAGCAATTTTTTTTTTGATTTCCTAATAAATTTAACGAGTTATTTCAAATAATCGTTCAAAAATTTCGATTCGTCTTAAAGTACTCCGCGGGCCGAATCTTAAGGCTTGGAGGGCCGCATGCGGCCCGCGAGCCGCAGGATGAGCACCACTGGCCTAGGATATGCCGGAAAACTTTGCCGAAGACCGCAAAGTGATCCTACACTTGTGAAAAAGGTTGTAACGCACAGATTGTCCGGTGGTGCTTAACATTTACCATGAAATGGTACATATAACATCAAAAATAAAATCTAAATATTTGGCCTAAGTTACCAAGCGAATAACTTTTTTAACAAGCGTCGGATCACTTTGCGGTCTTCGGCAAAGTTTTTCGGCATATCCTAGGCTATACTTTAACGTCATTAATTACACGGTATTAGACAAAATAATTCAACTTCTGAGTAAAATGCAAAAAAGTACGTTTTCCCACAATAACTTAACTTTCATACAAATTTTAATCACAATGCGGAATACGGGGACGCAACCAATCGCTTCCAAATTTGGCACAGTTGTTTTGGACGCTAATACAGATTGAAAAAGTTTAGTTCCGGGTTGATGCGATTAATTTTAAAGTTTTCCCATACAACGCAACGTTTACCCACTCTAGTACTCATATTCATACCGTTTCAAACAGACGGTTACTGCATAACTATTGCTTTTGAAAATGAGATTGAAATGGGAACAAGAACGTAATATCACTAAGGTTCAGACCAGAAATATTCATATTCATTCAAAAAAGATAATTGAAATGTTATTTAAGGAAATGGGTTTTTGTTATGAAGTGTCCCAGTTATGTATGTACATGTACATCTTCCAATCAGTTTCAATTAATTTTAAAAAAGTGTACATCATTCGTTAAGGAACCACCCTAGCCTAGGCGTTTGTTGACTTTTGACTCCAAATTGCATCAAATGGAGGACGTCAATGAATCTGATTGGAAGGATTATCGCGTCACCCTACTGGGCAACCATTTACTACAACTCAACTCCAAACGCCGACCGCTGTAAACCCCATTTTCTTCTGGGAATGCCCAACGGCACTCCCCACAATACCTTATGTACCCGTTATATCCTTGCCGCCAAAAAAGCGGGGAAATCATTCCCCTGAAAGCACCTGCGACCATAGTCGAAAAGCGCAACGGCACTGCGAAATTGGGTGGAGCCTATGTCGTTCACCCTCGCCGGCAAGTTTTCCCTCATATCGGTGGGTTTGCGTGGGTAGGAAAATGGCGTATCCTTGCGCATGCCCGGTGACGCACTTGACCCCGGGCTCGCCAGGACAAGAGGACTTGTGTCCCACTCGGCAAAAGGGGCCACTTTTACTTCGTTTGCTGCTGCAGAATATCCCGGTTCGTTTCGTTCGGTGTGTCGGTGAGTCCGGTTTTTACGGTAGTGAGAGTTAGTGCTCCAGACTACAGACTGCCTGTACAGCAAGTCCAGTACAGCAGCCCCAGGCACAGGATACTTACAGGGGATATAGAGGGCTTTTTTTAGCTGGTGTTCCTGGCAAGCGTCTTTGCAGCGGGTGGATTGTGTGCGAAAAAAAATCCAGGAAGTGCATTAGGTGGTGGCAAAAGAGCAGCGTTATTGCTGGTCCGTTGTTTGGCTCACGGTATAAGCTTGGTGACACTTTTTTCAAGAGTCCAGGCAACAGTGGCAACGGGAAGAAGACGAGGTGTTGCAGACGTTACGTCTTAGTGTAGTTCCATTTTTTTTCTATATCGGCGATTCCCGGGTATTCCGTGCGTTAACGGTCGCGCGAAAGTCGACACGCGCGGTGGTGTGTGAAAAAGTGTCCAATACTCACTCTCCGGGGTGTACGTGGTTGGTGGATTTCGAGAAGCTTCGTCGCATTAGAAAGGATTACATCGAAAAGTTCGCTGCTTCTGTAGAGTAGTGTTGCTTACACGCACGGGAGGCCAGGTATGCATGTTGCAACGGTTCCATCCTAACAATCTGAGGGTTGCACTGGTCCAGACCAGCCTAATTTTTTTTGGTTGCAGGCCAAATATTTAAATAGATTTTAGTTGACGGGTCATATATTTTAAACCGGGCTTTAATGAATTTTAATTGAACCTCAGCTGAATATCGTAATGTTAAGTTTTCATAAAAATATCTTTTTACTTTTTGTTTTCTAGTGGTCTGATAGATGTTTCTAAACTAGATATCTACTATTAGGTTTAAGATTTCTTCCAAATTATAAGTTTATATTTATAACTTCTTCAAAAGTCAGTTCGTATGGTGTATATTTGTAGTTATTTAATTGAATAATTCATATACTCAAACCGCTCTCACTGAAATTTGGGTTCAAAGTTTTGAAAACAAAACTAATTCAGAACTACTACTGTAATTTTGAGGAATCTGTCTTGAAACACTTGCTGAAATCTTGGTGTGGCATTTTAAGTGAAATAGCATTAGTAGTTTTAGGCGGATAACATTGGTATCAATTTATATATTATCAAAAAAAAAAACCTGCAAGGTCAGTACCGGGTGAGTGAAACTACTTGACAGAATTTTGTTCAACAAATTTAAAAATAAAGTTAAATAACATCAAAAATCAATTAAAAAAAAAATGAAAATTCCTGGCGAAACTGATCAGCGTACAATTGAACATCGATGAGAATCGAAAATTGCCTTCTTCAACAGTTAAAGGCAAACTGTTAAGCACGCAGAGAAATAAATTGTAAACACAATTAAATTCTAGTTCAAATCAACCGATTTTCAGTTTACTATAGCGACAAACTGATTTCAAGTTTAATCTGAACTGTTCCATTATTTGACAATACAAATATTTTCATTTGTCAAAATTTTTGACAGTTTCTTAAAACAAACAGAGATTTTGTAGTTTCAACATAAAATAATGGATTGTTTAAAACGACTGCACATTTGCCACTAACAAACCCGAAATGTGATTGTGTTGGTGACGGCAGCAACTGCAGCACATCGGAAATCTATTTTTAGACCGTCGGCAAGCAGATGGGAAAGAGAACGACTAAAAAACGACAAAAAAGTTGAAACCGACCAACTTTTTGTGAGGGATTTCGTGAGTACCTGTGCGTTATCCATCACCTTTTTCGTTGTGGCGATGTTGAGGTTAGCATTTTAAAGATGTGTGAGTGCTTCCGGGTCATGTTTATGGTCCCCATTTTATAGAAACAAATGATGTTTTTAACGTTATATGGAATGATGGGAGTGGGTTGTTTTGATAAACTCTGAGTGTGAACAAAGAAATATAACTTTGGAATAAGTAAATGCTCAGTTTGAAAATTACCCATGCGTTTTATTGTTTTGAACAAGCCGTGAAGGCAAATTTGAATTTTGAAATTGACCCTTACATGCCTGAATGTAGGCAATGTACTTTGAAATAAACGAGTTCAGCCACATCAACTCACTTTCACCCTTCTTACTCCCATATAAAGGGTATAAATATCGCTCGAAAACCCTTCTTTCGATCCGTAGTAGAACTCTCAGATCATATAGTAAGGCATAAGTAACAAAATTACTACTACATGCAAATAAATAAGTAATTCTCACTGAGACCGGCCTATTTACACCTTGTCTTCAAAAATGTCGCATTTGCAATGCTCCATTTATGTAAACAACCGGCATCTGGCCCAGTTCGCAGGAGTGACATGATTTACAAAACGGCAGATAACTTTTGATAGGAAAAAAGACATCTCTATTTTTTGGATATGTTTTGTATAGGCTGAGTGTATCAGTTATCGCCGTAGTAGTGCTCTATTTGGCCATAGTGAGATATTTCATCATTTTGCATTGATCCAAGAGTTTTAATGACAAAATAATTTAAATTCTTGCTACTAAAACTTTCATAATTGGTGAAAGCTTGAACATTTTCAAAATATCCACTATGGCCAACTAGGGAACCACTATGGCGATAACTGGAACACTTACTTTATATGTTATAGGGTATTGGTTCCCTTATTAAGCATGTGGCTCCCATTTTCATCCTACGAAAAACAAAGGAATGAAGCTCTGTTTGTTTTGTTTCTTATTTTTGTATTTTTTGTTAGGGGTGAGCACGCATGAAAACAAAAAGAACGGAATCAATCGGTGCCGTGATCGCTTGTTTTCGAATAGGATGAAATTGGGAGCGTGAGATTACTGATGGAACACAAACCCTAGCTTTCAATTGGTTCAAAAATTTTGAAAATCGGAGGCGAAAAAAAGTTTCCATGTATGAACTCAAGATGGCGGCAGAAATCAATACGGCCGACATAACTTTTTACAACTGCAAAAAGTACCTCTACCTTCTATTCAACAACATTTCGTTTTAAAGTTGTTTCTAGAGAAACTTTCAAGTTATAACGGTGAACCGTTATATGAGCCAAAAATTGACCAAAATCGAGGGGTCCGCTAAAATTGTTGTGGCTGAAACTAGCGGGCTGAATATGTACTACGCCAGCGGGTTGCACCTTGCCGAAGATCCTAAGAGGGTCAAACATCGATTTAATTGGTGTTTATGTGGACTCTGACGAAATTTCTAGAAAAAAAAACACAAGTAAGACTGCTACACGTGTTTCGGAAGGATTTTTGTGATTCTGGAAATCTGAAAAAATTAAAAATATTAGGAGACTTCTATGGCGAACATTTGTGAATCGTGATTAGTTTTTGTCAAAAAGTGTGAAAGGAACCTAGCTTTTTTTTCGAAATGATTAGCAAGATTGGTTTTAAATTCAAAGACAGATTTCTGCATGAAATTGTAAATAAAAAAATGAGGCTCAGGCGTATTTGAGAACACTTTCGATTTGGATCACTGGCTTTTCCTAATTTTCGAATACTGAGAGAAGCAACTACATTTGAAAACATCGTTATTTTTCTGAGTTGCACTTTTTACACAATGTTTTTGTAATTGTTTTCCAATTCTCCACCAGTCTTATTTGACTACTTGTGTGTGACCAAACATTAACTCGCAGTCGATGAAAAACTCCCATTTAGAGCACTGGTTAAACATCTGGTTGAGAATAACAAGCGTTTATAGGTGCTCACAGTCCGTTCTATTTCGATTAATCCGTGCTCAATCAACAACCGTTTAAGAAGTAGGCACAAACATGATTTCAATATTTATGTAAGCACGATTAAAACTCAGTTTATTTGATTAAAATCAAGTCATTGACAAAACTATTTTATGAAAATGAGAGTGAAACTACTACTTCTTCTCCTTTCTTCTTATTTGTGATTCTACGTCCCCACTGGGACTTGGCCTGCCTCGCTTCAACTTAGTGTTCATTGAGCACTTCCACAGTTATTAATTGAAGGGCTTTCTTTGCCTGCCATTGCATGAATTTCTATACTGTGAGGCAAGTACAATGATACACTATGCCCAGGGAGTCGAGAAAATTTCACCGACTGGAACCCGTTGTCTCCGGATTGGCGATTCATAGCCTTAACCACTAGGCTAGCTGGAGACCCGAGAGTGAAACTAATTAAGATTAAATGGCACTGCTAGCTTTGCCACAGTAGTGCTTAGCTAGACATAGTTTAAGCCTTCTACTACAGCAATGGGGGCTAGAATGTTTGTTTGAAGCTCTAAGACGATGCCCACCCATACGTGAGTAAACCCAAATTGGCAACCTCCATCATAACGCCGAATCCTACCAATCGTTGCTAAATCGGTTTGGAAATGACAACAGTGGTGAACAGTGGATTCATATATTTGGCAACCCAATCAAACCGTTGCTATCATTTTCTTTTTGTGGTGGATCTCGATGCCAAAACAAAACAAGACGACGTTTAACAAGTAAAACATAAAAAGTGATATCTAGCTCTTGAAAACGTTGTTCCGTCTTACGTTGATGATGGCATTCGTCCCATTGTTGGAAGTGTCCCGAAACTCGATTATTGGAATAAACTGAACAATAGAAAATTAAATATTTTAGAAGTTTCTTTGAAATTTGAACCGAAACAAAGTCACTGAAAATTCAAAAAAGAGTGCTCCAAGCGAAACAAAAAGTAGATGGCGCTCAATCAATAAAAACGCCAGCAAATTTGCTCCAGAAAAAATCTGCCATTCTACCAGGAATTTATTTTGGTATTCTTCCATAAATTCCGCCAGGAGATTTTACTGAAATCAATTTAAAGATTTCTCTAGTAGTTCCTTGTGAGATTCCTCCTTGACTTTCTTCTCGGATTCTTCCAAGAATTTCTTAAAATAGTTTTCCAGGATCTCCTGCAGGGATTCTTTTGAAATCTTCGTGAGGGGTTTTCCTGGAATTTGTTTAACCCTTCCTCCAGGAATTTCATCAGATAAAGATATTTCCCCTGTAATTTATTCTAATGTTTGGAGAATTTCCCTTAAAAATCCTTGGAGGATTTCTTCTTGTATTTCTTGAGGGACTTCTCCGGGTACTTCATTAGAGATTTTATCAAGGATTCTTCTAGAGATTTCTTCAGGAACTCTTCAGTGATTTCTGCAGGAATTTCTTTGGGATTTTTCCTAGAATTGTTTGTGGGATTCTTCCCGGAATTCCTAACGAATTTATTCATAAACTCCATCATGGATTCCTTTAGATACTCCTTCAGAGATTTTTCCAGGAATTCTTCGAGGATTCCTCTAAGATTCTTTAGGTATTTTCCTGCCAATCTTTGTGGAATTTTTCGTTGCATTACTGGAGTTTTCTCCAGGTACTCCTTCAGGAATGTCTTCTAAAATTTCTTCAGGAATTTCTCCAGGAATTTCTTCAAAGGTTCCTCTAGGATTTTTCAAGAATTAATGAAGGAATTTCTTCAGGGTTTCATCCAGCTTGTTCTCCTGGGGCTTATTCACGTGTTCCTACATGGGTTACTTTCATAGCTCCGTCAGAGGTTTCTCCTGCAGTTCATTCAGAAATTCCTTCAGAAAAATCTTTTGGAATTCCATCAGGGATTCATTCTGGAAGTTTTGAGGTATTCCTCGAGGGGTTTCTAGAGTGATTCCTCCAGGAATTTATTCAGGGATTCATTCAAAAACTCCTTCAAACATTTTTCTAAATTTTCTACTGGAGATCATTCAAGGATTCCTGTAGAAGATCCTTTAAAGATTCTTCCAGATTTTTTTTTCTTGAATTCCTCCTGGAGTTCCGGGAAATTCATCTTGGAATTTTTGAAATATTTTTTTAGAGATTCGTCCACGAATTTTAGCAGGGATTTCTCCGAGAATTTTTTAGGGATTTCTTTAGGAATTTCTTCATAGACTGAGGTGTGCAGCATAGTTGTCCCATGTTCTACGGGAATCCGTATTAACATGGGCCAACTATGTTGCACACGGATGTAGATTTCCAGGAATTCCCGCAAGAATTCCATCAGTGATTACTCTCCAGGAGTTCCTTCAGGGGTTCCTCAAGAAGTTTATCCGAGTTACTGGATGAACTTTCTGTTGTGATTTCTCCAGGAGTTCGTCGAGGAGTTCCTTCTGTAATTCCTCCATGAGTTCCTTATGTCTTTTTTCCTGGATTTCTTTGAGTCATTCCTCCAGTACCTGTCCGCGATTGCATTTCGTCGTCACTGGAATAAAAAAATCGAACAGAACACTTTAGGAACTTCCTTGGGCATAGAATCTTCGTGCCTGCCACACGATATACACAATGGTCATTTGCAGAAGACGCTCTCAGCGAATAACTGCGAAAGTGCTCATAGAAGAAGCTGAGAAGCAGGCTTTGTCCCAGTTGAGACGTTACGTCAAGAAGAAGTGCAAGTCATGCGGAATTCATGTTCAACGATCAGTATATTCCGTACTATCGAAAATTTGACTCCATGTTTACGATATGAAGTACTACTACCAACCACCGGTGGGAAGATAAGGTAATATTTTACCAACGATGATGGGAACGCGTGGTGCGAAAATGGGTGGGTATCAGAAATACAACCGGTTTGCACACATCCACCACTCACCGAATTACTACGCACTGGTGGGGATAGTCTAAGGGGACGATACCTTCTAAAAGTTTGAGAAACACTGGTCTAGGCTATAGCTTTTTTCACAAGTGTCTGTTTCTGTTGCGGTTTTCGACGTATCCTCTAGACCATATTCATATAGAATCGATTACGTGGTTTAAGACAAATTCAAGCCTAAGAGAAAAATGTAAGAAAAATGATGTTCTCTTTTATAAACTTCCATACAAAATTGAAATGAGTTTAGCACTGCCCAAATGTCATCGGATTGAGCTGAAAATTTGATCAGAGCATCGTGGCGTCATATAGAACGAAATAAGAGGGGTGTCCTTTTTGACATTTGTTTTTTTTTCATAGGTACAAGCTTGATCCACCCTACTGAGGGGGTTTTCGGGGCCATTCGGGTTTCATAGCGTTACAGGTGCGTTTCCGGGGGTTTTGAAGGGTCTCAGGTGCGTTACATGCGGTCCTGTATAGCCCTAGGGGGTTTTAGGGTTGACTTCAAAAGCATTTCAAGAAGCTTCAGAGGATTTTCGGCAGATTTCCAAGACGTTACATAGTCGTTTTCGGGGTTTCGGAGGCAAGTTATTCAGAAGCTCAAAAGCAACATTTTTTTCTGAAGGTGGCATTTTTATAGGTGTTCTGGTTTTAGCGATATCGAGGCGAGTTAGGGTGATGCAATATTGCTGCAATACTTTTTGTAAGTCTATACTTATGACGGGTAGTGTATACCTTGATATCTAGTTTTCCTAGCTAGTTTAATTTAGTCATGGTTGTAGCGTAGGACGTAGGATTACTTATTCTGGCCTAAGTCTACGTCCCAGTTAGCCTAGTGGTCATGGTGGTAGTCATGGATCGTCAATCCGGAGACGGCGGGTTCGATTTCAGTTCCGGTCGAGAAAGTTTTCTCGACTCCCTGGACATATTGTATCATTGTACCAGCCACACAATGTACAAATTCATGCAATGACAGGCAAAGAAAGCTTCTTCTTCTTCTGTATGGCTCTACGTTCTCACTGGAACTTGGCCTGCCTCTCTCCAACTTAGTGTTCTTTGAGCACTTCCACAGTTATTAATTGGAGGTGTTTCTTTGCCTGCCATTGCATGAATTTTGTACCTTGTGAGGCAAGCACAATGATACACTATGCCCAGGGAGTCGAGAAAATTTTCCCGACCGGAACGGGAATCGAACCCGCCGTCTCCGGATTGGCGATCCATAGCCTTAACCACTAGGCTAACTGGAGACCCCCAGGCAAAGAAAGCCCTTCAATTAATAACTGTGGAAGTGCTCTAAAACACTAAGTTGAAGAGAGGCAGGCCAACTTCCAATGCGAACGTCGAGCCATAAAAAAGAAGAATAACGAGCGAGCAAGAACGAAATATAAAGTGCGCTGTTGTTCAATCTTTGCATTTTGAGATTTGTGCGGCTAAAGTTCTGATGCACTGTTGAAGCGGGATTTCAAGACGTTTGTCCTTAAAGGTTGAAAATCAACTATGGTCAATTCGAGGGACTATTTCCATAAATGGTACACTGAGTCCGCTTAGTTCAAAAGCGATCATTTCGGCTACACCTTGCTGATAACGCGTCTATTCATCTGCTCTTTGATTATTTTCTCAAATAAATCAAATTATGTATGGTGTATGTCCTAATGTCCTATCTACTAGTTTAAAAAAATATTCCACAAAATCTACGTTTTGGTTGGTTAAGTTTAAAATTTATCAAGCACACTAAGCAGTATAAAAAAAGAAAAGGGAATGCTGCAGTACTTTTTTCGCAGCTCCTGACTGTTTGTTTGAAACCACCGCTCCTCGTCGCAACCCTTCGTCGATAGCAGTCAGCCAGAATAACAAAAAAAAATCCTGCTCCAATTCAACAGTGGTGGGGGATTTCAGGGGCGTCCTAACGAGCGAGAAAAAGAATAAGTCGTCTCCGCGCGCGTGTGGGTGTATAAGAAAGAGAAAGGGAGACCAAGTCTTCCGCCACCTGCTGCCGCCACACCAGGATAACCTGTGAAGGGGGAGGAATAAGGTCCACCAGGCATGCACCGTCCCGGCTGCTGTCAACCAACAGCACCAACCGGGCAGGATAACCAGGCAGGACGCGTCGTATAAATTAAATCAGCGCTGGGGAAAAATTGTGTATTGAACTTTTATCGCTCGATAAGCGCGCAGGAGCTACTCCTGTCCGGGTTTCGGATCACCGGGAAATTGCTTGTGCTTCAGTTGGCTTGCACGGCAGTAGTTGGAGAACTTCCGATACGTGATTGTGAAAAAGTGCGAATATCTGCATATAGCAGTCGTTACGCGTGTCGAATTCGGGCGTATCTGTTTGAAAACAGTTATTACATATTTTGGACCAGTGATGCTATGTAAGTTTCGTTATAGTGAACTGCATCGTTGGCACGCGTCCCAAAATTAAAATGACGAAAAAAAGTTGGTTTCTCTCGCTTAATGGATAAAGTACTGTGATAAACCTCCTGGATATAAAAGTAGCAAAGGAAGTGTGGATTGATGCGATGATCAGGACCGGAACATAATGGAGTTTATACAGTATTTAGGTGAAAGTAAGATGGTTTACTTGTGCTTCTGCAACGAGTGATACAATGTAGTTGTAGATTTTTCTTCACGTTAAATTAATGGAAACTGGCATTGAGATTCGGTGGAAACAAATTTAGTAAAACCTGCATTTTGCGGTGAATCCTAGCAGTGAGCTGTGTTCAACACCATCATATATAAACATTGCACTGGTCATGTTGAGTTGTGGAAAAGGTTAGACGGAGTTGGTCCGTGTACGTTTGATATGTAACTTAAAACAGACTCGGGTAGACTCAGTGTATCCTTAAAGAGACAAGATATTTTGTGCATGAAAATCAATACTCTATGGTGCCCAATGAAAAAGTGATAAAAAGTAAAGGTTTGCCTGAACATCAAACGCCTACATTTTCGACATGGATAAATTAACGGCTCATATAGACGCAGCGGTAAACGCGTGGGTGCTGGGTATTCAGCAAGACGGGTTTGATTCTTGGTCGGTCCAGAAACTTTTCATTATGTAAATTTCGCTGACTTCCTTGGTCATGAGTATCTTCGCGCCTGCAACTTCTCTGTCTTATTTCATAGTTTGCTGTCTTGTTTTTCCGCGTCTATTTGTCAAGAAGAGGATCGGAAATTGCATTTTCCTCATAAGGGTCTCAAACTTCTCTTAAAACCATGAATCGTAAAATCTAGCTAATTCGACAATGATTGTTGTCGAATTACCGGGTTAAACTTTTAATTTGAGTAACTGGTAACCCTTACCACTTATTGAAACTTGATAACTTTATTTTTTGTTTTCGTTTTGATCTTCGGATTTGATATTGAACAATAATTCAACAAATATTGTGATAGTGCGAATGGAAAATTTGTTCTCTCTACGATTGTTGGTTCCCAGAGTTTATTCCGACCGATTTCCAGGTGATTCGGGTGGCGAATAGCAGCAACTTTGAACTCCCTGTAAAAGCGGCTGTAAAAGCAGCTGCTTCTGGTGCGTGAATAAGTACAATATCGGATCGTTTCGCTTTTGCAGTGTACATCGCAGATGGCAAGTAAGAGAAAAATAATGATACCGCCCAGGTAACTCATAAGCATTTAAATAAGCCTTATTTCAGCTTTAAACTTCATTTCATCTACTTGCTGCTGTATTATAGCAGTTCGACTGCTAAATTGCCCTATATTAGCAATTTAAATGTCGTTCAAAATTTGCTGCCGTTGTGTAGCATTTCAAATGCACAATGTGTTTTGGTTAACAAGCATCACAGCTGCTGCTTTATTGACATAAAACTGCCAAGAGAGATAAATGATGCTAAAACTGCTACACATTTCAACTTTTCAATTCATGTGCCACGGCTGTAAGACCAATTATTATTATTATGTCCGATTATTTATTGGTAGCACGAAGCAAATCATTCCCAATCCCGAGCAGGAACGAATAACTGACACATAACTGCAGCATACCAAAGTCAGGTATCATACCAAGACAAGGTATTGGTCGGTTATCCAGGTATTGAAAATAACTTACTTTGGTATTTTGTAGGTATTGATAAAATACCTCAACAAGTTATTGGTTTGATGTTAAGGACTGCTTGAAGTATTATTCAATTATGGATAATTTGTATAGGAAAATCGCCGATTATTATTTAGGTATTGCAATACCTGATGTCATTATTCACTAGTTATGCACAGAATACACTCCAGTTATTATTTGAGGTATTTTACCTCTTATGCAGGGCTAATTAATAACTCATCCAGGTTGTAGGTATTGGGTTTTCCATACCTGAGTTTGTTATTCTTCAGCTATTTTCTCCTGCTCGGGAAGTAAAACACTTGTCACCGAAGAGTCACGGCGGCGCAGGTTTATGTTGCGCAAAAGTCACTGTGACTTACTTCTAGCAAGTAAGTGTTTATTTGTTAGAAGTAAGTCACAGTGACTTCTGCGCAACAAAAACCTGCGCCGCCGTGACTCTTCGGTGACAAGTGTGTTACTTGTGTTGGAAGAACAGACGTTTTCCAAATAAATTTCATTATTGATTTCTTATGCCATCGCGTCTTATGTGGTAGATTCAACTTGGGGCCGTTCATAAACCACGTAGAATTTTTGGGAGGAGGGGGGTCTGACCAAAGTCTACGCTCCATACAAATTTCAAAATTTTTGTATGGTCAAAAGACTACGAGGGGTGAGGGGGGGAGGGTCTGAGATGGCCAAATTTTGGTCTACGTGGTTTATGAACAGCACCCTATCAGCATCTGTTCGAACCGTTGTCCGGGGCACAACAAAGTAAAAGCCAGTGTGCTACTCAAGCCTTAAATATATCGCTTATCCTGTAGCGCGTTCAGCACTATCATCAACCAGATAACCGAGGGATCGGATCTCAATTTCAGCGGGATCAGCAAAAAACAACAGCAAAAAACAGCCTCAAAAGTTGCAGAGTGGAGAGTGAGAGAAAAATTAACTGAGAAAGGAATGAATATGAAGCAATAAAAATAAACATGTATTTAGAGGGTTGTGTTCAAAATTTCATCCATTTCCTTTGCCAATTTTAAAAGTTGCAATGTTGACAAGCAAAATCAGACGATAAGTGATTTACTGTTTCATTGCTACAATAAAAAGCACTGAACCGATTTACATGAAATTTTGCAGATGACATGAACACATGAACGTCTAAATACCAGGACAAATTTGGGCAATTTTAATGCATCCATTGCAGAGTTACTACCGTTTTTTTTATCTGTATTAACGAGATTTTAGCCCTAGGCTAGTTCATCTCGGGACCCACGCTTTACTTCCCTTCAGAAGGAAGAACTCACATTTTGTGAGTTTGTCGGGAGTGGGATTCGATCCCAGGTCCTCGGCGAGATAGTCAAGTGTTCTAACCATCACACCAGGTCCACTCCACCTGGTTACTGCCGTATTTATGGGTCTCGATCATTGCGTATACAGGCTCTAGATAAACAAGAGGAGGGCTTGTAGATCCTGCATAAATTTTCAGCAAGTCGACGATCCCGATAAGATGCTTCAAAAAAAAAACAATTCTTCTCGAAATTCGTCCTTAAGAGTTCTCCAGGATTTCTCCAGAAGTGTTTCACGGGAATCCTACAGAATTTCTTTCCACAATTTCTTCCAGAAGTTTTCCTGTTATTTTTCTCAGGGTCCCTCATTTGATTTTTTACCATGGGTCCTCCTGCGTTTTTGTCGAAGAAATTGTCGTGGAATTTCTCTCAGGATTTATCCCGAAATTTCCATCAAAGTTTCCTTCAGTATACATCTCAGATATAGAATTTCTTAGAATTTCTCTCGAGGTTCCTCTTGAAGATTTTTTTACGATCCCTTTTTGGGACTTCCTCAGGAGCTTTTCCCGGGATTTCTCGCACAATTTCTACAGGAGTTACACCAGAGATTTTACTAGAGCTGTTCCTAGGAGTTTTTCACGAATTTTCTGCAGGGGTTCCTCGCGGGATTTTGTTTGAAGTTCTCCGTAAGTCTTTTGCATTTCCTTCAAGAAATTTCCGTGAAATTTCTTCTAGTTTGTCTCCATGAATTTCTACAGGAGTTTCAGCCAAGGGATTTCGTTAGATGTTCTTCACCTGAGATTTAACGGATTTTTCCGGGGACTTCCCTCAAAAGATTTCTTTCGTTGTTGGTGGTGGGATGTCTGTCAAAGTTTTTTCTAAATTTATCCTGGACTTTTTCTTAAGATTTATTACGGCGTACATTTTGGGATTTCTACAAAAAGCTATTGTCAAGAGAAATCTCTTAAAGCTCTTTCCGTTCTTTTTCTAGGCTGTCAAATTCTAAAAAATGTTCTCTGATTTTCAAGTCCACCCCCATATTTTGATTGGCATCCTGAAAGAAGTAACTGGTCAAAATTTCACAAATCCATAGCAAGTAAGAGGTGGTTTAAATCAATTTTGCGTTTTTTGACTATTTTCAAAAATCAAAAAATCATAACTACACTAAAACTTGTCGAAAATTACTTCTTTCAGCACAAATTGTAAGATATACTTGTTTGCAATAAGTTCTCCGAACAACATATGCCAATGAAACAGATGTAATTATCACATTTGTAATAAGAAAAACCTTAAAAAGTTGAATTTTTGATAGATTTTGTTCTGGATCGTCCTAATTTACGTAATAAGTTGGATAATTTTAAACGGCATAGCATTTTTCTATGTCTTGTGGTTATTTGCTTCTTTGGCATCAATGCTGTATAGGATTTGAGCAAAAATGATTAAAATTCCTTCGATTTTATTGGCATGCGTAGTTCGGAGAACTTATAGCAAACAAGGATATCTTTCAAGTTAATTTTTGACCAGTTTTAGTGTAGTTATGTTTTTTTGATGTTCGAAAATAATCGAAAAACACAAAACTGATTTTATGCACCTCTTAATTTCAATGGATTAGGCTGAAATTTTGACCAGTTACTCCTTTTGGATGCCAATCAATATATGGGGCTAGACTTAAGAATAAGAGAACATGTTTGAAAAAGTGGACAGGCCTACTGCTTATGTTCTGGCGATACTATGTTATCCGCGAAGCAAACAAGTTTGCCGGATTTCATGAAAAGTGTTTAACCGCACACAACACAATACAATTTTAACACAACAAAAAGCAGATAATTTTATTCTTTAAACACATTCAAAAGTAGCTTTTTTTCAAACAGCCTTCCGGAAAGTTTGCTGACAACAGTCCTCTTCTTCGTCGTCACATCTAAATTTCAAAGCAAACAGCTCTGTTAGTCCAGTTTTTTCCTCTAATCTCACACTACGCTCAGCTGTCTACAAACAAAGAAAGATATCTTCTCCCTGGCCAAGCCACACTCTGCAAACAAGATGACCATTTCTGGCGAGTGTCCACTTCAGATGGCCCCCAAGTGGTCGCTTCGTTTTGCCTGATTAGAGCCAATTTGCGGCCACCCTAGAAGCAGCAACGTGCACCTCCATCTCACCGGTCATTTTTTTTTCCTGTCATGTAACTCATCTTCCCACTCGGCAAGAGGGACGCTGCTTTAAAGATTTCAGTTTCTACTCTGGGTGTTTTCTGGGTGCTGACGTTTTCCCCTCGGGAAAATCTCCGATGATCCTTCTAAGGATTCCGTTTCCAAGATTAAAATTGTGTCTGCTTTTGCGAGACGCCGGGTGACGACGAGGCGAGGATAACTTATTCCGTAATACCCGAAATCGCTTTAGAGCCAGGAGTGCGCGCTGGGGATGCTGTTCTTGTTCCTTTGAAGTTTGATTGCAGGCAGAAGCGGGCGGGGGATGTAAAGGTAAATATTTACAAATTTCTCCTCTTTTTCACCTTCGCTGGCTGCCTGGCACACGTTTGTGAAACCCGCCTGAGTTACGTACGGGGGTGCCTATGGGGACAACGGTTAGATAGAAGACAGTTTTTGCTCTTGTTCAGCTTTAGTCATGAGCTCCTGAGGGAAAGAGGTGTGAGTGGAATAACGGTTTCTACTGTAAAAGGAAATGGGGAAAACGCTTGCGCTTTAGCGCCATTTTGAAACCCGACCTGTCTGCCTTGGGTATTGCTGACGAGGGCTTTTAGGTGTAATTGTTAACTGGAGTCAACGATTAGACTTCTGTGTCGAGCATTAGTATGAGAGTTATTCTTAAGAATTTTCGCTAAAACTTATAGGGTCTGGAACAATTGAGATGATTTATGGCACACGGTGCGAAACCCACAGTATCTAGCAACGTACAAAAATTGAAGCCAAATTGGTTAAAAATTGACTGAGTTATGGCAGCAAGTACCTAAAATAAGGCAACCCCCTCCCCCTGTCCAAATGGTCCAAGACTCTATTTGTTTAAATATGTGTAGATTCATGAATTCCTTTCATGCTAGAATACTTTTACACTGGTATCGATGAGGAAATTTAAGTGTTGCATCTTGCTGCGTTTTCCATGATGTTAAATAGCTTGGAATATTGTTAAATAGGAAGGCTGCAAATGGTTGAACTAAGGGAGACCTGTAATTTGTTACGAGTTTTCATGGACATTAATCAGTCTCTTATCACTTATCGAAGCGAATTGTCCGACCCACAGATTTTGTCTTATTACATATACCAGCTTCTTTTTTTGTGGTTTTTTGTGGAGGTAAACACACTCCAGCAACACATTTCATTCATTTAATATTACATAAAATTCAAGATAAATCTGAATCAACAATATCTCCATAATACACGGTTCGTGGCTGCCGTTCTCCATCCTCGGTCACGCCCGATGCTCGCCAAGCCACGCAAGCCACCTGATCTGCCCATCGTGCTCTCTGCGCTTCACGCCTCCTTGTTACAACCCGATTCTTTCGCGAACACCAACTTTGCAGGGTTGTTGTCCGGCATTCTTGCAACATGTCCTGCTCATCATATCCTTCCGGCTTTGGCCACCTTCTAGATGCTGGGTTCGCCGTATAGTGCAGCGAGCTAGTGGTTCATCCTTCTCCGCCACACACCGCACCGTTCTCCTGCACACCTCCTTAGCACGCGTCGCTCGATAACTCCGAGTGCTTGCAGGTCCTCCTCGAGCATGGTCCATGTCTCGTGTCCGTATAGGACCAACGCTCTCGTTTTGTACATGGTGCATTTGGTGCGTGGGTGAATCTTTTTCGACCGCAGTTTCTTCTGGAGCCCGTAGTAGGCCCGACTTCCGCTGATGATGCGCCTCCGAATTTCACGGCTCACGTTGTTGTCAGCTGTCAGTAAGGATCTGAGGTAGTCGAATTCCTCCACCACCTCGAAATTTAAATTTAAAGTAACCCCGTCTATCGTAACATTACTACCCAGACGGATCCGGTCGTGTTCGGTTACGCCTATCAGCATGTAAGGACTGTTCATTTTATAAAGAGGACACCTTATTTATGTGATATCTTTTTTATTTTTCAATAATATCATTATCGTTTTTTTTGCATAAATTTCCATAGCTATTCTACAGTGTAGGAAAAACATAACATTATACAAATTGTCCTTAGTTATGGAACTGAAGCGGTTTTCATCAAAACTCAATAAAACCCCATTTCTCAAAATTCTACACAACTTTCCACATACATAACTTTAAAATTTTCATGAACTTTTCAATGTGTTGGGATCTAATACTATTCTTCTAAAGGTAGAGTGTAATAGTTGATCAGTAATAATGCACCAAGCATTATACAGCTTGATATAGTGAGTTGCCTTGTTATCAATGAAATTGATTGTTATCAATGAAATTGATAAAAAATACTTATTTAAGTCCAGTGATGCAATAACACTACAGAATCAGTTCAAAATTTGTCCAGTATAGAAGAGAATCGCATTCTAAATGATACCGAAGAAAAATATGCTTTAAAGTGCATTCTTCATCATAAATTTAATACTTAATGATGGCCATAATGAAAAATTGCATACTTTTTGCTCCATAAATGCAAGTTTTTGATTCTAGAGAAGCTTATTATTATTTATTTTCAGCAAGGTCTGACCCTATGTGATTATATACCTTATTTGAAAATAACTACATGTTAATTTTTATTTTCGACATCATTGTTAAGTTGTATTTGCAATAGAGTACATCGTTATTCAGAAGAACCTTCAAAGAACGAAGCGGTTTTATCTCCGGTAACTGCCATGAAGCACAGTAACCAAGCCAACAATGCTATCAAGAAGCGGTTTTTTGCATTTGAAATTGCATTATTAGTACTTTCGACTAGATCCATTGAAAACATTCAAAATTTAATATTTTTATACATTTTTGTTTAACAAATAAATTTTATTCTTAAAATCGAGTCCAACTTGTAACTTTAATATCTCAACAACCATTATTCCGATTAGGTTTATATTTTGCCAGAATATGTATCACACAAACTGCTGCAGCATGGCAAACACTTTTATGCAATTAAAAACGATACACCGATGTTTTACAGAAATTTTGTGTTTATCTTTAGTTTTTGGGAATTGAAAAATTGATCTCTCGAAACACTTTTCCACATTTCTATGAAGTTCAATCATTTTAACCCAATTTATTTATGGTTATTATCTGCTAATATAATGTACTGAACAACTAACAATTTGAACTACGCGTTTTCTTTTTATAGCCTTGCAAAGTTGTCCTCTTTATAAAATGAACAGTCCTTACTTTGTTTTAGAGGCATTTACCACCAGTCCGACCTTTGCCGCTTCACGTTTCAGGTGGGTGTACACACAGCTCTGCCACCGTTCCAAATTTTCTGGCGATAATGTTCATGTCGTCCGCAAAGCACACAAATTGACCGGATTTTGTGAAAACCGTTCCCCGCCTGTTGAGTCCGGCTCTTCGCAGCACACCTTCCACAGCGATGTTGAAGAGTAGGCACGAGAGTCCGTCACCTTGTCGCAGTCTCCGATGAGATTCGAATGAACTGGATAGTTCACCCGAAACCCTTACGCAGTTTTGCACACCGTCCATCGTTGCTTTAATCAGTCTAGCCAGCTTCCCAGGAAAGCCGTTTTCGTCCATGATTCTCCATAGCTCTACGCGGTCGATTCTGTCGTATGCCGCCTTGAAGTCGATGAACAGGGAACGTTGGGACCTCTGGTATTCACGGCATTTGCCGTACAGTGAAGATCTGGTCCGTTGTCGACCGGCCGTCGATGAAGCCGGCTTGTTAACTTCCCACGAACTCATTCGTTTTAGATGACAGATGACGCAAGATGATCTGGGATAGCACTTTGTAGGCAGCATTCAAAATAGTGATCGCTCTGAAGTTCTCGCATTCCAAATGGTCGCCTTTCTTGTAATTGGACAGATTACCCCTTCCATCCACTCCTCCTGTAGCTGTTCGGTTTCCCAGATCCTGACTATCAGCCGATGCAGACAGGTGGCCAACTTTTCTGGGCCCATTCTGATGAGTTCAGCTGCGATACCTATCTTACCATCTGCTTTGTTGGTTTTGAGCTGATGAATGGCATCCTTAACTTCCCTCAGCGTGGAAGTAGGTTCATTTCCGTCCTCCGCTGCACCGGCGTTGACGTTTCCTCCGTTGCCGTGGTCTCCCGTGCCTACGTTCTCC
Source organism: Aedes albopictus (assembly GCF_035046485.1). Lineage (NCBI taxonomy): Eukaryota > Metazoa > Arthropoda > Insecta > Diptera > Culicidae > Aedes > Aedes albopictus. Next base: position 124,600,659 of record NC_085136.1, on the reverse strand, counting down.
ATGCCATTCAGGTGCTGATCGAACACGGTGTGTCTGGTGGACAACATTAATTTAAAAAAAAATCGGTATCGCTAAGACACCCACCAAACGAAAGCTAAGGATCCCCCCTTTCATTTGAGACTTAAATGAGAAAGTTCTATCGGCGGGTCTAGAACATTTTTTTTTGAAAAACAAATGATATTTTTTAATTTTTTTTTTTCGAAGAACACATTTATGACAAAACACTGTTTTTCCACAGCAAGCATGACTTTCCAAAGATATATTTTTTATATTATGTTTATTATTCTACCCATAAAAGCACAATATTCCCATGTGAATGTGAAATCCAGCAGATGACAGTTTTGTGTTTATGGACAGTGTGGTGAAAGTACTAGAACAGTGAGTATAAAATCGAGTTATATGCTGTTCCTTTGAATTCAAATCTAGATTCCAATAATGTGTTTGCATCCTATGACAGATGCGTAGACGTCTTTAGGGTCTCGTATTTGACTGGCACCAGCAGGTCACCAATCGACCAACTTTACAGCACATACCGTCATTTGGTTCTTCAGATTTGTGCTCTTGAAATTTCGGGGTGTGACTTCGTCATATATTCTCCTCAAACAGCTTCTCAACTTCAATGCGCGTCTGGTACTCAAGGCACATGTTTTCTTTCGTCTTCTTCTTCTTCTTCTTCTTCTTCTTCTTTGCGTAACGTCCCTACAGAGACAAAGCCTGCTTCTTAGCTTGTTCTATGAGCACTGTAGGATATGTAATAAGAATAAATGAAATTGTTCGATTTGTTTGAAATTTTCTTATTTTATCTCCTACAAGCACTTTCACAGTTTTTAGCTAAAAACTTCTTTTGCCTATTATTAGTTTGCATGTGTATAGCGTGTGACTTGCACGAAAATACTGCATGCTCATTTAAGTCGAGGAAATTTCCTTCACGAAAAGGCCTGGACTGACCGGGAATCGAACCCGTCATCCTCAGCATGGTTGTGCAAGGTACTCATGCCTTTGCAGCTGTGGCTTTATGGGCACTTTTCTAATCTAATCTAATCTAATCTAATCTAATCTAATACAAACGCAGCCAGTACGAGAAAGCATCCTGGAAAGTAATCGGGTTAGATTATGCCGAATTACTTTTCTTGTCAATATTTAGGCTTGCAGCATATCAAAGATATGACACAAGCGTCAAAGCGGCCAGGCCTACTGCGTTGTATTTGCCGCAAAGATGATTCTTCGAAATACCTCGAGTTTTGAACGATTGTTCTTTCGTCGAAATAATTCTTGAATCTACAGGGGAGGAAGGATGCGTGGACATACCGTACCAAACGCTCCAGATTGTATGTAGCTAATATGGTTAAAAAATATGTAAATGTATCATATTGGATGGCATATAATATATATTGGAAAGGTCTCAGCCATTTCTTGAGCAGCGTTTCTAGTAAAACGTCGAAGCCGCTGTGGCACTGACATCACAATGGAAACATCCAAGCAGTAATCACAACTCACACAATCAGTCATCACCAGACCACATGCCGGGTCTGTGCACTTCCAAACTTCACTTATTTGATCACAAGTCCAAAAAACTCGATTTTGTTTCATCTGGATCACATTCCGAAAGACACCTGCTTTGTCTTTGACGCAGTATGTGATAGCCAATGAAAAAATAAATTCATTGGAAGTAGAAATGAATTTTCACCAGCCGAAATTGTTATAGCTCGAGATCCACGACCCAGTTGCGCCCGCCAAAAGCAAAGAAACACAATTTATCTTAGATATCTTCTTATGCACTTAAAGATTTCTTCATAAAACTGGCTATTCATTCAATTAGAACTCGTAATTCCCACCATTTCCCCAGTAGAATCTAAAATCAGAAAAAATCTTTCTATGTGCTTCTGCACTTAAAACTGCCCGACTGCACACAGGTAACGACGACGCACTAACAAACCGACGACAGCGCGACCAAACCGAAGGTTGCCTCCTTCTATTGACTGGCATTGCCACCGCGAATCACACTTTTATCACTTTACAAGTGTTTTTCAATGGAAAACTATCCGGATGGCATAGCACCACCATAAACGATTCGGCCGATTACTTTAGAAACAACGCGGATACGAAAAACACCTGTGGCTTTATGGGCACTTTTCGTTATCAAAAACAAATCATCGGTGAACAAAATTGGTTTACTGTTCTGGTCACTCGTTGACGCCGGTTTCCATCTGGTAGTAGCGCTAGATTTGCCACGTTTGCCCATTATGAGAAGTTGTAGTTCTTGAAGGACTACATATTTCACAAACAAGGGCCGCAACTCCATGTAGAAGATTTCAAGTAATATGTAAGCTCATAGAGAGTAAATCTAATGGGTATATTCGCCACCATTGAATGAGATAAATTTAAATGAGCAAGTCCGAACTTCTTTTGTGGAGTAGTATTAACTGCTATCTCTGAAATCTTAAAAAAAAACTTGTCATAATATCAACAACCTGCAAGTAGAAACAAGAACAAGTTAAGACATTTTCAATCCGTTCTGATTAATATGTATGTGCTCAGACATATGTACTTTAATGTAAAACATGTGTATTAGGGCAGTTCAGACTTTAAACTTGTTAAAAATTCAAAGCTCCCATATGTTCATTACAATCCTTAGAACAAAACTAGAGTCCTATCAAATTTTTAGCCATTTCGGTGGTGATTTAATGGTGGCCCAAAAGCAAAATAGGTTTATATGGGAATTACTATGGAGAATTTTCGAAAAAGGTTCTCCGCGCTGTGGAGCAATAACCCATGGATGAAGTCATAGGGTCAAAGCCAAATTGAATTCTTCAGATCTCAATGATGAATGTTGCCGAAGACCGGAATTTATTTCAACAATAGGGTAAAAAGATATTAAACAAATAAGAGACGAATGCCGAGTACGGTAAAGTCTCTCTAAACAAAAAAAAAAAAAAAAAAAAAAACAAATTCTCACTCGCAGGCGCATCTTTATACACGATGTTCTGCAAGGTGTGCAAGGAGATAACACGCACTCTATGATTGCGTGTCAACCGTGTCGATCGAGCTACGATTCTCTGTTCAAGCACGCATGGATGAATATTGATTAATAACTTCTGTCTTGTAAATCGAAACGAGTTGCGGTCTTCGGCAACATTCACCATTGAGATCTGAAGAATTCAATTTGGCTTTGACCCTATGACTTCATCCATGGGATATTGCTCTACAGCACGGAGAAACTTTTTCGAAAATTCTCCATAGTAATTCCCATATAAACCTATTTTGCTTTTGGACCACCACCATTAAATCACCACCGAAATGGCTGAAAATTTGACAGGACTCTAGTTTTGCACCAAGGATTGTAATGAACATATGGGAGCTTCGAATTTTTAACATGTTACAAGCCTGAACTGCCCTAATGTGTATATGTCAATAAAGCTGTAGAAATGAATGAAAATTTGCTAACTCGTCTATAATGCCATGATGCCTTCTGCAAGCAAACTATTGATAACCGACAGATTAACACATTGTTCTTACTACATATATTGTGCAACCGTTAGACATGTAGCATTAATTACACTAGTTTACAAAATAAAACGAAAGTCGTGAACTTCTGTCAACGACCAAAATTTTTGAAGCATATTTTAGCGCTGATTTCGAAACCGTGCTTTAAAAAAATTAAAGTAGAACCGTTTTTTGAGTTTTAGCTCAATATCGAGTTTTACAACTTTTTAAAATATAGAATTTAATAAAATTCAAATATCTTGCGTTTCGATCAACCAATTTTAAATCTTTTTCCATAAATTAAAAGCTGAATATAATACCATTCGATTATCTGAATGCAGGTTTTGCATCAGATTGATGAAAATCAAGATATTGGTGAGTTTTGGGGACAATCTCCTTAAATTTTAGCAAAATTTCAAAAAAAAATATGAAGAATCAATTTAAAAATTCTTTTCCAACGTTTATTTGACATATCATATGTGGGTGGGTGAGTTACAGTAAAAAAATCAGCTCGATCGGAGCATTGATTACGGAGAATGAGATGTGTGAAGTGAGCGACTTTGCTTAAAAATAGAACAAAAATCGATTTCAAATCATCAACCTTGGCATGATTCTACACCAAAAATGATCATCAGCTTACCGAGTTCAAAAATGCTGTAAACTAGTGTTATTCTATTTTTGTCAGTTGAGTAAGGCTACCTGTTCACAAAGATATACTGTTGCTAATATTTTTATGACTAAAACAGTGAATATTAACTGCGTTCGATGATAATTGTGGCGGAAAAACACATCTTCAAATACAAAACTTACTCTCTGGTTTAGTTTTCCTCGTCATTTAGGGGGTTCTTGTCGTAGCTGTCTCTTCAAAAGTAAGGAGCTATACCTAACTGCAACAGTCTAAATTAACTAAAAATGTTTAAGTCATAGGTACCGTAAAGGTGCACAAATTGAATAAATACCGGCATGTGATAATTATATCCAAGCCACGGCATACAAGGATATTAGACAGACCTTCACATTGATAAAATTGGTGTGGAGTTCTAGATCGTTTTATTCATACTTTTGAACGATTTAAATTGCAACATCAAAAAACTTTCAGTTTTCCGAAATGGATTACCTTCCAAATGTTGTGCCCCGTTATCCGAGCTACTTTGATGTATGTTCCATTTTTGTTGACATTACTCGGCCTACTTCGATCGTAAAACTGTTAAATCATGAGACACTGTCAATAAAAAATAAGAAAATTGCAGCCGCAATAACTACTTCCACATGTATAAAAGGCGAAATTTATTTATACATATGCCCAGATACTGCTGAAATACTATTGAACTGCCTTAAATATTTTTTTGCACTTTATGTCTAAGCAATATTTTGTAAGGGAAATTTTTAATTTTTGATTTGACCCGTTTACTCTTTTAAAAGGCCACGTTTAATGGGTGACCTCAGTAGAATAACTAGCCACAGAAGTCCAATGTCGCGGCTGTTCGTGTGACTAACATCTAGTTTGCCACGGCCTTACAGCGTCAGCAGTGGTACTTGAAGTGTCAAGTTAAATTTGTTTACCAAAACAAAAGGTCCTGTACAAGATGGCCACTAAAAAATAGTGAATTATTGCCATTAACGTTATTAAAATAATTAAATGAGAAAAGTGACTACAGCGCCATTGGAGTTCTAGTGTATTTCTATTGTGACCTCATACAAGCCCATTTGGCTACACTCAAGGTTGAAAAAAGAAAAAAACACAAGTCTCAAAGATAGTAATATTTGAAAAAAAAATGTTCTAGAACCGCCGATAGAACTTTCCCCTTTTAGTCTCAAATGAAAGAGGAGACCTTCAGCTTTCGTTTGGTGGGTGTTTTAGCGATACCGATTTTTTTAAATTAATTTTGTTCTACCAGACACCGTGCGAAGTGCTGTTTCCACATTTCGATCACCTCACGTCCGTGCGTCAAGAGGCCTCCGTCATTATCCCTGCATATTTCTGCTCGCGGCACGAAGCCGTTGCGAGATGCGTTGAGCTTCTGATAGAACTTCCGTGTTTCTTGGGAACGACACAGCAGTTCCATTTCTTCACACTCCGCTTCTTCCAGGCGGCGCTTTTTCTCCCGAAAGAGGCGGGTTTGCTGTTTCCGCTTCTTTTTATAACGTTCCACGTTCTGTCGAGTCCCTTGCTGCAGCATTACCGCCCTCGCTGCCTTCTTCTCCTCCAAAACCGTTCTGCACTCCTCGTCGAACCATTCGTTCCGTCGATTCCGTTCCACGTACCCGAGGGTGCTCTCGGCTACGTCGTTGATGGCTGCTTTCACTGTACTCCAGCAGTCCTCTAGAGGGGCCTCATCGAGCTCGCCCTCGTCTGGCATGCGGCCTCGAGATTCTGCGCGTATGCTGAGGCAACATCCGGTTGTTTCAGTTGCTCTAGGTTGTATCGTGGCGGTCGCCGGTACCGTACATTGTTGATGACGGAGAGTTTTGAACGCAGTTTGACTATCACCAGATAGTGGTCGGAGTCGATGTTGGCGCCACGATAGGTCCTGACGTCGATAGTGTCGGAGAAGTGCCGTCCGTCAATCAGAACGTGGTCGATTTGAGATTCCGTCTGCTGTGGTGATCTCCAGGTGTAACGATAAGGGAGGTTATGTTGGAAAAAGGTGCTACGTATGGCCATATTTTTGAAGGCGGCGAAATAAATGAGTCGTAGGCTGTAGAGCAGGTCGTGATATCTCATTTTAGAAGACACGATTTGTTGAAGGTTGTCACCCGAATGAATCTTTATTCAAAATCTTAACTTAAGCTAACCCCTATTTACTGGAGGTATCTGAAGTCCTTATTTACGAGTTAACCAATCAGTGATCGATGCACTGATCGGGAGAGAGAGAATATGTTGAAAGACAGACCATCGAGTCAGCGCTGTCGCACAGCATGGCACCTTGGCAACAGCCCTGCCTGGGAACAGCCATAAAACAATAACCCCGTAAGTTGACACTTACTTGGGAAACGCTTATGCAATGTAACAGCCATCAGCCTTATGGGTTGATGACTGCCGATGTCTAGCGTTGACTCAGCATGACGCCAAGAAGGAATTGAAATTGGACATCGTTCGATGACATGTGTGAAGCACATGTCACAAGGCCGTTTTCGTTCGTCTGCTGGTGGGCGCTAAACTTATCAATCGTCGGTCTGAATTCCTCCTCCTGGCCTACCTGAGCGTTTAAATCTTCTATGATGATCTTGACGTCGTGGCTTGGGCAGCGATCGTACTCGCGTTCGAGCTGCGCGTAAAATGCGTCCTTGTCATCATCAGTGCTTCCGGAGTGTGGGCTGTGCACGTTTATTATGCTGAAGTTGAAGAATCGGACCTTGATCCTCAACCTGCACATCCTTTCGTCTTATTCATTGTAGGATGCCGAATAAGTGCGCAGAAGACGTCGACACGATCCGAAGCGAAATCGCAGTTTTATCCACGATCCCGCACTTATGCTAACTGCTTATGCAGGGGTCTTCTCGGTCTCTAGTAACAACGAACGTCACACTAACATCCCTCCCCTTCCCTGATGACCGTAAAGTCAAAGCCATTATTGACTTTATAGTTTGGAGTGCTCAAAGGAGCACATGGGACACGATAAGCTTATCCCATGCACCGTTTACACCGACAAGCGTGATAACATAGAACCTGTCGGCGAGAAATAATTCAACTTTCTCGTCAAAACAAAGCATACATCGCAAAGGAGCTCTTGATTCGTCCAGAAGATCGGCATGGAAGGCTCCTGGCGGTGGCATCATGATGGACCACACACACAAAAACGCGAGGGCGTGAGCCAGCCAGCAGCTCGCCGCCGGTCGTTTCGCTTTTGGATGGGTATGTAATTTCCATTATGAGTGTACTTCTCACATTTGTCATTGCTTTTCACTTGCTCTTCCGCTGGCTGACTGGCTGGCTGTTTGATGGCATACATATCATATAAGTCTGCTGCCAAGTGGCGGCCGCCGAACATAAAGCCCAGTATCCGCGCACAGAGGGAGAGAACAGAAAAGATCAAAGGGAATCCTAATCACGTTGATGACGATGATGTCGTCGACAATGTTCCCTCCGTTCCGAGGCAAAACCACCGTTTGCTTCCCGGTTCGCGCTTGGCGGTATGATCTGCTTCCTGGTTCCAATCCTACCAACGATGTAGGAACAAGAAACGTGTCAAGCAACTGTATGAATGTCATTGGGTTTGTGTGAGGGCCTTGGGAAAATGCTTGGATAGGGATGAAAAGATTTCCATTGGGATAACATTGGTGTTGAAAACGGAACAGGTTATCCTCGTTGTTGACGACGGAAAACCAAACTGCCGAAAATACTCAAAGTCAACCTACATGTTTTGAAGTGAATTGAAACATAATTTAAAAATGCATAAAAAATGGTTTTCTGCAGACATTTTTCATACATTTACAGTCATAGCACAATCATGGGTCACCCACAATTATGGGTCATTTCCATTTTAATAACATGATGAACAGACTGACAAATAATTGTGACAGAGTGATCCATTATTGTACGTTAAAATATATGTGTCTTGATATCAAGTTTCTAAAAAAGAACGGAAAAATAAAATAGAAATTGTTTTATTTATATTTAAAATGTATGTTTGTCTGTGTCGATTCCCTCAATAAGCATAGTGTTCCAGATTTCCAGTTTGTTCCTACCCGAAACAAACGGTTGAAGCACTGTTTGTTTTGTTTTGTTATTCTTGTGTTAAAAGTGAGCACGTATGATAACATAAACAACGAAATATATCGGTGCCGTACTTGTTTGTTTTCGATTCCTAATGGCACTCAGACTCTAAATCTTCCAAGTACCCCTTCCACTTCTCTGTCACCATTATTGTTTTATCTGACAGAATCTTCCGTTTCTTGGCATGGTTCATGGCGGGCACTGGCTCAATCTTGTGTTACGGACCTTCGACAGTTGCATAAAACCTTCGCATATCGTTCCGATTCAGCCTCTGGAGCCGACCTACTGATGCTACCTACATTACTATTGCATTGACGACCCCAAGTAAAATGTTAACATTAGCGCAACAAGCACTCAGCTCTTTACCGTGGATGTGCTCAACGGATGGATACTGATTTGGAAAGTGCGTTTTCTCCCAGTTCGAACGCCAAACCAAAAAGAAATAGAAGACCTACCTAGAGGATTTTAAAATCCAAGAAATAATAGCCTTGAATGTTAGCAAATTTCTTTAAAGTTCCACCCATTATCGATCGCTTCCGAGGCTGGCGCCGATGTAGTATACAATTATGACGTAGAGAGAGAGTTTTCCATATTGTGCACCGCATCCACATCCTGTTCCTGTGTAGCCGGGCCAGGCAAGCAACATGTCATCAAAATCATCCACTGCCGGTGGAAGCATAATTGTCACATGTGCATTTTTGGCAATATTGAGATTTTGCAGCCTATGGCCATGTATCATGGTGTAATATAATATAGGGAAATAAAAATAGGTAGTTTGTTCCGAAAACTGTTGAAAAAATGCAACGCCGATTTGTCACATTCTGAAAAGTGGACGCATAAGTGTCACGTTTCATTGGAAATGCTATGAAATTTTAAAATCGCTCTAAAACAAAAATTAGTGCTCAAATTCAAAATTGGTTGATGTTAGAACACGATTCGGCATTTATGCTTCATAGTTGAGACAATTTACTTTTTCGAACTTTGGACGCGATTTTCTCGATTGTCTGTTTTTGCACATGTGACATTTATGCGTCCACCGGCAGTCCACTCGGGCTGCCGCCCACTCCATTCGGGCTGATGCCACTCTGCCTGCCGCCCCCAGCTTCCATTGAAACGCTCGCTCAATGAGATTCAGCACTTTCCTTTGATCTTTTTCCACTCTGATGCAGTCTCTGGTGCGCAACGAACCCATTCCAACAGTCAGCGACGACGGCGGCCTTCAACGTCGCTCGTGGCGTTAACCGTGGCGCGGGACGGCAGCCTGGGGTATTTTGAAGTTTTCATAAAACCATGTTTTGCCATTTTACAATGTTCGATGGTAGAACTGTACCTCGCTGAGAAGGAACGTGACACGGACGAAGTTGGTAGAACAAGACGGGCGTGTTTGTGGGCTGGTGGGGGGAAGCGGAGCAGGATTTTCATTTCATTTCAATATTCTGCCTCGAGTTTTCCGAGCAAGCTAGACACATAACGACCAGTCAAAGATGCTGTGTTGCTATTGGAAACCACTTTTTCCGGACATTATGTGGAATGTGAAATGAACAGCGATGACGCTTGAGCTCCTCCCTTGCAAACGAGTTCCATCGAATCAGGTACCTACCTACCACTCTGCAAAACAGCCGCACCTGGATGAGCAAAGCAGATACGGTAAACGTGTCCCTGTGATAACAAGGCAAATTGCGTTAGTCTTTGTTTTGACGACGCTACCGACCTCCGTTGGCAATAGGGTAGAAGCTTCAGTTTTGGCCAGCCCGGAGTTTTGGCCATAGTGCGGTATTCAGCCTGTTACGATCTAAATCAGTATAAATTTATTCTTTACTAGTAGATTCTTATATAATATGATGATTACAGCTGTGAAAACCACACATTTTTAATCAAAATGGAAGAAAAAAAATAATTTTCCTTAAAAAAATCAGCTCCCATATATCTATTTTGGCCAGGGTGCTTCTAATTTGGCCACTCCCATAAGAAATACACGTGATTGGCCAAAATAGAAACCAAAACTGAGAATATGGCCAAAACTGCGGCAATGCTTCTATTTTGGCCAGTGCCACTTTTAATACAAAAATCAAGTATAAGCTTGATTTCTGCATTTTTCTAATAAAGTATAGATCGAAACCTTTCATTTGACACATTGGTAGTTTTGATTGGATTATTGGTTATTTTTATAAAAATGATTTCCCTTAGACTGGCCAAAACCGGTGCCCGCACCCTAGTCTTGGAAGAAGTTGGCCGTCCAATTTTCTCTGTCGTTTCCGTGTCTCACCGAACGATTGAAGGAGGGAAATGAGCAAGGAAACATTTTTGACGGTATTCCGTTTGGAAAATTGGTGAACGGAAATTTCTTTAGAAATCGGCGACGCTTGCAAAGTGCCACTAATGATGATTTGACGTCCGTTGCCGAATGATTGTAAGAAGGTCTATGTGAGACTACCGTCATAATCGATTATATGAAATACGTATAAGTTGTTAGTTACAAAGCTGCAATACTTCACAATATATTTTAATCACTAACATTTTAGGCCCTGGTTGTTACTATCAGATCGTTAAAACTCATTTTGGAGCTCACTAAGTTTGCCAGCTCTAATAAACCTATGATAAAACCGGGTTAAGCTCAAAGGGCACACGCCACCGGAGGTTGTAATCCTATTCCTTTCTTTCTTAAATCGTGCATTGAGATCATTTTAACCCAGAGAGGCACGCTAGAAAAAAAAAACTCCTGTGATTTCTCCGTAGTTTTTTTTTTGGAGATTCCTTGGAAGTTTGCTTCTAAGAGTCACCGGTAATGCTTCCAAAAAATCCTGAAATGGTTTTTTTCAGCGATTTCTCCACAGATTTCTGATTGGACTTTGCCTGGAATCCCTGCTTGAACTTTTTTCCTGGAATTCTTCTTGGGATGTCTCCAGGATTTTTAAAATAATTCCTTCATAAATTCCCCCCGAGTTTTTCCATGAATTCTCGCTGTAACCTCTCTAGAATTTATTCCTAGGATTCCTGCAGCTATCTATAATTTCTCCAGCAATTCCTGCTTGTACTTTGCCTGGAATTTCTACAGAAATGCCTAATCTTGTTCGTTTTGGATTGGTGTTTCTCGGAACAAGATTAAGTAAGCGGTGATCCAAACCATATCAAGAAGAAAAGACAAGAAGAAGAGAAATGCCTAATGTAATAATGATCCCACGATTTTCTTTAGAAATTTGAAATCTCCATACAAATCGCTCAACTTTAGCTCTCCGGAACTCTTAGATTTCCCAACAAAAGAACAGTTGTTATTCCTAGCATGGACTACCTTGATAAATCGGAAATAAAAATATGCGATAGATAATTTTGTTTTCATGTTTTACGATTTTAGTTCACTTTTTGTTTAACTTGTTGTGGTAAATCTCACATGCAATTTTAACAAAAGTTTGCTTGAACATAAAGAAGTACAATTTACATCACATTAAACAAAGATTAAACAGATGATAAAAATATGGATACCAGTTGCTCAACAGCATAATTGTGTTGGTTAGTTACCAAAGGGATATTGCGGTATGAATTCCTCAGAAGATATCTCACCGAATTTCTCCAAGAATTCCTACAGGTGTTCCGCTAGAAATTTCTCCAGGGATTTCTTCAAGACTTATTCTGAGGATATCTTTGGGGATTCGCGCAGTGATTTCTCAATAAATTTATTCAGAGATTTATCAAGGAATTTTCTAGCGATTTTCTGTAGGGTTTCTACTAAGACTAGGAGGACTTTTCTGTTACTGGCGTACAATCAATAAACACATCGAAAAATGAGTAAATATGTATTCATAGACCATTGTTTGTGGTTTGAACCAAGAATTCAGGTAGGACTTTAGGAGCCTATTACGACAAGTGCTGAGAAAAAACTTCGAAAAGTTGTTTATTTTGAAATCGCAAAGTAATGGAACAAGTTTATTTACTCAAAAGATAGAATATTTTCGAAACTATTTTGGAGCTTACAGCCGTTGTATAAAGTACTTTAAGAGAGTTAAATAATCGAGGGGGTGCCAACTTTTTCGTGTACGAAATACAGATACTGTGGCAGCTTTATACTTATGTCACTTTTTGTTGGTTCTTAACACCGGTAATTCAATTAATGTTGGATGGTGCAAAAGGAATTATGATCCACAACAAATTAGTGATTGGAATTAGGCTGACACAAATTTAGATTTTCTCTTGTTTCACCTAATCCAGTACCCAGTAATTCTGTAATTACATATACAATAGATACGTAGTGTGGATGTGTACATCTAATTCATCAAAAAGGGGTGCAGTTTGTGAAAAAGATAACCTCAGAATTTCGAGTTGACTTGAATTCAGGTTAGTCACTACGTCTTCGAGTCTTCTCGTAGCGTAGCGGCAACGCGCCTGTCTAGTGAGTAGGAGTCGTGAGTTCGAGTCTCACCGAGTGGACGAGTAACTTTTTCGCAAATCTCACCTCAATTTGTCCATTTCATGCTCACGCCAGTATTTGTAAAGTCTAGCTTTTGGAATTAAGTAAAACTTCCATTCGGCTGATTAAGGCGAAACTGGAAGCATTTTCTCATTTTTTCGGTTTTTGATTTTTTATTAAATAACGACGCAATATTTTCATAATCGGTTTTCGTACACATGTAGAGTATGGATCAAGATATCTTCTGAATTTTTAGTGGAAAATGTTTTCCATTTTTGCAGAAACTATGTTTATGTGAAATTTTGTTCAAAAATGGTTTCTGCAAAAACGAAAAACATTTTCCACTACAAAAAAAAAATCAGGATACCTTGATCCATACTCTACATGTGATGATGATGATGATGATGTTGATGATGATGATGATGATGATGATGATGATGATGATGATGATGATGATGATGATGATGATGATGATGATGATGATGATGATGATGATGATGATGATGATGATGATGATGATGACTAAGTGTACCCATCACCAGCGCAAGGATTATCTATGGCTGCAGAATCATTCCGGAAGGGAATTATCTACCTGATGGTTTGTTGTAGCAGAGTGAGTTCCTCTTGTGATTTTTACAGGCATTTAAAAAAACTCTTCAAATTCCACTTCAAATTTTCTCAAAAATGCCTTATGGGTTTTCTCCAGGAAATCTTCATGTCGTTTTTCCAGTAATACCTCTTGGAATTTATCTAAAAATACTTTTGGGATTACCTCTTGTTGGGATTCCTCGACAGCATCCACTGCTGTCACTTCTCTATGGATTCCTCCAGAAATTCACCCAGAATTGTTGTCCAGAAATTCCTTCAGAATTTCTCTAGGGATTCTTCCAAGAATGCCTCTAGGGATTCTTCCTGGAATTCCTCTTCGTTTCCTTTGATAATTCATGTTGAAATTGCTCCTGGAATGCTGATGGAATTTCTCCAGGAATTCGTGGTGGGAGTTCTCTAGGAAGTATTTCTAATTTCTAGAGGAATCTTTGAATTATCAACGGAATAATCCCAGCAGAAATTTCTTGCAGAATCTCATCAGGCATTTCTTAAGGAATTCTAAGAGATTAATTCGGCGATTCTTGTAGGGATGACTGGGGCTCCTCCAAAAATACCTGCTAGGATTGCTCAAGGATTTCTTCTTGGGATTCTTATCCAGGGATTCCTACTGGAATTCCTTTTGCAATACATCTAGTAAACAGCAGGGAACGATGAGATGTTTAGTTCGTTTGTGCTGACTGCCCCTATGCGTTAAAATGGCCACGTAGAATCGAAATCCGGAACATCCGGAACCGGTTCTGTAGCGGCGGCATGTTCATAGCACAGAGCGACCATTTTATGGTCAAATTCAAAATTTTACAATACACATTTCAGAACGAAAATATGCGTAAGATGCAATGGAATTGCCGAAAAATATCCTCGAAGCAAGGCGTTTTTCAATACCCAGAAAGGAGGATGGGGTCTGGGGGATGCCACACCCAGATATTGGAAGACCAACTAATCGCATTCAATTTAAGGACAAACGTCTTGAAATCCCACTTGTACAGTGCATCAGAACTTCAGACGCACAAATTTCAAGAAGCAAGCTTTAAACAACACACACTTAAAAAATCTGAAATTTGCACGAGACAGAACCATTAAAGAAGGTAAACATTTTCAAGACTGAATCACAAATTAGACTAAATTTTACGCGCATCATGTAAGTACTGGTTGGTTGCATTAGATGTCAGCAAATCCACTTCACCAGAAACGTAGAATTAGTATCATATTTATCAGCCATCTTCTAACTCGGTGAAACACCCGAGAGGTACGAGATGTGACTCACAATAAGCAGATCCGAAGTTCGAATCCAGGCATGTCACTATTTTACTTTTATATGTTTTATCATCAGATCGGTTCTAGCGATTGCTAGACGCTAAGAAAATATTAGTCTTGGAAGACGTACATGTTTTGACCTCTAAATTTCCATGTTTTGACCTCTAAATTTGTGTGATTGAAGACGCTCGTAAGTCAGGTTCAGGAGACCCAAAATTACATGATTTTTTCTAGGTGTGCAAGTGAGTTCTATTATTTTTTTTCTTGCTCACTTGTAAACTTAAAATAAGAAGATCAGGTGCGCTGGTTTTGTTTACGAAGAGATTTGTGCGCTTGAAATCGTGAGTAGTCGAGTAGGCGGCCATTTTGGGATTCTAACAAGTCTGTTCTTATTTTTATTTTTTTGATTGTATGGTCTCTGAGTAGTAGCTGTTGCAAATGAAGTAGTTCGCCTAGGGCTTCTAAGGGTTAATTCTGCCCTGTTTTACTTATTCTTTGACAGATACGCTTATTTCGAGTACCACTTGTAATCTTCCTCAGTGTCAGTTATCCACTTCTAACTGAATAACTGACATTGAGGAAGATTACGCGTGGTAATCGATATACGCGTATCTGCCAAAGGATATGCAAAATAAATAAAAGGTACAAAACTGATTACACTCATTCGAAAAAAAAATGTGTTAATATTTGTTTTATGTTTTTTTTGCGAAAAAGTGCACACAAAAAATTCTATTTTCCCACCAATTTGGCATCTCCCAAATCCTTGCTTAAAGTATTTGATTTTACATCCCGTATTTACCACGTTTGCTTTTTCTAACGCATAATCGTCAACTTGAGCCACAATAAAAAAAAAACTAAGGGTGAAAGATCAAAGAATTTCACTTCCCATGCAATATGCATTATTTCCTCTACCATGATTGCATAGAAATCAATTCAGCACTCATTTTCCACGCCGACTTTTTTCTTCGATTTTCATGTATAGCTGGGCTGGTCTGCCTACACCGAATCCAAGGGTTAAACTGAAGAAGCATTCTAGTACTTTTTTTTCCTCCCGGAAAGGGGTTGCCATGTAAATGTACGCCGCACTCAAGTACCCGTGAAAAAATGAGGTGTCGAATGGCTTCATTTCCAGTTACGTATCTACTAGCAGGTGCACGCTACAGTTCCGGTTCCATTGGAATAGTTGATCCCGAATCGCAGTTGCGGACAAGGTGGTAACAATGAATGAAGGTAGTTCCTGACCAAACGGGCATGACCTTGTTAATTAGCAAATTTTACCGAAGCGTTTAATTATTCATGGAAATTGTTGCATTTTACGGCTGCTTTGTGCGGGTGGAAACACACTATTAGTTTCACCTTTTTTTTGCCAAAGCGAATGTTGCTCTAGCGCCGGCAAAAACGGCGTTACAAAAGGATTTTAAATTAATTTCACTCCCATTTGAACGTATGCGGCGAGTGTACATTGTAAAAACGGGCAGAGATTGTAATCCCTACCCCGGAACCAACCGCGTCGACAACAATCCCCCTTCGCAATCAACACCGGGGCCGTCTTCGTCTCTCATCCTCTGCTCTGCTCTATTGCGATGGATTTGCCTTGCCTAGTATAGAGCAGTCCTCGTCGTCACCAGAGCCTATAATTACGAAATACACTCGTACTTTGCTTTGATGTCCGTGTTACTGAGAAACCCTTATTGCTTTCATAATGAATGAATGCGGAAAATGTGGTACGGGTGCCTACCGCCGGGCGAGGATTTCGTCCTGTGAGTATGAGCTGAGCTGAGCAGCAGATGGGTTTGAGCTGAAGGGTTGTGTGACGAATATCAATCCTTGCGGGATATGAAATCGATCTATGATCATCATTTTCAAATGTCTGTCACAATTTTCAGTAGAATTTGTCTAATTTTGTTATATTTCGCTATGAACTATTGAAAAAAAAATAATATTGCAAAAGTAAAATTCTATGGAGTTCTATCCTACGACTTTAACATTTACAGACAAACAGACGTAACACTCTAATAAATCTCATCGTACAGCGATTTACCGGAATAGCTAGAAATTTGATAGTTGGCCAACTGTTCAATGTCATCCGTGGCGCTCGCATCGTTTTGCTCGAGTTTAACGCTTGCTGACTATCGCCACTTACTTCATGAATGGCCAAACTCAATCCTTTTAGTATTTAGCGAATACGTTTCCGTGATTATGCTTTGAATCGTGAAATGTTCGAAGTGTTACGTCTGTTTGTGTTACCATCTTAACTTCATATTTGAGAGTTTCTAATTTTATGAAGTCAATATCGCCGGCCACGTCCTTACGGTCATTGATGAAGGGTAGGGATGTTAGTGTTTCTGGAGATAGATTGTACTGCCCTCACTCGCATAACAGTCCCATATGAATAGGAAACCCAGCAAAGATGAGACAGTTATGCGAGTGGAGGCAGTATACTACTGCATCTACACGGTTGTCACGGGAAGAAGTTTTTGCTAGTGATGGGGGATGGAATCAGGATTTTTGTAAGTAATGCGATTCATTTTACATGTAACTTAATTTTAAATACAGTGGTGACTCGAATATTTGAGGATGATGTCTTTTGGCGTCATTACAAATTACTCTACGAAAAAATCTCACATTATATCTTCTTCTTCTTCTCGTGTTACATATGACAATAATATACAAATTTTGTAAAGTAACTCATATATGTGCCTAGCTAGCACTAGTTCGATAGTAGTGTAAAGAACTAGCATTATCATCAAAATTCAAGAAAATAAAAAAGATAATAAAACTTTCCAACACATGTCTTTGTTGCCCTTTACATACACAATTAGAAAAAATGACGGATTACGGTAAAATTTTACCGTAATCTCAACAGCTGAACTTACGGTAAAAGTTTCGGTGATTTTTCAAACCACCGAACGTATTGCGAAGCTCAGGAAAATGCATCTGTCAAAATTACCGGAACGTTCGGTACTTTTTACAAATTTATCGTAAAAATCGCAGAACGTTCGGTATGTTTGTTTACAAATGAATTCTCAATATCACTGAACGTACGGTAAATTTTACAAATTTACGGCGTTTTTATGCGAGCACAAAAAACAATATTTTCATAAAAAACGTCGATGATGGGATTGAATACATGACCTTCTGATCAGGAACCACACTTGCTGCCACTGTACAAGAGAGTCTTGCTTGGAGATGATGCGCAAATTCTAATAGAACTGATGCTCGAAGCTGCCAGCGTGGCTGTCAAACGCATTTTACAGTAGTACGGTAAAATAGTTCCATCACCGATCTGTTCGGAAAAATATTCACAGGTCTCCTGTAAATTTGTCTGATTTCACCGGTTCTTCGGTGATTTCTTAGATTTCACCGATTTTCTCCTGCAATTTCATCGATTTTGCCGTAATACTGAGGCTTTCCACGGACCAGCACGAATCCATTTTAATCGATGTTTTTAATTTACTTGATATTTTTGTATACTATTCCTTTTCATGTGAGAAACCATTTTTTCATATCAAAAGTTCATATTTTGTCTCGACTAACTTTCAAATAGGGCCTATGAAAATATGGAACACAAGCAAATAAAAAAATATAACACGGAAACGGCTTGTTCGATCGGAAAGGTGTCTTCAGCAAAGTTGTATGATAATATATGGCGGCTCTCAGAAAAATACACAATGAAAAATTTATTTAGTTTTTCTTCTGAAAAAACTGAATTTTGTTACTAAAAATTAAATATCTCAAAAAGTTATTTTTTTACCTTCGTGTTTTTTTGTGAGAATAAAGTTCATGCTGTTAGCTATCATCTGTAAAATTTTTATAGTGGTAAAAAAATGTACAAAAAAGTTACGGCACTTTGAACATTTTTGGTTGCGTGTTTTTTTAGAGTGCATGACGAATTTCCCGCAAACTAGATTTTGGGGTTGGCAGCACCCTCTCAGATTTCAATGGAATTGTGTAGGTATGAAGACTATGTACTTTAAAGCAACGTTGCATACTTTGTTGTTTTTTTTTTAATATATCTACACTAATATTTGAAAAGGGCTTAAGTTTTTGACTATTTTATTTATACCAATATAACTTAAAAATAACATGACCTGCAAAAAAGTGTGGTATGTGTGACTTTAAGGAATTTGTGTAAACTTTCAAGTAAAAAATTGAAATATTGAAAAAACGATCACGCTAAAAAAAGTAAAAAATAAATTGAAGTCAATTTGGAATACATGCCCATTTGCGAAATTAAATTAATCCTATTTCGGAGAACCAAACCCCACACCAACCAATAAGAATAGAATTCAAAATGGATCAAAGTAATTAAATTTCTATTATCTAAATCTAACCCAACACAAAATGTTTTTTTTTTTTTGAGCCAAACCAATTTTTGGGTATTTTTATACGTGGATTTTCACATATTGATATTGAACATAGCTTTACATGTTTCAATTATAAATCTATCCAATACAAAGAATATAATTTAGGATTCTCTTTTGAACCAGAACACCAGATTTGTTACACAGAAATTCAGAACATCAACCAGAAGTCGAATTTCAACTTAAAAGTTTTCTTATTCATAAGAGAATAAAATAAATACTTTGCATTAGATAGACTTGTGATTTAAACATATGGAGCTATGTTTAATTTAATATCTGTAAAAAACGCCCTGGATAAAATCTTTTGTTTTCTACCGAAGAGAAACACGCAAAATGATGACATGAAGTATTTGTTGTTAGGAACCGTCCATTAAAGACGTAGCATTTTAGAGGAAGTTTATGATATTGCTAGGAGCCTTCTGTTAGGTATAGGAGAAAATACTTTAAGGGGTGATACTCACTTCGTAAGTACTGTGTAAAAAGATAGGCCAAGAAACGGTCAAGAAACGATTTTCTGTCGAAATTTCTTGAGCGGTACTCAGCTGAAACGGAAAAATCGACGAACTTGATGATCAATGATGATGGTGACAAGGGTGGTGATGATTGTGTCGATCAAGCCAGCTGTCAATTTTTCTTTTGGGAAAAATAGCCTGACCAATTATTCCGCAAGGAAAAGTGACGTTTCTCGCTCTGTTCGGATTTTGTGCGAGGTGCGAGATGTAAACAACATAGAGCGGCTGCTGCTGGTGTGAATTTAGATGATGTTTCTGCCGGATTCTAATGCCTACATTTCTATGGAACCATCACCGGAACACTGCGGTTAGCTGTTGCTAGAATGGACCACTGGATGAGACGCCGGAACTTGTTACAAATCATACAAATTGAGTGTGGGGAGCCACTATTTTCAAAATGAAGTGGTGTTGATTAGTGATTAGTACGGGAATTCCTCCGGGAGCTCTTTCTGGCAAACCTCCAAGAGTTCCTCCGGAGTTTCTTTCTGGGATTCTTCCTGATTTTTTTCCGGAAGCTGTTGTGAATTCTTAGCAATTCCTTCAAATATTTCCAGCAGTTTTGGAATTCGCCTAAAAGTTCTTTCTGAGATTTCGTCCTAATTTTTCTTCTAGAATTTCAAAACCAGTATTTGAGTTTGTGATTTTTCCAAGATTTCTATCTGTGATTCCCCAAAAAAAAACCGCAGGGAATTCCTCCTGAAATTCGATTTTACCACGAATTCTTGAGGGGATTCCATCAGGGATTCCTCCAGAGATTCTTCCAGGAATTCCTCCAGAAATTCCTCCAGGAATTCCTCCAGTGATTCCTCCAGGAATACCTCCAGGGATTCCTCCAGGAATTCATCCGAGGATTGCTCCAGTAATTCCTCAAAAAAATCATCCTAGAATTCCTCCGGGCATTCTTTCAGGAATGCCTCCGAAGATTCTTTCTGGAATTCCTCCACGAACTCCTCCAGAGATTGCTTCAGGAACTCCTCCAGGGATTCCACCAGGAATTCCTCCAGGGATTCTTCCAAGAATTTCTCCAGGGATGCCTCCAGGGGTTCCTCCGGGAATTCCTCCAGGAATTCATCCATAGATTCCTACAGGAATTCCTCTGAAAATTCTTCCAAGAATTCCTCTGGGTATTCTTATAATGATTTCTCCTAAGATTCCTCCGGGCATTCTTCCAAGAATTCCTCCGGGGAGTTCCTCGGGGATTCCTACTGAAATTCCTTCAGGGATATCTCCAGGAATTCCTTTCGGGGATTCCTGTAGAAGTTCCCATGTGGGTTTCTCCAGGAATTCCTTCGGAGATTCCTCCAGGAATTCCTTCGGAGATTCATCCAGGAATTCCTTCGGGGATTCCTCCAGGAATTCCTTCGTGACTCCTCCAGGAATTCCTTCGGGGATTTCTCCAGGAGTTCCATCGGTGATTCCTCCAGGAATTCCTTCGGGGATTCATCCAGGAATTCCTCCGGGGATTCCTCCAGGAATTCCTTCGGGGATTCCTCCAGGAATTCCTTCGGGAATTCCTCCAGGAATTCCTTCGGGGATTCCTCCAGGAATTCCTTCGGGGATTCCTCCAGGAATTCCTTCGGGGATTCCTCCAGGAATTCCTTCGGGGATTCCTCCAGGAATTCCTTCGGGGATTCCTCCAGGAATTCCTTCGGGGATTCCTCCAGGAATTCCTTCGGGGATTCCTCCAGGAATTCCTTCGGGGATTCCTCCAGGAATTCCTTCGGGGATTCCTCCAGGAATTCCTTCGGAGATTCCTCCAGGAATTCCTTCGGGGGTTCCTTCAGGAATTCCTTCGGGGATTCCTCCGAGAATTCGTTCAGGAATTCATCCAGGAATTCTTCCAGCAATTCCTCCAGGAATTCTTCCAGCAATTTCTCCAGGAATTCATCCAGCAATTCCTCCAGGAATTCATCCAGGAATTCCTCAAGGAATTCTTCCAGGAGTTCCTCCAGGAATTCTTTCAGGAGTTCCTCCAGGAATTCTTTCAGGAGTTCCCCCAGGAATTCTTCCAGGAGTTTCTCCAGAAATTCTTCCAGGAGTTCCTCCAGGAATTCTTCCCGGAGTTCCTCCAGGAATTCTTCCCGGAGTTCCTCCAGGAATTCTTCCAAGAATTCCTCCAGGAGTTCTTCCAGGAATTCATCCAGGAATTCATCCAGGAATTCTTCCAGGAATTCTTCCAGGAATTTCTCCAGGAATTCTTCCAGGAATTCCTCCAGGAATTCCTTCGGGGATTCTTCCAGGAATTCCTTCGGAGATTCCTCCAGGAATTCCTTCGGGGGTTCGTTCAGGAATTCCTTCGGGGGTTCCTTCAGGAATTCCTCCAGGAATTCTTCCAGGAATTCCTCCAGGAATTCTTCCAGGAATTCCTCCAGGAATTCTTCCAGGAATTCCTCCAGGAATTCTTCCAGGAATTCCTCCAGGAATTCTTCCAGGAATTCCTCCAGGAATTCTTCCAGGAATTCCTCCAGGAATTCCTCCAGGAATTCCTCCAGGAATTCCTCCAGGAATTCCTCCAGGAATTCCTCCAGGAATTCCTCCAGGAATTCCTCCAGGAATTCCTCCAGGAATTCCTCCAGGAATTCCTCCAGGAATTCCTCCAGGAATTCCTCCAGGAATTCCTCCAGGAATTCCTCCAGGAATTCCTCCAGGAATTCCTCCAGGAATTCCTCCAGGAATTCCTCCAGGAATTCCTCCAGGAATTCCTCCAGGAATTCCTCCAGGAATTCCTCCAGGAATTCCTCCAGGAATTCTTCCAGGAATTCTTCCAGGAATTCTTCCAGGAATTCCTCCAGGAATTCTTCCAGGAATTCCTCCAGGAATTCTTCCAGGAATTCCTCCAGGAATTCCTCCAGGAATCCTTCCAGGAATTCCTCCAGGAATTCTTCCAGGAATTCCTCCAGGAATTCTTCCAGGAATTCCTCTAGGAATTCTTCCAAGAATTCCTCCAGGAGTTCTTCCAGGAATTCATCCAGGAATTCTTCCAGGAATTTCTCCAGGAATTCTTCCAGGAATTTTTCCAGGAATTCTTCCAGGAATTCCTCCAGGAATTCCTTCGGGGATTCTTCCAGGAATTCCTTCGAAGATTCCTCCAGGAATTCCTTCGGGGGTTCCTTCAGGAATTCCTTCGGGGGTTCCTTCAGGAATTCCTTCGGGGGTTCCTTCAGGAATTCCTTCGGGGGTTCCTTCAGGAATTCCTTCGGGGATTCCTCCAGGAATTCCTCCAGGAATTCTTCCAGGAATTCCTCCAGGAATTCTTCCAGGAATTCCTCCAGGAATTCTTCCAGGAATTCCTCCAGGAATTCTTCCAGGAATTCCTCCAGGAATTCTTCCAGGAATTCCTCCAGGAATTCTTCCAGGAATTCCTCCAGGAATTCTTCCAGGAATTCCTCCAGGAATTCTTCCAGGAATTCCTCCAGGAATTCTTCCAGGAATTCCTCCAGGAATTCTTCCAGGAATTCCTCCAGGAATTCTTCCAGGAATTCCTCCAGGAATTCTTCCAGGAATTCCTCCAGGAATTCTTCCAGGAATTCCTGGAAGAATTCTTCCAGGAATTCCTCCAGGAATTCTTCCAGGAATTCCTCCAGGAATTCTTCCAGGAATTCCTCCAGGAATTCTTCCAGGAATTCCTCCAGGAATTCTTCCAGGAATTCTTCCAGGAATTCATCCAGGAATTCTTCCAGCAATTCCTCCAGGATTTCATCCAGCAATTCCTCCAGGAATTCATCCAGGAATTCCTCAAGGAATTCTTCCAGGAATTCTTCCAGGAAATCCTCCAGGAATTCTTCCAGGAGTTCCTCCAGGAATTCTTCCAGGAGCTCCTTCAGGAATTCTTCCAGGAATTCCTCCAAGAATTCCTCCAGGAATTCTTCCAGGAATTCCTCCAGGAATTCTTCCAGGAATTCCTCCAGGAATTCCTCCGGGGATTCCTCCAGGAATTTCTCTGGGGATTCCTCCAGGAATTCCTCCGGGGATTCCTCCAGGAATTCCTCCGGGGATTCCTCCAGGAATTCCTCCGGGGAATCCTCCAGGAATTCCTCCGGGGATTCCTCCAGAAATTCCTCCGGGGATTCCTCCAGGAATTCCTCCGGGGATTCCTCCAGGAATTCCTCCGGGGATTCCTCCAGGAATTCCTCCGGGGATTCCTCCAGGAACTCCTCCGGGGAGATCTCCAGGGATTCCTCCAGGAATTCCTCCGGGGATTCCTCCAGGAATTCCTCCGGGGATTCCTCCAGGAATTCCTCCGGGGATTCCTCCAGGAATTCCTCCGGGGATTCCTCCAGGAATTCCTCCGGGGATTCCTCCAGGAATTCCTCCGGGGATTCCTCCAGGAATTCCTCCGGGGATTCCTCCAGGAATTCCTCCGGGGATTCCTCCAGGAATTCCTCCGGGGATTCCTCCAGGAATTCCTCCGGGGATTCCTCCAGGAATTCTTCCGGGGATTCCTCCAGGAATTCCTCCGGGGATTCCTCCAGGAATTCTTCCGGGGATTCCTCCAGGAATTCCTCCGGGGATTCCTCCAGGAATTCCTCCGGGGATTCCTCCAGGAATTCCTCCGGGGATTCCTCCAGGAATTCCTCCGGGGATTCCTCCAGGAATTCCTCCGGGGATTCCTCCAGGAATTCCTCCGGGGATTCCTTCAGGAATTCCTCCGGGGATTCCTCCAGGAATTCCTCCGGGGATTCCTCCAGGAATTCCTCCGGGGATTCCTCCAGGAATTCCTCCGGGGATTCCTCCAGGAATTCCTCCGGGGATTCCTCCAGGAATTCCTCCGGGGATTCCTCCAGGAATTCCTCCGGGGATTCCTCCAGGAATTCCTCCGGGGATTCCTCCAGGAATTCCTCCGGGGATTCCTCCAGGAATTCCTCCGGGGATTCCTCCAGGAATTCCTCCGGGGATTCCTCCAGGAATTCCTCCGGGGATTCCTCCAGGAATTCCTCCGGGGATTCCTCCAGGAATTCCTCCGGGGATTCCTCCAGGAATTCCTCCGGGGATTCCTCCAGGAATTCCTCCGGGGATTCCTCCAGGAATTCCTCCGGGGATTCCTCCAGGAATTCCTCCGGGGATTCCTCCAGGAATTCCTCCGGGGATTCCTCCAGGAATTCCTCCGGGGATTCCTCCAGGAATTCCTCCGGGGATTCCTCCAGGAATTCCTCCGGGGATTCCTCCAGGAATTCCTCCGGGGATTCCTACAGGAATTCCTCCGGGGATTCCTCCAGGAATTCCTCCGGGGATTCCTCCAGGAATTCTTCCGGGGATTCCTCCAGGAATTCCTCCGGGGATTCCTCCAGGAATTCCTCCGGGGATTCCTCCAGGAATTCCTCCGGGGATTCCTCCAGGAATTCCTCCGGGGATTCCTCCAGGAATTCCTCCGGGGATTCCTCCAGGAATTCCTCCGGGGATTCCTCCAGGAATTCCTCCGGGGATTCCTCCAGGAATTCCTCCGGGGATTCCTCCAGGAATTCCTCCGGGGATTCCTCCAGGAATTCCTCCGGGGATTCCTCCAGGAATTCCTCCGGGGATTCCTCCAGGGATTCCTCCAGGAATTCCTCCGGGGATTCCTCCAGGAATTCCTCCGGGGATTCCTCCAGGAATTTCTCCGGGGATTCCTCCAGGAATTCTTCCAGGGATTCCTCCAAGGATTTCTTAGGTAGTTCCTCCATGAATTCCTTTAGGAATTTCACCACGATTTCTTCCGGTAATTTCTCCAGGAATTCCTTCGAGAATTCCTCCAGGGATCCCTCCATGAATTCCTGCAGGGTTTCTCTCAAGAATTTATTCGGGGATTCCTCCAAGTAATTTCTCCATGAATTCATTTGGGAATTTCACCAGGAATTCTTTCGGGAATTTCTCCAGGAATTCCTCCAGAGATTCCTCCAGGAGTTCCTCCAGAAATTTCTCCAGGAATTCCTCCAGGGATTTCCCCCAGGATTCCTCCCGGAATTTCTCCAGAGATCCTTCCAAGAATTCCTCCAAGTATTCCTCCAGGGATTTGTCCAGGATTTCCTTTAGAGATTTCTCTAGGAATTCTTCTAGGGATTTCTCCAGGAATTTCTCCAGGGATTTCTCCAGGAATTCTTCTAGAGATTTCTCCAGGAATTCCTCTACGGATTTCTCCAGGAATTCCTCTAGAGATTTCTCCAGGAATTTCTTTTGGGTTTTTTCCAGGAATTCCTCTAGGGATTTCTTCAGGAATTCCTCTAGAGATTTCTCCAGGAATTCCTAAAGAAATCCCTCATGGAATTCCTCGAGGAAGTCTTCCAGAAATTCTTTCCGGAATTTCTCCAGGGAATTCTCCCTTAATTCTTCCAGGGATTTGTCAAAGAATTCCTCTAGGGATTCTTCAAGAGATTCCTCCAGGTATTCCATAAGAAATCCCTCATGGGATTCTTGCAGGAACTCCTCAAGGGATTCCTCCCGGAATTCATCCAGGGATTCCTTAGGAATTTCTCCGGGGATTCTCAAGGGAATACCTCCAAGGATTTTTCCAGGATTATTCCTCCAGAGATTCCTTAAAGGATCCTTAATAGGATTCTCTCGGGAAGTTTTCCAGGGAATTCTCCAGAAATTCCTCAAGGGAATCATCTATCAATTCCTTCAGGAATTTATCCTGGTATTTCTCTTGGGATTCCTCAGGGCTGGATCTAAGGGGGCCGGGCCCCACATCCGGGCCTCCACAATCCTTAATCCTGGCCTGAATTCTACCAGGACTTCTGCCTGATATTCCTCCATGATTTCTGCGTGGATTTTTTCCAGTTTGTTATCCTGGCATTCCAAACTATTTCTGAAGAAATCCCGAAAAGAGTACCTAAAGAAATCCAGAAAGAAATTTCTTTAAAAACGCCAGAATCAATTTCTGGAGAAATCCCAGAAGCGATTTCTGCAGAAATCCCAAAAAGAATTCCAGAAAACGTCCTGGAAGAGATTTCTGGAAGAATCCCCGAAAGAATTTCTGGAACAATCCCCGCAGGAATTCCTGGAGGATTCGCAGAAGGAATTTCTGGAGGATTCCCAGAAGACATTACTTGAGATACTTCCGATGGAATTCCCTGAACAACGGAAGAATTATTTGAGGCGTCTCCAAAGAAATTCGGTGAGAAATCCCGAAAGGAATTCCTGGAGGAATACCCGAAGGAATTCCTGGAGGAATACCCGAAGGAATTCCTGGACGAATCTCCGAAGAAATTGGATTTTGAGAAATTCGTTGAGAAATCCCTAAAGGAATTCCTGGGGGAATACTCGAAGAAATTCCTGGAGGAGTCTCCGGAGGAATTCCTGGAGGAAACCCCGGAGGAATCTCCGATGGAATTCCCGGAAGAATCTCCGATGCAATTTTCGGAGGAATCTCCGAAGGGATCCTGGAAGAATTTCTGAAGGCATCCCCGGAAGAATTTCTGAAGGAATCCCCGGAAGAAGTCCTGGAGGAATCCTAGAAGGTTTCTATAGATGAATCTCTGGAAAAAACCCCGGAGGAATCTCCGATGGAATTCCTGGAGGAATCCCCGGAGAAATACCTGGAGGATGCTGGATAAATTCCTGGAGGAATTGCTGGAAGAATTCCTGGATGAATTCCTGAACGATTTCCCGGAGGAATTCCTGGAGGAATCCCCGAAAGGAATTCCTGAAGGAAACCCCGAAGGAATTCCTCAAGGAATTCTTCCAGGAGTTCCTCCAGGAATTTTTCCAGGAATTCCTCCAGTAATTCTTCCAGAAATTCCTCCAGGAATTCCTCCAGGAATTCCTTCGGGGATTCCTCCAGAAATTCCTTCGGAGATTTTTCCAGGAATTCCTTCGGGGTTTCCTTCAGGATTTCCTTTCGGGGATTCCTCCAGGAATTCCTCCGGGAAATCGTTCAGGAATTCATCCAGGAATTCTTCCAGCAATTCCTCCAGGAATTTATCCAGCAATTCCTCCAGGAATTCCTCAAGGAATTCTTCCAGGAATTCTTCCAGCAGTTCCTCCAGGAATTCTTTCAGGAATTCCTCCGGGGATTCCTCCAGGTATTTCTCCGGGGATTCCTCCAGGAATTCCATCGGAGATTCCTCCGGGGTTTCTTCCAGAGATTCATCTATAGAAACCTTCTAGGATTCCTCCAGGACTTCTTCCGGGGATTCCTTCAGAAATTCTTCCGGGGATGCCTTCAGAAATTCTTCCAGGATCCCTTCGGAGATTCCTCCGAAAATTGCATCGGAGATTCTTCCGGGAATTCCATCGGAGATTCCTCCGGGGTTTCCTCCAGGAATTCCTCCGGAGACTCCTCCAGGAATTTCTTCGAGTATTCCCCCAGGAATTCGTATAGGGATTTCTCAACGAATTTCTCAAAATCCAATTTCTTCGGAGATTCGTCCAGGAATTCCTTCGGGTATTCCTCCAGGAATTCCTTTCGGGATTTCTCACCGAATTTCTTTGGAGACGCCTCAAATAATTCTTCCGTTGTTCAGGGAATTCCATCGGAAGTATCTCAAGTAATTTCTTCTGGGAATCCTCCAGAAATTCCTTCTGCGAATCCTCCAGGAATTCCTGCGTGGATTGTTCCAGAAATTCTTTCGGGGATTCTTCCAGAAATCTCTTCCAGGATGTTTTCTGGAATTCCTTTTGGGATTTCTGCAGAAATCGCTTCTGGGATTTCTCCAGAAATTGCTTCTGGCGTTTTCAAAGAAATTTTCTTCTGGATTTCTTTAGGTACTCCTTTCGGGATTTCTTCAGAAATTTCTTCAAGGATTTCCATCGGTGAATTTTACAAATAGTTTGGAATGCCAGGATAACAAACTGGAAAAAATCCACGCAGAAATCATGGAGGAATATCAGGCAGAAGTCCTGGTAGAATTCAGGCCAGGATTAAGGATTGTGGAGGCCCGGATGTGGGGCCCGGCCCCCTTAGATCCAGCCCTGAGGAATCCCAAGAGAAATACCAGGATAAATTCCTGAAGGAATTGATAGATGATTCCCTTGAGGAATTTCTGGAGAATTCCCTGGAAAACTTCCCGAGAGAATCCCATTAAGGATTCTTTAAGGAATCTCTGGAGGAATAATCCTGGAAAAATCCTTGGAGGTATTCCCTTGAGAATCCCCGGAGAAATTCCTAAGGAATCCCTGGAGGAATTCCGGGAGGAATCCCTTGAGGACTTCCTGCAAGAATCCCATGAGGGATTTCTTATGGAATACCTGGAGGAATCTCTTGAAGAATCCCTAGAGGAATTCTTTGACAAATCCCTGGAAGAATTAAGGAAGGAATCCCCGAATAAATTCTTGGGAGAAACCCTGCAGGAATTCATGGAGGGATCCCTGGAGGAATTCTCGAAGGAATTTCTGGAGAAATTACCGGAAGAAATCGTGGTGAAATTCCTAAAGGAATTCATGGAGGAACTACCTAAGGAATCCTTGGAGGAATCCCTGGAGGAATTCCTGGAGGAATCCCTGGAGGAATCCCTGGAAGAATTCCTGGAGGAATCCCTGGAGAAATTCCTGGGAGAATCCCTGGAGGAATTCCTGGAGGAATCCCTGGAGGAATCCCCGGAGGAATTCCTGGAGGAATCCCCGGAGGAATTCCTGGAGGAATCCCCGGAGGAATTCCTGGAGGAATCCCCGGAGGAATTCCTGGAGGAATCCCCGGAGGAATTCCTGGAGGAATCCCCGGAGGAATTCCTGGAGGAATCCCCGGAGGAATTCCTGGAGGAATCCCCGGAGGAATTCCTGGAGGAATCCCCGGAGGAATTCCTGGAGGAATCCCCGGAGGAATTCCTGGAGGAATCCCCGGAGGAATTCCTGGAGGAATCCCCGGAGGAATTCCTGGAGGAATCCCCGGAGGAATTCCTGGAGGAATCCCCGGAGGAATTCCTGGAGGAATCCCCGGAGGAATTCCTGGAGGAATCCCCGGAGGAATTCCTGGAGGAATCCCCGGAGGAATTCCTGGAGGAATCCCCGGAGGAATTCCTGGAGGAATCCCCGGAGGAATTCCTGGAGGAATCCCCGGAGGAATTCCTGGAGGAATCCCCGGAGGAATTCCTGGAGGAATCCCCGGAGGAATTCCTGGAGGAATCCCCGGAGGAATTCCTGGAGGAATCCCCGGAGGAATTCCTGGAGGAATCCCCGGAGGAATTCCTGGAGGAATCCCCGGAGGAATTCCTGGAGGAATCCCCGGAGGAATTCCTGGAGGAATCCCCGGAGGAATTCCTGGAGGAATCCCCGGAGGAATTCCTGGAGGAATCCCCGGAGGAATTCCTGGAGGAATCCCCGGAGGAATTCCTGGAGGAATCCCCGGAGGAATTCCTGGAGGAATCCCCGGAGGAATTCCTGGAGGAATCCCCGGAGGAATTCCTGGAGGAATCCCCGGAGGAATTCCTGGAGGAATCCCCGGAGGAATTCCTGAAGGAATCCCCGGAGGAATTCCTGAAGGAATCCCCGGAGGAATTCCTGAAGGAATCCCCGGAGGAATTCCTGAAGGAATCCCCGGAGGAATTCCTGAAGGAATCCCCGGAGGAATTCCTGAAGGAATCCCCGGAGGAATTCCTGAAGGAATCCCCGGAGGAATTCCTGAAGGAATCCTCGGAGGAATTCCTGAAGGAATCCCCGGAGGAATTTCTGGAGGAATCCCCGGAGGAATTCCTGGAGGAATCCCCGGAGGAATTCCTGGAGGAATCCCCGGAGGAATTCCTGGAGGAATCCACGGAGGAATTCCTGGAGGAATCCCCGGAGGAATTCCTGGAGGAATCCCCGGAGGAATTCCTGGAGGAATCCCCGGAGGAATTCCTGGAGGAATCCCCGGAGGAATTCCTGGAGGAATCCCCGGAGGAATTCCTGGAGGAATCCCCGGAGGAATTCCTGGAGGAATCCCCGGAGGAATTCCTGGAGGAATCCCCGGAGGAATTCCTGGAGGAATCCCCGGAGGAATTCCTGGAGGAATCCCCGGAGGAATTCCTGGAGGAATCCCCGGAGGAATTCCTGGAGGAATCCCCGGAGGAATTCCTGGAGGAATCCCCGGAGGAATTCCTGGAGGAATCCCCGGAGGAATTCCTGGAGGAATCCCCGGAGGAATTCCTGGAGGAATCCCCGGAGGAATTCCTGGAGGAATCCCCGGAGGAATTCCTGGAGGAATCCCCGGAGGAATTCCTGGAGGAATCCCCGAAGGAATTCCTGGAGGAATCCCCGGAGGAATTCCTGGAGGAATCCCCGGAGGAATTCCTGGAGGAATCCCCGGAGGAATTCCTGGAGGAATCCCCGGAGGAATTCCTGGAGGAATCCCCGGAGGAATTCCTGGAGGAATCCCCGGAGGAATTCCTGGAGGAATCCCCGGAGGAATTCCTGGAGGAATCCCCGGAGGAATTCCTGGAGGAATCCCCGGAGGAATTCCTGGAGGAATCCCTGGAGGAATCCCCGGAGGAATTCCTGGAGGAATCCCCGGAGGAATTCCTGGAGGAATCCCCGGAGGAATTCCTGGAGGAATCCCCGGAGGAATTCCTGGAGGAATCCCCGGAGGAATTCCTGGAGGAATTCCCGGAGGAATTCCTGGAGGAATTCCCGGAGGAATTCCTGGAGGAATTCCCGGAGGAATTCCTGGAGGAATTCCCGGAGGAATTCCTGGAGGAATTCCCGGAGGAATTCCTGGAGGAATTCCCGGAGGAATTCCTGGAGGAATTCCCGGAGGAATTCCTGGAGGAATTCCCGGAGGAATTCCTGGAGGAATTCCCGGAGGAATTCCTGGAGGAATTCCCGGAGGAATTCCTGGAGGAATTCCCGGAGGAATTCCTGGAGGAATTCCCGGAGGAATTCCTGGAGGAATTCCCGGAGGAATTCCTGGAGGAATTCCCGGAGGAATTCCTGGAGGAATTCCCGGAGGAATTCCTGGAGGAATTCCCGGAGGAATTCCTGGAGGAATTCCCGGAGGAATTCCTGGAGGAATTCCCGGAGGAATTCCTGGAGGAATTCCCGGAGGAATTCCTGGAGGAATTCCCGGAGGAATTCCTGGAGGAATTCCCGGAGGAATTCCTGGAGGAATTCCCGGAGGAATTCCTGGAGGAATTCCCGGAGGAATTCCTGGAGGAATTCCCGGAGGAATTCCTGGAGGAATTCCCGGAGGAATTCCTGGAGGAATCCCCGGAGGAATTCCTGGAGGAATCCCCGGAGGAATTTCTGGAGGAATCCCCGGAGGAATTCCTGGAGGAATCCCCGGAGGAATTCCTGGAGGAATCCCCGGAGGAATTCCTGGAGGAATCCCCGGAGGAATTCCTGGAGGAATCCCCGGAGGAATTCCTAGAGAAATCCCCGGAGGAATTCCTGGAGGAATCCTGGAAGAATTTCTGAAGGCATCCCCGGAGCAATTTCTGAAGGAATCCCCGGAAAAAGTCTTGGAGGAATCCTAGAAGGCTTCCATGGATGAATCTCTGGAAGAAACCCCGGAGGAATCTCCGATGGAATTCCTGAAGGAATCTCCGGAGAGGAATTCACGGATGAATCTCCGAAGGAATTCACAGATGAATCGCCGAAGGAATTCCTGGAGGAATCTCCGAAGGAATCCTTGGAGAAATTCCTGAAGGAATCCCCGGAAGAATCCCAGGAGGAATCTCAGAAGGATTTCATGGATGAATCCCCGGGGAATTCCTGGAGGAATCACCGATGAAATTCCTGGAGGAATTTCTGAAGGAGTCTTCAGATATATTTCTGAAAGAATCCTCGGAGGAATTCCCGGAAGAACCCCTGGAGGAAGTTTAGAAGGATTTTAAGGATAAATCCCCGGAAGAATTCCTGGAGTTATTTTTGCACAAATTGCTGGAGGAATCACTGAAGGAATTTCTGGGAAGAATCCTCTACGGAATTCCTGGAGGGATCCCTGGAGGAGGCTCCGGTGGATTTTCCGAATACCCGAAGTAATTCCTTTTCGAATTCAAAATCACATTTTTCCAGCAGCACGATATTTTCTAAAACAAATCGTGTCTGGTTGCAGCAAACAGCCAGTTGGCCCGCTCAGAATATCACCGGTCAAATAGAGCTGGAGCGTTTCGAATTGCTGGTCAATCTTCCAGTTTGCTGTGGACCAGATCAGTAGATTCATGCCTGCTCCTGGGAGGGGAGTTCGCTTGTTCTTGCCGATTGTCCCGGTTCCATTCCAAGTCAGTCAGATTGGTAAACAAAGAGTTTCGTCGATTTTTTTTCTTTTTTCTCTCTCAAGATCGACTGTCAAAATTACTTTGGTAAAAATGCACTTTTTTCCTTGACCTCATTTCTTGCGATCTGAGTACTAAGCTTAAGGAAGGAATCCCCGAATAAATTCTTGGGAGAAACCCTGCAGGAATTCATGGAGGGATCCCTGGAGGAATTCTCGAAGGAATTTCTGGAGAAATTACCGGAAGAAATCGTGGTGAAATTCCTAAAGGAATTCATGGAGGAACTACCTAAGGAATCCTTGGAGGAATCCCTGGAGGAATTCCTGGAGGAATCCCTGGAGGAATCCCTGGAAGAATTCCTGGAGGAATCCCTGGAGAAATTCCTGGGAGAATCCCTGGAGGAATTCCTGGAGGAATCCCTGGAGGAATCCCCGGAGGAATTCCTGGAGGAATCCCCGGAGGAATTCCTGGAGGAATCCCCGGAGGAATTCCTGGAGGAATCCCCGGAGGAATTCCTGGAGGAATCCCCGGAGGAATTCCTGGAGGAATCCCCGGAGGAATTCCTGGAGGAATCCCCGGAGGAATTCCTGGAGGAATCCCCGGAGGAATTCCTGGAGGAATCCCCGGAGGAATTCCTGGAGGAATCCCCGGAGGAATTCCTGGAGGAATCCCCGGAGGAATTCCTGGAGGAATCCCCGGAGGAATTCCTGGAGGAATCCCCGGAGGAATTCCTGGAGGAATCCCCGGAGGAATTCCTGGAGGAATCCCCGGAGGAATTCCTGGAGGAATCCCCGGAGGAATTCCTGGAGGAATCCCCGGAGGAATTCCTGGAGGAATCCCCGGAGGAATTCCTGGAGGAATCCCCGGAGGAATTCCTGGAGGAATCCCCGGAGGAATTCCTGGAGGAATCCCCGGAGGAATTCCTGGAGGAATCCCCGGAGGAATTCCTGGAGGAATCCCCGGAGGAATTCCTGGAGGAATCCCCGGAGGAATTCCTGGAGGAATCCCCGGAGGAATTCCTGGAGGAATCCCCGGAGGAATTCCTGGAGGAATCCCCGGAGGAATTCCTGGAGGAATCCCCGGAGGAATTCCTGGAGGAATCCCCGGAGGAATTCCTGGAGGAATCCCCGGAGGAATTCCTGGAGGAATCCCCGGAGGAATTCCTGGAGGAATCCCCGGAGGAATTCCTGGAGGAATCCCCGGAGGAATTCCTGGAGGAATCCCCGGAGGAATTCCTGGAGGAATCCCCGGAGGAATTCCTGAAGGAATCCCCGGAGGAATTCCTGAAGGAATCCCCGGAGGAATTCCTGAAGGAATCCCCGGAGGAATTCCTGAAGGAATCCCCGGAGGAATTCCTGAAGGAATCCCCGGAGGAATTCCTGAAGGAATCCCCGGAGGAATTCCTGAAGGAATCCCCGGAGGAATTCCTGAAGGAATCCCCGGAGGAATTCCTGAAGGAATCCTCGGAGGAATTCCTGAAGGAATCCCCGGAGGAATTTCTGGAGGAATCCCCGGAGGAATTCCTGGAGGAATCCCCGGAGGAATTCCTGGAGGAATCCCCGGAGGAATTCCTGGAGGAATCCACGGAGGAATTCCTGGAGGAATCCCCGGAGGAATTCCTGGAGGAATCCCCGGAGGAATTCCTGGAGGAATCCCCGGAGGAATTCCTGGAGGAATCCCCGGAGGAATTCCTGGAGGAATCCCCGGAGGAATTCCTGGAGGAATCCCCGGAGGAATTCCTGGAGGAATCCCCGGAGGAATTCCTGGAGGAATCCCCGGAGGAATTCCTGGAGGAATCCCCGGAGGAATTCCTGGAGGAATCCCCGGAGGAATTCCTGGAGGAATCCCCGGAGGAATTCCTGGAGGAATCCCCGGAGGAATTCCTGGAGGAATCCCCGGAGGAATTCCTGGAGGAATCCCCGGAGGAATTCCTGGAGGAATCCCCGGAGGAATTCCTGGAGGAATCCCCGGAGGAATTCCTGGAGGAATCCCCGGAGGAATTCCTGGAGGAATCCCCGGAGGAATTCCTGGAGGAATCCCCGGAGGAATTCCTGGAGGAATCCCCGAAGGAATTCCTGGAGGAATCCCCGGAGGAATTCCTGGAGGAATCCCCGGAGGAATTCCTGGAGGAATCCCCGGAGGAATTCCTGGAGGAATCCCCGGAGGAATTCCTGGAGGAATCCCCGGAGGAATTCCTGGAGGAATCCCCGGAGGAATTCCTGGAGGAATCCCCGGAGGAATTCCTGGAGGAATCCCCGGAGGAATTCCTGGAGGAATCCCCGGAGGAATTCCTGGAGGAATCCCCGGAGGAATTCCTGGAGGAATCCCTGGAGGAATCCCCGGAGGAATTCCTGGAGGAATCCCCGGAGGAATTCCTGGAGGAATCCCCGGAGGAATTCCTGGAGGAATCCCCGGAGGAATTCCTGGAGGAATCCCCGGAGGAATTCCTGGAGGAATTCCCGGAGGAATTCCTGGAGGAATTCCCGGAGGAATTCCTGGAGGAATTCCCGGAGGAATTCCTGGAGGAATTCCCGGAGGAATTCCTGGAGGAATTCCCGGAGGAATTCCTGGAGGAATTCCCGGAGGAATTCCTGGAGGAATTCCCGGAGGAATTCCTGGAGGAATTCCCGGAGGAATTCCTGGAGGAATTCCCGGAGGAATTCCTGGAGGAATTCCCGGAGGAATTCCTGGAGGAATTCCCGGAGGAATTCCTGGAGGAATTCCCGGAGGAATTCCTGGAGGAATTCCCGGAGGAATTCCTGGAGGAATTCCCGGAGGAATTCCTGGAGGAATTCCCGGAGGAATTCCTGGAGGAATTCCCGGAGGAATTCCTGGAGGAATTCCCGGAGGAATTCCTGGAGGAATTCCCGGAGGAATTCCTGGAGGAATTCCCGGAGGAATTCCTGGAGGAATTCCCGGAGGAATTCCTGGAGGAATTCCCGGAGGAATTCCTGGAGGAATTCCCGGAGGAATTCCTGGAGGAATCCCCGGAGGAATTCCTGGAGGAATCCCCGGAGGAATTTCTGGAGGAATCCCCGGAGGAATTCCTGGAGGAATCCCCGGAGGAATTCCTGGAGGAATCCCCGGAGGAATTCCTGGAGGAATCCCCGGAGGAATTCCTGGAGGAATCCCCGGAGGAATTCCTGGAGGAATCCCCGGAGGAATTCCTAGAGAAATCCCCGGAGGAATTCCTGGAGGAATCCTGGAAGAATTTCTGAAGGCATCCCCGGAGCAATTTCTGAAGGAATCCCCGGAAAAAGTCTTGGAGGAATCCTAGAAGGCTTCCATGGATGAATCTCTGGAAGAAACCCCGGAGGAATCTCCGATGGAATTCCTGAAGGAATCTCCGGAGAGGAATTCACGGATGAATCTCCGAAGGAATTCACAGATGAATCGCCGAAGGAATTCCTGGAGGAATCTCCGAAGGAATCCTTGGAGAAATTCCTGAAGGAATCCCCGGAAGAATCCCAGGAGGAATCTCAGAAGGATTTCATGGATGAATCCCCGGGGAATTCCTGGAGGAATCACCGATGAAATTCCTGGAGGAATTTCTGAAGGAGTCTTCAGATATATTTCTGAAAGAATCCTCGGAGGAATTCCCGGAAGAACCCCTGGAGGAAGTTTAGAAGGATTTTAAGGATAAATCCCCGGAAGAATTCCTGGAGTTATTTTTGCACAAATTGCTGGAGGAATCACTGAAGGAATTTCTGGGAAGAATCCTCTACGGAATTCCTGGAGGGATCCCTGGAGGAGGCTCCGGTGGATTTTCCGAATACCCGAAGTAATTCCTTTTCGAATTCAAAATCACATTTTTCCAGCAGCACGATATTTTCTAAAACAAATCGTGTCTGGTTGCAGCAAACAGCCAGTTGGCCCGCTCAGAATATCACCGGTCAAATAGAGCTGGAGCGTTTCGAATTGCTGGTCAATCTTCCAGTTTGCTGTGGACCAGATCAGTAGATTCATGCCTGCTCCTGGGAGGGGAGTTCGCTTGTTCTTGCCGATTGTCCCGGTTCCATTCCAAGTCAGTCAGATTGGTAAACAAAGAGTTTCGTCGATTTTTTTTCTTTTTTCTCTCTCAAGATCGACTGTCAAAATTACTTTGGTAAAAATGCACTTTTTTCCTTGACCTCATTTCTTGCGATCTGAGTACTAAGCTTAAGGAAGGAATCCCCGAATAAATTCTTGGGAGAAACCCTGCAGGAATTCATGGAGGGATCCCTGGAGGAATTCTCGAAGGAATTTCTGGAGAAATTACCGGAAGAAATCGTGGTGAAATTCCTAAAGGAATTCATGGAGGAACTACCTAAGGAATCCTTGGAGGAATCCCTGGAGGAATTCCTGGAGGAATCC
Source organism: Aedes albopictus (assembly GCF_035046485.1). NCBI lineage: Eukaryota > Metazoa > Arthropoda > Insecta > Diptera > Culicidae > Aedes > Aedes albopictus. The sequence continues at coordinate 124,563,868 of NC_085136.1, read as the reverse complement.
CTGGAGGAATCCCTGGAAGAATTCCTGGAGGAATCCCTGGAGAAATTCCTGGGAGAATCCCTGGAGGAATTCCTGGAGGAATCCCTGGAGGAATCCCCGGAGGAATTCCTGGAGGAATCCCCGGAGGAATTCCTGGAGGAATCCCCGGAGGAATTCCTGGAGGAATCCCCGGAGGAATTCCTGGAGGAATCCCCGGAGGAATTCCTGGAGGAATCCCCGGAGGAATTCCTGGAGGAATCCCCGGAGGAATTCCTGGAGGAATCCCCGGAGGAATTCCTGGAGGAATCCCCGGAGGAATTCCTGGAGGAATCCCCGGAGGAATTCCTGGAGGAATCCCCGGAGGAATTCCTGGAGGAATCCCCGGAGGAATTCCTGGAGGAATCCCCGGAGGAATTCCTGGAGGAATCCCCGGAGGAATTCCTGGAGGAATCCCCGGAGGAATTCCTGGAGGAATCCCCGGAGGAATTCCTGGAGGAATCCCCGGAGGAATTCCTGGAGGAATCCCCGGAGGAATTCCTGGAGGAATCCCCGGAGGAATTCCTGGAGGAATCCCCGGAGGAATTCCTGGAGGAATCCCCGGAGGAATTCCTGGAGGAATCCCCGGAGGAATTCCTGGAGGAATCCCCGGAGGAATTCCTGGAGGAATCCCCGGAGGAATTCCTGGAGGAATCCCCGGAGGAATTCCTGGAGGAATCCCCGGAGGAATTCCTGGAGGAATCCCCGGAGGAATTCCTGGAGGAATCCCCGGAGGAATTCCTGGAGGAATCCCCGGAGGAATTCCTGGAGGAATCCCCGGAGGAATTCCTGGAGGAATCCCCGGAGGAATTCCTGGAGGAATCCCCGGAGGAATTCCTGGAGGAATCCCCGGAGGAATTCCTGGAGGAATCCCCGGAGGAATTCCTGGAGGAATCCCCGGAGGAATTCCTGAAGGAATCCCCGGAGGAATTCCTGAAGGAATCCCCGGAGGAATTCCTGAAGGAATCCCCGGAGGAATTCCTGAAGGAATCCCCGGAGGAATTCCTGAAGGAATCCCCGGAGGAATTCCTGAAGGAATCCCCGGAGGAATTCCTGAAGGAATCCCCGGAGGAATTCCTGAAGGAATCCCCGGAGGAATTCCTGAAGGAATCCTCGGAGGAATTCCTGAAGGAATCCCCGGAGGAATTTCTGGAGGAATCCCCGGAGGAATTCCTGGAGGAATCCCCGGAGGAATTCCTGGAGGAATCCCCGGAGGAATTCCTGGAGGAATCCACGGAGGAATTCCTGGAGGAATCCCCGGAGGAATTCCTGGAGGAATCCCCGGAGGAATTCCTGGAGGAATCCCCGGAGGAATTCCTGGAGGAATCCCCGGAGGAATTCCTGGAGGAATCCCCGGAGGAATTCCTGGAGGAATCCCCGGAGGAATTCCTGGAGGAATCCCCGGAGGAATTCCTGGAGGAATCCCCGGAGGAATTCCTGGAGGAATCCCCGGAGGAATTCCTGGAGGAATCCCCGGAGGAATTCCTGGAGGAATCCCCGGAGGAATTCCTGGAGGAATCCCCGGAGGAATTCCTGGAGGAATCCCCGGAGGAATTCCTGGAGGAATCCCCGGAGGAATTCCTGGAGGAATCCCCGGAGGAATTCCTGGAGGAATCCCCGGAGGAATTCCTGGAGGAATCCCCGGAGGAATTCCTGGAGGAATCCCCGGAGGAATTCCTGGAGGAATCCCCGGAGGAATTCCTGGAGGAATCCCCGAAGGAATTCCTGGAGGAATCCCCGGAGGAATTCCTGGAGGAATCCCCGGAGGAATTCCTGGAGGAATCCCCGGAGGAATTCCTGGAGGAATCCCCGGAGGAATTCCTGGAGGAATCCCCGGAGGAATTCCTGGAGGAATCCCCGGAGGAATTCCTGGAGGAATCCCCGGAGGAATTCCTGGAGGAATCCCCGGAGGAATTCCTGGAGGAATCCCCGGAGGAATTCCTGGAGGAATCCCCGGAGGAATTCCTGGAGGAATCCCTGGAGGAATCCCCGGAGGAATTCCTGGAGGAATCCCCGGAGGAATTCCTGGAGGAATCCCCGGAGGAATTCCTGGAGGAATCCCCGGAGGAATTCCTGGAGGAATCCCCGGAGGAATTCCTGGAGGAATTCCCGGAGGAATTCCTGGAGGAATTCCCGGAGGAATTCCTGGAGGAATTCCCGGAGGAATTCCTGGAGGAATTCCCGGAGGAATTCCTGGAGGAATTCCCGGAGGAATTCCTGGAGGAATTCCCGGAGGAATTCCTGGAGGAATTCCCGGAGGAATTCCTGGAGGAATTCCCGGAGGAATTCCTGGAGGAATTCCCGGAGGAATTCCTGGAGGAATTCCCGGAGGAATTCCTGGAGGAATTCCCGGAGGAATTCCTGGAGGAATTCCCGGAGGAATTCCTGGAGGAATTCCCGGAGGAATTCCTGGAGGAATTCCCGGAGGAATTCCTGGAGGAATTCCCGGAGGAATTCCTGGAGGAATTCCCGGAGGAATTCCTGGAGGAATTCCCGGAGGAATTCCTGGAGGAATTCCCGGAGGAATTCCTGGAGGAATTCCCGGAGGAATTCCTGGAGGAATTCCCGGAGGAATTCCTGGAGGAATTCCCGGAGGAATTCCTGGAGGAATTCCCGGAGGAATTCCTGGAGGAATTCCCGGAGGAATTCCTGGAGGAATCCCCGGAGGAATTCCTGGAGGAATCCCCGGAGGAATTTCTGGAGGAATCCCCGGAGGAATTCCTGGAGGAATCCCCGGAGGAATTCCTGGAGGAATCCCCGGAGGAATTCCTGGAGGAATCCCCGGAGGAATTCCTGGAGGAATCCCCGGAGGAATTCCTAGAGAAATCCCCGGAGGAATTCCTGGAGGAATCCTGGAAGAATTTCTGAAGGCATCCCCGGAGCAATTTCTGAAGGAATCCCCGGAAAAAGTCTTGGAGGAATCCTAGAAGGCTTCCATGGATGAATCTCTGGAAGAAACCCCGGAGGAATCTCCGATGGAATTCCTGAAGGAATCTCCGGAGAGGAATTCACGGATGAATCTCCGAAGGAATTCACAGATGAATCGCCGAAGGAATTCCTGGAGGAATCTCCGAAGGAATCCTTGGAGAAATTCCTGAAGGAATCCCCGGAAGAATCCCAGGAGGAATCTCAGAAGGATTTCATGGATGAATCCCCGGGGAATTCCTGGAGGAATCACCGATGAAATTCCTGGAGGAATTTCTGAAGGAGTCTTCAGATATATTTCTGAAAGAATCCTCGGAGGAATTCCCGGAAGAACCCCTGGAGGAAGTTTAGAAGGATTTTAAGGATAAATCCCCGGAAGAATTCCTGGAGTTATTTTTGCACAAATTGCTGGAGGAATCACTGAAGGAATTTCTGGGAAGAATCCTCTACGGAATTCCTGGAGGGATCCCTGGAGGAGGCTCCGGTGGATTTTCCGAATACCCGAAGTAATTCCTTTTCGAATTCAAAATCACATTTTTCCAGCAGCACGATATTTTCTAAAACAAATCGTGTCTGGTTGCAGCAAACAGCCAGTTGGCCCGCTCAGAATATCACCGGTCAAATAGAGCTGGAGCGTTTCGAATTGCTGGTCAATCTTCCAGTTTGCTGTGGACCAGATCAGTAGATTCATGCCTGCTCCTGGGAGGGGAGTTCGCTTGTTCTTGCCGATTGTCCCGGTTCCATTCCAAGTCAGTCAGATTGGTAAACAAAGAGTTTCGTCGATTTTTTTTCTTTTTTCTCTCTCAAGATCGACTGTCAAAATTACTTTGGTAAAAATGCACTTTTTTCCTTGACCTCATTTCTTGCGATCTGAGTACTAAGCTTAAGAGGGGAGGAGCTGTCAAAAATGTTCTACTAATGCTACCGTGATTTCGAATGCAGCGATATGGTCAAACTCAAACATTACAGAATCCTTGAAAAAGGTCCAATAAGGACCGAAACGTCGGGTTAAGAAAACATATAGTTCTTTTTGATTGACCAAATTAGACTGAATTGCCAATTAAAGATATCATCCAAAGTACAGTCGATCACCCAAAAAAAGTCAAACTTAAAGCAATAAACAAGTACGACCACGATTCTCATCAGTCAACGAGATTGAAACTTTTACTACAAATCATTTTATTGCAATAGGTAAGTATCATTTAAAATAAAAAATCAATAATTTTGCTTTCGGGATGAAATTGATCAGTAAATGAAATACCTTTGCATGTACCAAAAATATGTTTTCCACCTGAATTAACAACCCCAGAATGCGAAATGCTGCGCAAAAGTTTAACGAGTTTTCTCAATTTTTAATTATTCAAGTTTTAAATTTGATAAATTTCATGAAAACGCCTTAAAGTATGCACTTTTCATACTGAAAAAGTGATTACTTCCGAAAAGTGCAATTTTATGTATAAATTTGAATATTTATAAAATTTTTGATTATGAAATCGTGTTTAGCAAATACTTGGCAGCTAAAAGCATCCATTCGAATATTCATTGCATGTGCGATACAGCCACGGTAACAAAAGTTTGAAAGGGTATTTGAGGTTCGCCAAACACGCAATTACGGAAAATATTGAATTTAATACAGAAATATGTGACTAATTGACTGTAAAACATGTAACTCATCATTCAATAATCCTTTAGCCGGATGATGGTCATTTTCTACAAATTGTTTTAAGTTTAAAGCAATATTTTTAACAAATGAACATGACCCTCACGTCGATCAATTTCACCCCACTGATCAGTTTCACCCGAAATCACGGCACCTCAGAAATGCTTTTCTTCAAAAGTGCGCATCTTGCGATATATGGCAAAATTTTCAATAATTACAAAAATGTCATGTTTTGCAAATTGAAATAATTTTTCTTATTTGCATTTTTTTTTACTTTTAAAGCGTATTGACATTTTTCAATGTTATGAAAGTTCACATGATTATCTAAAAGTCACCCATACATAACTTTTTTGTAGGTAATGTCATTTTTAAGTTATATTGAGTAAAAAACGGTCAAATACTTTAGACCTTTTCAAATATTAGTCTAGGTAAATAAACAAAATACAACGTATGTAATCTTGCTTTAAAATACGTCTTTAAAACTAAGAAATTCCATCGGATTCTGAGACAGTTTTGCCAAACCCCTACGGCGAGTTTGCGTGAATTCGTCATACACTCTAAAAAACACACAACCGAAAATGTTCATAGTGCCATTACTTTTTTGTACATTTTTTTACCATTATGAAATTTCTACAGATGGTAGCTAACAGAATGAACTTTATTCTCACAAAATATCACGAAGGTAAAAAAATAACTTTTTGAGATATTTAATTTTTAGTAACAAAATTCAGTTTTTTTAGAAGAAAAACTAAATAAATTTTTCAATGTGTATTTTTCTGAGAGCCATTATTTATTAATCTACAACTTTGCCGAAGACAGTTTTCCGATCAAACAAGCAGTTTCAGAGATATGATTTTTCATTTGCATGTGTTCCATTTTTTCATAGGCCCTATTTGAAAGTTAGTCGAGACTCAATAAAAAGTTTTAATATGAAAAAATAGTTATTTATATTGATTATAACAGCTGTGCAAAATTTTACGCAAATCAAAAATGCAAAATTAAAAAAAATGGATTTTTTTCGTGCTGCTTCGTGGAAAGCCTCAGTTACAACTTCAATGATGCCCTGATGCTCCCTCCCGACCCCATATAGTCATATAGTTACATAGTTATATAGTTATACAGTTATAAAATCATATAGTTATATAGTTATACAGTCATATAGTTAAATATTTTTATATTTTATATATTTATATTTTATATTTTTGTTTTGCTAACGTTATGTGCGGATATTCATATGATATTTTAATATATATTTTTTTTCTTTATTAAAGAGGCTTTCAGCCAGACGCTGGTTCACCATTTTAATATATTATTAGCGTTTCTCACAATTGTTTATTGAACAAATTGTTCATGCATGTTGAGCTTGAGAGCTTGAGCTTGATTGACCGCCCGTGGATACTACTCCAGTATCGCCAGACCAGCTACACTCACACAAGGACCAATGAGATAACTGCCGGGGACTAGCAGGCATCTTCAGTGTGTGAGCGTTGGTGATCTTCTATTTTTAGGCGACAATGGCGCCTGCCACGTCAGGTTGCAGGTCAATGTGGGGAAGGGGTAAGGAAGTGATGATTGCAATCGTTTGTATCCACATCTGGCCGAATATACCTCTGCGCCAGCACAAATTCATGGGGATGTTGGATTGTTGGTGGGAATTGGTTGGCAGAAGGTTCACACATTGGTGTGTGGATACCAGGGGAAGGTGATAGAATTGTGTGTTTTTATTATTTTGAAGATGTGCGGCACAGTTCGCTTGATTGCATAACTTGTAGGTGTTTTCTAATAGGATTGTGACACTGTGCTGTGAAAGTTTGGAAGGAAGGGAAACGGGTTTTGCAACCCGTTTCTGTTCTAGCGACGGCTATGAACATGTTTATATACATGAGTTGTATATGTAGAGAGCAGAGAGAAAGTATATAGAAAGATACAAAGTAGGAAGAAAGGGACGGGCCAGGGATTGAACCCAGGACCTTCTGCATATAAATCAGAAGCGGTAGCCACTAGACCACCAAGACCACCAAGCCCGTTTATTGAACAAATTGTTCATGCATGTTTCCGCATTATTCTGCATCAATTTGTGCAGTATTTTGTTCAAGTATGGTAAAGCCGCTGATATCTAGGCGTTGACGTCGATCCACAAACTTGCGAGCATAACTAAAAAATAAGTCACAATACATATGACAAAAACCAGATGGTTTCAAGTATAAACATACCTGTCTCCTCTCTTTATGTTGTGCCTTCTTAACGAAAATTCGCATATTTTAATTACTGCTGGTCAAACATTAAGAATTTCAAGATGTACAAAAAGAAAGCAAGAAACCCGCGTTCTGTACACAAAACATGGAATGAATGTCTCTGACGTTTGCAAGTGACAGCTTGAAAAGTAAACTTATTAAACAAATTTGCTGGCGTTCAGTAAAATATTGATTGCTGACATGTGTTCAGCAAACATTTTCGCTGACTTACGGCGATATGTCAAATCAATGGCTGAATGTCAAACGAATTGCTGATTAGCAGCAGAAAAGTAATTGCTGAAACAAAATCAGCAAAAATACAAACTGAATTTCAGCAATATATCTAGCAACATGCTAGAGCAAAACATTGCATTGCTGATCAAAATCCATCAAAAAAGTTTGCTAGAACATCCAATGATAATTTGGTGTTTAACATATGAGCAATAACATTATACTCACGTTCTTACTTTTCTTTATTGAATATATGTTGTGATTGTATGAATAAATTCCTATTTTTTTTCGGTAAAAATGTTTACTGGACGCTTACCTGTTATGTCTATAGTCAGTCACTGATTGTTAATGTGTCATGACATCAAAGAGTTTTACAAAAGATTCTTCAAGGGACTTTTCTAGAAATTTCTCCTGATATTCCTTCAATAATCTATCCAGGCATTCTTGTAGGAATTTCTCCAGAAATTGCTCTAAAGGTTGTGCTGCTTGCTAAGCTGGCTGTTTTGATAAATGTGCTTCTAATTCCACCTATTTGTTGAATCAACACACGCGAAAAAATCTGTTCTGATAAACGTGAACAAACAAACGCAAATATGAGAACAAGGAAATATACACCGTGAACTGGAACTAGTTCCAGCTGCCAATATGGGCGTTCTAGAAACCGTGATGTCTAGTTCACGGTGTGCATTTCTTATTGTTGTTATCGTTGCTATGCATAATTCCCGTTTTTTTCCTGTTGCCGTGACTGAGAGTTCACGTATATCGGAACGGTTTTTTTTTTTTGCGTGCAGATAGCTCTTGACTTCATGAAAAACTTTGCCGAAGACGGCCCTCTTCTATCTAGCGCCACCTAACGGCGAAATCACCAATTAATTGTTGAAGCATCAGATAGCTCTTGACTTCCTGAAGAACTTTGCCGAAGACGATACTTTTCTATCAGCTCTGGATCTCGAGATAGCGAGTTTGAAGCTTTACTTGAGGACTAGCGCCATCTAGCGGCAAAATCACAAACTAGTTGTTGAATCACCAGATAGCTCTTGACTTCCTGAAGAACTTTGCCAAAAACGGCCCTCTTCTATCTGCTCTGGATCCCGAGCTATAGAGAACTTTGAAACTTTACTTGACGACTAGTGCCACTTAGCGTCGAAATCACAAACTAATTGTTGAATCAACAGATTGTTCTTGACCTACTGAACAACTTTGCCCAAGACAGCATTGTTCCAAATAAAGTAGATCTCGAGATATCGCATGTGATAACTTAAGAGTGCTTCTACTAGCGAGTGTACATAGCAACCACTTCTACATAGCGCCTCTAACGGGCAAATTGCCAACTAAATGGATGATAGTTGGCATTGTGGGGTAGAAAGTATGCTGCTATTTTGTAATACGCCTGAGATATTCGCTCAAACCCCCAATTAGGCGAAATCCCATAAGCTCTGTGATTCCCGCAACACGGATTCCTACGGCACCCCCGAACCAACCGTGTAGGATTCTAGACTAAACTGTACGTGATATTTTATGCTCACTCTCAAGTTTTAATGTCTCTTTCTGCTCTTTTTGATGTCACGTCCTCACTGGGACAAAGCCGGCTTCTCAGGTTAATATTCTATTTATGAGCACTTCCACAATTATTAACTGAGAGCATGACCATTTTGTGTGTGGCAGGCATGTAGAAACTCTATTCCCAAGGAAGCGGAAAAAATGTTCATTACATACGAAATGTTTCTGAAACTACCGGGAATTGAACCCGTCACCCTCAGCATGGTTTTGTTTAATATCTATGCGTTTGCCGTTGCGGCTACCTGCCCAGCCAACACACTATTGAATATGATGTTGAATAGGATGCTAAAGTGGAGGCGATATGCGTATAGGGTGGGGCGGGGCAAGATGGGTCGCGGGGCAAGATGGGTCAGTGTCATTTTCGGGCGCATTACTTATTTTTTGATTATGGTAATAATTTTGTTAGATGACCAGCATGAATATACAAAAGATTGGGGCAAGGATTGAAAAATTATTCACTCTCATTGGAAATGAAAAATAAAATGGTTTTTAGCCATTTTTCTTATGCGATACATTCCATATAATCTCTGTTGAGAACCACTGAACAGTCTCGCGTCTCTCGCCGCTCTGCTTGCTCGCCGATAGCATTTCAATATGCGATCGGTTGAAGCACAAAAGCAGACATTAGATTTAGAAGTATTGTAGTCGTCATCTTGTACATACGTGTCGCGTCTTGTAATGTAATCTTTTATGTTAATAAAGTTACGTTTTAATGTGTTTCGTTTACACCTGGAGTTTCAATACACTACCAAGTGTCTCGGCCACCCAAAACTCCAGGATGTAACAATCTCCATATAAACAGCCGCGGGGCAAGTTGGGTCACCTTCAATTTTGAACGTATTTTTGGAGCATTCAAAAGTTATTTATTTTTTATTACAAGACTATCTCATAAATGACTTCAATCAAGCGGAATGAACGCTCAAAATTATAACATAAAATTATGATAATTTTTTAGTGAAAACATCGATTTTCAAGTCGCCTTAGGACCACTCAAATCGTAAAGTTTTTTATCTTCCAACTAAATATATAAAATGTTTACTAGTAGCTCTTGTTTACTCAGTATGGATATGGAGCATATATGAATGCGGAACAAATCTTATATTTTGACGTTTTTCGTTGAGAAAATGTGAATTACTTAAAAGGTGACCCATCTTGCCCCGCACTTTTTTCACGACGCAAAATCGATCACTTTTTAAAACTGCTTGTTTAACATCACATTTTGTATTTATGGAACTTTTTTTCGATTCTTAGCATAGCTAACTAGTGCATTAAAGAGAAGCGGGCGAATACAAACCAATACGATTTGTATTTACAAAGTTATGGTGATCCATCCCTAGGTAACCCATCTTGCCCCGCCCCACCCTACTTTACACGCGGTTAAATTGAGGCATGTACACATATGGCCTCTACTTTAGCATCTTATTCTACATCATATACGACTTTGTGTTGGCTGGGTGGGCTTAAAGCTACGAAAATTTAAAGTCGGAGAAAGTTTCCAAAAAACTTGGAAAACCGGGACGTCACCATACTGTAATTCGTTTGCAGCCATCATTACTTTCCTCCCCTTGCCAACTTTCCTGCTTCCTGCAATCTGACGTAGCAGGCGCCATTTTCGCCAAAAATAGAACAACAGCAATACTCGCACACTGAAGATGCCTGTTAATCCCATGCAACTATCTCATTGTGAGTGTAGCGAATCTGGCTATACTATCATCTACCTTACCTACGAGTGGCTAATCGAGGCTCAAGCAAGCGTAAGTTAAGGTTGAAGAAAATTTATATGTTAGGGATTCCAGTGTTCCCAGCTTCTGTTTTGAGTGAGTCGCGAAAATTCCGAACCCTGTCTTCGTCCATCAACACAATGCCAAGTGTTTCGATGCGCTGTTGCCCGGCTTTAGCAATATTGTATGCAGTTTCAATATGTTATTATGCAAAAAGTATAACTCGTCGCAAATGATAGAGTATGGTGACATATAATGATAACATAATTTTCTGGGCTGTACTGCCACAGTAAAATAAACCGCAAAGATGATGATTTTATAATGAAGATTCTGCTATGAATGACTTAATTTATTGCGACTATTGGAATGAAACAGATGTTTGCTATTTGCAATCCTTAGCAAACATTCTTATTCAACATCTACATTTTGTTCTTCGCTTCTAGGAAAAAATAGAAAGAAAAAAAACTGACATAGCGATACCAGTGCAAACCTTATTTAAATTTTTGCTTTTGAATTTCATGAGGCGCAAAATGGGAAAACAATCGTTTCTCGTCAATGCACTCGGAATAAACGTCCCGAAGCCCTTCGAATTCGATATGCGAACGAAGACGTTCCACCACGCTCTATCTGTATATGCTCATTGTAAACCAGAGACAGATTGCGACAGGCAAACACACTTGTATGTGCCTTCAATCGGAAATGTAAAGAGCGACACAAACAAGTTAAGTAGGATAAGGACCGAGGATAAGAAGATAAATCTTTTCTCTCCTCGTTCGTCGATGCCGATTTGCTCTATCCATCCTTGGGTTGCTTTGAAGGGTTCCCGAAAGGCCAATGCGACATAGAAGAGTATCGTAAGGAGTTGTGTGGTTTGGGCTTTCGTCGTTGACCAAATCGCATCTCGTGGGAATCACCCTTGGGAGCGTCTCCCCTTTTCATAATCTCCTTGTTATTAAATTATTTCCTTTCTATTCAATAGAAAGACCTCAGGCCCAGGGCTGCAGCAGAATATAAAGAAAGAACAAACATCTTACAGTTTCGCCAGCAGGACATCAGTCTGTTTTACGAAGCGTTTAATCGTAGCCAAATAGCAACAGCTCTCCACAATGAGGATGTCCTTCTTACAGTGGGACTTGTGTTCTTTGTGGTTCTTGACTTTTTCGGCGAATGCGGCTACCATTGGGTTGGTGGGGGAGGGTGAGCTAATTCTCGTTATAATGTTTAGCTTTTCGCGTCTCATTGATGTTATTAGTGAAGGAGCTCCTTGAGACGTTCGTCTTTACCGGTAAATAATGGAAACGACCGGAAATTGGACATTAGACGCTCTCTGCCGGTAATAATGATAATGGCATGGCTCCGTTTGGTTATTGGCCGAAGGAATTGTTGAGACTTGAATAGGAGATTGGAATTGGTTGGCGTAGCAGGGATGATTTCTATAAATAAAAAGCACAAGGTTCGCTAACTGGTCAAGATTTTCCAACTATTTGAACAGGTTTGGTGAGCTCGTTCTATGTTGTTTTAGTTTCTTAGTTTTAATAAAATTCTGCATGTGTTGTTGGGAAGGCCTTACAGGAATAATTCAATGAGCAATGTTCTTCTTTTTTTTCTCTCTGGCGTAGCATTGCAACTAAGACAGAGCCTGCTTCTCAGCTTAGTAGTCTATGAAAACATCCACAGTTACCAAAAGTGATATTGCAAGTGCTGCACAACACATAAAAGTATCATCCCCATCGCAAAACCTGTCCACTGTTCAGAGTGTGTCACAAAAACAAATATACGTGTCCTTTTGCCACAATGCGAAATTGTTCAATTTGTACTAAAATGGTTGATAATATGGGCTGCATTAGAAATATCAATTACTGAGTAATTACGACAATACCCACCACTGCTGGCACCGCCAGCAGGGGACTGTGTGCAGAAGCTTCAAACGGTACCCCTCCCGGCAAAACCAACATCGTTGGCCGTCAATTACACGACCCTTCCGACGACTGTCGTACTGAATTCAACGTTCGTATAGACACGAGGCGAGGGGTCAACCGGACTGGATTTTAAATCTTGTCAACAAGAAAGGAGTTATTCCATAGGCAAACATGAAACGGATCACTCATCGAATGACAAATTTTTGAAAGGGGTTCCACCGTTATTTTCCTATGGGCTTAAAAAACGAGAGAAGAGATAAAAGCAAATATTGTACAGAAGATAATAAAAAACTATACCATTTCACCCTTAATACTGGTAATGTGGCCGAAGTGTTCAGCGTCTGGTCCTGGGAGCTTCAAAAGGAACGTGTGCTAGGCTTGATTATCGCAATTTCTAGGCGAGCATCGGACGACATGCGGGGTTCTTCCCTCTTGAATGGTGTCCTGCCCGTACCGACGACAGATCCCTGCTCTCTCGGAGTCGAACTCGAGAGCGAAGAAGGGTGTTGTGGTGCGTGCACTTCTAATGATGCTGTCATCGAGACACACGGGAACATAGGGAGGCAGTGTAAATTATGACGACATTTTCCTCTATTAGTAGGTATGGTATACATACCTAGTTACAGTGCATTCGGAGGGTCAAAACATCAAACCGGAACATGACAAATATTTGTCATAAAATTCATAATTGTAATGATGCGTGCCGTCAATTTGGTATGGTTTGTTATGACGTGATTTATTGTGGGAAATGATTTGCAAAGGTTGGTTCGCTTGGGATGGTTCGTAGAATACCTATATGACTTTCGCATTTTTAGTTGTTTCAATTCTTCCTGGATCTACACCATAATATGTACAAAATGGGATCGACCGAAATGTTTTGTCATTTTGCTACCAAAAAGAGAAAATTTAACAGGAATGAGGATTTTTTTATAGGAAATCTGGGAGGAATTCTTGGAAGAACTCCTGGAGGACTTTTTTGGAAAACCCGCTGGAGGAATCCCTGAAGCAATTTCTGGAGGAACCTCAGGAGGAATTCCTGGGGGGATTTTCTGGACAAATTCCCTGGAACTCCTGGACAAATCCCTAGAGGAATTCTTAAAGAAATCCCTGAATGAATCTCTTGAGAAATTCTGGGTGGAATTCCTGGAGAAATTTCTGAAGAAATTCCTAGAAATACCTGGGGTAATCCCTGGAGAAATTCTTGGTAAAATTCCCGGAAGAGTCCCTGGAGAAATGCCTGGAGGGATACCAGAAATAATTCCTGGATGAATTCCGGGAGGAATTCCTAGGGACATTTCTGAAGAAATCCTTGAAAGAATTCCTAGAAAAATCTTAGAAGGAATTCATGCAGGAATTGCTGGAGATATTCTTGAAATAATTCGGGAGGAGTTTCTGGGGAAATTCCTCCCGGAATCTCTAGAAGATTTTTTGGAGAAATTTCTGGAGAAATTGTCGTAGGTATTGTGGAGAAATTCGTAAAGAAATTGATGTAGGTTAAGAGCAATCTCAAGAGGAATCCCTGAAGGAATGCCTTGAGGAACCCCTTGGAGACATGCCTGTAGGAATTCCTGGGATGTCTAGAGAAGTTCCTTGAGGAATCTCTAGAGGAACTCTTGGAGGAATCCCTGTCTACATTCCATGGGGAATCCTTGGAGGAATCCTTAGAGAAGTCTTTGGAGGAATTCCTGGAGCATTTTCTTGCAGAACTGCTGGAACACTTTCAGGAGGAATCTCTAGAGGAATTCCTTGAGATATCTCAAGATCAATATCAATAGGAATTTCTGGAAAATTTCCCAGAGGAATCTCTAGAGAAATTGCCAGAGGTATTCCTGGACGAATCTCTGTAAGATTTTTTAGAGGAATCCATGTAGTAATTCCCAGAGGAATTTCTTAAGGAATCCCTTGAGCAATTCCTGGAGGAATCCCAGGAAGAAATCCTGAAAAATCCAAGAATCAATTTCTTAGGGAGTTCTAGGAAGATTTCTCTGTTCCCAGAAATCCCAGGAGGAAGTACTGAAGAAATCGCTGAAATTCCAGAGGAAATACTGAATGAATCATAAAAAGAGTACGCAAAGGAACTTTTGGAGCAATCCCTGAAGCAGTTCCTGGAGGAGTTCCTGAAGAAACCTAAGGAGGAAACTTGAAAGCAATCACAAAAGGAATTCCTGAGGGAATCTCTAAACAGTTTCTGGAGGAGTTTCTGGAAGAATTCCTGAAGGAATCCCAAGAAGAGTTCCCGGAGCATTTTTCAAAATAATCCTGGAAGTTGTTCCCGAAAGAATAACAAAAGGAATTCCCAGGTGTATCCCTGAAGGAATCTTGGAGAAATTTGTGAAGAAACCCCATGATGAATCCCGGAAGCAATCCCATGCGGAATTCCTTAGGGAATCTCACGAGGGCTTTCTTAGCAAATTCCTGGAAGAATTTATTTAAGAATCCCAGGATAAAATTTGGAGTAATTGAATAACTTATAGTAAAATTTTCTGAAATAATTTCTGGAACACATTCCTGCAGAAATAATTCTAAGTGGAATATATGAGCAATCTCTAGCGGAATTCCGGCAGAAATATATGTAGAAATCCTTCAAGAAATCTCTGAAGGAAATACCACAAAGGATCTCTGGAGAAATTCCTGAAGGAAACCTCGAAAAGAGCACTTGAACAATCACTGGAGGAATCTTGAAAGATATCCCAAGTCAAATTCCCGAAGAAATGTCTGGTGGAATCCCTAGATGAATTCTTAAAGGAATCTCTGGAGGAATTCAAGATGGAATGCAGCATAAAATTCCTGAAGGAATTGTAACTCGGTAGCTCATGGGATGGGGGAATCTACAGGGTCGTTGATGGCATTTCATTCACCCCTATACACATGCCATTGATGGCCTAATCTCGCAGGAGCAATCGCGGAACGGGAACCTGCCCATAGAGGTCTCACTACGTAGAATTGGCAAACTAATCATCTAAAAAGGGGGGTGGGGGAATACTATTACGGTTATGATCCAAGAAAAGCGAGGCTTGGAGGTTCCTTTGTGAACCCGGAGAACGACACAAACACAAAATGGTGAACAAATCTTAACTTTTGGTGTCTCTTTCCAAAACGCGCTACACCTGAGGTTTCTATTTACAATTATTTATTGAGTGACGTCACAAAATGGGTACTTGCATGCATATTTGTTCTTCTGTTGTTCCGGATCGTTGTTGGAGGGGTAGCTGGTGGCTAGCTAGTCGATCGTGGATCGCCGATCGATGCTGGTCTGGGAAGCAGGCGTCGGGAACGTTGAAGGAGAGTTCGACGGACGCATGCCGACTTCGGAAAGGCCGGGCTATTGTCGGTGTTGGTGCTGATCGGCTCGTGCAGGTGTGGGAAGATGGCGGCTGCAGAAAGGCTGGCTGCGTCGAAAGTGCCTAATCGCGCGGCCAAGAGCAATGGCGGCACTGAGCTACTCCTCGGAATGCTGGACCGAGTTCAGGGTCGCGTCCTGAACAGGAAAACTGCGCGCACTTCCACCACACACATTCACGGCTCCTCGCACTGTCGGAAACTCAGCAAAAAGAGTAGAAAAGAAAAAGGTCCCAATCTTGGACCTGATCATCACGGATTAGTACCCTATGACGCCACCGTACCTAACCTCTAACTTCACTCATTGTCTTGTCACTTTTGTTACGTACCTTTTTCTTGTTTTGTTTTAGTTAACACATTGTTTTTCGTTCATTGTCCTATTGTTTGTTCTTTGTGTAGTGGATTTTACTATAATTTTAACAATTAATTAGCTTTAAGTCATATTATTTTACTATTTACACTACTAACCGTACTAACACATTTTAACATTAACTGTCCGTACTATTACTTTTTACAACATTTTATTAACACACATTTTAACATTTAACGTGGTTTTCTAACGAACAAACTGATCCTAATTTGAAATAGAAAACACAAACAATTAAAAAACGTTCACCAATAAATAGGTTTTTCACAAAATTCACCTCAACATTACAAATTACACACGCGCGCTACTACGATTCTGTTCGAGGATCACTGACAGTTAAGAGAAATTCCCCAGTTTCCGTTTGGCTTTTATAAGAAGAGCCAACATTTTTCCTATACATTTATGCTCATGATTTTATGTTTGCCCATCCTGTTGTAGTTGAGCACCATCTATGGGACGAGGAGAAGACTTTCAGGGCTGGTGTTTGTTTTGCCCGAGCTCAAACTGCTCGAGTTTGGACGCATTTCATGGACACGGTATGACGTGAAAGTGGAACAAGCACTCATTCGTTACCTGCATGCAGGGAGTGTGTGCGTTCCTTTATTGCAGGGTCTAATTTAGGGGAAGAAATTTGGGAAAATAGGAATTGTGGCGGAGCCATCAAGTACCTTTTGGAACCGAACGGTTACATTACCCCATCGTTCCTCTTTCAAAATGAAAGAATTTCATTTTGAACTTACTAGTTTTCAATTTCAATTATTAATTTCAACCAACATCATCACTGATTTGGTGAATTAAAAATTTTAAATTTCTGTTTGCGGGACTACCCTATTAACCTTCGTCGCTCACGCGAGAAGAAAAGGTTCTCATTTTGAGTGGTAACTCATGATTTACCAACACTGTTGTGTTGAAAACTGTCATCGCTATCAGCTGTTGCGATGTTTATGTTTACGTTTTGATACGAGTAAAACGGTTCGCGAGTCCGATTTCCTCGTCTAGTTTCTACGAAATATCGCGCGTTTCGGGAGTGAATCGATTAAAACTATGTCCGCGAAACGAAAACTCTCGGGAGTGATCACATTAATAACCGCGATTCGCGATCAATTATCGGTTGCGTTCCATTTGTCGGTTACGGAATCGGTCGGCGTAGAGAGATTTCTTTTCAGGAGACGTTTTGGAAGATTGTCCTGGTAAGTAGATATATTGTAAACATTGATTTGATTTTGACATTTTAATGCATTTCTAGGAAGTTGAAAGTAGTAATCCTACATTATAGAGATCTGCGGAGGCGGCCATTGTGAGCCAATCGTGCAGAGAGAACTGTCAAAGTGTGAGCCAAATGAACATGCTTATCGTTCGTAGGAAGGCGTCGTTTGAACGGTATTGCAATCGGAACTAAATAAATTAAAATTATTTATTTTTAATATCGAGAAATTGGCGGCATATGTATGTTTAGTAAAAAGATAAAAATGTATTAATTCTGCTTTCAAAAGCTCATGCTTATGACGACACTTTTGTTGCTGAACTTGTCGAAAAAACTTCCATTGCTGCTTCTTGCTTCACTTCTGCCGATATGATTAGCGTAACACTTTTGCAATGAATTTCAGATTTCTTCGATTGCTTCGCTATTTCTACAAAATTTTGAAAAAAAAAAACTACCATAATTAGAAAATGTAAACAAGACAACTTGAACCACAACGAAGTCACGCACAAAGTTTGAACATCTAGCTTTGTAGCAAGTGTTGGCAGCTGTTGTAAACAAAACAAACAGCGTTGCCGAATCGATGTATGTAACTTCCGCTCATCTCTATGTATAGGATTTCTAGTTGAAAGTGCATTCATGGAGGGGCTCATTCATTGAGCGACCCATTCATTGCGCGGTCCGGACCTGTGAATGGTGAGTATCAATCAATCAAGTACGACTGACTTGAAGATTTTCATCGATGATTATTTTGATTCTAGGTTGCAGGACTTAACCGTCCAAGGAACGTACGACGTGGGATAAATTAGATCGCCAGTTCTTTCGCTTAGAACTGGTCCCACTGGAAGTTGTTTCGTAGAGCTCGCACCAGGAAACTTCGCTGGCAATGTCCGAGCCTACTTCGATCGTTGGGTGGCCTCGACGGACCGATACCTCAGGCACTTCCAAGAAGACCCGAGCAAAACTTTGTTGTGGCCTCGACGGACCGATACCCTCAGGCACTTCTAGGAAGACCCGAGCAAAAACTTGTTTGTTATTTCTGTGCTTTATTGGTAGCACTTCGAATCACCAAATAAATTTGGATTAGGGGGGTTGGGGTGCATTTCCTTGAAAGAAAAGTCCCCATCGTTGTTCGGGAAATCGGAAAGCAGTTCGCGGGAACTGTCCGCGGTAATCTTTCGCGCATTTCCGTCGGGTTGGGAGAATTTTTCGCGTTTCGCTCTACGATATCAATTTCAGATCACCACATCGGTGGGTCTGCTTTAGTTTCGCGGCATGTGTAGTGGTTTTGGAAATCTTCGTCGGTTGGTCGGATCGTGGGTAAGTATCTACTGCGGTAAGTATTATAATTTCCGGTTTCTTCGCGGATTTTGGACAGACCTCCGGATGTCTGCCAAACTGGCTTCGCGTTCTACTGGTTTCTCGACCGTGATCGCGACGTACTTTCGATAGGGTCCGCAACGATCGTTGTTGGGACCGGTCGATCTTGCTCGACGAGATCGTCCTATAGAGTTCGGGGGTGGAAGGGCACGGATTGCTCTTCCAGATTTTCGCGGGAACTGACATAACGCGGACATTTCGTGGTTGTATGAGCAAAAGCCCATCGGATAGACCGAGACTTCCAACGCGTTGCACGACGGTTGTGCGTTCGTTTGACATCGCGGTGAGACATTTCGCGGTTACGTTTTGATTACGGATTGGTCCTGCAAATTCAACAAAATTTGTTATTCTATGTAGCGTTCAATCGGATTAGAAAAATACGACCTATTATTTCCGCGCGCATTTCATATATTCCTAGGGTTCATTGACGATTCTATATGAGAATCCGTACGTTCTAGAATCAAATTAAGACAGTTTAATAAATTACTACTATTTCGTTTGGAGAACGAAAAGAAATTGCAAACAGGATACTGTTTTTTTTTACCTCCCCTTCCGGGAAGAAAGGAAAGGGGTTTGAAATGTTATTTTTGTTGGGCGCCAATTTGTAACTCGGTAGCTCATGGGATGGGGGAATCTACAGGGTCGTTGATGGCATTTCATTCACCCCTATACACATGCCATTGATGGCCTAATCTCGCAGGAGCAATCGCGGAACCGGAACCTGCCCATAGAGGTCTCACTACGTAGAATTGGCAAACTAATCATCTAAAAAGGGGGGTGGGGGAATACTATTACGGTTATGATCCAAGAAAAGCGAGGCTTGGAGGTTCCTTTGTGAACCCGGAGAACGACACAAACACAAAATGGTGAACAAATCTTAACTTTTGGTGTCTCTTTCCAAAACGCGCTACACCTGAGGTTTCTATTTACAATTATTTATTGAGTGACGTCACAAAATGGGTACTTGCATGCATATTTGTTCTTCTGTTGTTCCGGATCGTTGTTGGAGGGGTAGCTGGTGGCTAGCTAGTCGATCGTGGATCGCCGATCGATGCTGGTCTGGGAAGCAGGCGTCGGGAACGTTGAAGGAGAGTTCGACGGACGCATGCCGACTTCGGAAAGGCCGGGCTATTGTCGGTGTTGGTGCTGATCGGCTCGTGCAGGTGTGGGAAGATGGCGGCTGCAGAAAGGCTGGCTGCGTCGAAAGTGCCTAATCGCGCGGCCAAGAGCAATGGCGGCACTGAGCTACTCCTCGGAATGCTGGACCGAGTTCAGGGTCGCGTCCTGAACAGGAAAACTGCGCGCACTTCCACCACACACATTCACGGCTCCTCGCACTGTCGGAAACTCAGCAAAAAGAGTAGAAAAGAAAAAGGTCCCAATCTTGGACCTGATCATCACGGATTAGTACCCTATGACGCCACCGTACCTAACCTCTAACTTCACTCATTGTCTTGTCACTTTTGTTACGTACCTTTTTCTTGTTTTGTTTTAGTTAACACATTGTTTTTCGTTCATTGTCCTATTGTTTGTTCTTTGTGTAGTGGATTTTACTATAATTTTAACAATTAATTAGCTTTAAGTCATATTATTTTACTATTTACACTACTAACCGTACTAACACATTTTAACATTAACTGTCCGTACTATTACTTTTTACAACATTTTATTAACACACATTTTAACATTTAACGTGGTTTTCTAACGAACAAACTGATCCTAATTTGAAATAGAAAACACAAACAATTAAAAAACGTTCACCAATAAATAGGTTTTTCACAAAATTCACCTCAACATTACAAATTACACACGCGCGCTACTACGATTCTGTTCGAGGATCACTGACAGTTAAGAGAAATTCCCCAGTTTCCGTTTGGCTTTTATAAGAAGAGCCAACATTTTTCCTATACATTTATGCTCATGATTTTATGTTTGCCCATCCTGTTGTAGTTGAGCACCATCTATGGGACGAGGAGAAGACTTTCAGGGCTGGTGTTTGTTTTGCCCGAGCTCAAACTGCTCGAGTTTGGACGCATTTCATGGACACGGTATGACGTGAAAGTGGAACAAGCACTCATTCGTTACCTGCATGCAGGGAGTGTGTGCGTTCCTTTATTGCAGGGTCTAATTTAGGGGAAGAAATTTGGGAAAATAGGAATTGTGGCGGAGCCATCAAGTACCTTTTGGAACCGAACGGTTACATTACCCCATCGTTCCTCTTTCAAAATGAAAGAATTTCATTTTGAACTTACTAGTTTTCAATTTCAATTATTAATTTCAACCAACATCATCACTGATTTGGTGAATTAAAAATTTTAAATTTCTGTTTGCGGGACTACCCTATTAACCTTCGTCGCTCACGCGAGAAGAAAAGGTTCTCATTTTGAGTGGTAACTCATGATTTACCAACACTGTTGTGTTGAAAACTGTCATCGCTATCAGCTGTTGCGATGTTTATGTTTACGTTTTGATACGAGTAAAACGGTTCGCGAGTCCGATTTCCTCGTCTAGTTTCTACGAAATATCGCGCGTTTCGGGAGTGAATCGATTAAAACTATGTCCGCGAAACGAAAACTCTCGGGAGTGATCACATTAATAACCGCGATTCGCGATCAATTATCGGTTGCGTTCCATTTGTCGGTTACGGAATCGGTCGGCGTAGAGAGATTTCTTTTCAGGAGACGTTTTGGAAGATTGTCCTGGTAAGTAGATATATTGTAAACATTGATTTGATTTTGACATTTTAATGCATTTCTAGGAAGTTGAAAGTAGTAATCCTACATTATAGAGATCTGCGGAGGCGGCCATTGTGAGCCAATCGTGCAGAGAGAACTGTCAAAGTGTGAGCCAAATGAACATGCTTATCGTTCGTAGGAAGGCGTCGTTTGAACGGTATTGCAATCGGAACTAAATAAATTAAAATTATTTATTTTTAATATCGAGAAATTGGCGGCATATGTATGTTTAGTAAAAAGATAAAAATGTATTAATTCTGCTTTCAAAAGCTCATGCTTATGACGACACTTTTGTTGCTGAACTTGTCGAAAAAACTTCCATTGCTGCTTCTTGCTTCACTTCTGCCGATATGATTAGCGTAACACTTTTGCAATGAATTTCAGATTTCTTCGATTGCTTCGCTATTTCTACAAAATTTTGAAAAAAAAAAACTACCATAATTAGAAAATGTAAACAAGACAACTTGAACCACAACGAAGTCACGCACAAAGTTTGAACATCTAGCTTTGTAGCAAGTGTTGGCAGCTGTTGTAAACAAAACAAACAGCGTTGCCGAATCGATGTATGTAACTTCCGCTCATCTCTATGTATAGGATTTCTAGTTGAAAGTGCATTCATGGAGGGGCTCATTCATTGAGCGACCCATTCATTGCGCGGTCCGGACCTGTGAATGGTGAGTATCAATCAATCAAGTACGACTGACTTGAAGATTTTCATCGATGATTATTTTGATTCTAGGTTGCAGGACTTAACCGTCCAAGGAACGTACGACGTGGGATAAATTAGATCGCCAGTTCTTTCGCTTAGAACTGGTCCCACTGGAAGTTGTTTCGTAGAGCTCGCACCAGGAAACTTCGCTGGCAATGTCCGAGCCTACTTCGATCGTTGGGTGGCCTCGACGGACCGATACCTCAGGCACTTCCAAGAAGACCCGAGCAAAACTTTGTTGTGGCCTCGACGGACCGATACCCTCAGGCACTTCTAGGAAGACCCGAGCA
This sequence comes from Aedes albopictus, assembly GCF_035046485.1. Taxonomy (NCBI): domain Eukaryota; kingdom Metazoa; phylum Arthropoda; class Insecta; order Diptera; family Culicidae; genus Aedes; species Aedes albopictus. Next base: position 124,541,582 of record NC_085136.1, on the reverse strand, counting down.
AAAACTTGTTTGTTATTTCTGTGCTTTATTGGTAGCACTTCGAATCACCAAATAAATTTGGATTAGGGGGGTTGGGGTGCATTTCCTTGAAAGAAAAGTCCCCATCGTTGTTCGGGAAATCGGAAAGCAGTTCGCGGGAACTGTCCGCGGTAATCTTTCGCGCATTTCCGTCGGGTTGGGAGAATTTTTCGCGTTTCGCTCTACGATATCAATTTCAGATCACCACATCGGTGGGTCTGCTTTAGTTTCGCGGCATGTGTAGTGGTTTTGGAAATCTTCGTCGGTTGGTCGGATCGTGGGTAAGTATCTACTGCGGTAAGTATTATAATTTCCGGTTTCTTCGCGGATTTTGGACAGACCTCCGGATGTCTGCCAAACTGGCTTCGCGTTCTACTGGTTTCTCGACCGTGATCGCGACGTACTTTCGATAGGGTCCGCAACGATCGTTGTTGGGACCGGTCGATCTTGCTCGACGAGATCGTCCTATAGAGTTCGGGGGTGGAAGGGCACGGATTGCTCTTCCAGATTTTCGCGGGAACTGACATAACGCGGACATTTCGTGGTTGTATGAGCAAAAGCCCATCGGATAGACCGAGACTTCCAACGCGTTGCACGACGGTTGTGCGTTCGTTTGACATCGCGGTGAGACATTTCGCGGTTACGTTTTGATTACGGATTGGTCCTGCAAATTCAACAAAATTTGTTATTCTATGTAGCGTTCAATCGGATTAGAAAAATACGACCTATTATTTCCGCGCGCATTTCATATATTCCTAGGGTTCATTGACGATTCTATATGAGAATCCGTACGTTCTAGAATCAAATTAAGACAGTTTAATAAATTACTACTATTTCGTTTGGAGAACGAAAAGAAATTGCAAACAGGATACTGTTTTTTTTTACCTCCCCTTCCGGGAAGAAAGGAAAGGGGTTTGAAATGTTATTTTTGTTGGGCGCCAATTTGTAACTCGGTAGCTCATGGGATGGGGGAATCTACAGGGTCGTTGATGGCATTTCATTCACCCCTATACACATGCCATTGATGGCCTAATCTCGCAGGAGCAATCGCGGAACCGGAACCTGCCCATAGAGGTCTCACTACGTAGAATTGGCAAACTAATCATCTAAAAAGGGGGGTGGGGGAATACTATTACGGTTATGATCCAAGAAAAGCGAGGCTTGGAGGTTCCTTTGTGAACCCGGAGAACGACACAAACACAAAATGGTGAACAAATCTTAACTTTTGGTGTCTCTTTCCAAAACGCGCTACACCTGAGGTTTCTATTTACAATTATTTATTGAGTGACGTCACAAAATGGGTACTTGCATGCATATTTGTTCTTCTGTTGTTCCGGATCGTTGTTGGAGGGGTAGCTGGTGGCTAGCTAGTCGATCGTGGATCGCCGATCGATGCTGGTCTGGGAAGCAGGCGTCGGGAACGTTGAAGGAGAGTTCGACGGACGCATGCCGACTTCGGAAAGGCCGGGCTATTGTCGGTGTTGGTGCTGATCGGCTCGTGCAGGTGTGGGAAGATGGCGGCTGCAGAAAGGCTGGCTGCGTCGAAAGTGCCTAATCGCGCGGCCAAGAGCAATGGCGGCACTGAGCTACTCCTCGGAATGCTGGACCGAGTTCAGGGTCGCGTCCTGAACAGGAAAACTGCGCGCACTTCCACCACACACATTCACGGCTCCTCGCACTGTCGGAAACTCAGCAAAAAGAGTAGAAAAGAAAAAGGTCCCAATCTTGGACCTGATCATCACGGATTAGTACCCTATGACGCCACCGTACCTAACCTCTAACTTCACTCATTGTCTTGTCACTTTTGTTACGTACCTTTTTCTTGTTTTGTTTTAGTTAACACATTGTTTTTCGTTCATTGTCCTATTGTTTGTTCTTTGTGTAGTGGATTTTACTATAATTTTAACAATTAATTAGCTTTAAGTCATATTATTTTACTATTTACACTACTAACCGTACTAACACATTTTAACATTAACTGTCCGTACTATTACTTTTTACAACATTTTATTAACACACATTTTAACATTTAACGTGGTTTTCTAACGAACAAACTGATCCTAATTTGAAATAGAAAACACAAACAATTAAAAAACGTTCACCAATAAATAGGTTTTTCACAAAATTCACCTCAACATTACAAATTACACACGCGCGCTACTACGATTCTGTTCGAGGATCACTGACAGTTAAGGTGAAGATATGACGAAGCCACACCTCGAATTTTCAAGAGCACAAATCTGAAGAACCGAATGTCGGTTTGTGCTGAAAAGTTGATCGATTGGTCACCACCAGCGGGTAACCAATCGATCAACTTTTCAGCTCAATTCGACATTCGGTTCTTCAGATTTGTGCTCTTGAAAATTCAAGGTGTGGCTTCGTCATATATTCACCTTAAGAGAAATTCCCCAGTTTCCGTTTGGCTTTTATAAGAAGAGCCAACATTTTTCCTATACATTTATGCTCATGATTTTATGTTTGCCCATCCTGTTGTAGTTGAGCACCATCTATGGGACGAGGAGAAGACTTTCAGGGCTGGTGTTTGTTTTGCCCGAGCTCAAACTGCTCGAGTTTGGACGCATTTCATGGACACGGTATGACGTGAAAGTGGAACAAGCACTCATAGTGGTTTCGCAGCGCGGCGTCACGAACACTAATGCAAATCTACTGGTTGAAAATATACCCATTTGATTTTGCCGGGAACAGCTGATTTTTGTTTACTATTTTCAACCAGTAACTCAAGTAGTGTTCGTGTAATGCAACGTGTTCGTACACGCAACACCACTAAAAGCAGAAACCACTATTCGTTACCTGCATGCAGGGAGTGTGTGCGTTCCTTTATTGCAGGGTCTAATTTAGGGGAAGAAATTTGGGAAAATAGGAATTGTGGCGGAGCCATCAAGTACCTTTTGGAACCGAACGGTTACAGAATTGCTCATACTCATATAGTTTATGAAACTAGAAACAAATCTAAAACAGTAATTTTGATTCCTCAAAACTGCAACGCCTATTTGCATATTCACATATCAGGCGTCCGATAACGTTGAGTTGAGACAATGCATTTTGAAGTAAAATGAAAATTTAATAGTTTTGTATCGAATGTAAAAAATCGATTCGGTCAATTCTGTGGGGCTTCAACATCGATTGAAAAAATCGATTAATCGAAACAAAAACATCGATGTTGCAAACATCGATTTAAATTTTCCCAACGCTTGTACACAACACCTTACGTTCGAAAACTCCAAGAGCGCGTTGGTCCTCTGCCCGTATAGTCCATGTTTCCTGTCCATAAAGGACTCGGGTCTAATCAGCGTTTTGTAGATAGTTAACTTCGTGTGACGGCGAACTTCATTCGATCGTATAGTTCTGCGGAGTCCAAAGTAGACCCGATTTCCTGCCACAATGCGTTTCTGAATTTCTCTGCTGGCGTCGTCAGCGGTCATCAATCAGCCCAAGTAGTGGCTGTTCAAAAACCACTTAGACCAAATTTTGGCCATCTCAGACGACCGCCCACCCCACCCACCTCGTAGACTTTCGTCCATACAAAAATGTTGATATGTGTATTAGGCCTGTCCAGCTTTTCAAAAATGTTCTCTGATTCTCAAGTCCACCCCCATATTTTGATTGGCATCCCAAAAGAAGTAACTGGTCAAAATTTCAGCTAAATCCATTGAAATTAAGAGGTGCATCAAATCAATTTTGTGTTTTTTGACTATTTTTGAACTTCAAAAAATCATAACTACACTAAATCTTGTCAAAACTTAATTCTTTTGGCAGAAATTGAAAGCTATACTTGTTTGCTACAACTTCTCCGAACAACGTATGCCAATAAAATTGAAGGAAACATGTGTAATTATTACATTTGTAATCCGAAAAACCTGAAAAAGTTGATTTTTTGATAGATTTTGTTCTGGAACACCCTAATATACGTAATAAGTTGGATTTTTCAAAACGGCATCATATTCTCCAATGTTTTTTGGTTATTTGCTTCTTTGACACCAATGCTGTAGGAGTTGAGCAAAAATTCCTAAAATTCGTGAAAGCCAAATGTGGCCTAAAAACTAGCTTTTTGGGTGCAATCACGCTTTGGCGCGCAAAAAGTGGCATCGCGTCAGCACTGATATGATAGCCAACACCTGTCATTACGCTTGTTTGTTATCACCCGTGATAGGGGGTAGCCAAGGCAAACTACAAGGAAGCAAAGCTACTACGTTCAGTACAATTTCGCGCCACAGCGTGATTGCCCCCAAAAAGCTAGTTTTTAGGCCACATTTAGCTTTCCCGAATTTTAATATTTTTTGCTCAACTCCTACAGCATTGGTGTCAAAGAAGCAAATAACCAAAAAACATGAGAGAATACGATGCCGTTTTAAAACATCAAACTTATTACGTATATTAGGGTGTTCCAGAACAAAATCTATCAAAAAATCAACTTTTTAAGGTTTTTCTGATCACAAATGTGATAATTACACATGTTTCCTTCAATATTATTGGCATACGTTGTTCGGAGAAGTTGTAGCAAACAAGTATAGCTTTCAATTTCTGCCGAAAGAATTAAGTTTTGACAAGTTTTAGTGTAGTTATGATTTTTTGAAGTTCAAAAATAGTCGAAAAACACAAAATTGATTTGATGCACCTCTTAATTTCAATGGACTTGGCTGAAATTTTGACCAGTTACTTCTTTTAGGATGCCAATCAAAATATGGGGGTGGACTTGAGAATCAGAGAACATTTTTGAAAAGTGGACAGGCCTAATGTGTATGGACCGTAGACTTTGAAGACTTTGAAAACTTTGAGACTAGTGGTAGTATTGCGGAACCGCTTCCGTGTGTTCGGTGAACAAAAGTTATGCTTGCGTCACATGAAATTGCGGCTGTATCGATAACTTGACGAATTGATGAACAGTTAGCAAGAAAATAGGCTCAAAGCACGTTTGAGACGTCCGGCAGGGCGCCGGGTGTCCCACTGGAAGTGATCAAACATAGAAGTGAGCCACAGTCATGCTTGCGATACACTGAATTACGGCTGTTTCGATAATCTGGCGAACGCTTAGCAAGAACATAAGTAGGCGCAGAATTCATTTGAGACTACAGCTTGTGCTTCGAACCCGGCTCCGGGTGTCCCGCCGTAAGTTGTCAAGCTTAAAAGTGAACTTTTCCGATAACCTAATGAACGATTAACAAGAAAATGATAACCTGATGAACGATTAACAAGAAAATGAGGGCGTTCATAAACCACGCAGACTTTTATGGGGGAGAGCCTGAACAAAGTCTATGGGCAAAAGTCTACGATGGGAGAGGGGGACTGAGATTACTAACATTTGGTCTACTCTACCTGGTTTATGAACGGTTCCTAAGCTCATAACACATTTGAGAGTACCCTTAGCATTTCGGATCCGCTTCCGGGTGTCACTCGTGACACATCGAATCGCTTTTTTTTTTTCTTTTTTGATAACTTGAAAAACGGCTAGCAATAATTTAGGCTCAGAATATATTAGAGACTACTGGTAAACTACTAGTATTCTGGATCCGATTCCGGGTGTTCTTATGCGTGATGAGTTTTAACGTTTCTCTAAACTATTTAATATTGTTTGTGTCTATACCAAGGCTTTTGTTAAATAGCGAGATCAGAGAAAATCTCATTAGACATTTCTCGCGTTTAGTATCATACAGGCGTATCTACAATGATCGATTTCTCTTCGTCGATTTTCTCTTCGCATTATTTCGAAAAATACGACCAATATTCGGATTATCTCTCGGTGTATTTCGGTGAAGGTCGACTAGGACTAGCATCTAAAACAATAAAAACAACCAAAAATGATTTGCAGGCCAAGTTATTAGCCGAAGAGAAAATCGATGAAGAGAAATCGATCATTGTAGATACGCCCGCATGATACTGAGCGCGAGATTTGTTGAGGGCAAAAAACGTAAATGTTTTACAATAATAAAGTGAAATAAAAATTATTAAAATAGCCTTAAACTTTCTCCCCAATATATAAAAGGTATCCAAACCCGTTTCCACCTCTTATTGATTTGAAAATTCAATGTTTTACCTCTATGAGTGGCAGGTGAAAACCGCAAGGGTAATAATACATCAAAGAACGCCTTTAATGTCTTTATTAGTAGAAGTGCTTGTACTCGCACTAGTTGCACCATTTCTCAGACTTTCTTTGTTCTTCACAGCAAATTAATGCGAAATGTCGCAGTTGCGTGACCGTTTTGTGAATGTGTAGTGTTTTCGCACGTGGTGACAACCCTCGAACAAATCCTAGAATGATACACCATCCCCACCGTAGTTCCCACACACAGTGCCATCAATTGTTAATTTCGCTTTTTTTTTTCTCTCTCTTTCTCTCACCCTCCAGTGTCCCACAACCCGTACAATTCATCGGATATGCCGATGCCCTCGGCGAAGGAGCAAACGCTGATGTGGCAACAGAACTCGTACTTGGGTGATTCCGGCATCCACTCGGGTGCGGTCACACAGGTGCCATCGCTCAGTGGCAAGGATGACGACATGGAGGACGATCCGCTGATGTTCGACATGGATCAGGGCTTCTCGCAGAACTTCACCCAGGACCAGGTGGACGACATGAACCAGCAGCTGAGCCAGACCCGCTCGCAGCGTGTGCGAGCGGCCATGTTCCCGGAAACCCTGGAGGAGGGTATCGAGATCCCATCGACACAGTTCGATCCACAGCAACCGACGGCAGTGCAGCGACTGTCCGAACCATCGCAGATGCTCAAGCATGCCGTGGTCAACTTGATTAACTACCAGGACGATGCCGATCTGGCAACCCGTGCTATTCCGGAGTTGATCAAACTGCTGAACGACGAAGATCAGGTTGTGGTTTCCCAGGCTGCCATGATGGTACACCAGTTGTCGAAGAAGGAAGCTTCACGCCACGCGATCATGAACAGCCCGCAAATGGTCGCCGCTTTGGTGCGTGCTTTGTCACAGAGTAACGATCTGGAAACCACTAAGGGAGCCGTAGGAACGCTGCACAATTTGTCACACCATCGCCAAGGTTTGCTGGCAATATTCAAATCCGGAGGAATCCCAGCGCTCGTAAAGCTGCTTTCGTCGCCGGTTGAATCTGTGCTGTTCTACGCGATCACAACGCTTCACAATCTGCTGCTCCATCAGGATGGCAGCAAAATGGCAGTCCGTTTGGCTGGTGGCCTGCAGAAGATGGTAGCTTTGTTGCAGCGCAACAACGTCAAATTCCTGGCCATTGTTACAGACTGTCTGCAGATTCTTGCCTACGGAAACCAAGAGAGTAAACTTATTATCCTTGCTTCCACCGGCCCAAGTGAGCTGGTTCGCATCATGCGCTCATATGACTATGAGAAGCTGCTCTGGACTACCTCACGGGTGCTGAAGGTTCTGTCAGTTTGTTCGAGCAACAAGCCGGCCATCGTTGAAGCCGGTGGCATGCAAGCCTTGGCCATGCATTTAGGAAACCCATCACAGCGTCTCGTTCAGAACTGCCTGTGGACGCTGCGCAATCTTTCGGATGCCGCTACAAAGGTTGACGGATTGGAAACGCTCCTCTCCGGTCTGGTAACAGTTCTCGGCTCGTCCGATGTGAACGTTGTAACCTGCGCAGCCGGTATCCTGTCCAATCTGACGTGCAACAACCAACGCAATAAGGTCACGGTATGTCAGGTCGGAGGCGTTGAGGCTCTCGTCGGTACCATCATCAACGCTGGCGATCGCGAGGAAATCACCGAGCCGGCCGTGTGCGCCCTGCGTCACCTGACTTCGCGCCATCCAGAGTCCGAGTCGGCGCAGAACATCGTCCGCAATGGATACGGACTGCCGGTGATTGTGAAGCTACTTAATCCACCGTCCCGTTGGCCACTGATCAAGGCCGTCATCGGACTGATCCGTAATTTGGCTCTTTGCCCATCCAATGCGGCACCGTTGCGCGAGCACGGAGCGATCCATCTGCTGGTGCGATTGCTGTTCAAGGCGTTCCAGGATACGCAGAGGGTAAGTTAGATTTAATTGACACGCTCGTATCATATTTTCGGGACATTTATTTTGGCTGTATAATGATGAAATAGTCAACGAAAAAAAACATTTTCGTTGGGAAAATAGTGCCCAATGATCTAGTATTTTTCTTAAGGATTTCCAGAAGAACACCTGCAAGAGCTTTTAATGGAGTTTTTTTTTATTGAGAATTCCAGTCGGAAATTGTGACAGTTTTCGAAATTTCTAAGCCCGAGATAAATCATTGAAGTTATCTCAAGAGAAATCCAGGGGTTCTTCCAGGGTAGAAACTTAGTAAGAAGAAGTGGAAGAATTTCAGAAGGAATCCTTGTAGCAAGCTCTGGAAGAGCTCGAGGAAAACTCCTGAGGAAATCTCGGAAGGACTCCCTGGACTTCCACAATCTGTAAATTACTATTTGGTCACAATTTCCTTGAAAATGGTCTTAAAATCACTGTTTAACTGTCAGTTAGTAGTAAAAGACTTGCTACACAATAAAATAATCGCAAAATTTCTCTTTGCAGCAACGTTCATCGGTGGCCACCAACGGGTCGCAGCCTCCGGGCGCCTACGCCGATGGCGTCCGCATGGAGGAGATTGTCGAGGGCACGGTCGGTGCGTTGCACATCCTCTCGAAGGAGGAACTCAACCGGCAGCTCATCCGCCAGCAGAACGTGATTTCGATCTTCGTACAGCTGCTCTTCTACAACGACATCGAAAACATTCAGGTAGGATGAAGGGTTGTGGTGCTGTCTGCTTCGGGTTTCTCGTTCTATCATTCATTGAAGTCCCTCGCCCGAAAGCGCATGCGTTGTTCCCCAGTTCTCACATTCGTATGGCACCATCGACCATCGTTGGTGCTTATGTACATCCTGTGATAATAAATAAACGAAATTCCATTGCAGCGCGTCGCTGCCGGTGTCCTGTGCGAGCTGGCCGTCGACAAGGAGGTGGCCGAGATGATCGAAGCCGAGGGTGCCACCGCACCGCTGACTGAACTGCTCAATTCCGCCAACGAGGGTGTCGCCACCTATGCGGCCGCCGTCCTGTTCAAGATGAGCGAGGACAAATCGATGGACTACAAGAAGCGCTTCTCCAGCGAACTGACCACCCTGCCGGTGTTCCGCGACGACACGATGTGGAACAACGGCGAGCTCGGGATAGGGCCGGACTTGCAGGTAAGGCTTTGATCGCTCTAAGGTTGAACAAACTCTAGTTGTTCTGGCGTGTAGCTAATAATCGTGGTTCTCGTGGTATTGGGAGCACCGGTGTGAGCATGGGAAGAGTTCTAAATGATTTCCAATCGCTTCGAAACGGGTAGGATATCTTATTTCACGCAATATGTTACTATTTATTATCCGTTGTACAGTACTGTGTTCATTGTTCAGTTGCTAGAACATATCTTGACAAAAACAGTTAAAGCTTTCTGTCGAGAATTTGTATGTAGTTCTCCTGTATAAAATACATCTTAATTTCCAGATATCCTATAACTGAAAAATTGCAATTTTATAAATTCTTCAACGCAAGTATTATTTTTTAATTATTTTCCTGAGAATTGTACGTCATTACCTGAATTATTATAACCGAGCCTTATCTATCTACCTTTGCATAATAACGCTATGAATATATCGACAGCTGATTTATTCTAGATGACGTTATAAACTCTTCCCTGTTTATAATTTCAAGTCTAGTTAGTCTTAATGTGGTTTTTTTTTCTATCTGTATTAACGAGATTTTTAGCCCTAGGCTAGTTCATCTCGGGACCCACGCTTTTTACTTCCCTTCGGAAGGAAGAACCCACATTTTGTGAGTTTGTCGGGAGTGGGATTCGATCCCAGGTCCTCGGCGTGATAGTCTAGTGTTCTAACCATCACACCAGGCCCGCTCCACTAAAGTGGGTTTCACAATAGCCACTAAACCAAAAATATTCTCTTTTTGCGAAACTCCTGGAATGTATCTGATTTCAAAATGTTGCTTGGAGTGTATTCTTAGAATTTATCAGCAATGCTGCTGGTAATCATTAAGGAATTTCTGGTGGAATGCACCAGAAAGTCTTGCTGGGGTTCATCAGTAATTTCCTTTTGAGAATTCTCAAGAAACACTTGGAGGACTCCTAAAAACAATTACTGAAAAAAAACCCTGACGAGCTCTTAGATGGAATATCTGAAGGAATGCTAACAGGTATTTCTGTTGGTATTCTAAGAGAAATTCCTACAGAGAAATTGGGAAAATTTGGGAGAGATTTTTCTATAGCAATCCTTGGAGGAATCAAAGGGTGAATCAAAAGGGTGGAGGAATCAAAGGAATATTTGCAGAAACCTCTGAATTTCCCATTAGGCATTTGGATTTTTCCAAAGATTTCTCCATGGATTCCTCCCGGAGTTCTTCTTGACATTCCTCTGCGCATTTCTCTGCGCAGAGTTCATTCAGAAATTCTTCCAGGTATTCCTGTTGAAATTTATCCAAGAATTCCTCTGAGATTACCTCCAGACATTTTTGCCGGGGTCCTCCAATCATTCTTGATGGGATTCATCCAGCAATCCCTGCTGGAACTTCTGTATAGGTTGCTCCAGAAATTCACCGAGTTTTTTTCAGAATTCCTCTAAAGATCCTTCTTTCTACGAATTTCTCTTCGCATTCTTACTGGAAATGCTCTTCAGATTCCTTCGAGAATTTCTGTTGAAATTGCACCTGGAATTCTGCTGGAATATCTCCAGGCATTCGTGCTGGTAATCCTCCAATAAGTCTTGTTGGGTTTCTTCAAGTAATTTCTGCTTGAAATTTCCCAGGAATTTCTGGAGTACTCTTTCGAGCAATAACTGCAGAAATACCATCTGGAAATGCTGAAAATATTTCAGCAAGAATGGATGCAGAAATTCTGGCAGGAGTTCATGAAGAAATCTCAGCAAGTATTTCGGGAGATATTACGAAAGGAATTCCTATAGGATTCCCTAGAACAATCCTTGGAGAAATCCATGGAGGAATTCCAGCAGCAATTTCTAGCAGAATACCATCAGGAATTCCTGAAGAAATTTCAACAGGATTTCTCCAGTAGTTCTCTTGGAATTTCTCTAGGGAAGGGATGCCTGGGGTTCCTCCGAAAATTCATCCTAAGATTCCTCCAGGATTTCCTCACGGGGTTCCTTAATTGAGTCCTCATGAAGTACAACTAGGAGTTCCTATTATGATTCCGTCAAAATTTTATTCAAGGATTCTCAGATTTCTTCAGGAAATCCTACAAGAATTTCTTCGGGAATTCTTGCTGAGATTTCTCAAAGATTTACAGCAGGAATATATTCAATGATTACTCTTGAGAGCCCTCCAGGAATTCCTGAATTCCCTGCAGGTACATATTGCATGGGACACTCATTTCTGGAAAAATCAATGAATATATTGCAGCAGGAGGAATCCCAGCAAGATTTTCTTGGATGAATGCTCGCAGAAATTTATGGAAGAACCGAAGGAATTTCTAAAGAAAATCACTGAACAAATAACAAGCTTGGAGAAACTTCATGAGAACTGAAGGAATCCTAGGAAAAATTGCTGGAGAATTCCTTATAGATTTTTCGTCAGCAATCCCAGCAGGGATTTCTAGATAATCCCATCAGGTATACCTGGAGGCAATCTAAGAAAAATCTGTGGAGAAATTCTCTTGGAAATTGTCAAAAAAAAAACTGATTAGATTCCTCTCAAGTCTAAACAATCTTGTTCAGATTGCTTAACGTTGAACCATTCGTCATTGAAATCATTGCCATCATCAAGAATTTGAAAGCAGTTTTCTCGTCCAAAACAAAAGATTTTGCCATGAAAATGTATTCACTGCATTCCACATGAGAAATGGAATACAGTGAATATATTTTCATGGTCATTGTTTTGATTTACAGTGAAAAAACTGCTTTTCGTTTTCCGAAAAATGATGACGGATGGTTGAGCCTTAAGAGGTTTCTGCAAGAAATCCTTTACATATCATATCCTAGAAATTCCGATATTCAGAGAGGAATTCCTTGAGGATTTTTTGATGAAATCTCTAAAGGAATCAGTAAGAATTCATGGAGGTATCCCAGCAGCAATTTCTAGCGGAATCCCATCAATAATTTCTGAAGGAACTTCTACAGGATTTCTCCAGCATTGCATCTTGAAATTCCTTCAGAGATGCCTGCTAGGGCTCCTCCGGAAATTCCTCCTGAGATTTTTCAATTGATTTCTCTTGAACTACTTCCAGGAATTCCTACTATGGTTACGTTAAAGATTTCTTCAAGGATTCATTCAAGAATTGCTCTTTGTTTTCCAATAGTTACTATGTACTGAGATTTCTTCAGGAAATCCTACGAGAATTTCTTCGGGAATTCTTGCTGAGATTTTTCAAGGAATCCAGGAATATCTCCAATTATTACTCTTGAGAGTCTTCCAGGAATTCCTGAATGATTTGCATGGGAAACGCAGAAAAAATCGTGGGAGATACCTGCCAGAAATATCTAGAGGAATCTTAGTAACAGTGCTGATACAATCCCAGTAGTAGTTCATACAATAATCTCTAGAGGATTCCCAGAAGAATTTCTTGGATGAATGCTCGCAGAAATTTATGGATAAATCTCAAAAGGAATCCTTGAAAAAATCTCTGAACATTTGGAAGTATGCTTGGAGAAATCACTGAAGGAACTATGGCGGGATTTCTTGAAAAAAATCCCTGGAGGAATTCGTGAAGAAATTGTTGGAGAAAACCCTGGACAAATCACAGGAAGAATTCCTGGAGAAACTTCAAGAAGACTGGAGGAATCCCAGGAGAAATTCCTGGACGAATCCGTGGAGGTATTTTTTCAGCAATCCCAGCAAGGATTTCTAGAGATTCCCATCAGGCATGCCTGGAGACAACCCTAGAAAAAAAGTCTAAAGTCTAAACTATCTTGTTGAGATTGCTTCAGGGGTTTCTGCAAGGATTCCTTTAGATATCCTTCACTTGATACATCCAGAGATTTATCCAAGGATTCCTACAGAAATTCCTCCAGCGTTTTCTTCAATGATTCCTTTTAAAAATTCTCTCAGAGTATCAGCATATATTTCTACTATGATATGTTGGAGTCTAAAGCATTTACAACTGGGATTTCTCCAGTAATTGCCATTGAGAATCCTTCAGAAATTCCAGATTTCCAGCAGCAATTTTCCGAGGAATCCCAGCAAAGTTTCCTGGTGGATTATATCATAAATTTCTGAATAAAACCCAGCAGTATTCCAATTGGAGCAATACTAGCGAGAATTCCTTCAGGAATCTCAATATGATTTCCACAGGAACTGAGAAAATTCTAAAAAAACCCGAAGTAAACCTAGTAGAAATCCCTGAAGGAATCAGCTTCTTTCTTACGCACTCTCCTATACAAAAACGAGATAGATGTTGGAGGATGGAAAAGATTGACTTACCCTGTCTTTCATCCCGTTATTTCTTGTGTTTATCAATAAGATAAATCAGAAAAAGGCAGACGGAGGTGTACTTCATCACAAAGATCAATTTTGTAGAATACACGGAAATTCCCGAAAATTCATAGAACAAGTTTTAACGAATGCATTGTTGACAAGCGCACATGCTCGAGGCATGACACGTTAATTTAGTATTATCTGAAAGTAGTTGCTGGTATTTCAGGATAACTTGAGGAAGAAGTAAAATTATAAACTCCACAAATTCTGGATAAATCCCTTGAGTAATACTTGCCACGTTCTCTGGACAACTTCAACAAAGCAAGGCTTTTTTAGAATATCATTTGTCGTTTTCGTTTCATTTTTTAGAAAATCAATACGCTAAACATTAAAACATAATCTTAGACCAGACACAATTACTGTTGTAGTCTGAGCAATGACGTACAATTTATTGGCTTCCTATTTTGTTTTTTTTTTCTTTTTTGTTGTAATAGATTGGAAACGATTGGAAATAACTTTCTTATATTGTAAATGCCTGTCGAGGCATACATAAATTGTTCTAAGTAAATTTCAATTTGATTAAGTTTAGTATTGAAATTTGACTCACCTTCGTTCTTCGTTTCTTTCCTCTTTTCTGTTGTTTTTCCGTTGATGTACACTTATCTACAACACCACAATCGGCCAAACACAATATCCACAACAACACGAACACAACCGCTTCTACCACCACAATCACCACTTCCAACTACCTCCACACCACCACCGCCACCTTATGGGTGCAGGACATCCTCTCGCCCGATCAAGCATATGAGGGCCTTTACGGACAAGGTCCCCCCAGTGTGCACAGCTCACACGGTGGCCGAGCATTCCAGCAAGGTATGTAGAGTTATCTTTATCTTTCGTTATCCCTCACATGATGTAAAAAGACGTGTAAACTAACAACTGAAACCTGTAACTCCCCACCTTAGATTGTTTATACCGTTGAGTACTAATATCTTATAATGTTGACATTGTTCTGTGAAACATGCTGCGCAAAAATTCGGAAACATTTCCGTGGAACATCCAATACTAACCCATCGATCGCTGCTTTTTTCTGTCTTTTGTGTACTTCCAGCTAAACCAGCCTAACATATATCATCACTAAAGAAGCAAAGATCTAACAAGAAATAATACTGATGTAACGCGTTAGAATGCTAATTTCATTTCCCTGTTTCTTCCAAAAACATCGCTGTTTGTATTATTTCTCCCTTTTCAAGTTGTGTAATATACCATCCTTTCTTCTTTTTTTCGTAATTCTTTCTCTAGCGTTCAGTTCCTTTTCCTGACATTTCGAAAATGCGGTTAATTTAATAACTTCATTGAGACGCCACTAGCTCTATGGTGTATTTCACAGCTAGTCAGTGTCAACATACTGTTTATATAACACTCAACACTCACAAGTTTTATAAAAGCATTACATTGGCATAACTTCGAGCTAGTGGGCGATCTTGAATAACTAGTCAGACCCTTTTTCTGTTTCGTTCATCCCTGCGTCCCCATCGCCCCCTTACTCAGATATCTCTATATGCTAGTACCAGTAGAAACAGAACAAAGTGGTAGGAAAAAAAACAACCTAACGGTAGTTCATAAATTAAAAGCAACATGGTGTAAAACAAATCTCAAAATAAAGCAAGTTGTTTGTTAATGAAAAAGCAGAAATATGTAAGAAACCGTCGAGATATGCGCAGTAGAGTCAGTTTTTTTTGTAATTATCGACATGAAACGAAAAACCCCTCTGGAGGTGTGACACGAAACTAGCGAAACGCGAAGTGGAGAGCAAAGGATAGAGATACATCATAACAAAAATGCGTTTCAAGCACTGAAGAAGGGAATCTATACATGTAGCAGGCAAGCAGAGTTGTAGTAGCAGCAGCACTCAATCGTCCGAACGATGCTGAACAGTAGTAAACATCACACGTCACAACACCATAGTCCCCAATTATTTACGGGGATGCGTTTGTGAGTGAAGTAGTTGGTGTGTGCGGAATCGGTCATCATAACGTCTTTCTATACTTACCCATAGGTGAATATCTTTTCTTTTCGCACGAGTGAAGCTTAGAAGATGGGTTTGCGTTTTCTTTGGACTTTCTGCTTGCGCACCACTTTTTTTTTCAAATAGTTTGTTCTGGTGTTTGATAGTTTGCTAGCAAATTTTCATGATTTGTTTTAGATTTTAAAAGTTTTTTTTTATGGTTTCACGTGTTTTAGAATATCTAGAGTGTTGTTTGCACCAGTTTCACATGACTGTTTGTTTTTTTTAGTGTGACCATTTTTGTTATGATCGATCTTTTCATTTTTATTGACTGTTGCTATTCAGTTGGTTCTACATACGCACAAACACAAAGCTTAAGATTGAAAAACTCTATAAGTAGAGAAACGTTAACTCCACATTGTAGTGACAAACAATAATAAGTGCTGTTTTGGGATCCAGTGTTCGCGGCATTTCAGGATGATTAGCCATTCGGCGACGATCTAGTCCATTGTCGACCGGCTGTTGATGAAGTCTGTTCGATAACTTCTGAAGAACTCATTCGTTTTAGATGACAGATGACGAAAGATGATCTGGGATAGTACTTTCTAAACGATATTCAAAATGGTGATCGCGCTGAAGCTCTCACAATCCGAATGGATGCATTTCTTGTGAATGAAGCAGATTACCGCTTCCTCCCACTTTCCCGGTAACTGTTCGGTTTGCCAGATCCTCACTAACAACCGATTCAGACAGGTGGCCAACTTTCTTGGGCCAATCTGGATGAGTGCAATTTGCGATACCATCCTTACAAGCTGCTTTGTTGTATTTGAGCTGGTAGATATCATTTTTAACTTTACCTTCCCACGTTTCATTTCCATTACCTGCTGCACAGATGTAGTCGTCCCTTTCGTTGCCCCGTTTCGCCGTGTCTACGTTCTCTGTGCCGTTCAAGTGTTCATCGAAGTGCTGCTTCCACTTTTCAATCACTTCCAATCCGTATAGGAATGATAGGAATTCCAAGCTTCTTCTACGCGGCGTTTGTTCTCCAGAAAGAAGCAGGTCTGCTACTTCCGCTTCTGTTTTTATCGTTCCTTGCTCTGCCGCGTACCATGCTGAGGCATTAACACCCGCAGTGCATTCGTTTTCTCCAAAACCTGTCTACACTCCTTTCCGAACCAAGTTTTTCGTTGATTTAGTTTTTTGTACACAAAGTGGAACGTAGTCTTTGATGACTTATTGCACTGTTGTACTCCAGCATGGCTGTCTATAATACATATACTCCTGGTAACTAGGGCCTTGTACCATTTGGGCAGGTGTACCTATTTTGGGCACTTGCCGCTATAACTAAGTCAATTTGAAACCGATTGATTTGAAATTTTGTATAGAGTTAGGCACGTACAGTATCTAACTCTGTACAAAAATTCAAATCAATCGGTTTGAAATTGATTTAGTTATAGTGGCAAGTGCCCAAAATAGGTACACCTGCCCAAATGGTACAAGACCCTACATGGCTTCCGAAACAGCACAACTCTATTACCGATACTCCGCTTCGCTTGAGGATGTAGCCACTGTCATCTGCTTCTTGCTTGACCACGATACAGCATTTCCAAACACGGTGAATAGATAGCCGCTAAGTGGCTTCCTATTTGCTACATTCGAATTCCAGTCCACGTCAGAATATTCAACCAATGATTCCGCCGAGTTGTCACGAACAAAATTCAAATGCTTCGTGCCTTTCAAATATCAAACCATACGCTTGAGGTACTATACCAGTGGGTGCTTGTTGGATTCTGTTGGTAACGGCCCACGAAACCGACGAGGAAACACAGGTCAGGCCTGATACACAGTATCACATACATCGTTATTTCCAAAATCTCGTTATATGGTTCCTAAGTTGCTTCAACCGTCTCTGGAAACAAACAGACTTTTTCCCAAATCTTACGCGCTATACAAAAATATTTGGATTCTCATACAAAAAATCTTACGAGAGTGGGGGCGGGGGTCGTCTTTTAGGTACTATCCGCACGTAGAGGCTGTAGGAGTGTAGCGTTCGATAGTTGAACATTTCGTTCCAGCATTTCGGAAATTGTTCGAATCCGTACGCGACTTGAGCAAGTGACAAGGAATGGTCATGTACAATTTTTCTTTAAGTCGTCTCCGTGCAAGAACACCATCCTTCCTTGGAATCCTTCCTACACATCAATCGCGAGAATCGTCCTGTTGGTGACAAGTTTTGCAAATGTCTCTTCGCAGTAGACTCCAGCCATCTAGTAGGAATCCTGTCAGTACCAGTCTTGCCTTATGTTTGACCGCATTGCCTTAAGTTTGAACGCACCATGTTTCAGACAAAGCTCCCATCTTTGAACTTTGAACAACTCGCAATTTTCCAGCTCTTATAAAAAAATAAAAAGACACTACCACTTCAACCAGAGGTTGTACAGACTGAATAAGCACTAACATTAGATAACGGACAACACATATAACACCCAGTGGCCCAGTGGAGAATTTTCCGTTTGACGAAAAGTTTTCCCCGATTGGAATCGAACGGACACTCCGAGGCTTACGAAACGCCTAGATGACTGACGCCTCTAGCCGCACGGCCACGATGGCGGCCCAACTGACGCTGTTGAACGCATTCTTTACGTCCAGCGTGACGACCGCGCAATAGCGGATTTCTATTCGCTTTTTTTAGAGCGCTATCTCGGCCGTTATGGTCACAGCCCTAATAACGCCCACTGTTGATCGACCTTTCCGGATGCCGAACTGGTTATCCGAGAGGCCAGAGTCATCGGGTTTCACGGTATAGACCATCAGCCTCGATATAATAATCCGTTCCAACAGTTCTCCGGCGGTGTCCAGAAGGCGGATAGGTCTGTATGCCGATGGGTCGCCAGGTGGCTTCCCGGTTTTGAGCAGTAGAACCAATCTTTGCCTTTTCCATCTCTCTGGAAATTCGTCTCTGTCTAGGCTCATCTGCATAGCCATTTTGAATATGCTAGGCCTAGCCTCGATGGCCGTCTTAATAGCTACTGTCGGGAAACCGCCGGGTACGGAGCCTTGTTCAACTTAAGCGACTTCGCTATTGCAATGAATTTGTCGTGAGTCACCGGGACGACCTTGCTATGACCATGGTCTTGTATCGTGGCGCTGAAACAGCATTTCCACGACCTTCTGCAGCATTCTAGGGGTGCTGACGTGCCCTTCGTTTTGGCCATGACTACTCTGTAGGCATCATCCCATTGGAGTCGTGTTGGCTGCCTGGGCATAGATTTTTGGAGCATGCCTGTATACGCGCCCCAATCTATTTGTTCAGTGCCAGTTTAGCCGCCCTGTGGGCCTCACTTCGCTTCATGCTACCTTCAACGGTGCGAGCTCTTTGCATTCTCCGTCTACCTCTTAGGCAGGATGCACAGAGTTCTGCGATTTGTGGACACCACCAGTACACCACCGGTTGTCCATTTCTGGGTAGGGCGTCACATGCACGGCTTAGGGTTCCGACTAGATCATTTTGTTTAACGAGATTTTTAGCCCTAGGCTCGGGACCCACGCTTTACTTCCCTTCCGAAGGAAGAACTCACATTTTGCGAGTTTGTCGGGAGTGGGATTCGATCCCAGGTCCTCGGCGTGATAGTCAAGTGTTCTAACCGTCACACCAGGTCCGCTCCACTGACTAGATCATCGCTGGATAAGTTGTCGGTGTTACCCTTCATAAGCAATCGCTCAACAAATGCCGGCTTATCGAAGCGACGGTCGACGGTCGATGATCTTCGGCTGTGGCCGTCTTCCCCTGTGTTCCACCCTGTAATCGCCAGATGGCCGCTATGCCTGTATCCATCGTCGACCCTACAGTCCGAGCTAGGGTTGAGACCCGGGCTCCAGGAGGTCACATCAATGATGGACTCTGCACCGTTCCTGCTGTAGGTTTTTTTTTGTCGCCCACGTTTGCAACATCCACGTTTAGTCTAGCCATAGCTTTAAGTAGAGCCCAGCATTTCGCGTTAGTCAATTAATGCCGCAGGCGTTGAAGTTTTCACCGATTATCGGAATGATTGGAAATTATTGCTTGGACCGGAAAACGACCTGTTGTACGCAAGTTTGCGCTACCCAGTTCCCGTTATCGGGAGGGATGCGGTATGGGTCCGATAATGCGATGTCTTGACGATGGATTTGACTTCGAGACTGACTGCCACAGCAACTGTTGTGCGGCTTCACAGTGGTTCAGATTTAGCTGCGTAACTTGTTTAACGCTGATTAGCCTACTTTGATCTTGCCGACTGCAGTCGCCTTGTCCACCTTGATCGTGACAATCTGCGTGCCTGCAGGACTCTTCCACAGGTGGGTCGATGCACTGGTGCATCTGCACTGCTGCTAAATGCGGCTGCGAGCTCACTGGAGAGTCGCCTCCGCCGTTAGGGCTCTCACCTGCACTTTTTCGCTCAATACCTTCTGAGCTAGCAGTGCCTTGTAGGAGCTGCCTTTCTTGGCCGCCTCCTTCTGCAACACTAGCATCATCTCTCCAGTCCTGGGGTGCCGGATACGTTTTACATCCGCGCCCAGCGGCTAAAGACGATTTTCGCCTCGCTTGCTCCTCAGCACCTCAGCGTATGTATCCGCCTTAGGTTTGGCGCCGTTCGCGCTTGTGGGCTGATTGCAATATAATATGCTCGTAGCAATAATATAGTTTATCCTTGCTGGAATTCTTCCGGGAAATCTTCCTGAGATTCCTTTACAAATTCCTCCCGCGATTACTTCAGGACCTTCTCTATGCATTCCTCCAGAATACCTCTACCGGTTCTTCCAGGGACTTCTCTAGGTATTTCTTCAAGAAATTGCTCTTTGGATTCTTCCCGGCATTCCTGATGGGATTTATCTAGAAATAACTGTACAGTTTCCTCCCAGGATTTCTGCTGAATTTACTACAATGACACATCCCAGAATGCTTCTAAGAATTCCTTCAAAGATTTTCTTCAGGAGGAATGGTAGAACCACTGTGGCAATTGCTTGAGGGAGTATCAGCCGGAATTTTCAGGATTAAATCTCAGAAGTTAATCATGGAAGAATCATCGGAGGAACTTCTGGAATAATCTCAAGAAGATTGTCTTGCATGACCCTACCAAGAATTCTTGGCGGAATTTCTGGAGATGTTCGTAGAACTGTGGAAGGTATCATAGACAACATTTCTAGAGAAATCCTAGTATGAGTTTGCTGGAAGAATCACTACAGGAATTATTGGGAAACCCCATCAGGGATACCGGGGGAAACCTAGCTCCTTTAATAAATACCTGGAGGAATACCTGTCATTGGAAAAATCGGTAGAAGTATTCTGGAGGACTTCATAGATAGAATACCTGATAGAATCGCAGGAGACATTTCTGGAAGAATCTCAGTAAGATTTCCCGAGAGTATTGCTGCAATTATACCAGGAAAAACCTCTGGAGGAATACTTCGTGGGATATTCCTGGAAATACCCCAGTTGGAATTTCTTGAGGGATCCCGATAGGAATTGCTTGAGGAATCCCAGCTGGAATACAAGGAGAAAGACCAATATGAGTTCATGGAGAAACCCCATCAGAAATTTCTGGGAGCACTCCTGGATGAAATCTCAGGAGGAAGCCCTGGATAAATCCTTGCAGAAATCTCTGAAAGAATCACAGAAGGGATTCCCGGAAAAATACTAGGAATACTGCTAGAAAAAAATTTCAGCAGGAATGCTAGAAGAAAACTCTAGAGCATTCCCTGGAAAAATCGCAGCAATAGTTGCTCGAATTCCCAAAGGAAGGCCAATATTAGCTCCTGGAAGAATTCCATGAGGAATTTCTCGAGAAATCCCTGGATTAAACCTCTAAAGGAATTCCTGGGAAAATCGCTGAAGGAACTTATAGAAAAATCCCAGGAAGATTGCCTTGAATAATCCCACTAGGAATTCCTAAAGGTATCCCAATAACAATTTCAAGAGAAATCCTAGAAGAGATTGCTGGTGAAATCTCTGCAATTACTAGTGAAACCCGATCAGGACTTCCTGGAGGAATCCTAAAAGAAGTTTATTAAAGGATAATCTAGATGAACCCATAAAGAGATACTTTGAAAAATCCCTGGAAGAATCGATAGAGGTATTTCTAGAGGTTTTCTTGTGGGATTCCCAGAATGAACCGCAGGTAACGGAAGCGTAGAGACACTTAGAAAAATATTAAAGCCGATTGAATGGGTTCCTGTAGATTCCTCCAGGAATCCCTCCAGAGGTTCCTCCGGGGATTTCTACAAGGATCCCTTCCGATTATGTAAGGCATCCCTTCTGAGACACCTCCCGTGACTCTTCGTGGTTCCGTTCCGAGAATCCTACACAAATAAAAATAATGAGATTTACACGTTATGTAAACTTCATTATAGACATTTAAACTTCGTGCTATGATGGTTTATATGGTATATCATGTAAATTTGTGAATCCTGGATCGATTTGCGGCCTGGCAGTCGCAATTGCAATCAAACTATCAGATAGTCTACTTCATCCCACATTTCGATGTTTAGTATATCTTCTTCAGGGAATTAGAAGTGTTAATCGCTTTTGTTCTGAAAAGCTTTGTAAAAGCATAATCCGTCTAAAACAAAATTTAAAAAAATTTGGGACCCACTTCTAAAACACTAATAATATTCGCCGAATTCGGTGTTGGTAGAAGTGAGGACAAAATCTGGCGAATGTTATTAGTGGACTTGATTTACTATTGGTTCAAAATTGACTATTCTATAGCAGACAAGTACCTTCCAGGCCCACTGTGCAGACTAATGGGTTGGACAATAATTCATATTCTCTCTCTCTCTCTTATTGGCATAACGTCCTCATTGGGACAAAGCCTGCTTCTCAGCTTAGTGTTCTATGAGCACTTCCACAGTTATTAACTGAGAGCTTCCTCTGCCAATGACCATTTTGCATGCGTATATTGTGTGGCAGGCACGAAGATACTCTATGCCCAAGGATGTCAAGGAAATTTCCTTTACGAAAAGATCCTGGACCGACCGGGAATCGAACCCGTCACCCTCAGCATGGTCATGCTGAATACCCGTGCGTTTACCGCCTCGGCTATATGGGCCCTATATTCATATTCATATTCATCGAAAAACTGTTGTTTAGACGTCGGTACCGTGCATTTCAACTATGTATAATTTGTTTAATTATTTGCATTGAAGCTTCTTAACTGTTTGAGCTGTCCATACTAGTCACATTTACGCTTCTACTTTCGAATGTTAGATATTTATCAAAGTACATTAAAAACAAATCCTTTTTTTCATGAACATTAAATAAATTGAAATAATCATGTATTTATCATATTGCCCTGCTTTCCTCACAGGATATGACACACTGCCGATAGACTCGATGCAGGGTCTGGAGATCGGTGGCGGCGGTAACGCCGGTCCCGCTGGCAACAATCCGAATGCGGGCAACAATCCGGGTGCCGGAGGGCCCCCGTCCGGCCAGCCAACGTCGCCGTACGCGATGGACATGGACGTTGGCGAGATGGACGCCAGCGAGCTGACGTTCGACCATCTGGATGTGATGCCATCGCCACCGCAGGACAACAACCAGGTGGCCGCCTGGTACGATACCGATTTGTAAGAGAAACGGTTTGCGATCTTGATTTTTACACACTTTTTTCCTGCGTAGCGTATTATTTTTGTCTCTTATCACACACACACATACATTTTATTCGTAACACGATGTGCTTCCAACACATATTGAGAGGATTTTCTCAACGCGAGAGAGTGCAGCTTCTAACACATCATACGGTTGATTTTCGACTATCTCTTACGTTTATTGTGATACAAAATATTAGATTCTCTCCTCCTTTATTCTACAGCAGCTTGTATCGTATCAATGTATGTTGGAAGCTTGCTCTTAAATCTACTTTTAAACTTAATATATCTTATGTATTTTTACATAATAAAGCTATCGAAATCAAACTAATGCATCTAAAATTATTTAGGAAGATAATGTTCGATTTAGAACTATTTCAGAATTTTTATTATATTCATATATTTATACACGAAACAATGACAGCAGCTTCTTATAATTTTTCAAACTTTGATGTTTACTACTGCATTACATTAAATGGTACATTGGGTCATCCAACGTACCAACGGAGCAGCAACTATTAGCTAAATTTGAGCATTTCGATTGGCGAGAACAAACGCAATGTGACAAACTTCGACGCGTTTGTAATTCAGTATTGGCGGTATAGAAGAGAGAAACCTGATTCAAAAATTAATGAAATCTACAGAATTCAGAAAAAATAGTATAAATGTTATCAAGCAGCTAAGGGAAAACTCTGATCAATTTGTAACACAAACAAATCGAACAACGTCGCGATCTGTGCGATTGTTTCGACATATGTAACACGGAAACTGGAGCGTAGTTGACAAGTTCATTAAACACACACACACCCAATGCAGTCCCATAACGAGTTGAAGAATCTTCAACGCTGATTGAGGAAATAACGAAACAACCCGACCTTGTTTGTGCTCTACATATAATCATTTTAATTTTAACTCTCACGATAGCAACTGTTTCGCAAAATAAAGAGAAAAACATCTGTTCTTATACCCGACATAAACGCGATCCTCTAGACTCGAGAAACGAGAAAGCTCTGTAGTAATGCATCACGCAAACTGGTGAACTATTACGATTTTTTGAAAATTGATTCTATATTGAAATTATTATACATTATGATGATGACGATGAAATGAAATGAAACGAACCTTCCTTTCAGTATATAAGAGAACGTGAGGAGAAAAATATATTAAATGCTATACAACAATCGGCGATCAAACTAATTTGTGCCGAAAGGTCCTGATGACAGCCCTGAATTACAAAAAAAAGTGTAGATTCTGGAGGGAGACGACCTTGGGTCGTGCGAATCCTATTCGGATCGGTTCTCCTCTCCATAACCAGACGTCCTCAAACGCGGTGGATTGACACCTAAGCCGAAAGAGAGATGGTTTGTGAATAAAAGGAATATTCATGGTGTTGGCCCTGGTTTAGTTTGGCTTTCTATTCTGCAGAATCATTATCTGTTCTGTGGCTTAGTTGGTTAAAGCGCCGGTCTAGCGAATACGGAGTCGTGGGTTCAAATTCCAAAAGAACGCGATTTTTTTTCCACAAAAATAATTTCTCGATTTGTCAATTAGCAACATTCTGTGCCTTCTAACTACAAGTTTTTTCTGTGCAGGTGTCCACTCTTCCCGGGGGGAGTGTATATCTTGGAAAATGTCATATATGGAAAATAACCTGCAATTATAAGATCACTTGGAGTCAGGACAACTTTGTTCCAATCCACAAAAAGTGGAAAAACGGGGTGTGTGTTGATCTGTGGTTCACAGGATTTTTTCTAATACACCGAGTACCGATAGGCGCTAAGTGCAAGAAAGTGCTTCTTGATTAAGATAAATGTGTAGGTGTGTAGTGCCCCATGGGGCAACGTCAGAGAGAACTTCCAGCGCTCACTAAGGGCCAGAATCGCAATCTAGCGGAACTAAATTAATTACTCCAAAACGAAGCATTTCCGACACATGGTGTCTTCGACAAAGTTATTTGACATCAGCAGAGGCATCTATTGCTTAGAACGTAGTAGTTCGCAACTCGTCCGCATAGGTGGCGCCACCACCCAACTTCTTTGTTTTACGTCTTAGAGACTTGGCGTCTTCGGCAAAGTTGTTCATTTTGGCAAAATAAACAACTCTTTCTCAGACATCAAAATTCCACAGCCTACTGTTTTAGAGTTATTTAAAAAATAAAAACCAATCAATGAAAAAACAGTTTTTAAGCAAATTTTGACATTTTTACCAGAAACCATGTGAGTTTAATTTTTTCCCTAATGCATAAGTGTCAAACCAAACACATTGTACGGGAATATGTTGAATATTATCATTAAAAATAAAAAATAAAAATACAAATTCGAAAAAAAACAGTGTTAATTTTATGCCCTAATATCTCACAAAGCGCAAAAAATCGCAACTTCAAATTTTCAGCAAATACGAAGCAATACTAGGTGACTTTTTACTGTTACACATTAGAGAGTTTATGTCTTCGAAAAAGTTGTTCATTTTGACTAAATAAACAACTCTTTCTTAGACGTCAAAATTCCACGGCCTACTGTTTTCGAATTATTGCATATAAACTAGATTATGTTGATAGAAAATGACTATAAAACACATTTTGATGCAATAGTATGAACTATTTTTATTGCTTTTTACTTTTACGATACATTGCTTGACCTAAATGTCAGTTTACTATTGTCAGCATGGGTCAAGATATCTTTTAATTTTTTGCATGTCATTTTCAAAATGTTTTAAGCTTAACCTATTTTGTCAATCATTTTAAATTCTAGAGCGCGAAATATCTTGTCAAAAGCTCGTGGATCTGTTCCTGGATGTAAAGGACATTGATAGAAGATTGTGAAACTAAAGCTCCACGAAACAGACATGCTCATGACCTACAATGTATCGTAAAAGTAAAAACAATAAAAATAGTTCATACTATTGCATCAAAATGTGTTTTATAGTCATTTTTCGTCAATATAATCTAGTTTGTATGCAATAATTCGAAAACAGTAGGCCGTGGAATTTTGACGTCTAAGAAAGAGTTGTTTATTTAGTCAAAATGAACAACTTTTTCGAAGACATAAACTCTCTAATGTGTAACAGCAAAAAGTTACATGCTGGCACTACTTATATTTATACTGTTACTAAAAAGTTATTATCTCAAAAACACCAAAAAATACCTCTCCAAATTTTTGGCAGTATGTTCACCTAGTATTGCTTCGTATTTGCTGAATATTTGAAGTTGCGATTTTTTGCGCTTTGTGAGATATTAAGGCATGAAATTCACACTGTTTTTTTCGAATTTGTATTTTTATTTTTTATTTTTAATGATAATATTCAACATATTCCCGTACAATGTGTTTGGTTTTACAAATTCGCACTAGGAAAAAAAATAAACTTACAAGGTTTCTAGTAAAAATGTCAAAATAAGCTTAAAAACTGTTTTTCATTGATTGGTTTTTATTTTTTAAATAACTCGAAAACAGTAGGCCATGGAAGTTTGACGTCTGAGAAAGAGTTGTTTATTTTGCCAAAATGAACAATTTTGCCGAAGACGCCAAGCCTCTAGGACGTATAACAAAGAAGTTAGATGGTGGCGCCACCTATGCGGACGAGTTGCGAACTACTACGTTTTAAGCAATAGATGCCCCTGCTGATGTCAAACAACTTTGTCGAAGACACCATGTATCGGAAATGCTTCGTTTTGGAGTAATTTATTTAGTTCCGCTAGATTGCGATTCTGGCCCTTAGTGCGTTGAAGTTGAAGAGTACATCGCCAGACATCGCCATTAAGCACACCCCTTAGAAATGGCCTAATTTTGATTGAACCGTTCTCACTTCGTCCTTTTTACACCACACAAGATATCCATAAGCCAGTACTGGTCCAACAACAGTTGTGTAAATCCATTTGTTATACTTGAGTTTTAGACTCCAATTTTTACCAAAGGTTCGTCGGCATTGCCCTTAGGCCATGCAAGCTTTCTTGATTCTGAACTCAATGTGAGGTGTCTAGTAAAGCTTGGTATCAAGGATAACTCCAACGTACTTTACCTGTTCAGTCACATCGATTTCTAAAACAATCAAAGAGACACAAAGGTTGAACGCCATTACGGTATCGCCTTTCCGTGAAAAGAACAATAGATGTTGTACTTGGATTAACCGAAAGGCCACATTGGCGAAACCAACCCCCAACTACCTGAAGGACGCTTTGTGTCACATCGAATAGGGCGCTGATGCACATACCAACTAATAATCTTAGGTAGTCGTCGGCGAAACTATAAGTAAAAACCCATTATTATTGAGTTGGCTCAATAGCGTATCTTCTACGAGATTCCACAAAAGCGGTGACAAGACTCCCCCGTGGGAGCATCCACAAACACTCAATTTCCTAATCGCTGCTTGACGCGATGTCAAGAAGAGATGTCGGTTTTTCGAGCATTTGATGAATCCAATTGGAAATCATTGGAGAAATACCATGACTCCGTGTGGTTTTCAATATGGCAGCGAAAGGAACGTTGTCAAAGGTACCCGATTTACATAAAGTCTGGGATTTCGAATTTTTCTTGTTTACTTGCTGACGGCCTGGTTTCAGCAAGAATTACCCATTAGTGAAGCAAGGTAAAACCTGTCCCCCAACCGGTTTTGTGAGTTTTTTTATTTGATTATACATACATCCCCAAGAAAAACAAACTGTAAGGTATGAAAAATTATTAACCTAAATATTGTGTGATATATTAGACCAAAGAGAGTCAACAATGGTGTTATAACAAATCATTCAGTTACCGGGAATACTGTGCTTCTTTTTTATTATCTACAGTTTATGTGAATGAAATTAAGTAGCGCCCATGCATCGAAACAATTTGTAGCTTTTTATCATGGTGATTTTGCGCTTTGTCATCTACAGATGATAAGTGATCGTTATGAGTAATGAGCTGTCTCGGAACCTAATAATTATCCAGTACGAATAGCAACTCGTTACATTGCATATGTAATGTACGTACGTCGTACAGGCATCTAATCAAGCAGACCCTCCCGATCAAACCGTTCCAGCAGTACGGTCATGGACTTTCGATACCGCTCTCCATTGTACTGTAGAAGACGCAACTGATCCGCTTTCTGTTTGTCCACCAAAGCATCGAAACTAATGTCCACATCCGGTGACGCGTCCATCATTACTATCGGGAGAATGGAGACCGCCGCAATGAATCCTGAGAAAAGTGTTAAAAAATTACACTTTGGAAATCTTTTATTAGGTTAGAAGTATTCTTACCGAAAAAGTTCATCCTTTTGATTTCCATTCTGACATCATCCAACGTTGGTACAACTGGGTAGTCAGCTGCTTCCAACGTTGCCTTCAACGTAGTATGGTACACGTTTACCAGGTCATTTCTGCGGCTCTCGCGCACATCGTAGGTGGGACAATTTACGAGCGAATAGTTCAGATCTATTCCAGGGCTCGTATAGCAGCTCAGCTGATAGTCAACGAACATTACATCGATCGGGGTTCCGCTGGCATCGTACTGGAACATGATGTTGTTGATCCACAGGTCTCCATGGTTCACCACTTTATAACCGTTGGAAAACTTCTGGTTCAGACAGGCCTGGATACGAGACTTGTAGTTTGGCATCATCTGCTTCAGCTTAGCTATGATATTTGGGCTAAAACCTGTCCAATGCTTTTCGGCACACGTTACGAGCGAAGTCAACCCATTTCCCAATATTTCCAGCATGGTATTGTCCTCTATGGGAATATGCGGATTCAGGAAGCCATATTCTAAGTGTTCGTTAAGTTCAGCGGCCTTCGATTTGCTGCTGCTAACCAGTATCATCGAAGCAGCGTGGAACTTTGCGATCTTGCGCATTATTGTGCAGCAATGGTCGTGATCCAATCCTCCCAGCGTACGATCTGCCATTATGAACTCTAGCGCCTTCAGATCTTGGAATATGATCAAACGGACCGGGTCGGTGGTTGCGTAGAATATTCTGAAATGGAAACATCTTTGTCGTCAGTCGTGTGGCTATCATGAAGATGCGTTATGCCTTGGGAAGTCGAGAAAATTTCCGATAGGGAAATTCTCGATTGGACCGTAATGCCATATTCTAATCTTAGCTACAATCGTAAAAGTTATCATGCTTATTTTCTTTTACAGAAACTGCTTCTTAGCCTAAGTGTTCTGTAAGCCCTTTCACAGTAATTAACTTTGATTGTCTGTATCAGTTGACCATTTTATATTAATAGGTATATCACAAGATACTCTTTACTGTAGGAAGTTCAAATATCTCCATTATGAAAAGGTCCTGATACTCCTCAGCAACAGTTTTGTTGAATACCCACGCGAGTTGATCTGTACGGTTGAAGTTTATTGGCCGCTAAATACCAAAAAGGTATTTGGAGGAGTTGCTTTACGAACTTTTCTTAGGGTTCCTTCAGGATTGTCCAAGAATTCTTTCTGCGATTTCTTCAGTTCTTTCTCCTGGAATTTCTCCTCCTGGGATTTCCTCGGGTATTCCTTCTTGGATTTCTTCAGGAATTCCTGCAGGGATTTCTTTAAGATTCCTCCAGGAATTTCTAATTCCTTTAGAAATACTTGATTTCTGAGATTCCTTCAGAAGTTCCTCTAGAGATTCCTTCAGAATTCCTCCAGGGATTTCTCCAGGAATTCCTTCACCGATTCCTCCGGGCATTCCTTCAGAGATTCCTCCAGGAATTCCTTCAGGGATTCCTCCGGGAATTCTTTCCAGGATTCCTCCGGGAATTCCTTCAGGGATTCTTCTGGGAATTCCTTCAGGGATTCCTCCGGGAATTCCTCCGGGGATTCCTCCGGGAATTCCTCCGGGAATTCCTTCAGGGATTCCTCCGGGAATTCCTTCAGGGATTCCTCCGGGAATTCCTTCAGGGATTCCTCCGGGAATTCCTTCAGGGATTCCTCCGGGAATTCCTTCAGGGATTCCTCCGGGAATTCCTTCAGGGATTCCTCCGGGAATTCCTTCAGGGATTCCTCCGGGAATTCCTTCAGGGATTCCTCCGGGAATTCCTTCAGGGATTCCTCCGGGAATTCCTTCAGGGATTCCTCCGGGAATTCCTTCAGGGATTCCTCCGGGAATTCCTTCAGGGATTCCTCCGGGAATTCCTTCAGGGATTCCTCCGGGAATTCCTTCAGGGATTCCTCCGGGAATTCCTTCAGGGATTCCTCCGGGAATTCCTTCAGGGATTCCTCCGGGAATTCCTTCAGGGATTCCTCCGGGAATTCCTTCAGGGATTCCTCCGGGAATTCCTTCAGGGATTCCTCCGGGAATTCCTCAGGGATTCCTCTGGGAATTCCTCAGGGATTCCTCCGGGAATTCCTTGAGACTCCAGAGACTGCTCCAGGATTTCCTTCAAGGATTCCTCCTGGAACTGCTCCAATGATTCCTCCGGGGATTCCTTCAGGGATTCTTCCGGGAATTCCTTCAGGGATTCCTCCGGGAATTCCTTCAGGGATTCCTCCGGGAATTCCTTCAGGGATTCCTCCGGGAATTCCTTCAGGGATTCCTCCGGGAATTCCTTCAGGGATTCCTCCGGGAATTCCTTCAGGGATTCCTCCGGGAATTCCTTCAGGGATTCCTCCGGGAATTCCTCAGGGATTCCTCCGGGAATTCCTCAGGGATTCCTCCGGGAATTCCTCAGGGATTCCTCCGGGAATTCCTCCGGGAATTCCTTGAGACTCCAGAGACTGCTTCAGGATTTCCTTCAAGGATTCCTCCTGGAACTGCTCCAATGATTCTTCAAGAAATTCCACCCGGAACCCCTCCAGAGAATCTCCTGGAATTTCGCAAGAGATACTTCCAGGAATTCCTCCAAGAGTTCCTTCAGGGATTCTTCCGGGAATTCCTTTAGAGATTTCTCCAATAATTCCTCTAGATATTCCTCCAGGAATTCCTCTAGAGATTTATCCAGGTATTCCCCCAGAAATTCCTAAAGACATGTCTCCAGGAATTTCTGTAGGATATCCTCCAGGCATTCCTCCAGGGGTTCCTTCAGGCATTCCTCTAGTCAGTGAATCCTCTAGGGATTTATCTATTTATTTCATGATATCCAAGAATTCTTTCAAGAACTCCTACAGGAATTACACCAGGAATTCTTCCACAAATTTCTCCAGGAAATCCTTCAGGGAATCCTACAGAAATTCCCCCAGGTGTTCTTTCCAAAATTTATTCAACTGTTCCCCAGAAATCAGGAATTCTTCCGGGGATTCCAGCAATTCCTCCAGGAATTTATACAGGAACACCTACAGGAATTTCTCTAGGCATTCTTCCAGGAATTCCCCCAGTTATTCTCATAGAAAATTCTCCAGAGAATCCTGCAGGAATTGCTTCGGGGATTCCTCCAGGAATTCTTCCAGGAGTTCCTCCAGCAGTTCCTCCAGGAGTTTCCAGGGATTCTTCCAGGAACTCCTCTAGGCATTCCTCCAAAGATTCCTCCAGGAATTTCTCTAGGGATTCTTCCAAGTATTCACACAGGAATTTCTCCAAGAATGAATGTCTCCACGAATTCCTCCAGGATTTCCTTCAGAAATTCCTACAGTAATTTCTCCCTTCAGGAATTCTTCCAGAAATTTCACCAGGAATATTTTTTCAAGGATTCTTCCAGGCATTCCTCAGGAATTCCTTCAGGGATTGCTCTAGAGATTCCCCTTGGGATTTCGCCTGGGATTCCTCCAAAGACTCCTCTAGGGTTTCCCCCAGGCATTCCCATTGGAATTTCTCCACAGATTCTTGCAGGGATCGCTTCGGGGATTCTTCCAGAATTTCCTGCAGGAGTTTGCGTAGGAATTTATCCAGGAATTCCTCCAGGATTGTTTCCAGGGGTTCTTCCAGAGATTTATACAAGAATTGCTCCATGTATTTCCCCAGGGATTTCTCCAGAAATTCCTTCTGGAATTTCTCCAAGGATTCCTCCAGGAACTCCTCCAGAAATTCCTCTAGGAATTACTCCAGGAATTTCTCAAGGGTTTTCTTCGGAAATTTCTCCAGAACTCCTCCCAGTAATCCTCTAGGGATTCTTCCAGTAATTCATCCAATAATTTCAACAAGTATTCTTCCAGCTGTTCCTTCAAAAATGCCTCTCTAAATTCCTCTAGGGATTTCGGGTTCCGGGTCATTTGGCCGAACGCCATTTGGCCGAATGCCGTTTGGCCGAAAATGAATGATGAACTTAAGTGACCATACCTTTTGTTCCCAGCTGAAAGAACAGCCTATGAGTCAAAGAAGGAAAAATCTTTGATAAAATATAGGCAATGTTGGGTTATGTCACCAACTCCAAATAGCAACACTGTGTTTTTCGTGTGTGTGCTTTTAGCTGGAATAATGAATTTATTTTAGATAGTGTTTAACAAATTGTACTTACTAAACATACAAATTTGGTGTACTTATCGTAGAAGTGGAGAGTGATCGTATTCCCACTAGAATATTTCAGTTTTATAGGTTAATTTTAGAATTTCAACACTGTATATAGAAATATGATAAATTCACACTGGTTTGGAATATAGACTTAAGGCAATCCCGAGAAGTGACAATTGCAGGTCCATCATTCGCCAGTGTTGCCATAACATACCCCCGCCCGTAAACCTTGGTGAGGGTCTAAAACTTCAGTTGAGCCGGCGGCAGGTTTACTGTTCTCCTTGACGTCCAATACAGCCAGCTTCACTGCTGCCCTACGCACAGGTCCCGACGATGTCCGCACTAGCGCTTGCCGCACTCGACCGTCTCGGCCAGGGTAAACCTCTTCGATCTGTCCTCGAATCCATTGATTCCTTGTCGTTCCACCAATCACTAGTACTAAGTCGCCAACTTGCAAATCCTTAACATCCTCAAACCATTTACACCTACGAGTAATCATCGGCAGATACTCTTTGAGCCACCTACGCCAAATTTCATCTCCGATATGTCTTGCCATTTTCCAGCTCTTTCTAAGGATCATGTGATTATCCAGCGGACTGTTGGAAAGAAATTTCGCTCCCGATGAGTTGCCCAACAGGAAATGATTGGGAGTCAACGCTTCCTGGTCGGCTGACTCAAGAGGTACATAAGTGAGCGGCCTCGAATTTATCATCCCTTCTGCTTCAATGAGTATTGTTTCCAACGTTTCGTCGTCAGGTTTACGTGAACTCTCCAGCACAGCACCGACAGCTACCTTCACCGAACGAACAAGTCTCTCCCATACACCTCCCATATGGGGAGTCGATGGGGGTATAAACTTCCATGTGCATCGAGAGGTGGTGAACTTTTCGACTAAAGCTTTGTTGTGTGCTGCTAGCTCGTTACCCGTGCCTTGAAAACAGGTAGCATTATCGGACCAGAACTCCCTTGGTTGTCCTCTACGCGCCACGAACCGTTGAACTGCCATGATGCATGAAATAGTACTTAGTGAATGCACTACCTCAATGTGTACCGCTCTGATGGTGAGGCAGGTGAAGAGCGCCACCCAGCGTTTCACGTTGCTCCTGCCTTGCTTCACCAGGATTGGACCGAAATAGTCCAACCCAGTATACGTAAAGGGTTGAATGAAAGCCGTCAAGCGCATTTCAGGAAGCGGTGCCATGACTGGCGGCCTTGGAGTTGCTTTCGCAATGCGGCAGAAGACGCATGCTCGTTGTACATTGTCCAGCAGTCGACGAAGTGTGGGTATTTCGTAACGTTGGCGTACTTCGTTGAACACGGTTTCACGATTGGCGTGTCGAAAACGGCAATGGTACCAGTCCACAATTAGAAAAGTAAGCGTGTGTCGTTTTGGGAGAATTATAGGAAACTTGGCATCGAAAGACTTATACGGTGCGGCACCGATTCGTCCTCGACTACGCAGAACTCCCGAATCGTCCATGAATGGATACTTCTTGTAGATCGTACTGGACTTGCTGACAGTGGGATGCCGCATCTCAGGTGGTCCTTGAGTCCTCCTAAGGATGGAAATTTCCTCTGTATAACACTCGTTTTGAGCCATTTTGACCAGAGCTTCTTCGGCGCCGCGAAGTTCTTCACAGGTTAAGTAACCGAGTTCCAGATTTTCACCGCTTCTTCGCCTTCGGAGGTTATCAATCCAACGAAACACGTAGGCAGCTACGCGAAGCAATTTGGACCACTTGTTGAATTTCTCGAGCAAAAAACTAGTTGAGAAGTGGGCTAGATGTGGGTGGACTGGACGGAGTTCTACATCTGTTGTGGTGGTTACTTTTTGCTTGGGCCAATGTGATTCGGGTTCAAAGAGGAAGGCTGGTCCGTGAAACCACGGACTGATGGCCATCGCTTGTGAATCGTTGTTCCATTTAGTGGCCAAATCCGCGACGTTCATTTTTGATGGCACCCAGCGCCATTCCGATTGTTGTGTGGATGACAAGATTTCTCCTACTCGAACTGCAACGAATTTGTGGTAACGTCGATGATCAGTAGCACGAACCCATGCCAGGACGGTGTTTGCATCGGTCCAACAGAAACGTTGAGTAACTGGATACGTGTGTTGATTTTGGATTGTTTCCATTAAACGGGTACCTAGAACTGCAGCCTTGAGTTCAAGCCTCGGTATCGATAGAGCCTTCAGTGGTGCTACCTTGGTTTTCGCACCGACAAGCGCCACCTGCGTGTCTCGTTCGGTCTGCAGACGGAAGTATACCACTGCTGCATATGCTGCATCGCTAGCATCTACAAATAGGTGAATTTGTAGACATACGAAGCTTTTCGGAGGACTAGAGGGGAAGTAGTATCGCGGTATGCGAAGCCGGTCTAGTTGTTTCAGCGATTCTGCCCACTGTCGCCAGCGCACGTTGGTGTCTTGAGGGATTTCTTGATCCCACTCCGTCCCTTTCATCCAGAGCTCTTGAATTAGGACTTTTCCGTGAACCAGTAGATAGGAAATGAGCCCGAGTGGATCGAACAAACTCATCACTACCCTAGCTACTTCTCGCTTTGAAGGAACGTGATCGGTACGCAGGATTTGAAGGATGTCTTCTCGAACGCCAAACGTGTATATAAAGACGTCCGCATCTGGAACCCACTTCATTCCCAACACCGACTCGATCTTACCCGCTCGCTCAAGATCTAGGTCCTTCATTTCCGTCTCCACTTCCTCTCCGATACCCTGCAAGACCTCCGGTACGTTGGACAGAAATCGACGGAGCGTGAAGCCACCTTTAGAGTGTACCAATTTGACCTCGTTTACAACAGTTACTGCCTCCGAAATCGTCTTGAAACTATCCAAATAGTCGTCGACGTAGTGCTTTTTTATAATGGCTTCCGCTGCTCGAGGGTATTCTGTGGCGTACTCTTCCGCGTTTAGATTCTTTGCATATTGTGCCGAAGCGGGGGAGCAGGTCGATCCAAACGTAGCTACGTCCATCACGTAGATCCTAGGGACGTCCGTCGTATTTTCTCGGTACAGGAAACGCTGTGACTGGCAATCTGGGCTGCGGATTTTAATCTGGTGAAACATTTCCATTATGTCACCGGTCACAGCCACTGGATATTGTCGGAATTGATACAAAACCTTTGGGAGAGGCGTCAATAGGTCAGGACCTTTAAGAAGTTGGGAATTGAAAGAGGTGTCTCCCACCTTTGCCGCCGCGTCCCAGATGAGCCGTATCTTGTTGGGTTTTCTAGGATTGGTAACAACACCCAGTGGTAAGTACCATACGTGATTCGATTCCACTGATGTTAGTTCGGTTAGACTGGCCCGATGAGTATACCCTTTGCGCTCATAATCCGTAATCTGATTGCGAACGCACTCCTGCAAGCTGGGTTCACGTTTAAGCCGATGTTCTAGCGATTCCAAACGCCGCACAGCCATGGGATAACTGTCCGGAAAGTCGGGCTTACCGGTCTTCCACAGCAGACCAGTTTCAAACTTAGAACCAGACGGCGTACGTCGAGTAGTGTCTTTCAGCAGCAACCTGGCGCGTTTTTCTTCCGCCGATTCAATGAGACTGCTTTGGTCGATGACACCAGCGTCATCCAGGGTGAAATAGTCTCGAAGAAGGTCATTCATTTCCTGATCTGAATCGGAAGATGCTTTCACATGGAAACCCACGACCGAAGAATGAGCTGCTTGATTTGGAACGCAACCATATATGCTCCATCCTAGTCGGCATTTCGCGCCTATAGGGTGCGACGGTCCACCTTCCCGTAGTTTAAGAGGGACGCATAACCTGAGGTTATCAAGTCCAATGAGCAATTTTGGCTGAACTAGCTCGTAGTCTTCAATTGGCAATCCACGTAGATGCGGGAACCGACGTGCTAGATCCTTATACTCCATGGTTTGGGTTGGCAGGACCAAACGATCCACAGTGCGAGCGTGTGTAATAGTATAGCGAGAGTTGACCTGCTTGCCGGATATATCGAATTGTACAATCTGCGATTTTGCTTCGACCCTGGTTACGTCGCCTGTCCACTTCAGTGTCAGCGGTTCTACCTTACCACTAACGCCCAGCCGTTTCGCTACAGAATCTTCAAGCAGAGTGTACGATGAACCCTCATCTATGAAGGCGTAGATAGTCTGGGAAGACTTACGGCCATATAATACCACCGGAACGATGCGAAATAATGGCCATTCAAATCCTCCGGACGTAACGTGGCTAGGTGAGACATTATCGGTTTCCACTGGCGTAGAAGAATGGAGAAGCGTATGATGCCTTTGACGGCATCCTTCAACGGCACATCCACTCCAAGATCGACATGGCCATTTACCGTGTCCGTTTAAACAGGTTCGGCAGAGTCCTTTTTGTTGTACCAACTCCCAACGTTCGTCAACGCTTGCTCCGATGAACTGCTGACATTCAGCGACCCTATGGCCTGCTCGGCCACAAGCTAGGCATGGTTTTACAGGTTTAAAACGTGCGGTGGTATTGGTATCCTGGCTGATGAGTTGTCCGTCTATCGAGTGAGCTTGGAGTATTCCGGTATTTCCAGTCCTTTGTTTTCCGCTTCGGGAGTCCGTTATATGTTTCTGGTTCAAACAACTCCCCGGAAGAGCAAAAGATACTTCACTAGCAGCCGTCACCAATCCTGACATAAATTCCCCGAACGTGTCAAGCGTAGCAGTGTGATATTTGTTTTTGAAAACAGCCCAATCTAGACGCAGTGATCCAGGTAGCTTTTCTACCAGCTCTTGCATGAGCACTGGGTTCGTTAGGTGGGTGTAGTGGTTTGCTGCTTTTAGATGGTCCACCAGGTTCTGCACTGCCAGACCGAAGTGCATCAGCGTTTCTAGGCGGTCGTGTCTCGGCGGTGGAATTTGGTGGATTTTGTTCAGCATTGACCTAATGAGCAGCTCCGGTCTTCCGAAAAGGGTACGCAGAGTTTGTACTACGTGTGGCACACTAGCCGGCAGGAGTAGACGGCTTTTTACTGACTCTAAAGCATTTCCTTTTAGCGATCGTTGAAGTCGGACAAGGTTTTCCGCATCCGAATATCCGCACGTGGTTGTTGATTGCTCATAGTTGCTTATAAAAACCGGCCAATCCTCGGGGTTTCCATCGAAAATTGGAAGGTCTTTCCCCAGAACCTGTCTCGCCGCGATTTGCTCCTGAGATAGCAACCGACCTGAATACGTAGGTGTGGGTGCGGGTGTCGGTAATGGTGCAGCAGGAACCTGTATCACCGGTTGCAGTGGTTGCATAGTGGCGGGTTTCCGTGACACCGGTTCTCGTGTCTGAATGGGTACTTCCAACGGGTCTTCGGGAATCCGATTGATGTTAGGATCAATAAGCTCTCCAACATTATTCCCATCAGATCTTCCAGCACCTTGGTCATTTAGCCAGTTACGAACTTTTTGACCGGAGCTCACAATCGATCCACTTCTGCTGCTTACTTCTGCCATTTGCCTGATAATCTCTTGACGCTTTTCGAATGACTCTCTCCTTACTTGTTGTTGTTTCCGTTTTGCTTCCAGTTCATCCTGTAACTTACGTTCACGGATCTGTTTGGCTTCCTCTGCGATCCTTTTCTTCTCCTCCAATTGAATTTCTTCTTCTTCCAACAAGCGTTTCTTCATTTCCTCTTGTTCTTTCAGTTCCTGTTCCTCCAAGACTTGCTGTTCTTCGACGAGTTTAAGCTGTTCCGCTAGCATTGCCACACGCACGCTTGACGTAACGCTGCCGGGTGGGTCGAGAATTTTCTTTCCCCTTTTTGAGCCCCCCTTGGAACTTGCCTTCGAACCCGCCTTCATTCCTTTGGAGCGTGGATCGACGAAGGGAACGTTGAGATGATCATCGTTGGAGACCCCTGGTAGTGCACATCGCTTACAGATGTACGTGGCATCGGACCGTCGAATTTGTTCGTCGACACCGGCGCAGCCAAAATGCTCCCAGAGTTTGCAGGATTGACACTGCACCATCTCACTTTCCGCTGAGTCCCTCCGTGAACAGGACTGGCAGTTTCTAGGGGATCTCTCACGATCTGACATTGCTTCCGATACCCGAACAAATTTCTAAAAGTTATGTTGGGTTATGTCACCAACTCCAAATAGCAACACTGTGTTTTTCGTGTGTGTGCTTTTAGCTGGAATAATGAATTTATTTTAGATAGTGTTTAACAAATTGTACTTACTAAACATACAAATTTGGTGTACTTATCGTAGAAGTGGAGAGTGATCGTATTCCCACTAGAATATTTCAGTTTTATAGGTTAATTTTAGAATTTCAACACTGTATATAGAAATATGATAAATTCACACTGGTTTGGAATATAGACTTAAGGCGTATAGAAAATAATTTTGCTGAATCACGAGCTTGTAAATCACTATTTACTTTCTGAGTGACGTTTCGTTGTCATCCCGAGAAGTGACAATTGCAGGTCCATCATTCGCCAGTGTTGCCATAACAGGCAATTTCAACGCCAATTAATCCCTGAATGTCAAAACTAGAAAGAATAGCCTAGGATTAAAAGAAGGTAATATTTCTGATGATCATATTGGCAGTTAGAATGTCAAAAACTTCTTCTGAATTCTTTTGATCACGTTTCGGCCAAACGGCGTTCGGCCAAATGGCCGAACACCGGATTTCGCCAGGAATTTGTCCAGAAATTCCCCAGGCATTCCTCCAAGATTTTCTCTAGAGATTCCCCCAGGAATTACTTCAGGGATTATTCCGAGAATTCCTTCAGGAATTCCTCCAGAAATTTCTTCAGGGTTTTCTCCAAAAATTCCTCTTGGAATCCCTCAAGTGATTTCTCCAGAAATTTATCCAGGTATTCCTTCCAGAATTCCTCCAGGGATTCTTTCGAGAGTTCGTCCAGGAGTTCCTTCTGGAATTGTTCCAGGATTTTTTTTCAGGTATTTCTCCAAGGATTCCTCCAGGTATACTTTTAGAAACTCCCCCAGGTATACTCCTGGAATTCCGTCAGGAATTCCTCCAGAATTTCAGGGAATCCTCCAGGACTCTGGATCCTGGAATTTCCTTAGGGGTTGCTCCGGAAATTCTTCCAGGGATGATTTCAGGAATTCCTTTAGTGATTCCTACAGAAATTTCTTTCGGGATCTTCTCACAAAGTTATTCAGGGGTTCCTTTAAAAAAAATCAGAAAAACTTCCATCATCTTTTCCAGGGGTACACGCAAGAATTTCTTTCGGTTTACTTAAAGATTTTTCTGAATTAATTGAAAGATTTCTAGAGAAATTCCTCCAGTGATTTGTATTGGAATTCTTTAAGATGATTTTAGATGGATGCATACAGGAGCCAGAAAATTCTCCAAGAAGTCATCCAGGAATTATATCACAATTACCTCCAAAAACTCTTTTAGGAGTTTTAGGGTTTCGTCCAGGAATCCATCCATGAATTCCTTCAAGAATACCCCCTGCAGCTCCTGCAAAGGAACTCCAGGAAATTTGTCCTGCGATTCTTTCCGGAATTCTGAGATTCTTTTTTTTTTCAAGAAATCCTTCAAGAAGTTATTTCTCCAGAGTTTCTCCAGGGATGTTTTGTTATTATATTCAATTTCATAGTGTTGCGTTTAGTTATAAAAGCTAGTACGTATAAATTTGCTAAGGAAGCAAGAACCATTTTAGAGACTTTTCTACAGAGTTGCAGGAATCTATGAATTTCTATGGTTTTATTTTAATAAGCAAAATTACGACCTATAATATAAATAATTGAACCCCAGAACTGTTGAAACCTTTTAAAAGTAACTGTTGCAAAAAATAAGGGTAGATTATTATGAAATGTTCTGTCCAGGTTTCGTTAGAAAATATGGTCGGCTTCTTCAGAGATATTTTTCGAATGAAGGATGTAATTTATGACGAACCTCTATCAAAATCTGTGGGTTCCTTAAGAAAACCGATGAAGAAATTTGCAACAGATCTTGAGAAAATTTGGGAAGCTTTACTAAGTTAAAAAAATATATCAAACATTCGCCCGGGAATTTCTTAGAAATTTCACAGTTTATGTATTTCCAAAATTTCCTCAACAGTTTGCATTTTCAAGTTTCCGCTAGAAATAGCTTCGGATTTTTTTTGCTCCGTTATGTTTTGCCAGAGGTTCATTTCAAAATTTTATCGAAAATTCTTCTAGGAGTTCTTCGGAAACTGCACTAGCAATCACTTTATTAATATGTATGCCTAAGTTCCACAAAAAAGCATGATGGTAATCCACCTGTTGGACAATAGAGTAGCTAAAAAAAATTGTGCCCACTATGATTCATTTATAACAAAGGTTCGGATTTGAAATTCTAGTGTGAAAAGGATGATAAAAGAAATTATATTAAGTGAAAAAACAATTTTCGCAAGATTGACAGAATCTCTAGATAAATTTCAAGAAATATTCGGTAAATTTTCAGTAAAATTTTAAGCACAATATGGGTCAGAGATGGCATCAGGAATTCCGCTAGAAAATATCTTTAAAGCTTTTGCAAAAATGACCCCTGCGATTGTGCTTAAAATTTTACTCGAAATTTTCCGAAAATGTATCTTTTAAATTTTTGAATTTTCTCATCCTTTTCACGCTAGAATTTGAAATCCGAACCACTGCTATGAATAAACCATAGTGGGCACCTATTTTTTCTAGCTACTTGAAATGCCCTTTCTTCTATTTTTTGCTCTACTACTTTTAATACTTTTTCTTAAGAATAGTTTAAAAAAAATAATTCCACTGGTAAGATGGCTCCACAAAAGTGTAGCCTCGGACCCTCACATTGGTAAATCCGGCCATGCCCAAATGCATTATTCGTAACACTATCTTACTGCGCCAAGACGGTTGTGGAGACGCATGCATTGGCGTATCTAGGATTTTTCCCTAGGTGCCTAGGGGGTGCCAGTTTCAGTAGCTTCCAGGTTGTTTTGCTTTTTTTGTAAAAGGAAATACCGATCCACCCTCATTTTCTTAGTATAATTATATACTGCGTCGTGGGAGAAATTAGTCCGCAAATTTAAACGCGCTATACTTTAAAGAACAACTTTTTTTTGGATAATCCCAACCGTTGTACTGACTTGACACTTTCCCCATCATGTGAGGCTTAAAAAAACTTGATAACTTGATTGTGTATAATACATGGAATTTGTATTATCAGTTTGAACTCAACAGTGTTGGTGAAAACCCCTTTGTTTTGTGGATTGAAAACAATCAGGTCCGTAAGAATACATTTTGAGAGCAATAATTAGAAGTGTAAATCTTGGAAACTACAAAATATTCTCAAATTTGCGTGTAACTTGTATTCATTGTGACATTCTTTTTGTTTCATTACATGATAACAACTCTAATTAAAATAGTTTTTAAGAACAATTGTAAGAGTTATAAATACATAAAATTTTAATATCAGGATACATATAAGCATTTTTGGTTTGACCACAACATTAATGGCGACAGTGTTTTTGTTTCATTTGTTCAACTAACTACCTTGTGGACATGAAAATAATTCTACAGAGACATTGTTACTATTATTCCTAAAACTCCAAAATTTGGACTCGATTATCATGAGTTCCATTTCGAAGCTTCACGAACATATTATCAATCCAATTAAAACCCGCAATTTGGTGCGAGCAAACTTCAAATTTTCTCTTCGGGATTCTGACTTACGTAAAACCTGGTTAGTACGTATAATACTAAAAATGTGTGTTTCGACAAAACGACCTTTCGGTAATTTCTCAGGGAATATTCCCAGAAATTTATTTGGAAATTGTTTTGCAATTTATTTCAATTAAGACTTTTTTTGTAAATCTCTCCAAAGGAATCAGGATTTGGCAAATTTCTTCGGTAATATCTTAAGGTCCCCTTCGGCAATTTCTTTAAGAATTTATTTAATAATATGTTTGGAATTTCATACTAAACACCTTTCACGCATCCTTTGAAAATTTTATCAGCAATTATCTAGGAAATTACTTCGCCAATTCCATTAG
This sequence comes from Aedes albopictus, assembly GCF_035046485.1. Taxonomy (NCBI): domain Eukaryota; kingdom Metazoa; phylum Arthropoda; class Insecta; order Diptera; family Culicidae; genus Aedes; species Aedes albopictus. Next base: position 124,499,214 of record NC_085136.1, on the reverse strand, counting down.
GAGTTTATTTGGCTTTTTTATTTCATTGGAAAATCTTTTGAAATGTTTTCTTTGGGAGTTCCTTCGCCAATTTTTTAGTAACGGGTGGCCACTAAATAACGGGAATGCTTTTAGCAGCTGATTAAAAACAATAGAAGCGTCCATAGAGTAAACATTTTTTAGACAAAACCATCGTCTATCTATCCACAAAGTCAGCGTATTTTTTATTTTGTGTCAACTTATTCTGTTCTGCAGAAAACGACATTGAAACAGGAAGCACTACCAAAACGCCTTGGACGGCTCTACTGATTGCTCAAAACAACCGTAAAAAAAGTTAATAGTAAACCATTATAAAACTAGAACCCTGCCGGTTTTGAATGAATTCCACATTTCGGCATCCCAAGAAACAGATCCTGAAGGAAATAGAGGAAAACTAGCAAAACCAATAAGCATGATATCATTTCACATAATAAAATCTTCTTTTGTGACATGGGCTGGATAAATCAATAGAATGCCTTGTTAAATAACAAATATTTACATCAAATCACATTTACACATTGAACAACATGTAAATGGTTCGTTATAAAAAAAAATAGCACAAAAAAAGTTCAACAATGAACCGCAGTGCACAAATTACATCGACACGTTTTGGTGATACAGAAAAATAACATTTTTTGGAAATTTCTATAAATGTCATTTACGGGAAAAGGCTACAACCAAAGCAAAAAAAAACAAGTCAGTATCCCCATTTTTTCTTATTACTGTTTGAGTGTGTAGATGCTAAAGGTAGCTGAGAAACCATTTATTTTGACCAACGATTTCACAGACGCAGAAAATGCGTGAAAGTAAACTCTGAAAAGTCGTACAAAGCAGTTGCTCCAACATCACTGCAAAAAAAATACTGTACAAATTACTACGGTCAACTTTCTTAAATTTTATATTTTCCATGGACGTACATTGTTAAACTTTTATGATAGTTAAATTCAGATTGCCATTTTTAAAGATCATATATTTTTAAGAGCACATTCAAAGCATTCCCGTTATTTAGTGGCCACCCGTTAGTCTTTCAAACATTGTTTATTTAATGTCAGTAATTCTATTAATATTTGCTTTTATAAATTCACAAATTACTCTTCAGCCAATTCCTTTGAGAATTTTTTTAGTGTATCCTTTGGTATTTCATTCGACAATGACTGGGAACTCCCTCGCATTTTTTTTTTTTTTTGGAAATGTCTTCGGCAAGCCATTCTACTTTTTTGTTTTTATTTTTTTTATTTTTTTTTTATTCTATGGACTTTTATTATCTTTGCCAATTTCTTCGAAAACGCCTTCGGGAAATCTTTTATTAATCGCTTCTATAATTTTAATGAAAATTCTTTATACAATTTTGTTCAGTAATTATGTAAGAAATTCCTGCAGCAGATGATTTCGGAATACCTTCGGTAATGTTACTTGCATTTATTTTTTTACAAACTAGCTGTCTCGGCAAACGTCGTACTGCCTGCCTACTATGTTTTTGAAATGCAGCTCTGGAGAGAAATAACCAGAAAAGTGCAATTTTAAATATTTCCGTTTTCTTTGCTTTCCCGGTCGATTTTCATAATTATTTTTCCGCACGAACACGTCAGAGTCCTGCACGAATGCAATAGTGAAAGAATTTTGTGGATTCGTTGGCCCATTACCGAGCCTATTCGTGACATACACACACCATTCCATTTTTATTTATATAGATTTATTTGTTTCATTTATTTTTTGTGAATGTTTGTGGAGAAATAATAATATTTTGATAATTTATTTTGAGATCAAATTTGGCCAATTTCTTTAAAAAGCCTTAATATTTTCTTCAGAAATTCCTCTAGTAAATCGTATAAGAATTCCTTTTGCAACTATTTTGAAAATTCTAAGGTAATTTTGATTGATATTTTTCCGGTAATTTCTATGGGACTTTGTCATTGAGTTTTTCGTGAGTTTTATAGGATTTTCTTTGAGCAAGCCCAGTTGAGAATGTCTGAATTTCCAATTTAGCAGTTTTCAGAAGCAATTAATATAAATACAATTACATCATAAAACTTCTCATTACTTGCGAAAGTAATCACGACAAAATTGCCAGAGAAATTGGCAAAATATATGAAAAAGAAATTGCTGAAATAATTTCAGAGGAATAGTTATTGAAATAATAGAAAAAAAAATCCAGAGAAACCGCTGATTAAATAACAATGAAAATATTGCAGATGTTTAAAAAAAAAGACACAACCATGCCTAAGGAATCCTCATGAAATGGCCATACTGGTCTAGAGAAAACGGAGTCGTGGGTTCGAATCCCACCGGAACGCGACTTTTTATTCACAAATTCATCTCTCAATTAGCAAAATTCTGTGCTTTCTAATCAATTACAAGTTTCCCCGTGCATCCGTACTATAGGCTTTAACTAGAGATTTGTCTAGTAATACCTCTTAGGATTTCTCTGAAAATTCCTACAATTCCCGAAATTCGTTTAGGGACTCCTCTTGAGTTTTCTATTGAGATTCCTTCAGCTGGAATTCCTTGAAGAAATCCAAGTGGAGCTCCAGGAGTAATACCATGATTAATTATTAGAGAAAAATTCTAGAGCAATTCCTGGATGAGTCCTTAGAAAAATCCCTGGAAGCATCAAAGGCATTTCTAGCAGTATCCTAGGAAAACTACCTAGAAGAATCCCAATAAGAAAGCCAGGAGGAATCCCTAGATGGATTTCTGCAGGTATCACAGTAAGAATTTCTGGAGGCATTCCTGAAACATTAGAAGCTTATTGAATTCCCGGAGGAGTTCCTGGATGAAAGTCAAGAGGAGTTCCTGGAGGAACCCAATGAGAAATATTTGAAGAAATCCCATGAAAAAAAAACAGGATTTCCAGGAGGAAACACCGAAGGAACTCCTGCAAGTCTCCTACGAAAATTGCCTTCAATAGTCTCAGCAAGTTTTTGAAAGAATTTCTGGAGAAATTCTTAGAAGAATCCCTAGAAGGATTTCTCGAGGCATTATAGTAGGAATTTCTGGAGGAGTCCTAGAAGGAATTGCTGGAAAAACTGTAGCAGGAATAACTTGTGAAATTCAGCTGACATTCCTGGAGGAAGGCCAAGAGAAGTTCCTGGAGGAATCCCATGAGAAATTTATTAGAGAATCCATAGATAAAAATTCCTGGAGGAATCACCGGAGAGCTTCTGAAGAAATCACAGGAAAAAGCATAGGAGGTATTCTTAAAAGGATTATGGGATGAATCATTGTAGCTGAAATCCTAGGAGGAATTTCTAGAGAAACCCCATCAGGAATGCCACGGGGAATCCAAAGAAAAAATCCTTGGAATACCCAGAGAAGTCCCTGCAAGAACCGGTAGAGGTATTCTGGAAGAATCTATAAGAGAAGGCCCTGAAGGAATCGCAGGAGGAATTTCTGAAGAAATATTAGGAAGATATTCCAGAAGAATTCCAGCCATAATGCTAATATAACTTCGTATAGAAATCACTAGAAGAATTGGAGGAATTGCTGGAAGAACCGCAGGAGGAGTTGTCTGAGGTATTTGAGGTACCCCAGTGAGATTTTTTGGAGGAATTCCATGAGAAATGTCTGGAAGAATCTCTGAATAAAATCTCTGAAGGAATTCCTAGATGAATCACCGGAGGATCTTCTGAAAGGATTCCCGGAAGATTGTCTTGAATAATCCCACTAGGAAGAATTCCGGGAAGTATCATAGTAAAAACTTCCAAAGAAATGTTAGGAGAAATTGTTGAATCAATCTCTGCAGAAATTTCTAGTATGTACAACCCCGTCAGGACTGCCTGGAGACTCCTGAGAGAAGTTTATTGAAATATCGGGAGGAATGCATAAAGGCAGCCTAAAGAGAGGTATTTCTGTAGGAATACAGGGAGAAGTCTGTTGATTGTTCTTACCAATATCCAAAAAGCCAAAACGTACAACAGGTATATAAGTAATTCCGAGTGTGCTTAAGTTTTGTTCAAATGTGCCAATTATAAATATTGGAATTATTGTGTAAAGTTTTAAATTTTAGGTGACTGTCAATAAAAAATTCTAGGGGGTGCCAAATTTGTTCTAGGGGGTGCCAGGCACCCCTGGAACCCCCCCTAGCTACGCCAATGGACGCATGGTAGATTGAACTTTATTAGCGTGATCCAGATGGTCTACCCTCTTGTGCAGTCTGATGGCTTCACTATACTCGTTATACTAACTTGGCGGCAAATTTCTCCCCATTCATCAAACGGGACAGCTCCGGAACCACGTTTCGCACCATGTAGACCTCCTTCTCGTATGCATTGAGCATTCCGATTACGGGTCCCCGAAACCCGGTATCGGGCATGCACTTCACGATCAACGATATATCCTCTTCCGAACGCTCCCCATTCGCCGACGATTCCCGATTGTAACGAACCCACACTCGAAACACATCGCTCAAATAATTATCGCCAGCGGAAGTGGCCGTTCGAACGATGAACTGATCGATGTGCACGCTGCTGCGCGTGGGATACTCGAGACCGCATTCCAGCGCTTCGCGAACCAACGCTTCGTTCAGGTATTCCGGGAACAGAACGTTGGGTTTGCTAGCAGCCATTGCGGTGGTCAAAGTGAAACTAGAGGAACTGTTCAGCTGGAGGGAAATTCTCGGATCTGGCGATCCCTAGAAATCCACAAACGTTGCAAATCTTCTTAGTAATTACGGTCGTAATCAGCTAACCGTATACAACTCAAATGCGAAGTTTTTGCATGGATTCGGAGATAAGGCGGCAATTCACAAAATATTTCTATGTGGCTTGAACAATGGATAAGCCAACAGAATGGTAATTATCGTTTCAAGTACGATCATAACTACCTAATTTGTGTCATTCAGCTAAAAGTATAGTTTATTTATGCTGTATAATTATCTCATTACTGCTTAATCATCAAGGTGCGGTGTAATGTCAGTTTGCAATATTGCGAGTCTTATGATACGAGATAAATCTTGCCGTACGGGCATTTGAAGATAGGTACGATAGTGGATTACTTAACCTTCACGTACCCGACCCCCGACATTTTTTTTTAATGCTGGCATTTCGTGAATTTTCATCCGATTTTTTTAAAGTCGCTCTCTGAGTCAATCGTACATAAATTGGTGCAAATTTATTACACTCAAGTGGCCATGTAATATGTATCCGGAACCATTCCAGAGATATTCCGGATTGTACTGGGGTCAGGGGGTGGGGGAGTTGTGTGTTTTGCCAAATGCCTAAAAGTGGGGTATCGCGCCACTTGGGCGGTGGCTTCTATATTCGTCTGTTTCCCACTATAACTTAGTCAATTTTGAACCAATTGACTTGAAATGTTGTACACGGGTAGATACTATACGTATCTCACCACATTCCAAAAGTTGTGTCAATTGGTTCAAATTTGACTGAGTTATAGTGGAAAACAGACGAATATAGAAGCCACCGCCCAAGTGGCGCGATTCCCTGATTATTTCGTGTGTTATTGTGAAACTATATATTTTTTTTTTTACTTAATTATTTATTTAAGGCTCATGCGCCAACAGGCATAACGGAGCCGAATTCAGTTAAAACTTTTTACAATTTCATGTTTTTGACTTATAAACTACCGTCGAACGGAGGGGCTTTGGACAATTTTGAATATGGATTTTTTAAATTCAGAATATGGTTCAAATCTGTTTGATGTACTTGGGGCTTTTATGAAGCAATAGTTTTCCCTTCATCTGATTGAAATTATTTTTCAAACAGACCGTTTATTCCTTGTCAGGACTGGAAAAAACATCGAATAAACCAATAAAATATACATAACGTATCAGAACATTTGGTCTGTAAGCATTACGCATTGTTTCTACAGTTCATAAATTTCAAAAGGTTGGTCAATTCATAAAAAAAAATATATCACCGTAGCATATACAATCGAATATTTGTATCGTTATACATTATAAATGACCGTTTCACCTAAATAACGGATTGATGGTCCCTTTTTTTCAGGCTATCTATAAAGAAATATCACGCTGCTCATAATATCAAAGGTAGCACAGAATCATCTTAAAACGCATATTTTTATTGAAATTATGTATGATACAGTATACTACAGTATTGGTACAAAGTAGTTTTCTAAATAACCCTGGAATTTGAAATGCAGTTTTGTTATAGATAAAAATATCCAAAGTATCCCCCATCCAATTCTATATAAGATGTGTCCGATTGGTGTATGAACAACTTTTTTGTTTATTGATGGATTTAGTTCAAATTTTGCATACATCCTACATACATACTCACGATTACTGTGTGTAAAAATTGTGGAAATCCATAAACTAGTCTGGGCTGCAAAACGGTGAGTCGAAAAGGAGAGCGCCCAACATAGCTCTGATCCTCACAAGTTCCTACCTCATGCTTCCACGGATCAAGCGATGACAAAGACCGCCAGCTAAGAGTTGTGTGCTTAGCTGGTAGTGCAGCCTGGGCACTGTTGTCCTTCTGACTTCAGCTAGATTGAGGATGTACGTCTCGAGCGTCTGTTCACCAAGGAGGAGCGGCTCAAACAGCGTCTGTTCTGGCATCCAGCGGCAGAGTATGAAATGCTCCTCCACCGGAAGCTATACCTCAGGTGGCAGCCCCACCACGGTGGATAGGGGACCTTTGGCCAACAACCTACTGTCTCCGAAACCCAAAAAAAAAACGTTACTGAACCCGAAAATGAAAGATTACGAACTGATTCAACGGCAACGACTTTTAGCGCAAAACAACGGACAAGAATTGGAACTTGGAATGTATTAACCCAAGCCCAGCAGGGTAAACCGGCACAACTAGCCAATGAGGCATGCCGTATGAAGCTTGGGATCCTAGGACTGAGCGAAGTCCGTTGGCCGAATTTTGGAGAACATAGATTGGCGTCGGGTCAAATTCTGCTATACTCTGGCCCTCGAGGTGAACACGCTCCTCGCCACCGTGGAGTTGGTTTCCTGCTCAGCGCTCACGCCCACGCTGCGCTCATGAAGTGGGAACCTATTAATGAGAGGATAATTGTAGCCATATTCAGAACACGGGTTCGAAACCTTACCATGATCCAATGTTACGCGTCAACCGATGCTGCCGAATTGCAAGATAAAGAGAACTTTTACAGTCAACTGAATGCTGTCGTGGACAAGACTCCGAAAGGTGATATCAGGATCCTCATGGGCGACTTCAACGCGAAGGTTGGTTCCGACAACTCGGACTATGAGCACGTCATGGGACGCCATGGTCTCGGTTGATGTACACGTACGGGAGCCACATGGCAAGCGAGCTCCCAGGAGCTCTGCACATTTTGAGACTGAAAGTTGTGTGCCTCATTTTTCTCAAGATGTGTCTCATGAGCTTCGTCTCATGCGCTAATTAAATTAGAAAATTTCACGACAAAAACTTCCTAAACGAACGAGAATTGGCTTCTTTAACGGTGTTGAGATAATTCGATATTCTGAATCTGCATGTCAAACTAAGCCGAAATCCAAATTTTCATGGATTTTGGAGCCCGGGAACCTATTTAAAAATCAATTTGAAGTTTGTATGGGAGCGATTTGTCGAATCACCCCTCGTCGCGGTTTGTACTGGGCGGAGCTGTCAAACAGTTGCCCACCTGTCAAAAGGTGATTTCAAAAAATCTCTTTGAAATTGATTTTAGGTATCAAAACAAAGTTCTAAAAATCTGAAAAAATTCATTGTGACTCAGAAAAATGTGCTCTTTCGTATAAAATCAAAAAAATCATTACATTTTTAAAAATTTAAAAACCCAATTGATACATTAACCTTTGCATTGAGAGTCCCTAGTCGTATCGTATAGACCAACCAGACACTTGAGTTGTGTACGGAAAAAAGTTGTTGAGGTTCTTCGTTACCAAGAAGTTGTTTTTCACCTTAGATACCAACAGCTCACGCAGCGCATGAGACGAGTTCCCCGGGAGCTAGGTGCTTAGCTCGCACCCACCAGATTTTCGTGAGCCTCCTAGCAGCGCAGCACACTGCGATTTTCAAGAGCTGGGAGACAATTTGGTGGGAGGCTCACTGTCACATTTATGTACACATGAGCAATGGGAAACTCTGGGTGGGGGTGGTAGCCTAAGGTAGTTAAATGAACTGATGACCGGACCTAAGTTCGTGGAGTAGCCAGTCTTTTGTCATGAGGTAGCAACTTTTTGTTGACTACCGAAGGAATTCAGGAATTTTAACTCACCCTGCTACAACAAACCATCAGGTAGATCATTCCTTTCCGGAAAGATTCTGCAGCCATAGGTAATCCTTGCGCTGATGGTGGGTACACTTGAATCATCATCATCATCATCATCAACAATGATATGGTGATTGGGGGATCGCTCTTTCCTCATCGACCAGTGTACAAAGTGACATGGGTTTCCCGTGATGGCGTCACGGAAAACCAAATCGGCCACATCTGCATCAGCCGAAAATGGAGACGGAGCCTTTATGATGTGCGGAACATTGCGTCCGACCATCATCTCCTAATCGGCGAAATCCGACAGCGTATTGCCAGGATCCAGCGACAGGAGAAGAAAATCGGGCGCCGGTTCAACACACGCCGACTGGAAGACGCTGCGGTGAAAAGGTCCATCGTCGAGGAGCTAGAGAACCGTGCTGCAAATAGGGAATCGCGCCACTTGGGCGGTGGCTTCTATATTCGTCTGTTTTCCACTATAACGCAGTCAAATTTGAACCAATTGACAAAACTTTTGGAATGTGGTGAGATAGGTATGGTATCTACCCGTGCACAACATTTCAAGTCAATTGGTTCAAAATTGACTGAGTTATAGTGGAAAACAGACGAATATAGAAGCCACCGCCCAAGTGGCGCGATACCCTATTCCAGAAGGTGGAAGCGCAGAAGATCAATGGAGCGCCATCAAGAACGCCTTCATCGCCACCGGCGAGAATAATTTGGGTGAGCTACGCACCCGAAGAAAGCAGTGGATCCAGATGATACCTGGAGGAAGATAGAGGAACGAAGGAACGCCAACGCCGCGATAGAGCGAGCGAAAACACGAGGAGCCAAAGCCGTAGCCCGTCAGCGCTATTCGGCTCTTGAGAAGGAAGTGAAACGCTCATGTAGACCGGACAAAAGAGCGTGGGCGGACTCCCTAGCCGACGAAGGCGAGAAAGCCGCAAACACAGGCGACATCCGTCTCCTCTACGATGTCTCACGCCGCCTTATTGGGACCAAGATGAATGCTACGATGCCCGTTAAAGACACGGCTGGACAGTTACTGACCGACCTGGCTGACCAGTTGAAACGCTGGTTCGAGCACTTTGGAAACCTTTTTCAAGTGTCGGTCACGCCATCAACACCTCAGCATGATCCGCCAAGGGTTCGACGCATTACCCGTGTCAATACCGAAGCTCCATTAGTGCAGGAGATAGAAACAGCCATCCGTAGCATGAAATCGAACAGGGCCCCAGGGGTAGATCGCATATCAGATGAGATGCTCAAAGCTGACCCCGCAGTATCCGCACAACTACTGCATCAATTATTCTGCAACTTATGAGAAACCGTGACATTTCCGACCGACTGGATGCAAGGCGTCTTAGTAAAGGTACCCAAAAAGGGTGACCTGACTGTATGCGATAATTGGCGGGGCATCATGTTACTGTGTATCGTTCTCAAAGTCCTTTGCAAAGTGATCCTTAACCGGATACAGGAGAAGATTGACGCAACTCTCCGACGGCAGCAAGCAGGATTCCGTGCCGGACGATCCTGTGTGTACCATATTGTCACGCTCCGTATCATTCTGGAGCAAATCAATGAATTCCAAGAGTCTCTCTACCTGGTGTTCATTGATTATGAAAAAGCTTTCGACCGTCTCAATCACGGAAACACATGGGAAGCCCTCAGGCGCAAGGGTGTCCCTGAGAAAATCATCGGCCTCATTGAGGCACAGTACAGAGCATTTTCGTGCAGAGTACTGCACAACGGTGTTTTGTCCGATCCCATCCGGGTCGTTGCTGGAGTGAGGCAAGGATGTATAATATGACCGCTACTGTTCCTCATCGTAATCGACGAGATCTTGGTAGGTGCGATTGACCGTGAACCAAATCGTGGATTGCTGTGGCAACCCATTACTATGGAGCACCTAAATGACTTCAAACTGGCTGATGACGTTGCTCTCCTAGCTCAACGGCGCTCTGATATGCAGAGCAAGCTCGATGATCTTGCCAATCGCTCTTCAGCGGCAGGTCTTACCATCAACGTCAACAAGACCAAATCGTTGGATGTAAACACGGTCAACCCTTCCAGCTTTACGGTAGCTGGGCAATCAGTGGAGAATGTTGAAAGCTTCCAATATCTTGGTAGCCAAATGGCGGCCGATGGCGGCACCAAGATCGACATAGGTGCACGGATCAAGAAGGCGAGGGCTGCTTTTGCGAGTTTAAGAAATGTATGGAAAAGCAACCAGATTAGTCGACGCACCAGAATCCGAATTTTCAACTCGAACGTGTACGCCAGTGAAACCTGGTGTGTATCAGTGGAGAACACTCAACGGCTGTAGGTCTGTAGATGCCTGCGGTATATAATTCGTGCATGGTGGCCTCACAATTGGATCTCCAACGTGGAGCTCCACCGTCGATGTCATCGAAAGCCGAAAGCGAAAGAAATTCGGGAGCGAAAGTGGAGGTGGGTCGGCCACACTCTACGCAGGGGCGGAAACGAAGTCTGCGTTAGACTGGAACCCAGCAGGACATCGCAGCAGAGGCAGACCCAGAGGCTCATGACGGCGCAGCCTCAATAACGCAATCAAGCAAGTCGACAGAAATTTGACCTGGCCACAGGTCAAGGCGATGGCTGGCAATCGCCCGGGATGGAAATCTTTCAATTCGGCCCTCTGTACCACCGTGGGTGCCCAGGACTGAAAGTAAGTAAGTATAAACTACTCTGGGAGTTATAATGTCATAAAGTTGAAAAAGTGTAAAAAGAAGCCCCGCACGACGGTATGTTAGTTTTGGGGAACCGTAAAACTCGCGGTTTGGTCGAGGTTAGGGAGAACAAAAATATTTGAGGAAAGGATAGGATGATGGGGGCTTTTCGTTGACACGTGGCAGCATGGCGTTGTGTATAGCTGCTGGTCAAACGTAGAGTGGACAAACAACCTGTAACGATACAAACAAACGATTTTCGGAGAGACACAAGGTGGACAAGTAGAACAACGAGTTTGGGTATCAAACGTAGACACGAGGTAGACAAGTGCATCAACAAGACGGGGGTATCAAACGAAAACTTCAGCTTGTTTCAAGTAGTCGTACACAAGCTTCATGTACTCAAGATCAAGTTTACCCAACACATCTCTAATGTCTTCCTTTTCTGGTTTCCCCTGGGGCCCTGAGGGATGCACATAAGTCGGATCTGGCAATACCGTATTCGGGGCATTCCCACACAACATGGTTGATATCTTGATAGCCTACACCACAGCTACAGCGATTGCTATCTGTGAGCCCTATTCGATAGAAGTGCGAGCCCAGAGAGTAGTGATTGGACATAAGTCGATACATCATCTTGATCATAGGTTCCCAAACTTTCAGGTCTCGCGACCCCCTTTTGCCAGCAGACGTAGTTTTCGCGACCCCCATAGAAATTCTCTCATTTGTTGTCTGTTACAGTAAAGTAATTTATTGTCCCTCGCAACCCCCTGGATGAAGGCCGGCGACCCCCCTGCCAACTGACCAAGGCATGCTGACGAGCAGTCGAAAAAAAATCATTGAAGGCGATATGACGGTCATAAATATCGCCTTCCATAGCGCCCACCTTGGCGAGCGAGTCCGCTTTTTCATTACTTGGGATCGAGCAATGCGAAGGGACCCAAACCAAGGTGATATTATATGCTTGATACGATAAAGCACTCAAAATTGATCGAATTTCGCTTAGGAAATACGGGGAGTGCTTCACCGGCCTCATTGAGCGAATAGCCTCAATTGAGCTCAGACTATCCGTCTGTTTGTTTGTGCTTTGATATCTTCAGGGCCGGATCTAAGGGGGGCAGTGCCTCGGTTCCCCTCATTTTAGGGCCTCCACAATCCTTATTCTTTATTTGTACCTCCGGGCCCCCATAATCCTTAATCCGGGCCTGGATATTCTTGACGAAGGTTAAATGAATCATATGAACCCATATCAAAATTCATCTTTCAGTATGTCTATTATGTCGTTTCTCCAAACTTTATGGTGTTCAGGATGTTCTAAGTTGTCAGTGAAGTCTCAAATACAAACATTTCCATTTTTCCTTAAGAGGATTCAATTTGGCAACAACTTCGCCGAAGACTGTATTCTATTTTATTGAATGTGTGAATTAAGGCCCCTTAGCATGTCAGCTCAAATTTTGCTCTTCTTATTTTAATGTTATTCCAAACAATCATCAAGCACGATAGTAGTTGTGTAGCCTTTCTATACCTTTTGCATAAACAAACAAATAAAAATAGCATCTCTTTGTCTCGGTATCTCCAATGTAAACATTTCGGGAATATGAATCATTTGAAAGCAACTCAAGCAGTAAACTAAAGTAGGCGTTCGCTCGGTGCAAACGGTTTAACTGCAAGTGCAACAATTTTGCAGTTATCGCACCGCTATCTGTCAAAAACAAAACGTCAACAGAGTTGCGATGTTTTTCGGATGCACTACAGCTGCATTGCGATGTTTTAGACTGCATTCTGGCTGCGTCCAACAGCAATTGACAACTGTTTGACGGCTGTCAGTCGTTGTAGTTAGCGAATTTCATTCGGTAACTAAAACGTAAACATGTTGCACCTATCGAACGTCTACTGTACTCTACTTCAATGAATAACAAGGAAACATATCCAAATGTCACGAAAAATGTTAGATTTTTTATGTAACAAGCTAGAAATGATCAAATTATTTTGGTACGCTCTCCCACTGTTAATGTTTGCTGCAACAGCAGTGCTGGCGGAGGCGGACCGCTTGGTGAAGATTTCGTAAATTATAATGCTTTGCTTATTTCACTAACAATTGTGGTAAAATTTTTTAAAATAATCACCCCACAAATTATTTTTGATTTCATGACGCATAACCAATGTGTTTGACTGGATTTTTTAATTGATTTCGATCAATTTCATTGATGCTTTGGCCAGCAGGATCGACATCACTGCGTGCAATGATCGATGACTATGCGTGCCAAAAGACATCACCGCGCTGCCGCCGTCGTCGTTGGTACTGTGGTGGGTGGAAACACCGCCAACCACATTTTTAGTGCGGTCGAAACAAATCGTTAAAAATTTCGACTTCCGACTGAAATAATGCTTAGTACCTATTCGTGATTACTTGGAAAGAGGCTTGTATTTGAAGTAGTGTGAATACATTTTTATGCCGAATATCTCGCGTGAAATTGATTATTTTATAGAATAAGATAAGTTTCGATTTTTTACAAATATGTATTGGTGCAATTGCAACAAACTGCCCATTGTAAAAAGGCAGTTTGTTACAAGTTGGCATATTTGATTAAAAGCAGTAGTTGAGTGTTTTTGAGTGTCCAAATTTACTTTGGATCAATCAATTAGCATTGAATCGATTTGGCCTAGATCCACTCGCCACAGCGAGCATAACAAGCCACATATAGCCCTGACTTTGAATACTTTTCAAGTTCAAGGGTAGAAAACTTTGCATACACCATATGCGACAATATTTATAAACACTCTTCCTCTAGAACGATCACCGATAGTTTGGCGCTTAGCTGAGAGTTGTTTATGTTTGGAGAAATATCGATCGGACGCGCGATCAAAACGCAATGCGTGTTGCAAGCGACAGTCCGTCTTGGGTTTTCTTTTTGTTCTTCCATTTAGAACAGATTACCACTTATGGAACATGGCATATTTTTCGATGGATGGAGATAGGAATCCATTCAATGATTCATACACACGCTAAGAAAAAGCTACTCTAAAATGAGTAAGATTCACACAAAACTGAGCTAAACTGGAACAGCTCAAAAAATGAGTAAATTGCATTCAAATCAGCTAGAATATTATACAACTTAAACAGATGAGATTTTCGCATTTGGGCCAGCGCTATCGCTGGAAATAAAATTTACTCATTTTTGAGTTGTCCCACTTTAGCTCCAAAATGAGTGAATTTTCTGACCGTGCAAGGCATAGATTCAGCCACTTGTTCAAGGCGAGAGCCACGGATAAATATTCCGAAGTTGACCCGATCTCTCCCCACCATTGTTTTTAGGGGACCCGAATCATCCCGATCCTGAACGAAAACTTTTTTTTTCGTCATAGATAATTATCTCGGACGTGGTCGGATTGAAAAATAGAAAAGGCCCCTTTAGGGTCGGCTTCATGAGGATGGTTTGCCTTCAAATTATAAAATGATGGGTTCAAGTGATATGGAATGATGTTTAGTTTTTAAGGATGAGAAAAACTATCGGTTTGAAAAATATACTTTAGGTGTATAGAATCGGGTTGGGTTCCCATAGAATCGAAGTTTACATTAGATTCAATGTTTGTTTTTAACTCGCCATGAAAAATCAAAGTTTATCCCGAGCTCAAGATTTTTTCTAGGCGCAGGGGCTGAAACGCATGCAAGTTCGGGGGAAAATTTTGGAATGGGATTGGTCAAATGAACCGTTTGAGTTCATGTAATCAACCAAAAGGGGAAATATGATGAATATGATTGGTCAAATGAATCTCTCTGATTGAAAAAGACATCATATGGGGAAACAGCACAAATGAAAGAAGGATATATGCACATCTCTTTCCAGCTCAGGAACTTCAGGATTCTTTTCTGATTCCAGAGTGGGGATGATTGAAAAATGTAGTGCATATGTATTGTAATGAGAGTTGATGTGTAGGTTGAAATCTTAGGATATAAAAACTGCTGCCGGACCCTTGATCATGGAAGTTATTAGGAATTTATTTCGAGAGTTGTTATAAGAAGTTGAGTTGTAACAGAGTTTAAGAAGTTATTTAGGGAGTTTTTAGAAAGTGATATTGAAGTGTAAAGTGAAGACATAGCATTAGACTAGGAAGTTTGTTTTTTGTTTGTGAAAAAAAAGAGAAAAACAGGAAGAGTAGAAATTAAGCACCTGGAAATCTGACAAGGAAAACCACAGCTAAGTATAAGAACTAATAAATAACTTATTTTAAGGATTCATTTAGCTTTTCCACAAAATATCACATCCGAAAAGTATATTTTAATATTTCAGTACAATCGCTCGAGCGCGGCGGTTGCACAATGTTGTGTAAAGTTGATTTCGGTCAATGATTTTTAAGAAGCCATTTCGCGATGACACGCTAAGGGGCCTTAATACATCCGATTCTAGTTAGGGTCTCAAGCTTTATGTAGGTATGGCCCCTCCGACTCTAAAGGGTTAAACATAGTCTTTTGTCCAAAAGTAGTTTTAAAAAATATGCTTGAAGAAAACTGGTTTTGATTCCGATAAAACATGAGGGAAACAAGTCTCCCCAGGGATCAAGTCTCCTCAGTCTCCCCTACTATTCGTATACGAAAAATCAACGAGATGAGTTATTAGCGGATAGGGCCCAAAAGAAGATCTCCTGCCCAACTTATTCTGCACTAATCAAAGCTACATATTGTCGTTTGAAGATTGCGCAAGTTAAATTTCCAAACTTGCAACTCATTTGGAATCTTTACTTGAAAAGTTTATCTAACGTATAAAACAAGGAAGCAGACTTTATTTACAGGGTTGATAGCATATAAATCAAGCGATGTCAAGATAAATGATAATATCTAAATATTACGATATAACCTAGTGGCGCTTACAATCGTATGGAATATTAATATTCGCGAATTCCATTTGCTCTTAGCTGCACATCAATGGTAATAAAACTGTCATTCTTAATCTGTAGGAATCGGTCAGGCAAAGGCGTAACTTGGAATACTCAATTGAAATATATTCTAATCAAGGCATTACCGACTAGTAGATAGTATTGTATTTTGTTTGTCATGCTCGCAAGCGTTCATAAGAATAGGTATGCATATATATACCTATATAGATAACAAAAGTGTAAAATCACGTTTTCTAAATATCATTTGCTCATCTGCGTGTTGCTAGCGAATTTTCGCCCGACTCGATTGCGAACTGTTCAGTAAGTGACCGGCCATTCGACTGATAACATCGCGCCTCCTCAAGTAGCCTACAGCCGAGAGAACCGAACCATGTCCACCGCGGCGATCAACAAGTGTCCAATTCCGGATTACCTGAATGAAGAACTGATTAGGGAAACGCTCCGCAAGGAATTTAACAGTGAGGACATCGTGGTGGAAGAGTTCGATGTTTCTCCGGCTACATCGGCTGGGGACAACTATATGAGCGATGTTTTTAGAATACCCGTTAAATATCGGTATTTATTGACGAGCAAAAAGGCGGTTGATTGTTTAAAGCACGCTCAAGGTGATTTCAATTGTTTTGTAGGCTATCGCCGACGGAGCAGAAGAGTGAACACATATCTTTTGTGGTCAAGTGCCTTCCTGATACTGGTAGCCGGGGCCCGGTCATCGATGAGCTGAATGCATTCCACAAGGAGGCCCAGATGTTTACCCAAGTGATACCTAAACTGTCGAAAATTGCCGGCGATGAGTTTTTTGCGGCCAAGTAAGTACCTAGCCTTTAGGTTGATCCTTGAACTTCCAAGCAAATACAGTATCGGTCAATACATCTGCCACTTTTTTCATAATCGATTCGGTTTGCTCCTCGGATATTACTTTATAATTAATATAGGTAATTTTTTTTTTAAGATTTTTTTTTTCTTGTAGTCGAAAGTTACAACGATTCTACATTTTTAATTAAAACTTCATATTGCTATATGTATCTTGTAAATTTTAAAATCTAGCCCAAAGGTGCCTTGTCTTGATACATTTTTTTAAATGCCTTCGGCATATGTTTCTGAAATTTGTGATAAATCGTTTATAATTTTTTGTTTAAAATAAATTTTGGCCATACAGTTATAGTTTTTTGTTTTGCGAAAAAAAAAAAAATCTTTGAGAAACATATAAAATAACAGATAACATTTGAGACTCTGTAAATTTAAATAATCCAGTTCGTGAATAACCAAACCTTGCGAAACTGATAACTTTGAAGAAGAAATAGAAAAGGTTGCAAAAGTATTGACCGGTACTGTACACCTAAGAGCCTATATTTATGATCGCTTCTCCCTTCTATTGTCACAAATAAAGTGTGTTCTAAAGACATTGTTTTCAACAATATCTTGACGAATAGGTACTTCATTGAATTTAATAAACAATAAAAATGCGCGTGGTGGGGTAAGGGAGGTATTTTGGACCGCTTTAGGAAGTGGATGAACAATTCAGCGAAAAAAAAGGTCCCCACTTCTGAACATGGATAATTTCAGTAGGCATTACGTAGAGCAACATGTTTTCTGTCGAAAAAGGCCAAACAGAACTCAAAATTGTTGTAGTAAATACAAGAAATGTCAAAACTCCTGAAGGATCTCGGGCTTCTATTTTGGACCACCTGACTTTATTTTGGACCACCAAGTGCACATATTTTGGCCCACCAAATTAAACTTCAACTTATTGATGAAATGAAAGCCACCTCAGCAAAAATTTAAACATAGTAAAAAGTACGTGACGATTACATTTTTTCTATTCATTTTTTGAGGCAGGGAACGTTTAAAAGTTACGTAACGGTAAAAAAGATGAAATTTTGTTGCTATTGCCAGTTTTTACGCATTGTAGTATGATGTTTCATAAAAAATGTTACGCAAAACGTATACTTTTTAACTATTTCATGACGTAAGTCACCATGTATAAATTACGTAACGCTTCATAGGAAGTGTGAAAGTATAGTGTTTTTGCTAAATATAAAGGCGTTCCACACATATTGTAAGGAGTGGAAAGGCCATCAAAAATAAAGTAATTTGATGATACATAATTTGTCAAACATATAATAGATAACACAGTGTCTTAGTCATTAACTAATTGCCGAAAAGGACAACTTTTCTAAACTGGATGACTGAACACCTGAAAACTTCGAAAAGTTGTTAGGGCGCAAATCGAATCGAAACGAAGCAACTCCAAAATAAAGGTCATCACACAGTTGAATACTTTTCGTGTTCCAATAAAAATTTACCAAGATTTAGTAGAGATTATGTGATAAATATCATAAAACTCCCTAGGTGGGCCAAAATACCTGCCCGGTCCAAAATACCTCCACTACCCTACACATAGTGTCTTGTACCATTTGGGCAGGTGTACCTATTTTGGGAACTTGCCGATGTAACTAAGTCAACTTTATTCCTTATAACTTAATTTTTGGCACACGGTGGTATAAAATTGATTGAGTTATATCGGCAAGTGCCGAAAATAGGTACACCTGCCCAAATGGTGCAAGACCCCAATTCTTTATAAAACTAGTTTACAGCATTTTGAATTCAGGAAGCTGAAGATCATTTTCAATGTAGAATTACCCCGACTAGAAAATTGTAACACAATTATAACATAATTATAACAAACCATCATAATTAAAACTCATTGTAGTATAATCATGTTCAACATCCTTAGTGTTTTTTAAAATACCGTAATTTTGGGTGAAATTGATCAACGTGAGAGGTATTATAATTCGTCAAAAATAACGCTTCGAACTTGAAACAATATGTGAAAAATGACGATCATCTCGCTGATGGGTTATTGAATGACGAGAATTGCTAATTTTCCAAAACTGAAAAAGCATTTTTTTCTCAAAATGTTCAAAAAATCGAAGAAAATAAGAATGTCCGATTATTCATTTAGTCAATTATGACAATTGGACACGTTTTTTTGGTTCGGTTTTTCGTCATTCTGAAGAAACGTGCTTTACCAGTTTTGGAAAATATGCGATTCTCAACTGGCCCTTAAACTCTAAGCTTAAATAATTAAAAAAAGATCAGACAAACAACAGTTTTGAATAAGTGTAATCAATTATACAACATTTTGTGAAAAAATCGCAAGCCATATTTGAAAATTTTGAATTGGGGGTGAAGTTGATCAACCAACGATATAATATTGTAAGATTGGAAAATTATTGAACAAACTAATATGGCTGATTCTGTGAAAGTTTTTAAATTTTATACATCTTGTGTATTTCGTATGTAAATAAAGGTCGGACTCCATCAGGCTTGGCATTGATCACCGTTGGCAATCACTTTCGCGTAACCAAAACCAGCTTTTCGCGTTCACAGTCGTTCAATCGCAATAGGCTCTTTAAATCGTCTACGGCGTTACTCGGGAGCACTTCGGGCTACGAACTTCAATCGAACGCTTTAGTAACCATAGAAAAAGTCAATGAAGTTTTTCAAACAACGAACTTCATCGGTTACTGAATTGATGGTCATGGTCAGACGGTCACTGCAGCAGCTACATTAAACACTACCGTGCTAATTTGAATCACCCGGACGCTGTGAATTCCGCGAAAAGCTCTTGGAATTACTTTTTCATTTCAACATTATAATTGAAAAATAAGGAATTGAACCCAAAATGACGGCACAAGTAAAGGAATATTTACGGCAAACAGAACCTCGCTCATTCGATCGGTACCTCCGAATCGATGTGATACGTCGAATCCATCTGCGCTGTTTTGAGGGAGGGGTTGAATGGACTTCTCAACCTGAGTCACGGTATTCAGCTACGGAACGACGAGAACTGATGGGCTAACCAAGACTAACGAAGACTTGGACGGGAGGGATTGCGCTGCCTGAATCGGATGGACAATCGGGAACGGGACGACGGGGAGGAAGATACCTTGGACAAACTCTGACGGAGTAATGCCCATCGTATCATCTTCTCAGGTTCTTCCAAATATTTTTTTATCTTTCATATAATTACATATTGATAAAACAAAAACCTGCCCTTCAATATTTATTCGCTTCGTGTTCACTGGAAAATATCTATTTCATACATTTTATTGCGTGGGGCAGTGTAAAAATACACTAGGGTATGTAACTAACATCTATAGAAAGGGATTCATTACTCTAGGAGAGGCGTCATTCTTCCGGAGCTTTCAGTTCTAGATAGAACTGAGCAGCAAAAACAAAAATCCAATAATTATTTGGTGGAATCTGGGCAAACTTGACTCGGAGACGTTCGTTCCATCGGTATGCTGGAGCATCTGACCCAACGACACCAAGAGGGTAGAGTCAACTATCGATTATTATGAGTCCAGATCTAGGTCCAGATTTAATTCCACTAGAATAATGGTTTGACATTGATTAATTTAGAATTTCGAGACAGTAGCTTATAAAATCTTACTATTAATCCATTCATCCATTAATGTAAGGACAATGTTTTTCTTGTGGTGGTGCTGGTTTTCTTCGCATGAAAAATCTGAGTGTACGTAGACTTCAGCTACGTTTACAACGCTTACAACCCTTGACGACTGACGGTTAATTAGCTGACGGTCAGAGTATAAGACCTTCAAACAAACAAGCAAATCGTTACGGTCACCAACGGTTTCTTGGTTACGACATTTCCATTAGCGTATGCGATCTATGGTT
Organism: Aedes albopictus; assembly: GCF_035046485.1. Lineage (NCBI taxonomy): Eukaryota > Metazoa > Arthropoda > Insecta > Diptera > Culicidae > Aedes > Aedes albopictus. The sequence goes on along the minus strand of NC_085136.1, from coordinate 124,478,728 downwards.
ACTACCATCGCATCCGCTAATGAAGGATCATTAGAACAAAACCATAGCACACTTGTGAGTATCGTGACCAATGCCAAGCCTGGACTCCATTATCCGGAGTCGCGTTCTGAAGTTTTCCAAGCATCTATCTAGCGAATGGAATGATGTATGAAACTGAAATTTTTTACAGTTTGTCAAACCAAATTTGATTAGTAATCAGTCAAAATTTCAGCTTTGTACAACATTCTGTTCGCTAGACATGTTTTTGGGAAGGTTCAGAACCCGACTCCGGATAATCGAGTCCGACCTGTAATAAAATAAAGTTCAATTAGCTACAAAATGGCTAACATTAAACGACTAAAAGTAAGCAATTTTCTTAAAATCTCTGATTTTTGCAAAAAATAAAGGTTGAAGCATATGGATCTCATAGTGATCAACTTTATCCCGCTGATCAACTTCTCCTTAGATTGCGGTATCTCACTGTGTACAAAAATTCAAGTCAATTGATATAAAATGAGATTAAACTATTGGAGTCTCTGCCCCAGTTATTCTGCGTTAATCAAAGCTAGTTATTGTGGTTTGTATATTGCGCAAGTAAAATTCGCAAACTTGCAACTCATTTGGAACCTTTACTAGAGAAGTTTATCTAATGTATGAAAAAAGGAAGCAGACTTGCTTTACAGGGTTGATAGACGTTTTTTTATGTTCGGTTTTTCGTCATTCTGAAGAAAAGCACTTTTTAAGTTTTGGAAAATATGCTATTTTCAATTGAGCCTTAAACTCTAAGCTTAAATAATTAAAAAAAAATTAGACATACAACATTTCTGAATAAGTGTAATCAATTATGCACCTTTTAATTCCACTCTCTCTTGCTTATCCTTTGACAGATACACGTATTTCGACAACCGGTTGTAATGTTACTCAGTGTCAGTTATCCACTGGATAACACACATAGTGGATAACTGATACTGAGGAAGATTACTAGTGGTAGTCAAAATACGCGTATCTGTCAAAGGGTGAGCAAAAGAGGGCGGAATTTAAAGGTGCATAACTGGATACACTCATAGCGCCAATTTGTGACCTAGTTGAGGGGGAGGGGGTGGTCAAGGCCACTCAAAACCAATGAAATACTCTCAAAATCGATGCTGTTCGTCCAAATTAGGCATATTCACGTGGAAACTAATGCAGTTAGACGACAAAAGTTGGATCTTGTTCGATTTTGACTTATTTGATGTTGTTTGAGCAAAAGTTTGGGAAGCTGTGTTGTTGTATTATTTATTCCTTGCAACTTCAACAATACAGTTACCCAAAATTTGGCTCAAACAGCATCAAATTAGGCAAGAGATCATAATACCCACGCTACTTGCACCATTTCATTTCAGAAATTTTGATCATCTCAACAATCAAAAGTCCAGCTCACTACTTTCAATCTAGTACTTCACTGATTGCCGCCTATTACAGGTGGATCTAGAAGTAGCCAGGGTCGATTTCTCACAAGAAGCCTTTTTTATTACGGTTATTCATGTAAAAACATGATGAAAGAGCTGTCACACAATATGTTAAGAGTGAAAAATGTGTCTGGCCGCTTCCGGAGCCTCATAACCCTACTAAAAAAAACTAGCTGTATAATAGCTTATAGAGCAAACACTCTTGGAAGAAAGCTCGCATAAACTCTTATACATCAAAAATGTTAGTTGGGAATGGAACCGATTCCAGTCAATTTATCATAACTCCGTTGATTTTCAATCTTGATGGACCATTGTCTCAAGAAATGATTCTAATTTCCTAATTATGTTTGGTTACGCAGTCATTTGAACAAACGATGTTCTTTATTTGCCCGACGTTTCGACATAGGATTTGTGTTAAATAACGATACAAATGTTAACCCCCTGAGGAAGACACAAACCCCGTGTCCAAACGTCGCACAGTGCTGCGAATGGGTGGAACGGCAGGACAAAAATCATAACTAACATACCATACATTTTTTCTCAATAGTGTCTTCGGTGGAGTTGTCAAACTTGATAAAAGCTACAATTTACATAAATGTCCTTTGTATAATTCATAATCGCTTAAGTGTCGTAAACGCCAATTATTATTAATCTAGCTGGTTTTTTTTTCTAAAATGCTGTTTAGGTACTATATAAACATATAGATCATAATAAATAGGTAATTGCAAGAATTACTTATTTACTAAACTTTGTTTTCAAAGAATACTTTGTTTCTTGAAGATTGCGAGTTTGACCATTCCTTGTCCAGTTGCACACATTAAACATGGAGAAATAGTTGAAGTTTACCCTTAAATTCTTCGTAGAAATCAGCAGTTTCATAAGAAAACGAGAGTAAAAAATAAACTGATACACTTTTTATTTGAATGGATCAGAAAAGAACACTTGATCGAAAATATCTTCAATTTTTACTATAAATACACTAGTCGGAAAAGGCTCGATTACGAACAAATTAGCAAATAAAAGCAGCTGGAGTCGCATTCGGTATTCAGCGGACGCTATAAAGAAAACATGGTAACAAATTAAGAGAGATCTTTTGAGGTCATTTTTTTTTTGTTTCATCTATTTGGATTTTGGGTTCGCTTTTCCTCTATGCCATATATTACTTAGATGATGATATTTTATTTTCACAAATATCAAAACATGTTGCCGATCCAAACGAGAAAAATGATTCTACTGATGTGTTGGAGACCCTCCATTTTGATTTTCACTGAATACTTAAACCTTTAATATTATTCAGCTAGTTCAAAGATGAATCTATTTTACATAATCTTATTTTTCTATGGACAACGAAAACATTGTTTGATAATCTTGGTTGTATAATAAACGCGATCTGCAAACTTCTAATAGACGAGCAACATACTTCAAGCATGTATGAATCTTGGTATGAATAGCATGGCATACTAAATTGAACAAAAGTCGATTTTTTTTTTTCATTTTTGTCTATAGGTCGCAGCACTGTGCGTCAGGCAAATAAAGAACGTCGTTTGTTCAATTAATGACTGCGTAGCGAAACATTTAGGTAATTTCATCATACAATCGATTCATCATCAGTTTATTCTGATTTCTTTATATTCACTAAAAATATCATTTTACTGTTTAATGTTAAGGGTTAATTTTGCTAAAATTGCATGACAAACTTGGGCTCTTGGGCATGGCCTATCTATATCGGTATTATCTCCGGTGGCCTTTGACCATGGTCACTTCTAAGACCATTCCATAAAACAACATTATATTACCCGTTGAATGCTTCAAAAAGATTGAAAATCGGACAATATTCCGCAAAGCTACAGCAGTTCAAAATTGATAAAAAAAGCCTATCCTATTGTCTTGTGCACGAATACTTGCACAAATCGTGGATGGAGTTGCAAAGATGATCATATCCATTGCTATTATAGATTCCACAATAACATGGACCCATTCATTTCCAAACACCTGGCCATGGTCAAGTCCTTGCAAGCATTTTATAATTCTTGTCATCAACTTAGAAAGCGTCTAAAACTGAATCGGCTTCAATGGATGGTAGAATGGTGACAACTGCGAATAAAGAAATATGGTAATACCACAATACATACATCAATATAGTGTACAAAAAATAATCTGAAAGATCTTACCACGTTTCATATCATCGGGCCACAGACAAACAGACGTAACACTCTGATAATTCCCATCGTACACAGATTTAACGGTCTTTTCAATATGTTATAGTTGGCCAACTATCGTAAGCAGTGAAGAGAATTGTCAGACAAAAGAGGCACAAAACAAGCAACAAAGAAGACGCGGCGATTACTCTTTATCCCAACTGGTAACAGATAATGACATGATCTCGAAAATTTTTGTTGCAGACAAAACGGAAGCTGAATTTGTTGCGTACTTTTCAACTCGTGAATAATCAATATTTACCAACCCAAAATCGAATCTTTTTGATGACACACCTTCAGCAGCGTTGCAGTGTTTGCCGACTAGAAGTTACCGCTCGAAAATCACAATGCAAGCCTTGAAAATCTCTAAACTAGTGGTGCACGATCTTTGTCCTATTCTGTTCAAGTTGGGACAAACCTATGTCTCATTGGGTAGAATGTCGCAACAAATTCAGGTTGCGACATTGTCGTTATTGTTGCGCGATGGTTTAATTTTGATTCACTGTCCCATTTTGAACATACTTACGAATCGTAAGTATGTTCAAAATGGGAAATGGTAGCGTGACGTTACAACATTGTAACGTCACGCAACTCATTCCCATTTCCCAAGTTTTCCCAATGAAAACTAACTGTTCAACAGATCATACTTATTAGAAATTTTACAAGGAATCAGAATATGTAAAAAAAAATTGAGGGTTTACGATCGAATTTACGAGTTATAGTGGAAAATCTGACAAAGAAGATGTCAAAACGTTGTAACGTCACGGTAGAATGTGTCGCTGAAATTTAAATTTAAACTGTTTCTATTTAATAACAACAGAATTAATGAAAAATAGTAATTAGAAAAAAATCTTCATTTGTTTCAGCATTCAAAGATTCTATGCAATGGCATTCTGTTGCCATTGTATAGAATCTTTAATATGACGTGCATTGAAACACGTTCCAAAAGGAATGTTGACTGTCTTGATTGGGATTTGTAGATGCTAGCAAGTAGAGAACGTGACTGCCGCAGTATTTTATGAAATAATACGAACAAAGGTGGCAAAGTGAACATGGATGAAAGGAATTTCAATCATTTTAAATCACGTATTAGGTTGAAATTGACAGTTTCTAGAAATTTGTTTCTGGTAGGCCAATTTGATAGAATTTTGTTAAGAGCGAAATTGTTTTTAAACTTCCCATTGCCAGGCTGACGATTTAGAATCGATGTTGGTTCTATTTTCTAGCAAAGTTGCTAACTTCGTACATCTCACTAATGCTTTGATTAAGCTGAAAATTTGACTGTAACTCACTCACAAATACTTGTTCAAATGTATGCTGAGAAGGAATATTTTAATTGTCTTCTTATTGAAAGAATACATATGTATCTCCTTTATTTTTTGGAAGTTTTACTTTAAGGGTCATCCCATAAACTCGTCAATATCTCCACATCCATTGATCGATTCATCTGACCCACAAAGTGTATTGAGGCCCGTTCCCCCCGCGCTAACTAATGCCTGGGGAATCTTATCAGGCATTCTTGAATGTATTATTGGAGGAATTGGGTTGTTTAGTGAATTAAATATTGCCATTTTCTGTGGCCCAATCGAAAGAGCTCATTTTTCTGAATATAATGTGATTTTTTTGTGTTCCGATTCCTTTGTTTTGATGGTTAAATAAACAAAACAGTTTTAATTACCGTGGATAGAATGACAGTTCAATCGATAAAGTGACAGTTCACCCTGAACAAAATTTTTTCCTCATACAAACTTTGCATACATTTAAAAAATAGTTCCCGGGCACCACTTGTACTTCGACTCATTTTTATGCAATAATCTGGATACCCCTATAGAACCCAATTCTTGGAGAAATCTTTGGAAGAAAAATCCAGAAACAAAAACACTATGTGAACTGTTTCAACTGCAGTAAAGTAATATTACACATTTTGTCAGTATTTACTATCTCCTTGAAGGATTATGATCTAAAGATTCTTTTAGGAATGCCCCACTAGAATGTTTCAGGCTTTACTCAAAAAATTAACAAAGTAATCTCATTAGAATTCTTCTATATGTACAACGGTATATGTCCATCAGTAATCTCTTATCCAAAAAAAATCTTCAAGCTCTTGTAGTAAACGTTCTAACGAAGCAAATAATACCAACTCTGTGGATGATTCTTGTAAAAGTTATAAAATAGAGCTCTGTAAGTGATGACTAAAATTTGAAGTTGCACAAAGTGGTCAAAAAATGTAGCATATTAGACAAGAAAAAAAATCTCACAAATAAAATGTTAAATTTCTAAATTCAACAAAAGTTACTGTATCTAAAAGAAAAGATATTTCTCGATTGGTAAAAGTAATTCAGTACCGTCAAACGGGGTTACTTGCAACAGCGGTGTAACTTGCAACACGATGACATACACTAAATGTGAAGCATTTTCTAATAATAATGAAAACTAGTATGCCCTACTATTTCGGTTATAGAGATTATGTGTATCAAAGATCGATTTAGTATAAAAATTAGCTTTGTTTCTTTGTTTATGGTTTAGCTACACTGTTAAAACGGATTTCTCATTTTATGCCATAAAAACAAGTATGAAAATCGTGCTTGAACTCTCCCTTATGGTAAGTGCGATAAGTCTGATGACCTTGCTTGCAGTTAGGGTACCTAATAGTAAGCTTAGCTAAACGATAAAAGTTTGATAAACTTATCGACTAAGTAATGCAAAAAATCATTCTTATATTCGACAACCACTATGGGGTAACTTGCAACAGTTGAATTTGACGAAACCTTTTATTATTTATCTTCATTTCACGATATATTTGACAGAAATAACCGAATTGGATCATTTATTGATTACGTAACGCGTTCATTTTCAAATGACAATTCATTTTTTTGCACGTGACCTTCGAACATTGTTAGGAAATACCACATTTTGAAGTTTCATTCATGTTTCATCATGTTAAAAGTTCAATTTTTGTTTATGAACGCTGTAAAGCAATTACCAACATCAATTCTGAACCTAGATGGAGTAAACTATTTCAGTTTAATACCCAAATTAGCGAGTTTGACATTTACAAAGTAGAATAGGTGTGTTTCAATCATGCTAATTTAGCTGAAATTGCCAAACATCACTTCAAACTGAAAACTACTTGAAGATGACTCACTCTACCTTTTCAAGAAATGACAATAATCATTGTTGACATTTTGTAATGAGTGCTAAGTCACGAGAATCATATATATTTTGTGTTTGAGGGACGTGAGACCTGTTGCTAAACGATATACTCTCACTTGCAATAACTATCAATCCTTTCATGAAAAATTATATGTCAATTGGTTAGTGTACATCTTTTCATGGTATGTTTAATGCATAACATCAAAAATTTACAATACGACTAAATACTAGAATGTAAGTGCTGTTTAATGATAGTTAACTTAGCTTCATATCCTATGTTGCAAGTTACCCCACAGATGGGGAAACTTGCAACAAGCATGTATTTCGCACCTCCTGATTAGGTGGCAACGTATTTTGGTAAAACAAGTGCTGCATAGTATTCTATTCGGGGTAATTAGCGTACACGATGCTTCACAGGATGTTTCAAATGTTTAGATTTTCAATGATATTGCTTCAAAGTCGAAAAGTATTGCAAGTTACCCCATTTGACGGTAACAAATTTTGAAAACGACGTATTATAAATGGTGTAGCATTGATTTTACGTCGTTTTCAAAATTTGTTACTGAATTGTCACTGGAATATTTGATCAAGATGCATCATTACGGGCCTTTTCAATGCCAACATTTTTGTTTCAAATTTCTCAGCAAACCCAGTAGCACCAAACGTTAAGCAAACGAATGTGTTAACTACTGATTACTGCATTCGTTTTCATGGTATGGCAAGCTTTACCATCTGAAGGGGCGAATGAGCTGAAAAAATAAATTAGTTTGACTTAAATGTACTCAGAAAAGTTAAGAGACTGTGTGGTAGTTCTGATGTTCCGTAGAAAACCTTTAAAAATAAGAAACTTGATCTCGGAAAAAATATTGTGAAAATGCCTTTATCGATTTTTTCCCAGGTTGTGATGAAGACATTTCTTAGACAACTTGTTATTGAACATTTAGTTTTCATTTGAAAAACGTGTTTAAATTGCATATTTGTAGCGTGACGTTACAACGCGCTAGAACCCGACCCTCTCAACATCTTGAAAAATCTGCTCGGATTTTTATGTTATTCTGATTTTTTTTCCACCATTGAAATTTATTGGTTTGTTCGTCAATTCAATGAAATAAAACACATAAATTTCGGATTTGTTTTTGGATAATCGACTTTTACTTTTCGTGACGTTACAACGCCCGTTCAGTTTCAAATACTCAAATTCTCGCGTTGTAACGTCACGAAAATGCACATCATGTTGAAATCAGTATAATCAGCCAAATTTGTCCGAATTTGTGAATATATTATTGCATTATCATCACTGCTTCAAGGGGAACTTTATTCTATTGAAAATCCGTTTTATGATAAATGTTTCAGAGGGCCAACCCAAGAAACAGAACTAGCTGAATAGCAGTTTCTTAAGCTAAAGTTTGCTTAAGAGTCGTTTGTTCCACTTTTATACAGCAAAAATGTAGGCTGGGAAGTTACTGTTATCAGCAGTATGATTACTTCTTCATGAAGGTCAATGACACCGGCACCCATCTTCGACTTAGACCCAATCTTTGTAGACTTATGCAAAATGGTACAGCCCAAGTGGCGTTCGTCCAAGAACCTTACTTTCGTAAGGGGAATTTCTATCTAGGAAACCTTGTGAATCCGGTGTTAGCTACTTTCAGTAAAATTGAAATCGCAAACTCACGTGTCATGCCTCGAGCATGTGTGCTTGTCAACAACGCAATCGTTGCTTCACTCATCTCTGAGCTAACTACTAGAGATGTATGTGCTATCACAATCGATGTATCTGTTGGAAACCTCAACAGGAAATACGTTTATTGTTCGGTTTATTTACCGCATGATGAACCATCCCCTACGGATGCTTTCAAGCAAGTCATTGCATACTGCACTTCAAAAGGCCTTCCGCTAATTGTTGGTAGTGATGCTAATGCTCACCATATAATCTGGGGCAGCTCAGACATCAATTTGAGAGGCTCTAGTTTGTTGGAATACTTAAGTAGTACAGATCTTGGATTACTTAACATAGGCAACCGCCCAACCTTCTTGGTATCTGCTAGAGAGGAAGTGTTAGACATAACTCTTTGCTCTAGCAGAATTAGTCACGAGCTGACCAATTGGCATGTGTCAGATGAAGAATCTTTATCTGACCATCGCTACATCTTGTTTGAACATGTGAATGTTACTTCGCAAACTTTGCGTTTCAGGAACCCCCGATTAACCAACTGGGATCTCTTTACCGATTTGGTTGCAGCCAAATTTCATGGATACTCACCATCAATTGACACTCCAAGTGATTTAGATGAAGCCGTTGATACTACAACGGCCTTCATCACGGAAGCTTTTGAAGAAGCTTGCCCTCTGCGGTCTGTGAAGACCACAAGAGGAACCCCTTGGTGGAACTCTGATCTGGCGAAACTCAGAAAACAATGTAGAAAGAGTTGGAACAGACGACGTTCGGCTGGTTCGGATGCTTTCAGGTCGGCTCGCAAGGCCTACAGGAAAGCTCTCCGGTCTGCTGAATGATCCGGCTGGAAAAACCTTTGTACAAATGTTTTCGGCTTGAGTAAAGTCAGTCGGTTAAACAAAATCCTTGCGAAATCTAAGGATTCCGGGTGAACGAACTTCGTTTACCAAATGGCGGTCTGCTTCCTCTGATGAGGAAGTTCTGGAATGCTTATTCAGCACACGCTTCCCTGGATGTGTGGATATTACATCTTCGGATGAACCTGATGTCTTTTGTTGTAGTTATGATTCTTTCGCTTCGACTCGGAGTATTGTAACTTGTAACTATAGAATCGATTCAGTGGGCTCTTAATAGCTTTGCTCCTTTCAAATCTCCTGGGGCAGATGGGATTTATCCTATTTTGCTTCAGAAGGGATTTGATTATTTCAAACATGTTTTGAAAAAAACTACTTGTTTGCAGTTTTGCTACAGGGTATATTCCCAAATCCTGGCGGGATATTACTGTAAAGTTTATTCCGAAAGTGGGTCGTGCGTCGTATGAACAAGCAAAGAGTTTCAGACCTATCAGTTTGACCTCTTTTCTTCTGAAATGCTTAGAACGCATTGTGGATCATCACATCCGTGATGTTCATCTGGCCAACGTGCCTCTTCATGTGAACTAACATGCCTACCAATCTGGTAAGTCCACTGTGACTCTTTTACACAAGGTTGTTTACGATATCGAGAAAGCATTCGCTCAAAAGCAATCTTGTTTGGGTGTTTTCTTAGATATCGAGGGTGCCTTTGACAACGTGCCTTTCGATGCCATATTGGAAGCCGCACGGAGTCATGGTATATCTCCAATGATTTTCAATTGGATTCACCAAATGCTCAAAACCGATATCTCTTCTCGGCATTGCGTCTAGCAGGGATTAGGAAATTGAGTGTTTGTGGATGCCCCCAAGGGGGAGTGTTATCACCCCTTTTGTGGAACCTCGTAGCAGATACGCTATTGAGGCAACTCAATAATAGCGGTTTTATTATGGTTTTGCCGACGACTACCTAACATTGTTAGTTGGTATGTGCATCAGCACCATTTTCGACCTGATGCAAAGCGCCCTTCAGGTAGTTGAGGGTTGGTGTCGCCAATATGGCCTTTCGGTTAATCCAAGTAAACATCTATTGTTCTTTTCACGGAAAGGCGAAACCATTCTTGATTCCAAGCTTTCCTGGACACCTCACATGGAGTACAGATCCTTGTGAAATTAAGTATGTAAGTATAGAAATATTTCTAAAAAATCAAATTTGTTTTCAGAAATTTCATGCACTAGAAGTTGTTAGAGTAAGTTAAAAACAATCTGTCCAAATTACCGGTGGTATTTTCGGAATTATCCGTTATATATTTCTAGAGGCGTTTCACTGGAAATACCTAGGTCATTTCCGGAAAATTCTCGGATAAATCTGTTGAAGAGAATGCTGTAGGAAACTTATACAAAAGCACATATAAATCATTGCAAGAATTGAGAAAAGTCCGGATGAATCTTTGCAGGCATTCTTAGATGCATTATCAATACCTTGAATAACTTTTCAAAAAAAAATCCAGGAAAAAAACTTATATGAATTCCAAACAAACTGGCTCAAGAAAATCTTGAAGGGGCTCCAGCTAGATTTACTCGCATTGTCCTTTGAGAATTTTCCCAGTGTGGCATTTTTCAGTATTTCATTCTTTCAGTTCATTTTTCTTAATTACCATACGTATATTCCCCGCATTTTTGTATCGCGTACCCTTTTTACAATTTTAACTGGGTTGTTATATTCATGTCATGTTGTCAGTAGTCGTGTTTCTTGTTTTTTTTTCTAATGCTGATTCTTTACAGTTTCTTGTTTCAAATTTAAAATTATTCTTTATCATTGCAGATGTTTCCACACAACGGAAGCTCCCAATCGCATGCTGATATTTCATGACCTCAAATCGCTGGGCTACACCATGGCCAACCGCCACGCTGGGCTCGATTTTGATCATTGCGCGGCTATTATGAAGAAAATAGGAAAATTCCACGCTGCCTCGATGGCATATGCGCGGGAAAACATGGATGTGATGAAGAAATATTTCAACTTCAATATGTTTAACCCCGATGTGGACGTTCGGAGCGATTGCATCAATGTCGTGTTCGAGAAAGGCCTCGGAACGCTGATTTCCATCATCGAGGAAAGCTGGCACGATTTTGATCCGGCGATATTGGAGAAGTTGAAAAAGCTTCACCCGGTGTACGTTAAAAAGCTGGAAGCGTGCTTAACTCAGAAGTTCGAAGACGGGTTCAAGGTCCTGAACCACGGAGATTTGTGGTGCAACAACATGCTGTTCAAGTATGATCCAACGTCGAACAAGTTACAAGATGTTGTTTTTGTGGACTACCAAATCAGCTACTATTCAAGTCCGGGAATTGATATTAACTATGCTCTGTCCAACTGTCCCAATCTGGAAACTCGTGCCCGAGTGGATGAACTGATTGGTATTTATTACCAATCGTTGAGCGAAACGCTCGGGTCGATCAACTATCCACGGATCCCAACTATGGCCGACGTTCAGTATGAAATCCGACGAATGGAGTTCTTTTCCATAGTGTCGGTAGTATCCATTCTACCAATCACTATGATGGAGAAGACGGACACGATGGTAGTTAACTTTGAAAGCATGGTCGACGAGAAGCAAGCGGAACAATCAAGGAAGATCCAGTACAACGGGAAGAAGTATCAGGCGATTGTGAGACCTTTGCTGAAGCAATTCAACGATAGGCACCTGCTGGATGTCTAAATGTAACAATATATGTTAATATGTTTTATGATCTTGACTAAATTTTGGACAAAACAAAGATATTGTAGTAAAAAGTAAATATGATTTTATTCAAAAACTTGCGAGTTGTGTCGAATTTATTAAAGTAGTTTCCTTACTTTGGATAGATCGGGTCAAAGCATTTTTTGCAATGTTTTAAGAATTACCTTAGCCGAGGACCTGGGATCGAATCCCACTCCCTACAAACTCACAAAATGTGGGTTCTTCCTTCGGTAGTAAAGTGTGGGTCCCGAGAAGAACTAGCCTAGGGCTAAAAATCTCGTTAATACAGATAAAAAAAAAGAATTAGCTTAAGTAAAAATTCCCAAATAAGAAATAAACAAAGCACATTTGTGTCATAGCGTTGTACCACAGATAAATTTATTGTACAAAGAACCAATGAATGGGGCTTGAAGCTACCTAGCCTAAACCTTAAAAATGATAAGGAACTACATATTCTCAATGTTTAAGAACTTACCTCCGACTTACCTGATTTGCCAAAGGGATGTCAAAAATCGTTATTTGCAGATGACACAGGCATCTCAGCCAAGGGGCGGAGTTTGTGTGTCATTTGTAGTAGATTGCAAAAAAGTTTAGATATTTTTTCTTCTTATTTGCAAAAATGGAAGATTTCTCCAAATGCTTCCAAAACTAAACTTATCATATTTCCACATAAGCCAAGAGCTCTTTATTTGAAACCCTCAAGTAGACGTGTTGTCACTATGAGGGGAACTCCAATAAATTGGTCGGACGAAGTTAAGTATCTAGGGCTCTTACTAGATAAAAACTTAACTTTTAAAAACCACATAGAAAGTATTCAAACTAAGTGCAATAAGTACATTAAGTGTTTATACCTACTTATTAATAGAAAATCAAAACTTTGTCGCAAAAACAAATTTTTGATTGATAAACAAATTTTGAAAATGATTCTGAAGTTGCCTCCCTGGTATAGCACTGATGAGTTACATCAAATTTCTAATATTGAAACATTGGAACAGATGTCAATTAAAATCATTGCAAACTTTCGTCAAAAACCGTTGCAGTCTTTTATTGCAACGATTCTCTCGTTTGTCGGGTGAAAATCACTGCGTCCAGATTTTAGAACTATTGTGATATACCTACCCTTTTGCTGTGAGGTACGCAAGTTATCTCAGTAACATGTTTGTCACTGAGATACCTTGGTATCGACTGAACTCAAGACCATCTATTATTGATGAATAGAGATCCTGAGTTACAGTACCGTATGCGTGATAATGTTTGCACCATCGTACAAATAAGGTACCCATATCACCTGCACACACAATATCTTGGTTTTTATTGCATGCACGTAATCACAATGGGGCACGTTCGGTGTAGTACTAGATTTGTAGTAATGAGCTGAATTTTAGTATGGTGAGAAGGTCAATTCTCCGTTTCTGTAATAAAATGGTGCAAAAAGCGTGGGTATTATGATTCCTTGCCTAATTTTATGCTGTTTGAGCAAAACTTTGGATAATTATGTTGTTTATGTTGCAAGAAATGGATAAAACAACAACACTGTTGCCCAAAGTTTTGCTCAAACAGCATCAAATTAGGCAAGGAATCATAATACCCACGCTTTTTGTACCATTTTACTGCAGAAAAAGAGAACTGACCTTCTCACCATACTAAAATCCAGCTCATTACTACAAATCTAGTACTTCACCGATTTGTCCTATAGGTTGCGGGTAAAAAATAAACGATTTATTAAGTTTAAAATTTGCACCATGAAGGGGTGGCAGCGGTAGTTGGGACTTGTCCACGCGCAAATGTTAAAAAAGACATTCCAGGAGTGTTCAGGAGAACCGTAAAACGGTCTTAGACCGAAAAAAGCAAGGGCAACTATTCCCGAAGGTGGCTACTGGTCGTCCAAGGTTAACATGGATTAAGAAGGCTATCGCTGCCACCAAAAAGAAGATTTGGGTGAATTATATGCGCTCAATGAGAAAAATGGCAAAGAAACGCGAAATCAACGACTTAACGGCATGGCATATCGAATAGTACGGTAGCCTTTATGATCCTTCGACCATAGAAAAAAAAACTTACATTATTACCAATGGCATCCAGGAGCTACGAGTAGCGCCATATAAGTAAGTCTTGAATTCGTTTTTTTCGATTTCCGAAAACCTCGCCGAAAACTATCGATCCGTACCAAATTCCAGAATCAATAGTTATATTAACTTTTGTTTGTGTGTCAATGTCTACACCATTAGGCTATGTCAAAATAAAAAAAATAAACTCAAAAATTGTTAATCTTGACGTTGACACTACCACGGACACTTTTCAACATTTGCGCATGGATAAATCTCGAGCTAGGTTGCCACTTAGTCATTATGCAAGTGTTAAACTAAGAAAATCAACACTTTTTATTTACAGCCTACTATGACATGAGTTATAGCTTAAATGCCTGCAAACCAATACATTGTATTCAGTCACAAGTAAAACTGGAACGTTATTTAACGATGGTGCAAACATTATCACGCATACGGTAAGATTTTTTTTGTATGAAAGCCCAAATACTTTTGTACGGCACGTAAAATTTTTGAAACCCCCCTCTCTCAACAAAAACGCTTACGTGATTAATGGATGACTCCTTACGATCAAGTGAGTAAGTAAGAAAGTCAGTAAGTAAGTAAGTAAGTAATTAAGAAAGGTTATATCCGCTTACACCGTGTCCAATAAGTTCTCATACAAAATACAAATTTAAAAATTATAATTTTATTTCACATCTGTTATTCATATTTTCAAAATGAATGCATGTATCAAAGGGCCACATAATACTGATTCAATAAAGCATGCGGTTTAGAATAACGATATTTTTTGTTTGTTTTTAGAAGCCTACACTGAGGATACTGTAACTCCGAAAATCATACGAATCAACTATGATTTTTTGCCACAAGAATTTCTTGCGAAAATCATAGTTACGAACTATGATTTTGGATTCAAAGCGCCAACTATTATTGTCATACTGTTACTGTATAAATTTAATAACACTCACGTATGAAAATCATACCGATAACGTATAAAAACTGACACTATGTCTTATGACTATCATACATATTTTAATGAAATATTTTGCACAAATTAAAAAAAAAATCGCAACCTGGAATCGAACCCTGGTCAAGGTTGGCGAGTGCGTGCTTTACCCGACGTCTCCACTAGACAGAAATGTCTTGCCATTTTGCTGGACAGATGTGTCATGACAGAAATGTTCTCTCGCTGTTTGCATGGAAAGCAGCGGTGTTGATCATTTCTGTTACGTTTTTTCTTTCTGGCAGCAAAATGGCAAGACATTTCTGTCTAGTGGAGTCGTGGGGTTACTCATACGCCCATCGACGCTTCGGAAGATGAAGTGATTAGAAGCCAATAAAAGTTTTGTTGTTTTTTTAGCAATGGTGTTTCATAACACATCATATGATTTTCATACGATGCTTCTTATGAGATTTTTCATACGACAAATCTTATGGATTTCACATTTCAAAGTATGAAAAGCATACGAGAACTATGAAATGATGAAAACAATGAAAGTTACTGATTCATAAGATGTAAACTATGAAAAACATACGAACAGTATTCTCAGTGTAGCAGTACACTTCCGTTTTCTGAAATCCGTTTGCTCCGGCACGCAAGAAGAATGATCGAAAAGTTCTTCATTCTACGGTAGCTAAATAGAGTCCATAAGGTTAAATTTTGAGTTTTTATCCCCAGTATTGTACCAAATGGATATACTAAGGTTAAATTTAAGCAGTTTTAGTGATGATATGGTAAGAAATTTCCAAGTAAGCTCAACTTGGGCTGATTTCCTTGAAAATGACCGTTATGTTAAAGATAAACATCATAAAACGTAAATTTTGAACAAAATTTACCACAATAGGGACACAAGCATGTTTAAGAAGTGAGAATAATGTGAATCAACAAGATAATATGCAGCCATGCTTCTTTAACACAACAAATTTCATTAAAACAGGTAAATGGACACTTTTGTTTAATTTACGTTTTATTTTGTACAGTAGACGTTCGATAACTGCAACATGTTTACGTTTCACTTAGCGAACAAAATTCGATAACTGCAACGTCAGACAAGCGTCAACAACCCATCAATTGACATTAAATGAACGCAAAATTCTTTCGACAGTTTATTTGGGCTAACTTGGCGCACCGTTTTGACGGATAGCGGTGCGATAACTGCAAATTTGTTGCACTTACCGGACTTGCAGTTAAAAAGCATTGCAGTTAAACCGTTTGCACCGACCGAACGTCTACTGTACAACATAAAACGGCTTCGTACTTCACCAATACAGAATGTTAATTTTTTTTCTCCTCTGGCCATAGTTACTACTAGCAATGGTGAGGACAGGAACCGAATTTGTTTCAACCTAAAACCTTTACCTGTTAAAATGAGACGAAATTCCAATGAAATGGCATGCGTGCCAGCTGAAATCGACTTACGACACATAAGCGATCAGCACTAACTTTATGGAATACACGCCGCGCACAATGTTAATGTTTTTGACAAATCCCACTTACCCAGATGTTTACCCAGATCCTGACATCAACGTACAACCAGGATAAACTGAGTATCGGGATTTTCGCAAAGACCCGTTTACCCACAATCAGAGTAAAGCTTACTCTTCTGTTGCGAGATCGGTTACCCGGATTTTGACAACTTCTAATAACATGAAAATCCGGGTAAGATCGACCCAGTCGATGGGTAGTTTCAGGTAAGCGTGTAGAAGTCCTGCGTAGCCGACTTCCAAACCAAGGGTTCGCCTTCGGTTACGACTTATCTACGATAGCCGGTGAAATGGCGTTTCTACACATCTTCTGAACAAGATTGCCCGAAGTTGTATCCGATCGGATGGTAATTATGTGGTTTTACTCACAAGCTGTGCACTTGAGAAAGCCCGAAGCGGTGTAGATATTGTCAGGTGGAATATAACTTTCGCATGGCGCCTAATGACCCAACTTTCTGTGAATATTACACAAATATAACATTCCAGCCTCCTGTCACCGCAATACTGCCCCACAGGAAAATAACGAGCCAACATATCTGGTTCCCACTTCCAGCCGCCTCGTTGAACACAATAGCGGCGGCTCGGTAGCTTGGTTCCCCATGACAGCGCAAAGTTTGTAAACAAACATAATTCCAGCAGCAAAAATCAAAAACGGCGAAACTTTTTTTCACTACCAATTTTTTTTCACTTGAAAAGGTCGTTAGTTTAAGCAAAAAAAGATTTTTAATTTCGCAATTATTTATTTAAAAATGAAGTCGTAATAGTACCAGCTCGTCTTCGTCACGGGAGTAAAGTTTTCATAAAATTTATAATTGTTATTGATATGATTCAGCCACAGTCAATAATCGTTCCTGGATTTTGATGCTGACCTCAAAAACATGGCCGCGTGACAGGAGGCTGTAACATTCCGTTTCCGACATTCTTAGCAAACTGCAGTAGAATCACTTGGCATGATACGGGACCTCGCAATACGGGCGACTGGCTCTGCCAAAGCTCCACTCCTCAATGAGGCAGCAACACACTCACTGTCTCGTCATGATGATTGCTGTCACCGATGCTTACTAGGGGAAGGACACGTAAGGGGAATAACACTAATCATTATTCACACCCCACACTTTCTACCTTCAGAATCAACCTGTGGGTTCGTCTTCCTTTGATAGAACTGCCCCACGCATGATGCCAATAACTTGACCAATGTATGCCCATCCGGCACACCGACCGGTTCATCTTAAGTTTCCATATTTTAACGGACTTATTAGTGCGCGCCACAGATGGCTGAACCAAGGCCATCTGTTTCCATACCGGGCCTTTCCTTAGCCGCACGGCAGCGGGAGCCAACACCCTCGACAAGGACGTCTACGCTAAGAACTCAGATCATGATGCGGGAAGAGCTTCTCGATGATCCTCTCCAGCATCTCTAGAAACTTTTTAGTGGAAGCCGTGTCTTAGCCATCGCGACTCTGTAGTCGTCACCTCACGGATTCATGGTTGCGCTCTGATAGAGACTCTCACAGCAGGCCTACACGGAGAACTAAAACTACCTATTTTTTGAGTTTATTTTACTCAAAACTAAGTATATCGATTAAACTTTCTACCCAAAATTAGGTTGTTTTCTCTTTCTCCCCCACCGATGTTGTCAAAAACGAAGCGAGCTGCATCGACCCACCGGGGGTACTTTGGCCCAATAAGCCAATTTTGAGTAAATGCCGTTTTTGTCAAAATTGGGTTGAAAAAACTCAGGTTTGGATTAAATTTACTTACGCTTGAGTATATTTTTTTGCTGGAGTTAAAGGCAAACTACCTAGTGTGAGTTTATTCGATTTACTCAAATTTGAGTTATTGGGCCAAACTATGGGGTTGCGTCAAAAGAACTTAAATTTGGGTAGTTTGGCGGCTCCGTGTATTGTTGCTCTCATATTTATCTTGGAAGGGGTTGAGTGCGAATTCGGCAGCTGCTAACACAAACCGTAGTTCATCTCGCGCCTCATCAATACGTGCTCGCAGCATCCATAGCCTAGCCCGTAGACAGGCGCGGCGCAGATTCACAATAGCTTGAGTAAATCAGGACGGCGGTGGTCTCCCATTCGTAGGGTGGACTTGTCTATTCATTATGACAACGCATGCACGCGAGAGCTCCCAACTAACAATCACTCATTTTACAAGCACCTTTACGACAAATTGATTTAGCATGATGCTGAATAACATTTGGATAATTTTCAGGCACAACCTTTGTTCGGGTTTTTTTCACACAAATTTGGAGAAACTATAAAGGATAGTGTTGTGTACCAACTGTACTGTTTGTTGTTAAATCGTTTTACAACTATAGAGTAAAGCTGTTATTCAACTTGAGCAAAAATGATTAAAAATAAAAAAAATGCAAAAGTTTTGCATTATCACAAGAGTTTATGATTGGAACTTAATGCTGTGAACAATTATTGTGAAATAATAACTACACACAAATTTACCTAAATCCAGATTCGAACTCGAGACCCGTCGATTGCCAGCCGCATGCCTTCCTATCTACGCCATCCTAGAGATGATGAATTGCAGCGCTCAAATCAAAACATAAACTTCTTGCGGTTTAATAATGATCAGACTTTGACTCCTATTCAGCAGTGGTGAATTAGCACAACATTATGGTTAACGAATGAACAACAGATAAATTCAGCTGTTGTTCAGTAAAAACCACGTGTTTTTCATCATGTACTCTGAGTCGAAGTATGATGAAACGAAAGCCCTTATTTGACTTCTGAAAAACACATTATACAGATACATGTGCTAATTTTTACATGAACTTAACAAGAAGCAGAAAAAATTGTTAAACTATGTTGTAAAGAAATTACCGCGAGTCGAATAAAAATCTTATTGAACGTTTTAATAGTGTTTTAAATTATCATTGTTAAGAGCCAGTTCGCGAGAACCGCGACCCCCTTTCCAAAGGAAGTGGAATCGATGTGCTCCGATTGAGCTGAAATTTTCAGGGTATGGTTTTCCATATAAAAGATGATATCTGGCCGATTTTCAGATTTTTCCGTTAGGGGGAAGTGGGGTAAAATAGCCCTCAAAGATTTCATGTCTAAAAATAGGTAAAATCACTAAAATCGCAATAACTTCCGCAAAAGTTAACGGATTCAGCTGAAATTTTGGATGGACACTCTACTCCTATGGCACTTCCATTTAAGCCAAGCGTTGGATATTCTTTGATATTTAATTTGAAGAAATAGGTTATTTTCATAATTTTTTTGACGATTTTCAGGGCGCCTGTTTTCGTACCAACAGAACTAGGATGAAAAACTGAGTACTACGTTTTGAAGGATTACCCAAGAGCTTTCATTTGATATGTGACCCAGATGCGCCAACTTAAAAACTTTCGAAAAAAAAAATTTTTTCTCGGGTATGCATTTTACCCCATATTTTTAGCTATCTCAAGAAGTGTTGTCGCAAATTATGACAACGTTATTTAACTTTCATGGGTTTTTCTTCAATATTAATTCAACAGAAAAATGATGACTAAGAAATGCAATTATTAGATTTTTTCATTTGGGGAAAGTAGGGTAAAACGGACTACCTCAACCTCCTTTCGAAATAACGTTGCTACGATGTTCTCTGATCGGTCTTTAATTTTCAGAGTTCTTTATTCTATTCAAGAATAGATGCTGTATCACATTTTGTTTTTCTTGAGAGGATAACGGGGTAAAACAATTCTCAGAAAAAATGTTGAAAATAATCAAAATGTCAAAACCTACAAATGCTTTGGTAAAACTTGTCGAAATTTTATGAAATAAGAAAAAAAATTCTTAATTTTTATTGCTTATTCAAATGAGCAAGTCTGACAACATTTTGACGTCGAGAAATGTCACAGATTAGCACGTGGTGTGTGATTCGCCGGATTCTTTCTCGATTTTTCTTTTAACATGCATCTCCGGTTCAATTTTCTCTTTTTTTTCTCGTGAAAGTTGCAGCAGTTCACAATGGTCCACGACAAAGATTTACGAGGAAAGATGCATTCAGCGCCTTCAAATGATTTTTTGGACAAATATGGTCTTCTACGAAGTCGTTCCCAAAAATCAGGCCCTCTTTTCAATGTACATCAAAATTAGGGTGGTTCATATTTTCAAAGAAATTGGGAACCACACTTTTTTATTTGCAAGAATAACTGTATACTTTCTTCGGAAAAGTTGTAGATCTATCAATTTTGAGAAAGTTTCCTGAAGATACTTTTTTTTAGCTTTAAAATTGACCGATCTAGAGATATTTTTCTGAATAAGCTTAGGGTGGTTTAAGAAAAACCGGTTTTCTGGCGTTAACTGTTTCAGTTTCGATTTTTCATCAAAGCCACCCAAGAAACACTTGTAGAGCATAGTTTTTTTTAAAAGGTGTTATGACGGGTTGGGGCAACCATAAAAATTATCTTTTGCCCGCATTCAAAAGAAGAAACGTTGTTATAAAACACATAAAAAAATTAGAGGAGTGTTTTTTTGTAACTCAAGTGAAAAATATTTGAAAAGTGCCTATTTTTTTTCTAGATAATCATCAATAACTTTTGAACGGAATGACGAAGCAACATTCTCAGCGAACGAAAATGCACTTTTTTTGGAAGCTGTAAAAGTGGTTCTTACGCGACTTAAACGAGAAATTTTAAACAAAAACGGTAAAGCAATAAAACGATTTGTTCTAGCGTCACCCTTTATCTTTATCTTTTTTGTTTCAAATTTCACGTCAAAGTTGTCTCAGAACAATTACAGAACTCAAAAATAACGCACATTTTCGTGCGCTGGGAATGTTGCTTCGTCATTCCGTTCAAAATATATTGATGGTTTTTTAGAAAAAAATAGGCACTTTTCCAGCATTTTTCACACACCAATCGGTCATATCACCTTTAAAAAAAAATGATTTTTTAGGAAAAACACCTGTAACTTTTGAACCAAAAGAGATAAGGACCATTTCAGCGCATGAAACGACGCGTCTTCAAATTCTCTACAAGTGTTTCTTGGGCGACTTTGATGAAAAATCGAAACTGAAAAAGTTAACGTGAGAAAACCGGTTTTTCTTGAACCACCCTAAGCTTATTCAGAAAAACATCTCTGGATCGGTCAATTTCAAAGTTACATAAAAAAGTCTTGAGGAAACTTGCTCAAAATTGATAGATCTACAACTTTTCCGAAGAATGCATACAGTTATTTTTGCAAATAAAAAAGTTTGGTTCCCAATTTCTTTGAAAATATGGACCACCCTAATTTTTATGTACATTGAAAAGAGGGCCTGATTTTTGGGAACAACTTTGTAGAAGACCATATTTGTCCAAAAAATCATTTGAATGCGCTAAATGCATCTTTCCTCGTAAATCTTTGTCGTGGACCATTGTGCACTGCAACAACTTTCACGAGAAAAAAAGAGAAAATTGAACCGGAGATACATGCCAAAAGAAAAATCGAGAGAAAATCCGGTGAATCACACACCACGTGCTAATCTGTGACATTTCTCGACGTCAAAATGTTGTCAGACTTGCTCATTTGAATAAGCAATAAAAATTAAGATTTTTTTTCTTATTTCATGAAATTTCGCCAAGTTTTACCAAAGCATTTGTAGGTTTTGAAATTTTGATTATTTTCAACATTTTTTTCTGAGAATTGTTTTACCCCGTTATCCTCTCAAGAAAAACAAAATGTGATAAAGCATCTATTCTTGAATAGAATAAAGAACTCTGAAAATTAAAGACCGATCAGAGAACATCGTAGCAACGTTATTTCGAAAGGAGGTTGAGTTAGTCCGTTTTACCCTACTTTCCCCAAATGAAAAAATCTAATAATTGCATTTCTTAGTCATCATTTTTCTGTTGAATTAATATTGAAGAAAAACCCATGAAAGTTGAATAACGTTGTCATAATTTGCGACAACACTTCTTGAGAGAGCTAAAAATATGGGGTAAAATGCATACCCGAGAAAAAAAATTTTTTTTTCGAAAGTTTTTAAGTTGGCGCATCTGGGTCACATATTAAATGAAAGCTCTTGGGTAATCCTTCAAAACGTAGTACTCAGTTTTTCATCCTAGTTCTGTTGGTACGAAAACAGGCGCCCTGAAAATCGTCAAAAAAATTATGAAAATAACCTATTTCTTCAAATTAAATATCAAAGAATATCCAACGCTTGGCTTAAATGGAAGTGCCATAGGAGTAGAGTGTCCATCCAAAATTTCAGCTGAATCCGTTAACTTTTGCGGAAGTTATTGCGATTTTAGTGATTTTACCTATTTTTAGACATGAAATCTTTGAGGGCTATTTTACCCCACTTCCCCCTAACGGAAAAATCTGAAAATCGGCCAGATATCATCTTTTATATGGAAAACCATACCCTGAAAATTTCAGCTCAATCGGAGCACATCGATACAAGAAGGGGTTGCGGTTCTCGCGAACTGGCTCTTAATACAAATACGAAAAGTTGAATATTGGCTACTTATTAAATTGAAATAGCATTTGTACAGTAATGTGTACAGCATAATTTTAGTTCAGCTATAATTACTATTATAGAGCAACAATTCAGCATGTATGCTTGTTTGCGGCTGGTGATTGTTAGTTGAGCTGTTTACCGCTTAGATCGATTATGTTTCGTCACGGCGACGCATCCCTAAATACCTCATCGTTTAAGGTGAAACATCAACAAATCCCGTTGCAATTTTGCATACAAACTTTAGAGGCACACATCTGACGAATGAGGCCTCGAACCAAGCTGCTTTTGTTTATCCTGGCTTTGCTCACTTGCAAAAAGAGGCAGCTTTTCCAAATCGAGCGATTTTGTTTACGAATTTTCAAGATTTGTGCTCTTGAAAACGTGAGTAGGGGTCCAAGTCGGCCATTGTGGCAGCCATATTGGTTTTCTCTGATGTTTCTTCTTAAGTGTGATGTCTCCAATCTGCGAGGACTTGGCCTTGGTCTAGTCGCCTTTTCCTCCGCCAGGTGCATGCTTTTGTTGTAGTCGATGCTCGAATATGCGAGGAATTGATCTAATCGCCTTTTCCTCCGCCCGCTGCCTGGTGTTATTGTAGTCGATGCTTTAGCAAACCGCCAGGCGATCGTTCTGACTGTAGCCATTATCTACCCTCCAGTTTGAACTGCTTGTTTAGCCAGCACCTCAACAGTGATCGACTCAACTCCGTTCCAGATACTTTTAGTATCCAGATACTTTTAGTACCATTAGCTAGATCGACATCGACTATGGTCGGTCAGGCTTATTCTGCGCGGCGTGTGAGGTGAAACGAGTCGAATGAGGTGACAAAAGTCGACTCGCCCCATTTGATTTACATTAGTCGTATCACGTCACGTGAGACGAAACCGTCCGTCTCACCTCACACGCCGCGTAGAATAAGCCTGAGTGCAACTGCAACGATCTGATTGCACCGGTTCGTGCAACGGCTCCCCATTCCACGGCCCAGGCATCGAAGTCACCTGCTACCTATTAAAAAAAAAAAGACACTACACCGTCTTCAACCAGAGGTTGTACAGACTGAACAAGCACTAACATATGACAACGGACAACACACATAACACCCAGTGGCCCAGTGGAGAATTTTCCGTTTGACGAAAAGTTTTCCCCGACTGGAGCGGGAATCGAACCCACACTCCGAGGCTTACGAAACGTCTAGATGACTGACGCCTCTAGCCGCACGGCCACGAAGCCCACACTCTGTCACCACGGCCATCGTACAGTCCTCGATCGACGACAACGGAAGCGCATAACAGCTACAGAAAGAGACTCCGTTGACTTTGGCGACCATGAAGCCCTTGTAAATTGAAGACACCAACTATAGGGCTGGGTATTTAGCCGTTGCCCATATCGCCGCCATTATGAACCCATCCGCAACCCACTGGCCGGTACTCGGTATATAAATAGCCGCTATCCGTCACTCACTCAGCGACTGCCTGAAACACAACCGGCTGCGATGCGGCCATGTTTTTGAAGTCATCATCTGTTTCAGGTCAAACATTTGATTTAGGCGTAGTTTACGAATGATATTTTTTCTTTAACAAAAAAGTTCTTTGCATCCCCAATTGCGGCCTAATTTAAACACGTTTTTATTTATTGTAACATATTTCAGCTAAGAGAATTAGATTTTTTCATGATTCTCCTAGTATTTTCGAAAATTTTCTTTTTTGTTGTGGAAAATATTACGCGCTTTTCAAGTGTTGGTCCAGAAAAGTGTACTGTTTACAAACTTTTGCTGTCAAAATGGGGTTCAACGCACAATGGGGGTCAGAGATGTTGGCTCGCTTTTTTACTGTGGGGTAGTATTTGGATGACAAGTGGCTGCTGAAACAGCAGTTGTTGGGCTACGTCGCAGTAGTTCAGGTTCAGCTGCGTCATCTGCACTGTGACTTGTCAGCTAACGCTTTCTTGAAAGCCGGGCACCTTGGGAGGCACGTGTTCGTGGATTTCCGGAATAACTATAACTTTCCGGAATAACACTTTGCAGGGTTCGTACAGTCTTGCATCTTGTAGCTTTTACCACCGACGAACCGACGTGACAGTGGCGATCCAAAACTGTCCCCCCCCTAATTTAACGGTCGGCCAGCGAAGCGAGCGATCGCTTCTGTCAAATCAGCGCAGACGCGAACCGTTTCCTATATGAACACACGGGGGTTTGGTGTCGAGCTATCAAATCATCGCGAGCCGTTATAGAGGTGGCGATAGTGTTCGGCTATTTTTCATCATGGCGTCGCGGACAACAAATTTGAATTTATTTGTTCTAGCTGTCACGTCGGTTCGTCGGTGCTTTTACCTCCACATCGCCTACACAGCTGGTTCCTGTTAGGGCCTTTGCAGTCCCATAACATGTGTCCTGGTTCAAAACACCTGAAGCTCGACCTGAAGCAAGCCCCCGGCGGCTCATATGATCACATCGGGAATACCAACCGGCCCGCCTGAAGCATCCCTATTTTAATGGACTTATTAGCGTCCGCCATAGATAGCTGAACCAAGGCCACATGTATCCCTGCCGGGCGTTTCCTTAGACGAACGGCTGTACCGTGACGAATGACGGCGTCCGTGATCTCATCCAGGTGTTTTAGCTTTCGAGTCACTTCAGCGGTAACAGCACTCATCTCAACACCTTCTCCAAGCACCTCTTCCTCCGGACGCTTGAACGAGTACGTTGAAAACTGCGTATGTCGGTTCCAAGATCTGTGTGTTTGGTTTTTGGTATCTCTTTCTCATCGCTTTAAGACCGTTGAGCACTTAGCCTTGTCTGTCTTGATGACGAGTGCATCGCCCATGTCACGCTTGGCACCTACTCTCCTATCTCTCCTTGGGTTTGCGTGTCTATGCTCCTGCTCCTCTATCTTGCTTCATACCCTTTTTTCGCCTTTGCACTAAGGTACTTTCCCTGATCCGCTCTAATTCATGGTGGATGAGAATGTACGCAAAATAACAACTCACTGAAAGGTTTCTGTTGTCTTCAACCCTTGACAAGCCGGCCTTAGGCCCAACTTTCTCTGTTCTCCGCTTGATCGGGGTCCGATTTACTGGCATTATTGCCTCTCACACACGGGGTAATATCCTGCTGGCCTTGCGAGCGATACTTGGTAGCTCATCCCCTGACAGCTGCTTCGCGCGCTTTTGCGATTGCTTGTCATAAGCGATCCCGTCTGGTCTACTCTTTGGGTTACCAGCGAATGCAAAAGCTTCAATCTGGACGGACTTTGGCATTTTCAGCTTCACGGGCTCTGCTGTTGCCATGAATTTATCATTGTCCTGCTTGCCCGCCATCATCGACTTCCGATATCTTAGCAAGACCTCAATTCTTGCTGCCATTTGAATTGCTCTTTCAAAAATTTATAAACAATGAATTTCTTTCTATAGCAAAAAAGCCCAGCCATGTTATTTTTGTGTATATTTTTAAATCAACTCATGACATATTCTTGAATTACATTTAATCTCTAACAATATTAGTTACATCAACAAAATCCAAATTGGACAGCACTCACCATGGCAGCTCCTTACCATCATACTGCAGAAATCCTCCGTTATGCTTCTCGCTCAGCTGCATCACCGTCTGCACCATCCCATCACAACTCTCGTCCACCGAAAGCGGAGCCTTCGAACCGCCCATATCGGTACGGACCCATCCGGGGTGCAAAGCCACGGCCATTATCTGGTTCGGCTTCAGGTCGAGGCTCATCGACTTGGTTGCGGCATTGAGTGCCGCCTTGGAAGTCCTGTACGCATACAGCCCTCCGTCCGTGTTGGCAGCAATGGATCCCAATATGGAACTCATGTTAACGACACACGCCTTGAGAGGGCCCATGGGGGCCGACGGGTTCGCCTCGGCTGCCTTCTTCAGCAGCGGAACGAAGGCCTGTGGATTTGGAAGAAAAAGGTTGAAAATTTGGTACCCCTAAATGTATATTTTAGCTAATTCAAATTCTGTTTTATTGTTTCGCTATGTACTAGTCTAAGGCATGATAAGGAAACAAATCAATTTTCGTATGTCATAAATTCCGGTTTGCACTCGAATTGATAGCTGTAATCCATTATATCTGTGTTGCTAACTGTCGCGGCAACAGACGCCAACAGGCGCCAGCAAAAATGGTACTCAAAACGTACAAAAAGACTCCAAATTCACTAAATTTGAAATACATATGTTCAAAGCCCAAATGAATTAAATTTCTGTGTATAGTTTGTAGGTTGATACTTCAACAGCGACATTGATGGTGATGCTATCTATAGCTCTATAGAGATTAAAGGCGGTGAATAACAAACCAAGAACAAAAGAATAACAAAATATGCTATCATGTTAAAAGTTGCCATTCTTGTCCCCGCAGATCAGGTATTCCTGCTGCAGCATGGAACCCGGCAGAACATGAACCGATACAAACAAAAAAGAAAGGTACAGGCCTGGTTTATTCGAGTCCCGTGGTTTATTTAGTGCCACGTGGTACCATGTGGAATCCACATCTTACGTTTTTGACAAACGGTCTCAAATCGAAATACACGGCTACGTCTATCTATCTGTGGTAAAACTTCCAACTGACCTGATTATAGCCGCCGCCAGTCAATCTGTGCACACTTACCTTTGTCAGCATTATCGGCGCAACGGTGTTCGTCACGAAGGTATCGATCAGATCTTCGCTCTTGACAAAGTTGAGACGCGTTGATTTGGGCGATACGCCGGCATTATTGAACAACACGTTCAGTCCGTTATCTCGTACGATGGCTTCCACTTCCTGGACAAACTGGTCATACTTGTCGACATCTTTCAAATCTAAAGAGGGGCGATAATCGAGCGTGTTAGGATGACTGACTGGCTGGCTACCCAAGCCAAATGCCGCGGAATGCATTTTAAGCCTTACCGATTTGCAGAATGTGTAAGTTGCTGTGTTGCTTTCCCAGCGAGTTGAGCTCCTGTTGGGATAGAGTGAAGTGAGAATCTCAATATTTTTAAAAATTAGAGAATAGTTGTAAACAAGTGTGTTTAAAATGCCGTTCCTATGCTGCACATCCAGAGCACGTGTTCCGCCCAGTACACGTCATACTGCACAACCAGGTTGGTGAATTTATTAAACAGATGTTAAGAGTGACGTCATTGATAAAAATCACTCTCCGCTGCCTGTACTGTGAAAAGTGAAAGTCACCGTGTACATTAGTATGGGACACGCTTGTATGGAAAAAATAAAATCTCGCTCCAGTCGACTTTTTAGATGCCATTTAGGTCCCATATGATCTGTACAAAATTTCAATGCAATCGGTGAAACTATAATTTAGCGCAAGCGGTTCAAAGTTTGCATAGGATTTACTATGGGAAAAGTTATACTTTCAAACAAAAAATCCCAGAGGTCACCCTTTGTCTCCTTAAGGCTTCTTACGGCATCATCAGCATCGGCAGCCATGTTGGATATGCGGCTCGAAATTTCAAATTGATGATTCTCTGCAACCAAAGCGAATATTCGTATGAAAAAGTATCACTCTATTTGCTCATTCGCAGTGATTACGATGATACTTTTTCTGCTGCGTTGCTGCAGAATTGACAATTTTTTATCACTTCAAAAACGCGAGGCAAACAATCATTAAAAAGCAAAAAGTCAATGATTCGTTTGAAAGTTTCGTGATGCATTATGACACCTTAATTCAAATCGATCAACGTTTCTTGTAGAAAAATCATTTATGGGAGCATCCATTAAGTACGTCACGCTAAAATTGGGAATTTTTGACCCCCCTCCCCCCTTCGTACGAGTTTTTCCAATACTTAATACATTGCTTGTCACACTTTCACAACCCCCCCTCCCCCCTTGGAGCGTGACGTACTTAATGGATGGCCCCTATGAAACTTTCCTTCGAAGACCGCAAAACGATTGGAAGCTTGTGGGAAAAGTTATTGATTTATTACCGATTAGTGATCTAACGAACGGCTTTTTGTTTTGTTTTATCAGCAGCACTGCTGCTGCCGTTGTTGCATGGGGTGGCGGGAGGCATCAACACCCCCAGAAACAGCAGCAGCCAAGGCCGCAGCTACAGTGCTGCTAATAAAAGAAAACAAAAAGCCTTTCGTTTGATCACTAATCGGTAATAAATTAATAACTTTTTTCACAAGCTTCTGATCGATTTGCGGTCTTCGAAGGAAAGTTTCATAAATGATTTTTCCACAAGAAACGTTGATCGATTTGAATTAAGGAGACAAGGTGCGACCTCTGGGATTTTTTATCTGAAAGTGTAACTTTTCCCTTAGTAAATCCTATGCAAACTTTGAACCGCTTGCGCTAAATTATAGTTTCACCGATTGCGCTGAAATTTTGTACAGTTCATATGGGACCTAAATGGAATCAAAAAAGTCGACTGGAGCGAGAATTTGATGTTTGTCCCATACTAGTGTACATGTGGATCCCTCTCTATAACCATGACGGAGCTTCATGATAAAGTGGTGACGTCGTATATAACGGGATATCTTCTAGCGCCAATTGTGATTATACGTTATCGTTTAACTGCACGCAGTTGATCATATCTATTCCAATAAAATTCATATGGGAACAATGAATGCAACGTTGAAAGATGCTAGTAGGGAGGGGAGCGAGGGATGGTTGAAGGTGTAGAGTTTGGAGGAAGTACTGTATAGTGACTTTATGGAGAGTTTCAGAGGATGTTTAGGACTGTTTAGAGGACGAAGCGAAGGCTCAATGAGACTGTCACGAAGAGAACATAAGACTTTGTTTGGATGGAACATAAGGCTCACGGATGTTCCAGGAAAGTTTCAGCATATCTACATACGTTATCGATGTGTTTTTGTTATCCTGCTGAGCTGATGCGCAACATTCTTTAGGTCTATGAAACATGGTTCAGTAGAGTAGTTTTGTCCAAAAATGTTGATGGTCGTTCATAAACTCTCGCTAATATAGGTCTGAAGACGAATATAGGACTTAAGACTCCAAGCGTAAGAAATAGGTTGTTGTTACATAAATGATACGGTGTAACATCCTACAGGTCCATAAGGCATAGTTCTGCAGAGAACAAATTTTTAAAGATGTTCTCGCTCCTCCTTATAATCTACATGCGTTATCAATGGATTGATGCAGTGCAACATCCAACAGCATGGTGGTGTAGAGAACTAATTTTCAAAGATGTTCTAGGTCCTTCAAGAACTTCCGCGAGTAAACGCCTCAAGATCTAAAATTGTAATTGATCAATTGTTGTTACAATACTGATACGTAGCAATATCTTACAGGTCCATGGTGCATAGCTCTGTAAATAACTAATTTCCAAAGATATGCTAGGTCCTCCAAGAACTTCCACGAGAATAGGTCTTAAGATGTACAAACGTAATCAATGGATTGTTGTTACATTACTGATACGGAGCAACATCCTACAGGTCCATCGAGCATTGTTCTGTAACGAACTAATTTCAAAAGATGTTCTGGGTCCTGCCAAGAACTTCCGTGAGTGAAGATTTTAAGATCTACAAACGTAATCGATGTATTCTTGTTACAATACTGATGCGGTGCAACATCATACAGGTACATGGAGCATTGTTCTCTAAAGAACTAATTTCCAAAGTTGTACTAGGTCCTCCAAGAAGATCCGCGAGTGAAGGCCCTAAGATCTACAAGGGTAATCAATAGATTGTTGGCACATAACTACAGATTCGCGAGTCAATACCTTAAGATCTACTAGCGTAATCGATGGATTGTTGCTACCTTCCTTATACAGTGCAATATCCTACAGGTCCATGGAGCATTGCCCTGTAAAGAACTAATTTTCAAAGTTGTAGTAGGTCCTCCAAGAACATCCACAGGTGAACGCCCTAAGATCTACAAGGGCAATCAAAAGATTGTTGTTACGTGCAGCATTCTACAGTGCAGCATTCTACAGGTCCGCGAGTCAATACCTTAAGATCTACTAGCCAGTGCTTGCAAAATTCAGCCCAATGAAGTTCAATCAGTGCGAAAACTAACACAAATATACGAACGCAGTCACCCACCAGAATGACGCCGAGAATAAACATGACAAAGAGAAAGTAAGACAATGAGAGCGACGCCTCGTAGTGTAATCAGCTGTAGCTGAAGTTCAGTTTTGATCTTCAGCGCGGGCTCGGTGAATATGAATTTGATTTTTTTAAATTGGAAATGAATTTTTGTGATATTAGACTATTTAAGGCACGCAATTGTCGATATTTTGTTCTAATTTTATGTAATATGCTTGCCTTAGGTGAATGGTATGCACCAGCAGCACTTTTTGCTTTTAAATCGTGCCTAAACCAAAAAATATCAATTCTAGACGAACATTTAAAAAGGGCCTATCTGCTTTTTGTAAACAAACATGTTTCTGTCTCTGTAGGGCCCATCTGCATCCACTAACGCACATCAACACCCTTAACAGATAGCTTGAAGCCCTTTTCAAATGTTCGTCTAGAATTGAAGATGAATAAGCTGACTTTGAATATCAGTGGGTGGTTGAAATTCAGCAGACAGCGAGGTAGTGAATTTTTCGTTGCTTGAACTTCAGAGAGTGGCACATGGGTTGTCGAGACGATAATGAAAACAAAAACAAATCTACGACGCAGCAGCCACTGGGCGTCGGTGCGGATGACTGTAATTTGTTGGATTGTTGTTATATTACTAATACGGTACAACGTCCTACAGGTCCACGGAACATTGTTTCGCAGCGAACTAATTTTCAAAGATGTTCTATAGTTTACCAACCCCCCTTCCCCCCAAGAACTTACATGAATAAAGGCCTTAAGATCTACAAGCGTAATCAATCGATTGTTGTTACCTTACTGATACGGTACAACATCCTACAGGTCCAAATTTCCAAAGATGTTCTAGGTCCACCGTGAACTGAAGGACTGTATTCGTGAGAGTTCTTAGATGGTCTACAGAACAGTTTCCATGGACCTGTAGGATGTTGCATCGCAGCAACGATGTGGTAACAAAAGACAACAACCCATTAAGAACAAGGCATTTGGAGTACATAGCTTCAATTTTCTCGAGCACAAATCTAGAGAATCGACAAACGTATCTGGCTAAAACTGTAACATAATGATATGCATTTTCAGCCAAATCCGTTTGATGGTTCTCTAGATTTGTGCACGAGAATCTATGAGCTGTGTACTCCAAATACCTTGTCCTTAATCACGCTTGTAGATCTTAAGGCGAAACTGAAAGCATTTTCTCATTTTTTCGGTTTTTGATTTTTTATTAAATAACGAAGCAATGTTTTCAAAATCGGTTTTCGTGCACATGTAGAGTATGGATCAAGGTATCTTCTGAATTATTTTGAGGTGGAAAATGTTTTCCATTTTTGCAGAAACCATTTTTTTGTGAAATTTTGTTCAAACATGGTTTCTGCAAAAACGAAAAACATTTTCCACTACAAAAAAAAATCAGAAGAAACCTTGATCCATACTCTATATGTGCACGAAAACCGATTTTGAAAATATTGCTTCGTTATTTAATAAAAAATCAAAAACCAAAAAGTGAGGAAATCCTTCCAGTTTCCAGACCGAATGCCATTTGGCCGAACGCCATTTGGCCGAATGCCGTTCGGCCGAAAGTGAATGATGAACTCAAGTGATAATGCCACTGTTTATCTGATAAAATAATGACAGTTTCAATGCCAACTAATATCTGAATGGTAAAACTAGAAAGAATAGCCTATGTTAAAAAGAAGGAAATAAATATTTCTGATATTATAAGGGCTGTTTGCAGAGCAGAAGGAATTTCTCAGCCTATCTTGATGCATGGAAAATTCCTTGCCAGAATTGCTCAAGAAACCGTTTTTTTCTTTGATCGCAGTCAGTGTGAAGCAATGACAGTTCAAATGCCAGTCACTGTAGAAAGTTTCTGCCAGGAATCGGTCAAGAAGTTTCTTGAGCAATTCCTGTTGAACTCGATACTGAGCTATAGCCAGTTAGCAGGTCGCCCTTATTTAAACTCAATCTAGGTTTAAGTGCTCTACCTAATCTGATACAGGGTGGAACACGTAGAAAAACGGCCACAGCCGAAGGTCATCGACCGCCATCGGGGATGACTGACCTCGCGCTTCGATAAGCCGGCATTTGTGGAGCGATTGCTTATGGAGGGTAACATCACAGACAAACAGACGTCTCACCTACCCACTTCCCATCGTTTTCCTTTTTAACGGACTATTCAAATGTTCTGTAGTTCGCAAATCTCTCCCTCATGGCGCTCCCACCGTTTTTGCTCATGTTTGACATTTGCTCACTACCGCCATCTACTCAATGAGTTTGCGAAGCACAGCGTAATTGGGCGCTTATGCTTTTGTGACGATGATTTTAATCGCACTTTGTTCAAATTGATACGTCTGTTTTTTTGTGGTAACATCGATGATCTATCCAGCGATGATCTAGTCGGAACCCTAAGCCGTGCATGTGACGCCGCAATGCCAAGGCGATGCCTACCCAGAAATGGACGCAAACCGGTATACTGGTGGTGTCCAGAAATCGCAGAACTCCGCGCATCCTACCTAAGAGCTAGAAGGAGGATGCAAGGAGCTCGCACCGATGAGAGTAGAATAGAGCGAAGTGAGGCATACAGGGCGACTCAACGGGCACTGAACAAAGAGATTAAGGAGCGCAAGCGAGCGTGTTTCGAAAATCTCTGCCAGGCAGCCAATACGACCCCTTGGGACGATGCCTACAGAGTAGTCATGGCCAAAACGAAGGGCGCGTCAGCTCCGCCAGAACGCTCCTCCGAGATGCTGCAGAAGATCGTGGTGCCACGATACAAGACCATGGGCTCCCGTCCTCTATGGTCGAACCGGCCAAAGCGAGGTCGCCCTGGTAATTTACGAAGAGCTCATCGCAATAGCGAAGTGGCTTAATCCGGGAGCTGTCGCATCGTGTATTGTGTATTGTCGTCGTGGTTGAAACCCGAAGTTTCCCCACACCCGACAATCGAATTTTCTCAAAATCCATACGTGAAAACTAACGTCGGACGTAGTGCGCTGGACAGCGGACCTGGCCCTCTATCCAGCTCACTGTGCCCGACACACGGTTTAGGAGAAAAATCGATTTTCGCGTGTCAAAAATTCCGATTTTCAACTGCACGACCAATACTCGCACCACGAAAAAAAGCACGCTTGTGGTACAGAGTGTGAGCGAGGTGTGCAGATGTATCTATACAGAGGCGAATTTTCGGAGAGGTGGAAAAGGTAAAAGACTGCTCAAACCTGGGAAGCCACCTGGCGACCCGTCGGCATACAGACCTATCTGCCTTCTGGACACCGCCAGGAAAGGGAAGATTCAAATATTACGTCCATCATTTTTTGGGATTTCTAGACCCCCCCCCTCTGTCACGCTATTTATATATACCTAATACACGTACTGTCACACTTTTCTAGAACCCCCCCCCCCCCCCCCAAACCTTGGACGTAATTTTTGAACGTTCCCAAACTGTTGGAATGGAACAGATCATTCTGTCGTGGCTCATGGTCTATACCGAGACACCCGATGACTCTGCCCTTTTGGATAACTGGTTCGGCTTCCGGTAGGGTTGATCGACGGTGGACACTGTTAGGGCTGTAACCAAAACGGCCGTGATAGCGCTCCAGAAAAAGCGAACGAGAATCCGATATAGCACGGTTTTCACGCTGGACGTAAAGAATGCGTTCAACAGCGTCAGCTGGGCCGCCATCGAGTGCACCATACACCTCCTAAGAGTCCCGGTTAGCCTATGTCGGATACTGGAGAGTGAGTTCCAGAACAAGGTGCTAATCTATGACACCGAGGAAGGCGAGAGGAGCTACAACATCACCTCAGGGCTTCATCCTGGGCCCGGTACTATGGAACGCTGCGTATGATGGCGTATTGAGTTGAGGCTTAAACTTCTACCGGGCGTAAAGCTGGTCGGCTTCGCCGATTATATCTATTGCCCTCGTGGTATACGGCAAGTTGATAGAGGAAGTGGGACTGACAGCAACGCACGCAATTGGCGTAGTGGAGGACTGGATGAGGTCGAAACTTTTGGCACTCGCGCACCACAAAACGGAGGTGGTGGTGGTAAACAACCGCAAGTCTGAACAAC
This sequence comes from Aedes albopictus, assembly GCF_035046485.1. NCBI lineage: Eukaryota > Metazoa > Arthropoda > Insecta > Diptera > Culicidae > Aedes > Aedes albopictus. The sequence goes on along the minus strand of NC_085136.1, from coordinate 124,443,627 downwards.
AGACAGTGGTCACCACAGGCGGATGCACGATCAGCTCTAAGCGCTCAATGAAGCGATGCTTTGAGCGACGCAGCATAAGAGGCGCGAGGCGAATCGCCAGAACATCGTCCATGCTGAGGTGGCAAGGGTAGATGGACACACAGGCTCATACCATGCGTGGACGAGCAGGCCCCATGACGAGGTGAATTTTCACTTGACTCAATTTCTCTCAGGCCATGAGTGGTATCTGCACAGATCCGGACATGCAGGCTTCCCCGCATGTCCGGAGTGTGCAGACTGCAACGAGACCGCGGAGCATGTGCTCTTTTAATGTCCAAGTTTCGTGGAGCAAAGGGTGAGTATGCAGGAGGCATGCGGTAGAGATATCACGACTGACAACATTGTACGGGGGAGGACTAGTGAGATTCCGTTACTTCCACGGTTTCTCGAATCGTACTTGGAACTACAGAGAAAATGGCGAGCCGAACAACAGCTAAATGAGTTATCCCCCTTTCTCCATCCGGGAGCATGAGTTCAACGGGTAGTCTAAGTACTAACCAGGACCCCAGCCTCTAGGGGAGAGTGAACAACTTAAGGCAGTAGCTGGTGGAACGCGAAGGAAGAGAGAGAATGAGTTTTTAGTGGGTCGATCCCCACATAACCCGAGGAACCACCTCTTGGGTATCTGATCAGCAGATTTTCTCGTTCTATAAAAAAGGGCCTTCATGATCTGGAACCACCCTAGCGCGTAGCGTGACACATCATTGTGAAATAGACCACCTCACGGCGAAATTCTATCTCTTTTGCTCCTTCAGAGAGTTTGAAAACAACAGGTCCAGTACCTGTCAAATTTGACAGGTGTTGGTCCTGTTGTTTTCTAATTTCCCGTAGGAGAGAAAGAGAGCGATTTCTTGATGACGTCACCGTGCAATGGGCAATACATCTCATCATAAAGTGTCGTGTAGCGTAGAACCTGCTGGAACTCGCTACGACGCTACTTAAAGGGAATACATTGTTGAGCATGTGTTGGTAGCATTATCAATCCTGTAGATCGCATACCGGGCGGGAAGTTGAATGAAATTATGTGGATGTGTGCGTGCCGTCGAAAGATACGAACCCCGGGTAACTGTATTGGATATATAAAACCAAAGGTATTTACTTCTCAACCAAATTGTGTAGCACACTGTTCGAAGCGAGAGACACCGCACGTTTTGTCGTCTCTCTGTTGCGTGAAGCGATACCCGTGCAAAGAAACTACTGTTGAGCAGACGTCACCGAAAGCCGGACCGCAGTTTAGTGTACGACGAAGCCTCACTGCGATCAATACACGGTGGTATTTACAACAACCCAGTTGGCGTGGTGAAAATCCGAGATTCTGCACTCGAGGTTTTTCGTGTGAAGTTTAGTGATAAAGTTTGTGATAACTCGTTGAATTTTTGAGGCACCAGTAAAACTGTGCGGCAGCTGCTACAAACAGACGGAATTACTTCACAGAAGAGAAGAAGACATACAAAAACCGACGGAAGGATTAAAACATGGCGCCCATCAATCGTAAGTGTTGACTCATGTGCAATTATCTCCGTTTCACTATTATAAGTGGACATTCAACCCAGCCTCCTGTCACGCGGCCATGTTTTTGAGGTCAGCATCAAAATCCAGGAACGATTATTGACTGTGGCTGAATCATATCAATAACAATTATAAATTTTATGAAAACTTTACTCCAGCCTCCTGTCACGCGGCCATGTTTTTGAGGTCAGCATCAAAATCCAGGAACGATTATTGACTGTGGCTGAATCATATCAATAACAATTATAAATTTTATGAAAACTTTACTCCCGTGACGAAGACGAGCTGGTACTATTACGACTTCATTTTTAAATAAATAATTGCGAAATTAAAAATCTTTTTTTGCTTAAACTAACGACCTTTTCAAGTGAAAAAAAATTGGTAGTGAAAAAAAGTTTCGCCGTTTTTGATTTTTGCTGCTGGAATTATGTTTGTTTACAAACTTTGCGCTGTCATGGGGAACCAAGCTACCGAGCCGCCGCTATTGTGTTCAACGAGGCGGCTGGAAGTGGGAACCAGATATGTTGGCTCGTTATTTTCCTGTGGGGCAGTATTGCGGTGACAGGAGGCTGCTTTACTCCCGTGACGAAGACGAGCTGGTACTATTACGACTTCATTTTTAAATAAATAATTGCGAAATTAAAAATCTTTTTTTGCTTAAACTAACGACCTTTTCAAGTGAAAAAAAATTGGTAGTGAAAAAAAGTTTCGCCGTTTTTGATTTTTGCTGCTGGAATTATGTTTGTTTACAAACTTTGCGCTGTCATGGGGAACCAAGCTACCGAGCCGCCGCTATTGTGTTCAACGAGGCGGCTGGAAGTGGGAACCAGATATGTTGGCTCGTTATTTTCCTGTGGGGCAGTATTGCGGTGACAGGAGGCTGATTCAACCGCATGTCATGTGTCCCACGTTCAGAGCCTACTTCTCGACGATTCCACACGTTGTTTCAGACAATTGCGGGAATCGTGATTCAGCTACTTTTCCCGCATAGGGTCTTATTTCACTTGGAAAAATGTATCGCATTCCGGTGCCCGGTCTTGGTTCGCGAAAATCGTAATAAGACATCTTACCTCGGCTTGCTGAATGTTGCGGCATGTGGCGATTATGTGCCTCGGAGGGGACGATAGGTTCAAGAAGCTTTTGATCAGTCCAAGGCCGAGACCTCGGTTGCAGCCGGTAACTAGGATCGAATTCATGTTTCAGCACTCACTAAAAAAATCGCGAATGTTCTTCGTTTTGTGGTGGATATTGCGGACGCTAGGCAACCCACCGCGAGTTAATGACGATTTAGTATTTTTATTTGCGAATACACACCGCCGTCGCACGGAATAAAAAAAAACTACGAAAGAGGCGTTTGTGAAATGACGTAACTAAACTCACACCGATCTAAATAGTTCAGATGAAACCCGATTGATTTGTCCACTACTGGAATCTATAAATGCAATAAGTCTTCAGTGAATATGGATCACAGAAGATATGTCGTGCTAATCACGAATAGATGTGATGTTCTTTAACTTCTCAAGTGTACAACACTTAACTCTATTGATTGACGTTTTGTTCGTTGCCAAGGAATGGCTGTATGCTCAGGCGATACACGGTCTGCTCGCAGATAGCTGTTCACTACATCCATAGGTGTCTCGCGTATTGTAAATGTACATAACATATGCAGTACATAGTGTTAGCAATCTAGCATTCGCTGTGTTATTCTTCCATTATATCCCAGTGGATAAGAGCCTCATTTTCAATGGTGTAATAAAAATTACAAAAATAATCCTAAGATGAATTTCTTATGGAAGCTCTAAAAGAATTCATGGTTTAGTCTTTTGAACAATATCTAGCGAAATTCTTAGTATGTAGAACTTTGAGCCAGAATACATCGTAAAATTTCTAATTTAGTTTCCAGGAAAATTTCCGGTTGCCTCAGAAAGAATAAAGAATTTCCAAATGAAACTCCTGAAAGATACAATGTAGGAACTATTGTAGAAATCCCAGGAGTTGCTTCTGACGAATACCTAAAAAGTCCTTATGTTTTTCATACGAAATTCCTAGATGAATCCTAAAACACTCCTGGGAGCACCAAAAGAAACTTCAGCTTGATTTTCTGAAAAAAACTCCTTGCGGATTTCTAAGAGTTCCTGGAGGATTTCCGTGAAGGAACCTTTGGTAGATTCGCAAAAGAAAGATATGGAGTCATCAGAGAATATTGTGGAGGAATTTTGAAAGCAGATCAGAAGGAATCTCTGGGTGAGTTTCGAAAGGATCTTTTTGGTAAGCGTTAGGAGGAGTTCGTCAGAGAATTCCGAATATTTTTTGGTAGAATCCATGCTACACCGAGAAAAATTTCTACTCAGTGGCTGAGTTGACCCTACTCAGAAGTCGAAAAATCCTTTGTTTTCTTACTCAATTTCCGTTTAAAGTGAGACAACCCATTGCCAATGAGTTGTCCCACTTTAAGCCTAAACTGAGTAAGAGAATAAAGGATTTTTCGATTTTCTTACAAAACCACCATGAGAAATTAAAAAAGAGGCATCTGGGTTAGTGCCAAAGGATTGTCCAGCTAACCATGCTTTCCCATCCTTCAGCAGTCGCAAGAACGTGGCCAGGATAGCACTCGACCATTGGAGGATTGCGTCAGTCTTGTCTAAGAGTGAGAGATTAGTTTCAAATCTTTGTGCTTTGGTTCGGACGGGAAGGAGTCAACCCTCATAACATCGGTCTAGGACTGTACCACCTATAAATTTGTGGGGCTCGCAGCCGCAATACTAATCTATGGGCTTCGTGGCAGTGTGGTTTGGGACGTCAGTCGTCTGGCCGTATCATAACCCTCGAAGTTAGATTCTCGTTCCATTCGGTGAAAACTTTTCGTCAAACGGGAAATCCTCCTCTGGACCATTGGATGTTCTGTGTTGTTCATTGTCTCATGTTAGTGATCGTCCAGTCTGTGCATCGTAAAACCTTTAGTTGAAGACGGTGTGTAGTGTCTTATCAATGCTAATCTGGGTTAATTCCAACAGAAATAGACTCCTGACAAAATGACACAAGAACCTGGAGAAATCTGATGAGTCAGGAATTCCTTTAGATATATCAATAAAAAGTTCCCATCGAGTTCCAAGAGATCGATACAAATCGTACGAGATGTCGAAATTACCTGTGCTAATTACAAATAGTTTTTCGGAGAATCACAGATGAACCCCTGAAAAATCTAAAAGTGGTTGTGGAGAAATAGGACAGATCGGTGAAGTACTAGATTTGTAGTAATGAGCTGAATTTTAGTATGGTGAGAAGGTCAGTTCTCCGTTTCTGCAATGAAATGGTGCAAAAAGCGTGGGTATTATGATTCCTTGCCCAATTTGATGCTGTTTGAGCAAAACGTTGGGCAATAGTGTTGTTGTTTTCTCCATTTCTTGTAACATAAACAACATAGTTATCCAATGTTTTGCTCAAACAGCATCAAATTAGGCAAGGAATCATAATACCCACGCTTTTTGTACCATTTCTTTGCAGAAACGGAGAATTGACCTTCTCACCATACAAAAATTCAGCTCATTACTACAAATCTAGTACTACACCGAACGTGCCCCATTCCAAGAGATCACATTGAAAAATCCCATGAGATTTCTTTAAGGTATCCCAGAAGAAACTCCTTTAGCAGTAAGTGAAAGAATTCCTGGAAGAATCTAAGCAGAGACTCATGGAGGAATTACTGGTACCACTGAAACCCAAAGGAATTCCTGGAGAATGATTGGAGGAACTGCTTAAGAATTTTCGGGAAAAAAATGGAGGAATGTAAAGATCTTCGGCAAAAGCCCCAGAAGAAACTTTGGCGCAATCTAAGTTAGCACGCAGAAAATCTATTTTGCACAAAGGCTTGAAAAATTCGTATTCTTTATTAACAAGTTCTCACAAAATTCCGTCGAGTTGTAATGAATGATGAAACATGCTGCCTCAAAAAGCTCGAATATCTCACAGGACAGGATTTTTACACAGAAATTTACCCAAAAAAAATTTTTGTAACAACATGTACGCTGAGATTTTTTCAAATTCATGCGTTTCTTACGTTTTCTGACCAAAAAAAAACATGTGGACTTGCTCTGGTCAGATTTGGCCAGCTGCCATTACGTTAAAGATACAATCATTTGGTACGATTACGTTGTTTATATCCCCAAAGATTGTTATCCACCAAACCGTCTATGGTGAAGGACGACCTTAAAAAAGCAGTGGAGATGTGTCAACGATTCAATAATTTATTTCGTTCTGAGTGACATGCTGCTTAGAATATAATCGACAAGTTCACGAAAACGAAAGGTGTAAATAAGAAAGTGCGCGCAGCAGCTTATGGAATCAAATCCATATAAATCTGTGTGCCGTTGTGTAGAGTACCACATTTGTCTATAAATATCAATTGAACAATATAGATCAAAAACATACTGTTGTTTTTCTAGAATATTTTTGTTTGTCCGGATTTTAGTGTGAACGGCCTTCAATCCCGTAGATCACTTTCTAAAAAATATCCAGGAGAAAGCGAGAATCCTAGAGAGAAATCTAAAGAATATGCTCAAAGAAATCTTAGACGGGAATCTCAGAAAACTACCAGAAAATCGCTAAAGATTACCTATATAGAAAGGAATTAATTAATTATCTTTATTAAAGAGATTTTCAGCACAGTTCTTGGCTGGTTCATCTCTAGAAAGGAATTATAAAAATCAAAGAATAAATTCCTGAAGGAATCTTAAAAAAAAGTTCTCGGTGAAACTCCTTAACTCCGTTACAGATGGATGAGGTCAAATTTAGCGTTACTTATTGTTTATTTCGTAGATTTATCCAATACATTTTTGTACACAAAGTTCTTCATCGTGATACGGAATTCCTTACATCGATTATATAAACAAGACTACATTTAGTATTTATAACGAACCAACTACAAATGAACATGGAAGGAAAATACAAACAAAAACCTTCGAAATAACTACAGAAAAACGGGATAGAAAAGGAAACTTAAAAACTAATATCACAGTACTACAAAAACTATGCGGTCAACTCTTGTAAAAGAGGATTTATAGAGGTCGAGCAGCTTAGCAGGAATTTGGGAACTAGTCTCTGGAGCCAGTCGTCGATTCGTTCAACACCAGTAAGCCTGTGCACCTCGTCGGTCGGGTGGAACGGGCTCAGGTCCAGCATCATTTTCAGTATACGGTTCTGCTTGATTTTAACTTTGTTTCGGTGACTTTGCGCGCATTCGAACCATGCGGGGAACCCATACGCCACCGTCGGCCTAAAAACGGTTTTGTATAGGAGCACCTTGATAGTGGGATGTAGCCGAGAGCGCCTCTTGACAAGCGGGTAGAGCGATTTTGTGAGAAGGTCACATTTTCGAATGCTGTTTGCCACATGGCAACCGAAGTTCAGCTTCTGGTCCAGGGTCATACCGAGGTAACCAACGGTTGGTGTCCACGGTATATCAACTCCGCCGCAAGAAACTTGAGCCTGTGGTAGGTATCTTGGGCTCCGCCGACGCGTGAAGAAAATGGCCTGTGACTTGATAGGATTAGTTTTCACCTTCCATTTCCTATGGTACTCTTCAAGAGAATCCTGGGCTTGCTGTAATTTCTCAACCACAACATTGGCATCACGATGTGACACAAGGAATCCGGTATCGTCAGCAAAAAAGTAATACTTCACTCCGTCTACTTGAACAATGTCGGCAGAAAAAATATTGTACAGGACAGGGCTCAAAACAGAGCCTTGCGGTACACCAAAAGGCACGGATGTTCGCTCCGAAGTACAGCCATCAGCCGATACTTGGAAAGATCTGTCCTTGAGAAAGTTCTGGATCATTTTCAAAAGGAGCATGGGAAAGTTCCCGAGGTGCATTTTGTGTAGAATAGCGTCATGCCATACCGAGTCGTATGCCTTTTCTACGTCCAGGAGGATCAGACCCGAAATTTAGTGTTACGTAATAAATGGATGTCGCCTTCGGGAGGTATTCTAGCACTCCTACATGGCTGATCCCAAATTAACTACTGCTTAAATCCCTAAGATTACCTAGGAAAACTCCATGAGATTTCTTAAAGGCATTTTAAAGGAATTTGTTGATGGCAGTAGCTCCTCCTCTCTGGAGCCACCAAATGTGGGCGTCAGTACAATCTTCCAATTGGCAGCACGATTGTGTGGTGTTCTTCTTGTGGTAGGACTAGACCAAATACTTACTAAATCCAGCAGCACTCCTGTCCACAGCTATCGCGATGATGAATCGACGATGATCAAGACGATGAAACCCACAATCGTTTCACGGTATCGTTGCGAAGGGATACGGTATTACATTCCGTGTAGGCCAACCAACAGACTAGATGGAACGCGTTACTTTCGAACACCGATACTACTCACTGATACTAGGAGGTTTAAGAAGGAGAATAATTGAAATCGAACGTCCAAATCGTGTGTGATAGCTTTTAGGCCTTTCTAGACTCATGCCAACGCAGGATATATATAAGTAAACGGGTATGAAGATAGTATGGTCGTGTACGTGGCCGGCTGCTGGTGAATTTTCCCGTTTTTTGGTGAACTTTCTGAGTTTCTTATTCTTTTTCTGTTCTTTTGGTTCACGATTGGAATTTATTATGGAAACTTTTTGCACCATAAAACAGAAAATTTCTTCAAATGTGCAAATAAATTAGGAATTTGTAGGGTAATTACTAGCAAGCATCCCTCTGATGCGATCTGGTAGCAAATATCGATGGTGTTTGCTACTTTTCTGTGATGTTTCAAGATTTTAAGAAAACTCACCAGCAGCCGACTCGGTTTGCTATAAGAAATTTCGGCTCAACTTCGGGTCTCTTCGGGTAAACTTGTTCCGTTGCTAACGAAAAAATTCTCACTCATACGCGAACGCTCGTGTACATCTTCCCCCCCCTGATGCCAACGTTCTCCTTCGAAACCTTAGCTTACCAGAGTGAAAAATCGTAAGAGGCTAACATAATCGTGTCAAAAGCCGACAAATTAGGAGGAAAACGGAATCGGAGGCTTCCAAAATCATTTCAGCGCAATGTTATAATACTTATTCATGTCAAATTTTATCATTGAAATAAAAAAATATCGCAATAAAAATACTCCGGATAATCGAGTCTAAAATTCCGGATAATCGAGTCTCTGAATAATCGAGTCCGACCTGTACTTCCAAGATCCCAGAAAAGATGAAAGGCTCTTGGAGGATTCCTGGTGGAATTTTCAGAGCATTTTAGGCAATATTTGTGACAAATTTCCTTCGAAATTCAATAAAATCTTAACAGACATCAGCAATCTTGTTTTTTGCCAGAAATCTATCAAAAATCTCGTAAGAAATCCGTGCTACATTTAACCAAGAAATCGCCATCTTGTGTAGAAAACTTGACAAAGGTTTCGCAAATATTCAAAATTAAAATAAGCCGGCATATTCGTCAGAAGGATAGTTGAGAGACAAAGTAAGGGAACTATGTAGATGATTATTGTTACAGGTCGTTCAATTGTTAGTATAAGAAAAAATATATGAATATCCATCCCTATTTAACCTGAAGTGAATGATCTATTGCATAGTAAAACGTAATACCTATACTGCCGTGAATCGCATATCTGTCCCATTTGCATAGGAAATCCAGCAAAGATGGGACTGATATGCTGTATAGGCATATTGTATACGTTACAAAACCATTGGCCCTCGTTATTTTGTAAAACCGGTTCAAGAGCTTTAGATTTAGAAAGTGCAAGTCACGCTTAATATACATTTTGATTGTTTTCTTGTATCTGTTCCAAGGGCTTGTAAGCAGATACAAACGTACAGTCTTGTCTTGTCTATAGGAGGAAGTTCGAACGAATCGTACTCAGCACAACAATAGTACTCTACTCCGACCAAATAGTGTCAGTAAGCTATGTTGTCGCTGCAGCATCCTATATTATTATTGTCTATGCTAATGGAAACCTAATTTTAGTACCCATTTGACCTTGAACAAACCGTAAAAAATCGCACCTTTGGGATTAGCGTGCGAAATGGAACTTCACGGTCGGTGGATGTTGTCAGCTGCACCGTACGACCTAGCTTTTATCAATATAGAATTTAAATACCAATTCACGGAATCCCTAATCCTAGCTCATCTCTCCCATTCATGATTCGTGAGTGAGTAATGGGAGCAGGGTTGCCATTATGCCAGATTTATCTGGCACTGCCAGATTTTCAGGAGGCAAAAAGACAAAAAGAGAAACCACCGATTTTGCCAGATTTTTATTTTCAAAACAGATTATTGATCAACGAAATTTACCTTATTTACCTATGCATTTTTCATCACAATCATTGCGCCAAAATCTAGAGCAGGTGCGTTGAAATTCACCATGCTTCTTTGTCGTTAGCTTTCTTGCACATTCAAAATATCAAAATCGGTTGCCTGATACCTGTTTTTCAGCTGAATAAGGCTCAATGAATACTTGTTCAATATACATTTCAAGATTTGTTACGCAGCTTTTGTTCAATTTGATTACTATGTAGTGTTTTTGGGTTTTGGATTGGATAATCCCGATCGAATTTTCATTCATTGACTAAGAAATAACTGAGTAGGTGAAGAGGAGAATCGACAATATCATTTTTGTTTTGAATATTCAATGCGGTAATGGTCAAGTTAGCACAATTCTTTCTCAATAACTTTGAACATCTTGTACGTTGAACACAATACTAACGCTTTTTTTTGAATTTTTTGTAACTTACATATACGTATGTTTTATCATACTTCACATGGAATTGTTTTTGACAACATCCCATGCTGTCATCAAATGTTTTCGAGAGGACTAATAAAGTGAACGTTTAATTATTGAAAAACAACATTGTTTATTATTCAAATTGTGAACTCAGTAAAAAAAAATAAATATTTAAGATTTTCAAAGTTGCGACTAGCGCCAGATTTTGCCAGATTTTTTATTACTGACTTGCCAGATAAGTTCGAAAAAATAGTGGCAACCCTGAATGGGAGGAATGTGATGCATCACGGTGACTTCGCCAGTTTCACTCACACTGTTGAAAATAACATTTCTCGCCTGTCTCGCTGATGTTCTTGCTTCCTCACTGATGTTTATTTCATCATTCGGTCGGTGTGTTTGCTCGGGTTTGCGTCGAGCTCGCGTCCGCAGTGACGGAAAGTGTTATTTTGTGCTGGAGAAAGTTCCCCATTTAAATGGTTTAGTCGTAGCGGTGGAAGTGGTTACATTTGCTTATTTACTGCAGTTGGTGGTAGCTCTTCGTTATGTATAGAAATAAACTGTTTGAACGATTGAAATAAGGCGAAATTATAAGGATCGATTAGAAGAATAAGGTGGAAAGTTTCATAAGAGATTGGAAGATACCATCGGGTGTTGCACGAAATGTCACTTTTAGTCGCGCGACGTGTTGGAAACCTCATTAGCGTACGCTACACGAGGCTGCTGAGTACGCACACTATGTTGCTGGCGAGTAAGTAGTAGTAGTGGTAGGTTGGGATGTGACTGGTTAGTTGCTACAAATACCGTTACCGGCGGGTGGCAACCGTGCCGGCACGCTGCGTGTGTACGTTTACGCAATGTTTACTACAGTGATGTGTTTTGGTGTGGTAGGGATGATCAGAATGCTAATGGCAGGGCTGTTACAGGTGGTGCGGATTTTGCATTTAATTAAATATTTAAACATGGAGCTCATCATTATCAGAACAAAATGAACATTTTCATATTAAAGTTATGGAATTTATTGTGATTGAGTAAAAATAGTAAATTCTTGCTTAAAGTGCTAGAACTGAGAAGATACTCTTCTAAATTTCTTGGTTAAACTCTTGAAGTAATTTCTGTTATGTGTAACCCCGAGATCAATTTTTGAATAAAATTTTAGGTAGAATTTTAATTTTGTATGGAACTTGTAGAGCCTTAGGTTCGAAAAAACACTGAATCATGGCAAGATTTCTGAAATAATTGCTGGAGTTTCATGGTTGTTCTGAAAGCTGTATTTTGTAGAATTTGCAAAAAGACGTCAACCGGAAATTTTTTTAGAAACATTTAGTTCAATTTTGTAGTCAAATTTAATAGAATCTCCGAAAGAAAATCATTGGTTTTTGTAGACTATGTGTGTCGTAAGAAATCAATCTAATTCATTTTCTGGCACAGTCGTCAGATTTCTGTAATTCTCGCAATCTAGATTCCGGCAATGGTTGCTTCCAGCAATTCATCCTTGTCTGTATATTATATCTAGAAAAATTAATGTATTATCCTTCTTTAGAATACTTTTCCTTTGACGTTAAGTATTTAGTTAATTTTTCACTGAAATCATACATACATACATATCCACTTATCCGCGAGCGGTAATGGCGGCGGCGGGCATATCCAACCGGTTTGGATTTTGGCGTTTCTTGGGGGAATGTCAAAATAGTTTCACTCTCCTCCTCACTATAGACACTATAGATTCCATAGACTCGCGAAGGCGAAGACAACTGTAGCCAAACGAACTGTCAGTTCGTGTAGCCAAACGAGCATGACGTCACGATTTCAATAGCGACAATGGATTGCGTGACGTCATTTTCGCACGGTACACTCTAAATTCACGGTAATCCTATTGCTCAACCATGTCTCCGCGAGTCTATGGAATCTATAGTGTCTATACTCCTCACCCCTTCACCCACCGTTTGGTGGCGCCAACCGTTTGCGATCCCCAAGAAACGTCAAAATTCGAATCGGTTTTTTGTGCCCGCCTCCGCCATTACCACTCGCGGATAAGTGGATACTCGGTTTGTGGCTGCCGCTCTTCATCCTCGGTCGCGCTCAATGCTCGCCAGGTCACGCTCCACCTGGTCCGCCCATCGTGCTCTTTGCGCTTCACGCCTTCTTGTGCCAACCGGATCAGTTGTAAACACCAGCTTTGCAGGGTTGTTGTCCGGCATTCTTGCAACATGCTCTGCCCACCGTATCCTTCCGGCTGTGGCCACCTTCTGGATGCTGGGTTCGCCGTAAAGTGCAACGAGCTCGTGGTTCATCCTTCTCCGCCACACACCGTTCTCCTGCACACCGCCGAAGATCGTCCTTAGCACGCGTCGCTCGAAAACTCCGAGTGCTTGCAGGTCCTCCTCGAGCATGGTCCATGTCTCGTGCCCGTAGAGGATTACCGGTCTTATTAGCGTTTTGTACATGGTGCATTTGGTGCGTGGGTGAATCTTTTTCGACCGCAGTTTCTTCTGGAGCCCGTAGTAGGCCCGACTTCCGCTGATGATGCGCCTCCGAATTTCACGGCTCACGTTGTTGTCAGCCGTCAGTAAGGATCCGAGGTATACGAATTCCTCCACCACCTCGAAAGTATCCCCGTCTATCGTAACATTACTACCCAGACGGATCCGGTCGTGGTCGGTTCCGCCTACCAGCATGTACTTTGTTTTTGAGGCATTCAGCACCAGTCCGACCTTTGCTGCTTCGCGTTTCAGGCGGGTGCACAGCTCTGCCACCGTTCCAAATGTTCTGGCAATAATGTCCATGTCGTCCGCAAAGCACACAAATTGTCCGGATTTTGTGAAAATTGTTCCCCGACTGTTGAGCCCGGCTCGTCGCATCACACCTTCCAGATCGATGTTGAATAGTAGACATGAGAGTCCATCACCTTGTCGCAGTCCCCGGCGAGATTCGAATGAACTGGATAGTTCACCCGAACCCCTTACGCGCGGTTGATACTGTCGTATGCCACTTTGAAGTCGATGAACAGGTGATGCGTTGGGACCTGGTATTCACGACATTTCTGAAGGATTTGCCGTACGGTGTAGCTTGATAACTTCCCACGAACTCATTTGTTTTAGGGATGGGATAGCACTTTGTAGGCAGCATTCAAAATAGTGGTCGCCCTGAAGTACTCACATTCCAAATGGTCGCCTTTCTTGTGAATGGGGCAGATTACCCCTTCCTTCCACTCCTTCGGTAGCTGTTCGGTTTCCTAGATCCTGACTATCAGCCGATGCAGACAGGTGGCCAACTTTTATGGGCCCATCTTGATGAGTTCAGCTGCGATACCATCCTTACCAGCTGCTTTGTTTGTTTAGAGTTGATGAATGGCATACTTAACTTCCCTCGGCGTGGGAGTTGGTTCATTTCTGTCCTCCGCTGCACTGCCGCGAATCGCATATCTGTCCCATTTGCATAGGAAATCTAGCAAAGATGGGACTGATATGCGGCACGAAGCCGTTGCGGGATGCATTGAGCTTCTGTGTTTCTTGGGAACGGCACAGCATTTCCATTTCTTCGCACTCTGCCTCTTCCAGGTGGCGCTTTTTCTCTCGAAGAGGCGGGTCTGTTGTTTCCGCTTCTGCTTGTGATGTTCCACGTTCTGTTGGGTCCCTTGCTGCAGCATTACCGCCCGCGCTGCGTTATTCTCCTCCAAAACCGTTCTGCTCTATTCGTCGAACCATTCGTTCCGTCGATTCCGTTCCACGTACCCGATGGTGTTCTCGGCTGCGTCGTTAATGGCTGTTTTCACTGTACTCCAGCAGTCCTCTAGAGGGGCCTCATCGAGCTCGCTCACGTCTGGCAACGCGGCCTCGAGACTCTGCTCAGGCGACATCCGGTTGTTCTAGTCGCCTTAGGGTTTTAGGCCCATATATCAGTCAATTTGCGTCCGATTTCAAAACACTAGGTCTCATTCAAAAGATAATAAATTTAAGTTAAGGTAACTTATACTTTTAACTTGATTTATGTGAAACTTTCACAACAATATTTGTATGTAAAATTAGCCCAAAGTTGCCAAGTTTTCCAAATAATAAATATAAACTTGCGGCAGTGTCGCTGGAAATAGGGTCGACCAAATTTTATGATGCGAGCGGTAATATAATCTATTTGCTATTAGCTTTCAACTGCTTTTTGCAGAACTTGGCTAAAAAATCAAGGAAAAAAGTTACTAAGGAACTTTTGGCCGATACATCATTTTGAGGGGTGACCCCAAACTTTTGGTCGATGAAATCAAGAATTAATTTACTAAATAACTTTTTTTCTAGATTTTTAGCTAGATGACAAGCAGTTGAAAGCTAATAGAAAATAGATTATATTACCGTTCTCATCTTAAAATTTGGTCGACCCAATTTCCAGCGACACTGCCGTAAGTTTATATTCATTTTTTAGAAAATTAGTCAACTTTAGCTTAAGTTTACATACGAACATTTTTGAAAAAGTTTCAATTAAACCATTTTCAAACTTTCTTTGACTTATTATATGGATGAGATCTAGGCTTTTGAAATTGGACGCAAATTGGCGGAGATATTTGCCTAAAAAAATGACATGTTTTTGAGGGGATTGCCCCCAACTTTTGATCGGGAGTGTACATTTAGTCGCAATAACTTGTTTCCTTGTCAACAATTTTGAATTAACCCACACGTTTTTCAAAATTCGATATGTATATCGAATACTCGTTTTTTCAATAACAGTAATACACTCCAAAAATTCTTCACGTCAGATTTACATGAAAACATATGTAGTTCTCGTCCACCACACTATCCATGTAACATTAACGTGATTCACAGGTGGAGGTACTCACTGCTGAGTGATTTAGGTTCACCTGAACTTCATGTAGATGCTACCGGATTTTCATGTGGAACCTGCGGAAGCTGTTGGGCTTCTCGCTCCATTCCAAAATTAAAGATTATGTTCCGGGAAAATGAAAAGCATTAAAGGAGAGACTGTTTTACATTTCGTTTTATGTATTTAAATAAATAAATAATTAAATTCAATTTGATGCGCTCGTCATAATAAACAAAACTTCTGCGACGATGCCAAACCATTATTGAAACCGCAGCCGAAATTATCATCCTGGGTTATTACTATAAATTTCCTAAAAAATACAAACCAAACAAGATGAAAAAATAGTTATCATTCAATTGGATCGATTTATAACTTACCCTTTTATGTTTAGCTGATAGATAAAAACTCTGTTGTTTACTTGCTGACTGACAAACGCTCTCGTTGACGCCATCTTGTCCACTCACTTTGAAGAGTCACTCGTTATTTTTTTTTCAGACCGGAAAATCATGTAACTTTGACCTGAATTCAACGTCAAAGTCACATGACTCTAAGTAAAGTTCACATGAGTCATGTGAATTGGTTGTAAACAACAAAATTGGGAGGTTACGTGATTTTTCACGTCAATCGGACGTGAAGAATTTATGGAGTGTACGATTGTAAACAATCTGTCGAAGAACCACTGCGAATCAAGGACTAGCGGATGGTTGAAACGTGGGCCCATGTCCAGCAAAACGTCAACATCAGTATCTCCTGGCGTACGGATTTTCATGCTTCAGCAGCTACTGATTTCATTGTCCACAAATGTGTGCCCACTGATAGATCCGCTGTCACCGAGCACATCAATAGGTAGTTATCGCTGGTTTTATGTCTTTTCTCAATACTCTTATCATGTCTGGTATTTTTAGATTACGATTATTATTTGGTAACGATTGACACTCTAAATTTGGACACAAACTAGTTGTTCTTGATAATTTGATGTGATGTGAATTTTTTTGGCACCATCACTAATCATCTGTTTTTTCTTTCTCCCTTTTCTTATTTCAGAGGAAAACTTCGACTATGACCTGGTCGTGATCGGTGGTGGATCCGGCGGTTTGGCCTGCGCCAAGGAAGCCGTACAATTCGGCGCCAAGGTTGCGGTGCTGGACTTTGTAAAGCCATCGCCTCGCGGCACAAAGTGGGGCTTGGGAGGTACCTGCGTCAACGTGGGCTGCATCCCGAAAAAGTTGATGCACCAGGCGTCCCTGTTGGGTGAAGCCATCCATGTAAGTATATTCACTGTATTCAGTTCGCTATTTTTCTTGTATTCTAAAGTTTGCAGCCTTGTCTTATCCCTAGTTGTCAATATATATGACTCAGACAGGCTCGCTGAATGTGCACTACGTCCTCGTGGTGCGCCTAGCTTAACATCTTAGGAGGGTTAAAAAGTAGGATGAAATTAGTATTCGTCCAAGTATTTATTTTGTGATTATATCCAGGAATATTCTTGAGGGTTCCTTCAAAGATTTTTTTTTCTGCAATTCTACCCGGGGTTTGTTCAGGCATTTCTCTCGATTGTCTTCAATAATTTTCTCCTGAACTCCTTCCGAGGTTCCGTCAGTTATCACTTCCGGTTCTTTCACTTGGAAAAAGTTTCATTCAGGTATTCTTAATCTATATGCGTGTTGTCTAATCCCGCCATTTCTTTCGCATTACAGGATGCCCAACCATACGGTTGGAAGTTTGCCGAACCGGAATCGGTCAAACACGACTGGGCAACGCTGACCGAGTCGGTGCAGAATCACATCAAGTCCGTTAACTGGGTGACCCGGGTGGACCTTCGCGACAAGAAGGTCGAGTATGTTAACGGTCTGGGTTACTTCAAGGATGCCCACAACGTGGTTGCGGTCATGAAGAACCAAACCGAGAAGGTCCTGAGCGCCAAGAATGTGGTTATCGCCGTGGGAGGACGACCCCGGTATCCGAACATTCCCGGAGCGATGGAATACGGAATTACGAGCGACGATATCTTCAGTTTGCCAAACGAACCCGGCAAGACGCTGGTCGTCGGTGCTGGATACATCGGACTGGAGTGTGCCGGGTTTCTGAAAGGATTCGGCTACGACGCTACCGTCATGGTTCGGTCGATTCTGCTACGAGGATTCGATCAGCAGATGGCCACCATGGTCGGCGATGCGATGGTTGAGAAGGGAGTCAAATTCCTGCACAAAACTCAGCCACAATCTGTGGAGAAGCAAGCTGATGGTCGTCTTTTGGTGAAGTACCGATCCGACGATGGAACCGAGGGATCCGATGTGTACGATACGGTTCTGTTTGCCATCGGTCGTACCGCGTGCACTGACGACCTAAAGCTGGATCAGGCCGGTGTTGTGACTGCCGAGGGAGGCAAGTCCGACAAGCTCGATGTGGACAGTTTCGAGGCGACTAACGTGCCGAACATTTTCGCCGTTGGTGATGTGCTATACAAACGGCCAGAATTGACTCCTGTGGCCATCCATGCCGGTCGCCTGCTAGCCCGGCGACTCTTCAACAACCAAAACGATATCATGGATTACACGGACGTCGCCACGACGGTTTTCTCTCCACTGGAGTACGGCTGTGTCGGCATGAGCGAGGAGGACGCAGAGGCCAAATTCGGCAAGGACAACATCGAAGTTTACCACGCGTACTACAAACCGACGGAATTCTTCGTCCCCCAGAAAAGCGTGCGGTATTGCTATCTTAAGGCAGTGGCCCTACTGGAAGGCGACCAGAAGGTCCTGGGACTGCACTTCCTTGGACCCGTGGCCGGAGAAGTCATCCAGGGCTTCGCGGCCGCACTGAAATCCGGCCTCACCATGAAGATTCTGAAAAACACCGTCGGAATTCACCCCACCGTGGCGGAAGAATTCACCCGTCTGCTGATCACCAAGAGCTCCGGGCTGGACCCCACTCCGGCCACGTGCTGCAGTTAAGACCACCAATCGAACAGAACGAAAAACAACATTTTTGCCTTTCGATGCTCGTGTGTATTGTTGTATTAATTAATTTCCTTAAGGCGGCGGCGGCAGACAACGGGTCTCAATCAAATTGGGACCGTTACGTTGCGTTCTCTGTCGATGGAACCGTACCACTAAACCCAGCAAACTGATAGTTTAGAATAACGAAGCTAAATTGTAGGACTGCAATGAACAACATTCAAAAACAGGTAAGCAAGCAAAGTTCATTGAAAATTTAAAGAGCTTTGAGTTGCACGGTTATATCATTTTGTGTACTTTTTTTGTGTCACAAAGAACACGTCTCTGATCAATAAAATCACAATGTTAGTAGAATGTTTAGCTTAGTGATGATTCATTCGGAAAGAAACATTCTCCTGCAGTAGTTGCCTGCTAGTCGATATTTGAATAGTAATATTACCTGGGAGTGATTCCGTTCACAATCCTTGCAGGTTTCCGTTCAGAATCCTCTCAGGATTCCGTTCAGAATCCCCCAGGATTCCGTTCAGAATCCTCTCAGGATTCCGTTCGGAATCCTCTCAGGATTCCGTTTGAAATCCTCTCAGGATTCCGTTCGGAATCCTCTCAGGATTCCGTTCGGAATCCTCTCAGGATTCCGTTCGGAATCCTCTCGGGATTCCGTTCGGAATCCTCTCGGGATTCCGTTCGGAATCCTCTCGGGATTCCGTTCGGAATCCTCTCAGGATTCCGTTCGGAATCCTCTCAGGATTCCGTTCGGAATCCTCTCAGGATTCCGTTCGGAATCCTCTCAGGATTCCGTTCGGAATCCTCTCAGGATTCCGTTCGGAATCCTCTCAGGATTCCGTTCGGAATCCTCTCAGGATTCCGTTCGGAATCCTCTCAGGATTCCGTTCGAAATCCTCTCAGGATTCCGTTCGAAATCCTCTCAGGATTCCGTTCGGAATCCTCTCAGGATTCCGTTCGGAATCCTCTCAGAGGATTCCGTTCGGAATCCTCTCAGGATTCCGTTTGGAATCCTCTCAGGATCCCGTTCGGAATCCTCTCAGAGGATTCCGTTCGGAATCCTCTCAGGATTGCGTTCAGAATATTGAAGTCAATCACAGCAAGCCTTGATAATTCTAGTTATAGATGACATTTTGCTTAATAAATTAGTTCCTTTCTAACCACTACCGAAGACAGACGTCTTAAGCTAACTCTCTACAGGTTATGGGCCTGTCGCTGAAAAAAGTTTAGTTCTGGAAGATGGAAAGTTCTCGAAGTCAATCAAGCTTCGGCGGATCTTCAAGCCTCCCGCCCATCGAACGACTGGCAGGACGCCAAAACTGGTCGTCATGGAAGTTCGCAGCGAAAACTTTTCTTCAGCTGGAAGGACTCTGGGATGCCGTGAAGCCCAAGCAGAACGACGACGGAACATTCGAAGCGGTAGAAGAGCGGAAGGACCTGCAAGCCCGGTTGAAGCTGATCCTGCTTCTGGACCCGTCAATCTACGTCCACATCGAAGACGCGGAATCGGCCCGCGCCGCGTGGGACAAATTGGAAACGGCGTTTGAAGATAAAGGACTGTCCCGGCAAATTGGCTTGCTCCACAAACTCATCAAGTCGGATCTGGAATCGTGCGGCTCAATGGACGATTTATGTCAAATTATGTCAATTTAAATTATGTCGCAAATTATGTCGCATTATTGATGAGATTCTCTTCAACAGTTCTTTCATACATTTTATTTTATTATACTATTGTCTTTTAGTTGTAAGTCACTGCTTCAAGGGAAAAAAATATGGTACTGATTCACAGACTAATTTGTTTTAAATTATCAGAATTTCTAATTACTTAGTTTTCTTCATCGAGGAATATACTGGAGATTTAGAATGGAGTGTAGAACATGCAAATGTTGGTGTTTCAGTCAGAAAATTTTCTTTGAAGTTCTGTATGAATTTTTCTAAGTTTCATATAAGCTACTTCAAAGTTTCAAAATACATGTAGGGATTTGCAGGCTTATCTCAAAAACTTTTTTTTTGTAGGTTCCTTTAAAATTAAAGATGTTTCTAATGGATATTGAAGTCTAAGCCTCTCCAATACAATTTAGTTGCTGTAAATTTTGGTTTTTGTAAGAATCTAAGAAATATAATCTTATCTCAACAAAAATCTAAGATTTAAAATTACCTTATCTCAACAAAACAATCAGACAATCATAGATTGAATAAATATAACTAGTTTACTGCATTTTTGAACTCGGTAAACTGATGATCGTTTTTGGTGTAGAATCATGTCCTGAGTTCAAAAACGTGAAGGAAAAAAAATACAGTAGAGCGGAATTTTTTTCGACTTTCCATACAAGGTTGATGATTTGAAATCGATTTTTGTTCTATTTTTAAGCAAAGTCGCTCACTACATACATCCCATTCTCCGTAACCAATGCTCCGATTGAGCTGAATTTTCTACTGTAACTCGCTCACATATGATATGTCAAATAAACGTTAAGAAAGAATTTTTAAATTGTTTTTTCTTATAGAAAAAAATATATTTCTTCATATATTTTTGAAAATTTTGCTTAAAATTAAGGATATCGTCCCCAAAACTCTCCAATATCTTGAATTTCATCAATCTGACGCGTCAGTTTTGGAATTGTCAGGCTCTTGTGAAGCCTAAGAAGAGTGCCGCGGGGCCCACTTTTCCAGCGGCCACCAATTACTGCAAATAACCGTTGAATAGATGCCACTTTCTGTCGGGTCTCTCCAGAAACTCCGTTAGAACTTACTCCAAGAATTCCTCCAGGAATCACTCCAGTAATTCCTCTAGGTAGGATGTCATCCGGAAATTTATCTAAGAATTCCTCCCAGGAGTTCCTTCGGAGTTTCTTTCAGGAATTACTCCCTGGAAAAATCCCTGGTGGAATCCTTGGAGGAACTCTTAAAATAATCCCTGGAGGATTTTTTGAAGAAATACCTGGAGGGAGTCTTGGAAGAATTCCTGGGGGATTTCCTTGGAGAAATTTCATTAGGAATCCCTAGAGAAATACTTGTAGTAAGCCTTGAAGGAGTTTTTGAAAGAGTCACTGGAGGAATACCTGGATGAATTCAAGGAGGAATCCCTGGAGCTATCTCACAAGTTATTTTTGGAGGATTTCCTGGTGGAATTCATGGAGAAATCCTTGGAGGAATTTTTGAAGGAATTACTGGAGGAATTTGTGAAGGAATTCCTGGAGAAGTTTGTAAAATAATTCCTGAATAAATTTCTTAAAAAATTCCAGGAAGAACTGTTCGAGGGATTTTTGGAGAAATTCATAGAGGAATTCTTGAAGCAATTCTTGGCGGAAGTATGGGAGGAATTCCTAAATAAACTTTTCTAGGATTTCTCCCAGGACATCCTCCAGAAATTCCTACAGGATCTTCCCCAAAAATCACTCCAGAATTCTCCCTGAAAATCCTCCAGAAATTATTCCAGAAACTGCTACAGGAAATCCCCCAAAAATTCTTTCAAGATTTCAATCAAGAATCCGTTCAAAAATTTTTCCAAGAATTCCTACAGAAATTCCTGGATGACATCCTACCTTGAGGAATTACTGGAGTGATTCCTGGAGGAATCCTTGGAGTAAATTCTAACGGAGTTTCTGGAGCTATTCCTGGAATCCCTGTAGTAACTCTTTAAGGAATACTGTACCTGAGATAATTCCGGGAGAAATTCCTGGAAAGTTAACCGAAGGAATTCTTGAAGGAAGTTCTAGAGACATTTCTTGAGGAAATCCTGGAGTAACTCCTGGAGTACGTTCTGGAATAGTTCTTCAAGACGAATTCCTGGAGATATTCCTAAGCAATATCTGGAGAAGTTCCTGAAAAAAATCGTGAAGGAATTCCTAAAAGATTGGCTGGAGGCACTTCTGGAGGAGCTCTTTAAGGATTTTCTGAAGAAATTCTTGAAGCATTTCGTTGAGGTATTTTTATCAGGAATTCTGGGAGGAATCCCGTAAGTATTTCCTTGTAGAATTCCTGGAGCATTCTTTTGAGGACAGCCTGAAGTAGTTCCCGGAAGAATTCCCGTAGGAATCTCTGGAATCATTTCTGAAGCAATTCGTGGAGGAATTTCTAGAGTTATACCTGAAGTAATTCTTGGAGTAATTAATGGAGTATTTCCTGGAAGACTTTATGGAAGACTTCCTGAAGGAATTCTTGGAGGAATTTTTGGAGGAATTCCTCGAGTTATTCCTGAAGCAATTCTTGGAGTAATTCATGGAGTATATCCTGGAAGACTTTATGGAAAAATTCCTGAAAGAATTCTTGGAGGAATTTTCGGAGGAATTCCTGGAGGAATTTCTGGAAAAGTTCGTGGATGAATTCCTGGAGTAATTCCTGGTGAAATTCCTGGAGGAATTCCTGGAGTATTTTTTGTAGGAATTCCCGGAGGAATGCCTGAAGGAATTTCTGGGGTAATCCCTAGAAGATTTATCAAAGGAATCACTGGCGAAATTTCTGGACGAAAGAAATCACTGGCGAAATTCTTAGAGGAATTCCTGGAGTGTTTTCTGGAGGAATGTCTGGAGGGATTTCTGGAGGAGATTCTGTACGAACTCTTGGAGGAATCCATAGAAGATTTATTAAAGGAATCACTGGCGAAATTTCTGGACGATTTCCTGGAGGAAATACAGGAAGGAATTCTGAAGGAATCTCTAAAGAATTTTCTGGAGCATTTACTGGAGAAATTTATGAAGGAATCACTGGAGGAATTCCTGGAAAAAAAATGGAGGACATCTTGCAGTAGTTCCTGGATAAACATCTGTAAGAATCCTGTAGGAATACCTGGAGTAACTCACGGAGAAATTCTTGGAGTTATGCCTGGAGTATTTCCAAGAAGACTTGCCTGATAGAATTTCTGGAGGTATTCCTTGAGGAATTTCCGGTGGAATTCTTGGAGGAACTCCTGGAGTAGTACCTGAAGTAGTTTCTGGAGGAATTCCTGGAATAATTTATGGAGCAATTCAAGAAGTAATTCTTAGAGAAATGCCTGGAGTACTTTCTGGAGAAATTTTTGAAGGAATCCCTGTAGAAATTCCTAGGGCACCGTCCACAAATTACGTAACGCTCTAGTATGGACGAGCGTTACGGTCCATACAAAAATTGTGGGTTTTCATACAAAAAAGCGTTACGGAGGGGGGAGGGGGGGGGGTATAAAAATCTCGATGTTAGCGTTACGTAATAAATGGATGCTGCCTAGAGGAACTCTGTGAGGAATTACTGAAGGAATTCCTGGAGGAATTTCTTGATGATTTCCTGGGAGAAATTCTGGAAGGAATTCTAGAGGAATCTTTGGAGGAACCTCTAGAGAATCTCTTGCAGCAATTACAGGAGGAATTTATGGTTGGATTCCTGGAGGAATCCCTGCAGGATTTCCTGGTAGAATTGTGGGATGAATTCCTGCAGGAACTCATGGAGGAATAACTGGAAGAATTCTTGGGGGACACCGTGGAAAAAAATCTAGAGGAATCGTCAGAGGAATCCCTAGATAAATCCTTGCGGGAATTCTTAAAGAAAGTCTTGGAGCAATTTATTGAAAAATTGTCTTGTGAAATCCCTTCCACAATTCCTGAAGAGAAATTCCTGGAGGAATTTCGAGATGAATTTCTGGAGTTATTCCTGGAAGAACTACTGGAAGAATTTTTAGTTGACATCGTGGAGGATTTTTTGGAGGAATCCCTTGAGGAAGTCCTGGTGGTATTAATGCAGGAATTTCTGAAGAAATCCCATGAGTCCTTCAATAATTTTCGGGAAAAATCCTGAAGAGAAGCATGCATTATTGCTGGAGAACTCCTGAATTAATTTCCAGAGTTATAATGGAGAAATTCCCAGTAAAATCCTAGGGTGATTCTACTACAAATGCTGGAGGAATTCTTGGGCTAATTCTAAAGAAATTCCCTTGGTATTTTTTGGGGTTGCCCTGGAGGAATGCCTGGGGAGCTCCTGGACTCACTCTCAGGAACTTCAGGAGGGCTTCCCGTTGAACTGAAAATAAATAAACTGTGGGAAGCTACTCCTGGAGGAATTTCTGGAGAAAAATTCTAAACCAGTTCTTGAAAGTATCCCAGAAGAAATTTTAGTAGAACTCAAGGGCAAAAACCCAGACGGAGTAGCTGGAGAAATACCAGGAAGGACTCCTAGAAGAATCTCATTAGAGGTTTTCCAGAAAGAACTACGGGAGAGTCCCAGAAAGCACTCCAAGGGAAATCATAAAAAAAGCTGGAGGAATCCCAGATTCCTGTAGAAATAACAAAAGAAAGTTCTGGATGAATGTACATCAAACACAGAAAGTGCGCAGAAACAAAAACAAAAATAAATGACAACCACTTCATACTGTGCGTGCGTTCGCGCAACATAAATTGCTGGTGCGCAGGCGCTATAGCCCGGTGAGCATTGTGTGCAGTGAGAACGAAGCGACAAAAGCCCTATCGAGTCTCGGCCGCGGCCCCGGCCCGGACCCAGTCTCAGCCCGTAGGTTTGAATATCCCTCAAAACGGTGCCACCCAGTGGTATGATCTCGCTAAATTCCACCAGTGAGTGGGTTTGGGTCTAGGTTTGGGTGTATGGCATCTAGGCGAATTGAATCTTCACCCAAAGAAAAGGATGCCTTGAGATTGATTCATAAACATTGCGCGCAATTTGCCTTTCACTGTTGGCTCTGTCAAACGATGACCGCCGCCGCGACGCTGGACTTCGTTGCCATGCGCACGACGACCAACAGCAAGCAAACGTGTAGGGTTGCCAGACAGTATTGCAATAAAAACATTGATTTATTTCACAAAATTTTGAATTCAAGATTGTGACAAAACTATGAAAGATACAATGTTGCACCAAAGGACAGTTTGGTAGCGTATCAAAAAATGAATGTTTTGTAGAAGAACATTTCTCACATTTATCACGTTTTTCACGAGTAAACTATCAAAAAAGGTGAAAAGGGGGTACATTTTTAGGCACTTTTTACATAAAAGTCAAAATTTCTGCACTTAAATGACTTTTTATCAATTACCTGTCCAAAGAGCATTAAAAGACAAAGCTTTAGGCTTTCCATCCATGCACTAAGATTAATTATACGGTTCATAGTTTCTGAGTTAGAGATGTTTAAAGATGGGGTAGATTAATAACACTAATTTTTGAATAACTCACTTAGCAGTGATTTCCGACCCTACCTGTAGAACAATTTTTTGCTGCAAATATGGTCTACTTTCACCTCCTTTCGGGTGTAACACGAATTACCAGTCACCCTGTATATAAAAATGGATTTCCGTCTGTCTGTCTGTCTGTCTGTCTGTCTGTCTGTCTGTCTGTCTGTCTGTCTGACCGCTATGCATTCGGAAACTACTGAACCGATCGGTGTGAAATTTTGTATGTGGGTACTTTTGGGGCCGGGGAAGGTTCTTAGCATAGTGTGAGAACCCTCCCCCCACTGGAAAGGGGGGCTCCCATACAAATGAAACAAAAATGTGCTGAGAGAAAAGCTCAACAGTCAAAAGCAACATAACCAATCTAGAGTGCGATGCTCCAGTCACCTCAACAATTGTCAAATTTGGATTGTTTGATACAGTTTGTTTTGATACAAGTTTTGATCTCCGGTATCGGCCAAGCTAACCCAGAAGGGGACGGCTCTAAGCCCCAAATTGTAAATCAGGCCAACGGCTGCTGCCGGGACAGGCACAAAAGGACTCTTCCTACTCCAGGATACCAAGGCGTTTTTCAACGAGTGAACTATGAAGGAATTAATTAAATACCATATAGAACCCTCACTTTTGGCCAAATCCCCGGCCAAATCCCCAGGCCAAATCCCCAGGCTGCTGGTTCAAGCCGACGTCAGCCTCTGGGGTGTTCACTCACGGTCTCTTTTGGGAACCGGGTCTCAACGCGAATGAAGTGGGAGCTTTCGGAGGCGAGAACCCAACGTTTTACAAGGTATTTACGGTCAAGCTGAGCAGTTTATTGATACCTTTGGGTGGATTCCAGGATCTAATCGTGGAGGCGTGGACGATAGACAACGATGTTGCAAACACGGCGGTGGCTGGTCAGGTGGGTCCCGATAGCCGCTGAGGAAAGGTCGAGGGTTTCTGACCCACGGGGTGCAATGATAGCTTCGTCCCGAAGAAGCAGGCCCGGAATGACCAGGCGCTTGGATGGTTATCAACGGCGGGGAGTCAACGACGGGACGACAACGGTTGTGGTTGGTAAGGTTGCGTCGATAGCCACCGAGGAAGGGCCGTGGTTTCTGGCTCCTGTGGTGTGCCGACATCGTCCCTAGGAAACAAGCCCGCGAGGACCGGGAGCTGGACAACTGGCTTGAGTGAGAGGGCTGCAACCAACCGGCAGGTTTCTACGGGGCTTACTACGACCGGAAAAAAATCAGAGGAACTCCTCCAGGTATTCTTTCAGGGATTTGATCAAGAATTCCTCCAGGGATTCTTCCTGGAAGTTCTCCAGTGATTCTTCAATAAAATCCACCAGCAATTTCTCTAGGCATTTCTCTAGATATCCCTCCAGGAGTTCCTTAGAAGATACCTCAAGGAATTCTAGAGATTTCTCCAGAAATTCTCTCAGGTATGTCTACTGGAATTCCACCAGGAGCTCCTCCAGGCATTCCTTCAGGATTTAATTCTGGGACTCCTCCAGGAATACCTTTAAGAATTCCACCAGGAATTACCCCAGGAATTCCTGCAGATATTAACTCAGGAATTCCTGCAGAATTTACCTCAGGAATTCTGGATTTCATCCAGGCATTTCCTCCACGATTACCAAACAAGAATACCTCTAGGAATTACCTCAAGAATTAATCCAGGAATTGATCCAGAAAATCCTCCAGGGATTTCTTTTTGAAATTGTTTCAAGAATTTCTTCAGTAATTCCTCCAGAAGTTTTCCCAGGGATTCATCCAGGGTTTCCTTGAGGAAATTTTCCAGAATTTTTTCCTCCAGGTATTCCTCCAAAGATTCCTCCAGAGATTTCTCCAGGAATTGGTTCAAGGGATCCCTCCAGGAATCCCACCTGAAATTCCTCCAGGAATTCCTTCAGTAATTGGTCCAGTTATTTAACAGAAATTCCTTTAGGGATTCCTCTAAAGATTCTTCCAGAGATTCTTTCAGGAATTCCTCCGATGATTTATTCAATAATTCATCCAGATATTCCACCAAGAATTTTTCCAGGAATTCATCCAAAAATTCCACTGGAGATACCTAATGGAATTTCTGCAGGGATTCCTCTAGGAGTTCCTCTGGAAGTTTCTCAAGGATTCCTCCAGTGATTCATCCAGGTATTTTCTATAAATACCTCATGAAATTCCAGTTGAAATTTCATAAGGGATTCCTCGAGGAATTTCTCCAGAAATTCTTTAAAGGATTCCTCCAGAAATTCTACCTGAAAGTTTACCAGCGATTCTTCAAGAAAATGCTCGATAAATTCCTCCAGAAGTTCCTCTGAAGATTTCTCATGGAATTGCTCTAGATATTCTTCCAGGAATTCGCACAAGCATGTCTCCAGGCATTCCTTGAGGAGCTTCTCTAGGGATCGCTCTTGGAATTCCTCCAGGAATTCTTTTAGGAATACCTCCAGGCATTCCTCCAGGAGTTCCCCCAGGAATTTTCATAGACATTCCTCCAGGGATTCATCCAGGCATTTCTTCAGGATTTGATTCTGAGGCTCCTCCAGGAATACCTTTAAAATTCCACCAGGAATTACCCCCAGGAACTCCTGCGAAAATTACCTCAGGAATTCTTGCAGGCAGGCATGAGAATGAGACTATTTTCTGTTTACCGTTCAACGATACTGGCAGTAAAATAAAAACAAAACAACGGCAGCACCAATACCATCAGACGCCGCGCCGACGGCAGTCAAGCAGACGCTTGATGGTTTTCGCTTCCCCACGAAAACATTTATGAGCATTCATGCTGAGGCGGGTGATCGCGAAAAATGTCAAATATTTTCAAATGCCAATAACTCACTTGTTTTAATAAATAATTTAAATCTATTTGCACAAATAGCTAGAGCACACTCCTAGCTTTGTGATGCATGTAAAGAAGTTTGTCTAGAAGCGGTTTGAAACGCAGAAAAATGCGAAAATGGGAGAGACAGAAATTTTTGTCGTCGTTGTGCTCGAGTACTGGCGCTCTCGCGCTTGAAAACCGTTTCGAAGAAGAAGGCTGCAGGAAAAAAAATGTTATGACATTTATTTTTCGAACAGTTTGAGTTTGGCTGGGCTTGTGATGTTCGTGTGGAAAAATGTCAAATGTACAGTCGGTAACCGTTTTTTCCAGTACATTTCTCATCCCTGCTTGCAGGAATTCCTCCAAGGATTCCTCCAAAGATTTCTCCAGAAATTGGTTCGAGAGATTCCTCCAGTAATTCCACCAAGATTTACCAGCAATTCTACGAGGAATTTACCAGGAACACCTTCAGGGATTCCATTAAACATTCTTCCGGAACAGAAGATATTAAAAACCATCAGAACTAAACTAATTTAAAGTGCAGTAGAAAAAAAACCACAATTAAAATGGGGCAATACAAAGATTGCCGGGTCAGCTAGTATAAAATAAAATGAATTTACTCCTGCTGATCAACTGTGGGCGCGCGCCAAGCTGGTAGTCCATTGCTTGATACCAGGATATATATAAGTAAACGGGTATGAAGATAGTATGGTCGTGTACGTGGCCGGCTGCTGGTGAATTTTCCCGTTTTTCGGTGAACTTTCTGAGTTTCTTATTCTTTTTCTGTTCTTTTGGTTCACGATTGGAATTTATTATGGAAACTTTTTGCACCATAAAACAGAAAATTTCTTCAAATGTGCAAATAAATTAGGAATTTATAGGGCAATTACTAGCAAGCATCCCTCTGATGCGATCTGGTAGCAAATATCGATGGTGTTTGCTACTTTTCTGTGATGTTTCAAGATTTTAAGAAAACTCACCAGCAGCCGACTCGGTTTGCTATAAGAAATTTCGGCTCAACTTCGGGTCTCTTCGGGTAAACTTCAGGCCAAACATGTCTAAAGGTCCAATCTGCAGAAGAGAGGCTCTCTTCAGTTTCCCTCTCTTTCGTTAATATCTCAGCTGTTTATTTGTATTATGATTGTCTCCTTGCATTGAATGATGGTCAAAACAATCGTCTTTTGATTTGTACTGCAAAAATAGTTGAAAAGTGTAACATTACATTGTAATAATTGAAAGAGAAAGTGAACAAAGAGAGCCTCTCAAATGCAGATAGGACCTATTGAAATGTTTGGCCTGACTTGTTCCGTTGCTAACGAAAAAATTCTCACTCATACGCGAACGCTCGTGTACATCTTCCCCCCCTGGCTTGATACACTGTACGTGTGAGGCGGAGTACATGTCCGTGTCAGCTGCCGTACAAGAGGCATCATGGTGGCGCGGACTATCAGCCCTATTCAACGGTGGTAGCCAGGATATATGTAAGTAAACGGGTATGAAGATAGTATGGTCGTGTACGTGGCCGGCTGCTGGTGAATTTTCCCGTTTTTCGGTGAACTTTCTGAGTTTCTTATTCTTTTTCTGTTCTTTTGGTTCACGATTGGAATTTATTATGGAAACTTTTTGCACCATAAAACAGAAAATTTCTTCAAATGTGCAAATAAATTAGGAATTTATAGGGCAATTACTAGCAAGCATCCCTCTGATGCGATCTGGTAGCA
Source organism: Aedes albopictus (assembly GCF_035046485.1). NCBI lineage: Eukaryota > Metazoa > Arthropoda > Insecta > Diptera > Culicidae > Aedes > Aedes albopictus. Next base: position 124,413,930 of record NC_085136.1, on the reverse strand, counting down.
AATATCGATGGTGTTTGCTACTTTTCTGTGATGTTTCAAGATTTTAAGAAAACTCACCAGCAGCCGACTCGGTTTGCTATAAGAAATTTCGGCTCAACTTCGGGTCTCTTCGGGTAAACTTGTTCCGTTGCTAACGAAAAAATTCTCACTCATACGCGAACGCTCGTGTACATCTTCCCCCCCTGGGTGGTAGCAAAGCGATCGAGATCCGGTGCGACAACCAAAGCTGCATTGCAATTGCGAAGAACGGTGGATATATATAATCCACGCACCAAACACATCGACATACGCCATCACTTCATCAAGGACGCTCTCGGCCGTGGCGTTGTGAAACTGACGTACGTTGGAACGGAGGATCAAATCGCCGACGGCCCAACCAAACCACTTCAGCGGACGAAATTCGAGGACAGCCGTAGGATGATGGGACTCTCTGTGGCTTGAGGAGGAGTATTGAAGTCAATCACAGCAAGCCTTGATAATTCTAGTTATAGATGGCATTTTGCTTAATAAATTAATTCCTTTCTAACCACTACCGAAGACAGACGTCTTTAGCTAACTCTCTACACAGCAAAAAAAGTTGTTGAATATTACATCGAAATCGCTGCAACCAAGTCGTTACATCGATCGATTAATATTACACAGCCCGATGTACTTGACGGCAGTTGATGTAATAAACAGAACCGATGTAATTATCGCGATGTAATAAATTCGACGTACTTTTTACGATGTAATGGAAGTGATGTAAAATAAACCTTATTGCTAAACCTCCCCGAATGGTTGATTAAATTCGCCCCCAAAACGACGATTCGACCGCTTGGGAGTGTTGTCGTCGTCGTGATGATGCTTCCCGAAAGCAATGTCAAATTCGTTCGGGGTTTCAAAACATTGGGAAGAAATTCATTATTTTTACTGTCAGATTGCGATTTATGAGTAAATGAGTGTGATCCGAAGGTATAACTGTTTATTCTGATCATAACAGTATTTTTTACGGCAGTGAAAACTAATTAGAAGTACGATATTTCTGGGTCTGAAAATCGTTCAGGCGAAGTGGATAGCAAATCTAACCTAGAATATCCTACAATTCTAACCTCAACTCCTCACTTGCACAAGCCGGATCTCATTTTTCACGGAAATGGTGGAACAAAATGCAAAACTAATGTACGTGCGACCGAGGGAATTGAAAGTTCTACCATTCCCACTTAAAAAAATTGTCGGATGTGGGTTGTAAGTAGAAAAAATAAAATAATTCCCCCAACAGATTATGTTGATTGGTATGTAAAAAAGGTAAACATCATCAGTTCGGTAGTTGCGCAACCGAAACAAAGATGGGTAACAGCTGGGAGGTAACAGTATGTTTTGTTTTGCCCTTGAAAGCCAATTGTATTTTTGACTTTTTTCGTTCAGAATTTCGTATAATTACTTAAACTATACTGCCGTGAATCGCAAGTCAGTCCCATATGTAAAAAGTAGGCATTGAGAAAATGGCCTCTGAAGTTTTCAAATTCGATTTCTATGTGAAACTCTAAAAAAGCGCCATGAATTGTAAACTTCTGCGATCATCATGAAACTTTCACACATTGTTTCAAACGTGAAAACGTAACAGTGAAAAATATAAAACTGGCTAAAATATTGTCAGGTTTTGTACTGGAGGGTGCACAAGTTCGTAATGGGACTGACTTGCGGTTACATTTCGTTATGGGACAATCTGACTTGGTGTTGTTTTTCAATTTTGCTGAACAAACTATCTATTATTTTGCACGCAGCTGAAAGATCATCCGAAGAAAGCTCGAAAACGGCCATTAAATCATTTTTGCCCAAAATGCAGATGGGACTGACTTGCGATTCACGGCAGTATACTAAATTCAAGTCGAAAAAGGACAAAAACCAATTTAATCAGCCATTGAGGAGAAGATGGTAAATAGGTGAAGAATGTTAGTTTAAAACGATGTTACTTTATATGTTTATTTTCTTTTAGCAATATACGCATGTGTACATAAAAAATATATTTGGTGCTATCTTTAGCACGCAGGCATCATTTTTAAATTTTGCACGTAGGTACTTGGCCGGCACGTCGAAATAGCAATTTTTCGATTATTAACGTGGTGCGCTCTTCGCTCTTCTGATGCTCACGTTCGCTACCGACGCTTCTATCGCGAATTTCGGGTACTTATCGCGTTCAGCAAGTGAAGAGCGGGATCTCTGGAATGGGGACAAAGCGAATAAAAAATCTTGTAGTTATCATATGGATAAGACATGAGTGTCAGCTTACCGATTTTAACGGAGATTCCCACAGTACGCTGCTGACAAAGGCTTTCAGCGTGGACACATGCGGGCATCAGGTCCAAAATGGGCAGCACTAGATCCGCAGCTTGATGCGGAACTGTTTGCTCAGTGAGCGCTTCACCTTGGCGGATATCCGTTTCGGTATGCTAACGTCTCGCCCCTGGAGATCGACTTCCGGCGAGAAGTATTCCGCAACGTTGGCTGCCGTCCCAACCGAGCTGGTAGTCTAAATTTCCGCTGCCGCTTTCCGCTTATGGACAGGGCTGTTGTTGGAACTGCTTCCATTATCCTGACCTAGCAAAGGTGACCCTTGCGGCCATTTCCATGAAGTGCTGCAGTGGTGTATTCTTAATGCGGGCCTCTTCCTCACTCAGGTGGCCAGGTATTCGTTTCTCATACGGGCTATGACTTCCACATTGCTTGCTCCGTACACCTTGTACTCGTACCCGTTGATGTTCTCGGTACGCCGTCGTTGGAATCCGGATTTATTCCGCTCGAAACTAATCTTGTCCATGTCGATGTGGTTACAAATAACGGGAGCCTGTAGGCGCAATTGTATCGATGTCTTCCGATACGATGTTTTGCATGCATGCTCTATCGACATTGCGCCGCGCCGGTATTGTGATCGATCTCGAACATGATAGCCGTCTCCGATTGGCCTTGAAAAATGTAGCTCCTATTTCCGCACTGCCAGGTGTTGTTATCGAACACCAACAGCGTGGTGTCGATCTGTACGTTCGACTCCCGTCCGTATTTGTAGGTATCGCTCGGGCAGACCCGAGCCATCAACGGTACCCAGCTGATGTTTCTCAACGTAGAAGTCCGGCGTTTCCTGAAAGTGCTGCAGCAGCTGTGGGATGTGTTACACTCATTTTATGTGGCGCTGTAGATCCCGGACCTCCAGTCCGGAGGTGAGGATGTTGGCATCGCCGAAGCAGATCGCTTCCTGCACCACTATGGAGTAAGGGAAAAAGACATTGAACATTACAAAATAAAAACAAAGTAAATATAATCAGAGTTTTATAAGCGCTAGGTATAGCTATATATTTTCTTTTGACTGAGTGAGAGTATAATCATTATCTGATCAATGGCGTGGCACAATAAAGGCTGGGCATCGAGGAATTCTGATCGAATTTAGATTACTAGTCTCGGCCCAGCTATCCTTACCTCCCCATGGTACCGGCCGGAAACTGCAAGAAACCTTAGGGAAAAATCGCTAAAGAAACTGCAGTCACTTATTAAATAGGTATCTCCGGTAGCTCTTCCATGGATTTTTATTCATGTCTCCTAGAGATTTTTTACTCAGTCTTGCGCTAGGGATTTTTTCGTAAGTTGCTCGTTGTTGTTTTTTTTTTCTCCAAGAGCTCTACATATGATTTTTTTCTCCAGAAGCTACTTCTGGGTATTCTCAATTTATTATGTTTTCAGTTCAAAACCGAATTAGCGACATATTTTCTTTGACTTCCGCTGCTTTTGCCTTGCGTTAAACACAATGTCGGAAGTGGGGCGCTGTATTGTACACCTGGTGCTCTATACAGCGCCCTACTTCCGACATTGTGTTTAACGCAAGACAAAAGCAGCGGAAGTCAAAGAAAAAATGTCGCTAATTCGGTTTTGAACTGGAAACATAATAATTGAAAATCGACTAACGAAGTTGGATTTTCCTCCAAATCCATGCGTCGGACCTAACTTCGGAATTGGTGCGCTGTATAGTAAACCTGGTCTGCTATACAGCGCACCAGTTCCGAAGTTAGGTCAGACGCACGGGTATGGACAAAAACCCATCTTCGCAAGTCGAAAATTCTGGTTTTCAACTGCACGGAGAATATTTTTCTGCATCAATTCCTTCTAGGCACATCCCTCAGGAGATCCTTGTAGGGACTTTTTGGGGTTTCTTTGCGGATGTTCCTCCAATTGTGTTTTTAAACAGGATGTTCCTGAAGGCTTATCTTTAGGAATTCCATTTGAGAAGTTTTTCTAGGGTTTTTTCTTCAAGAATACACCCTGAGAATCTCTCTCTCCATTTTTTCTCCGTGAGTTCTTCCTAGTGATTTAGAATTCCTCATTATTTTTTCTTCGGGAGTTTTTTTTTTTCATTTCTACTCTGGAGAATATTTTCTCCAAAAGTTCTTCGTTATGAATTTCCTTCAATAGTTTCTCCTACATTTTTTTCTCTCCGCTGTTGGAGAAATTAAGCCACTGCGTCCAATAAGCTGAATTTTTGTGGCATAACTCCACCTACATACATGTAGATGTGTTTGTTTAGGGACTCGTCCTGCAGGACTTACTTATTGGTATTTTTCTCCAGTGGAATTCCTTTTTCTGGATTTACTAACAAAATTTTATTTTTAAGGAGTTCCCCTTGAAAATTTCCACAAGTAGTAACATCTTGAAATATTCCCTGGAGTTCTTTCTAGTACATACTGTTTTTAATAGTTCTTCCTAGATATTTTCCTCTAGCATCTAGGAACTCCAGCAGTTTTTCCTATGTTTTTTTTCTTCAGGAGTCCCAGCTGGAGCTATTCAGGAGCATTTTCCTCCGGAAGTTTCTGCTAGGGATTTTTTTCAGTTTGTCTGAGGTGTTCTTCTTCTTCTTGGAGTAACTTTCCCACTGGGACAAAACCTGCTTCTCAGTTTAGTGTTCTATGAGCACTTCCACAGTTATTAACTGAGAGCTTCCTCTGCCAATGACTGTTTTGCATGTGTATATCGTGTGGCAGGCACGAAGATACTCTATGCCCAAGGAAGTCAAGGAAGTTTTCTTTACGAAAAGTTTCTGGACCGACCAGGAATCGAACCCGTCACCCTCAGCATGGTCATGCTGAATGCCCTCGCCTTTACAGCTATGGCTATAGGTAGGGGCCTATGAGTTCCTCCAGAAGATGAATAATATACTGGTTTTCTAAAGGATTCTAACCTGGGGATTTCACTCTGGGAATTCATCTTAGAGCTTTTCCTTATACGTTGAGAATGTTGCGTCTGAAAATTTTTCTACCAGACAAGGTGGCCACTCAAAACAGCAAATAAAATTCCCGAGTTTTTCCCGGTAGAGATTTGAAAATTTTCCCGATTTTGAAATGTAACTGTTTCTAGTGGGAATTAAATGTAACTTTCTCAGGAAAATTTAAGATGACACTAGTTTACAGCATTTTTGAACTCGGTATGCCGATGATCATTTTGAGTGTAGAATCATGCCCTGAGTTCGAAAACGAGAAGGAAAAAAAATACAGTAGAGCGGATTTTTTTCCGAATTTCCATACAAGGCTGTCGAATTGAAATCGATTTTCGTTCTGTTTTTAAGCAAAGTTGCTCCCTTCATACATCCCCATTTCCGTAACAAAAGCTCCGATTGAACTGAAATTTTTACTGTAACTAACAAACATCTAATGTCTCAAATGTTCGTTGAGAAGATTTTTTTAATTGAATTTTTCTTACTGAAAAAAAATACAAACCTTAACTATTTTTTGGAAATTTTGCTAAAATTTAAGGAGATTGACTATATAATCACCAATATTTCGAATCAAACTAATTTGATGCAAAAATTATGTTCAGATGACCGAAACATATTACATATTACATATTACTATTCATGCAAAAAGATTGAAAGTTCGTTGACTGCAACGCAAAATATTTGAATTTTAGTTAATTTCATGTTTTAAAAGCTGTAGAGCTCGATTTTAAGGAAAAGCTCAAAAACTGTTTTACTTAACCTTCCGTAACTCGCGCGGTTGACTACCTGTGTCAGCACCACGCTAATGCTTAGTACAAAAAGCGAGATTTTTTTCAACGTGTTGTACAAAATACAACAGCGCGATCGCTCGAGGGTTAAAAAAAATTGAAGCACGATCTTAATATCAGAACATATTTAATTATGCAGCAAAAATTTTGGTCGTTGATAGTAGTTCATGATTTTCGTTTTTTTTTTGTAAACTAGTGTGATGGATATTTTGAAAACCTTAGATTTAATATATTATTCACACTTCAGGTTTCGAAATAATTGAAATAATTTACAAAATATGTAGTGTTGTTTGATGAGTTTATCTCGTATCCTATGATGAAGAAAACTGACAAATTTCAACATGAAAGTCACGACATCAATCGTCAAATTGAAAAATTTATGAAGTTATTTGTGGAAATAAATTAAGAGAAAAATTGTGGAGGATCGTAACTCCTAAAGAAAACATTATAATTATAGGATTTGCTGTACAAATCTGAGGAATATCCATAAAAAGTAATAGGGTGATTTCTTAATAAGATTCTAAATTCGTAAAAACTCTGGGCAAAAACAGTATGCCCAGAAGAAACAAAAACATTGTAGATGGCCTTGTGGTGAAACACCCGGAAAGATTACTCGTGAAAGAATTTTGGAAACAATTTCTAGGGAAATCTCTGTTTACTTCTGGTGAATTCCGGGAAGAATTATTTATGGTCGTTATTAAGTTATTTCAATGGAAATGTTTCATGAATCTGTGGCGAACTTTATGGCAGAGTGAATGGCTACTGTAGGAAATCGTAAATTCTGAACGTTCTAATTCTTAAACGATTGCAATATGAAATTCCCAGAGCTTTAGTTCATAATGGTGTTTTCAGACATGTCATGAATTTCTCCGGGAATTCCTTGAAAATTTGTTTCTGAAAAAAAATTCACTAAAATTTCAGTAGAAGCAGATAAATTATTTGGAAATAATTCCATAAATAATACAATTATTGCTTCAAATGCTTTTGAAGATTCATTTCCTCAAATAATTTCAATTTGTAACTAAACAAAAACTTATTCTCTAAATCCTCCAGCATGTCTTCATATATTTCACCAGGAATTTATGCAAAGGCTTCACATAAAAAAATCCGGCAATTTAATCCGGCTTTTTGAAAAAAAAAAACTTCGAGGATACATTATAAAACTTTATGAAAAAACGAAAGAAATTTATCAAAATATACATAATATAAACTATTTTATGAATTCCAACAGAAACTAATGAGGAGTTTCTGCAGCTATCACTCAAGGAATCCCTCCTGGATGCTTTCTTACATATGTGTTTTCGAATTGTTTTTAAATTGCCAGAAATCTTTGAATTGGCCAAAAATCCAATCAGAGTCCTATCCGAATTTCTCAGGAATTTAATCAAAAATTCGTCCAGAGGCTATACCAAGTATTCTCGTAGAGATTGTAGCAGAACTTCGTCCTGAAATACACCAAGCACCAAGGGGTAGTCACTCTACACACTTCATTTGTGCCAACGTTTTTTTAATGTGCCTACCAGTGTGCACTGGTGTGCCCTAGTGTGCCGAGGCTCCATCCAGATTTCTACCATAATGACGGCTGCTATAAAAATGCTGACAGTTGTGCCCAGCCTGAACTGAAATTATAAAACAAAATCTCAGCAATCTTAAGCCAAGAAAAAAGAATCAGCTGTCAAGTGATCAAAAATACTACCGCAATAATTAGATGATTTTTTTTTTTAATTTTCATTTTTTTATATTTTATTTTATATTTTAGGCATGGTTTTATGTAGAAAACAAGCAATGTTTTCTAATACCTATTGGGAACCGGAGGAAGCCCCAAGGCTGCTTGAGCAAACGACAGTTTCCGGGGTGGTAATTCAAGATCTCTTAGATTCCGGGTCTCAGAGCGTATCGACGAGGGAAAATTTCCGGCATTGGTGGCTTCGAAGGCGGAGGAGGAGACCTCGACGATGGTGATGGTGATTTCGATGGTGATGCCAAGGGCTTCAAGATGAGATGAGACGGGAGCAGTTAGAGCAGTAGCGTTTCAGGAGTTTAGTTTAATTGATCCTACAGCAGCTCCAAATGGCCGTTCGGGCAAACGTTTTCACGAAAGCGTACTTGCAAGGGCTTCCTATTAACAGGATCACCGATCGAAAGGTCAGATCCAGTCTGGGGATGATGGCCCAAGTGTGATTTTTTCATGCGGGTACAGCCGTATGCTGTATAAACGGCTAACGATCACGATTTCAGAAAATCCCGTGTATTTCGGCTCAACGTGGTTTTTGTAACCAAAAGATTGCATGCTCGCTAATGCTGTCTCCCTTCATCCCCACCACGACCTTTTTCACCCGAAGCATTCATCCAGTTGTCATTTTTCATTCCTCCTGCACTCCTTTCTGGATGCGTGAAACCAGCCAGCCAGATTTGCGCTCCGCTTGGGTACCCCCAGCATAAGTCATTTCAATATGAGCGTTGTGATGAATGAGCTTACAACATTCTCCCCTAGTTTACCGTACTCTGGGTTGAAAAAAAAGATAAAGAATGTTAAATATGGATTATTTGAGATGGTTCTTATGGTAGAGAATTAGAAACCTTACTAGAATTGATTTTCTGATCGTGACCGATCATAATTTCGATTCCGTTTCAAACCCTTTCTAGAGAGATCCACATCAAACTTTCTAGAGTGTGAAACAAAGATATCAAGCTTTCGATCGTAGGGGTGTTAGCAATACACCTTGGCACAAGTTTCGTGACACAAAGGCTTAATGAAGCAATGCAGGAGTCGGATGCAGGATTCAAAATTGCTTTTAAAGTTATCCATCAGAAGCTTAAAACGTCTCCATTTTGGTAACTGTGGCGTTGGGAGTTTTGAATCGGACCTCAAAAAGTTGAATGACCACTCCGGAAGCTATTCGCCCTAGACCAGCGGCCTGGGGTTTCCACCTGTTCCCATCTGGGATTGCATCTTGTGATTTTAGGGTTCAAAAAGATCTTAGAAGATATTGGCTTGTTTTGTAAACCTTTTTTTGCAATTTCTCATCGTAATAGGCTGTTTTACCTCACGCAAATCTGACAGGAAAAGGCCTACTTTCCCACACCAAATTAACAGTGCTGTAATGGTTCATTACAGCACTGATTTGCGTTGCGTAATGAACCATTACAGCACTGTTTTCAGTTTTGATCAACTTCTTGATGCTTTCTGGACGAAGTTTTGAAAAATTGTGACAACTGCGCAGTATAACCTCAGATTTTCTTAAACATGGCTTTGAACATCAGTGTGCAGTTTGATGAAAATGTTTTGTTTAAAACTATCCTCAAGGGTAATTTATGAAATTGCAAAAAACGTTGTACGCAACTCGGTGCAGAACTCGATTTTTCCAGCACTCGTCGTAATTATCCAACTCGGCAAGCCTCGTTGGATAAATGTACGACTCGTGCTGTAAAAATCGTCATTCTGCACCTTGTTGCGTAAACTACTATTGTGCATAAAACCTTGCCTAAAATCTATATATATAAAAATGAATTTCTGTCTGTCTGTCTGTCTGTCTGTCTGTCTGACCGCTATGCATTCGGAAACTACTGAACCGATCGGTGTGAAATTTTGTGTGTGGGTGCTGTTGGGGCCGGGGAAGGTTCTTAGCTTGGTGTGAGACCTCTCCGGTCTCTGGAACGGGGGGCTCCCGTACAGGAAACTCTGCGGGGGACGTCCCTATGGAGCAACATGTCAAAAAACGCAGTAGTCAGGCAGTACGACGTTTACCGGGACAGCAATCTAGAGTGCGTTGCTAAGATCCCATTACTCAACAAATGTCAAATTGGTAATGTTCACGCAGCAGGATTTTTTTACCACGGAATTCGCCAGGCCCTAGAGGAGGTCCGGTTGGAGGACCATACTGTACGTTGTGGTCAGAGTTGTGGTGGGGATCTCTCAGGCAAGTACGCATGAACACCCAATTCTGCTTATAAAATCTGCTGAAGTTGCAGCCATCCATACCTGCTTTCTCCCATCCGCGCGCTGGTCGTACTTGAGAATGTCCAACCAGATCAACCGAAAATCACCAGTGACACACACTTCCGGCATTACATTAACGCTCGCTCTGACCCACTCCATTTCTTTACCGCATAAGTACATACACAACAAACCTTGATCATCAAGGACGAATGCTTTAAACATTATGAGAGCCTCTGCTCGCGCTGACCCAAACCAGTTCCTCTATGTCTCATGACAATGCCAATCGATGCCTGTCGTTGCCATCATCTTGGTAGTGGTCGGAATTATGGTGCAGGTCGCTTAGCCTGCAACCACAGGCATGTATGCGATTCGATGGTATCACATTGCCCGGAATGACATTTTACGGAATGACAAATTTCCCGGAATGAGGATGGAGCATTATGTTAATCCGCAGAACAACAGAAAGAAGATATCAATAGGCCGAAAAAGTCATTAGGTCGAATGGCTTTAATACTAAGCACAGGTACTGGGCAGCCTAATTGAATGATTTGGTTATGATGTACATAATACCTGATAGAACAGCCTATTTTTAAAAGAAGGAAAAATCCTTGGAAAAATCTCTAATAGAGGAGTTAGTTGCGTGGCCGCCAATAGTACAGAATAGCAAACCAAATTCTCACATTCCATCCCATCCTATCTCCCATAAAAGATTTTACCTTCTTTTGAAAATAGACTGATTTTCGAAGGTTATGTGCATACATAATCAAATCATTTTACTAGGCTGCCCAATACCCGTCCTTAGGATGAAAGTCATTCAATTCCATGACCCCTAATGACTTTATACATTCATTCCGCGAAACTAACCTTTTCCGGAAATTTATCACTCCGGGAAATGGTATTTCGGAAAATGTGATACCACCAATGATTATCCTCCTTTCAAAAATTTTACGAGTTGCGCAGCCATCCGTTTGTACCTAAACTCGCTGGACGTAAATAACTCAAAATGCACTACAAGAAGAGCCACCAATCGCCAGGGACGCACGCATCAGGCAATAAGAAATCCCTGCTAACTCTAAACCATGCCAACATTTCCACATCCAAGACACCGTTAAGTCAATGCCAGCCCACTTTGTCGTCCCGGTAAAATTTGTGGTGGAGGTCTTTCACAGGCAATATGCAAGGCAATATGTCAACTGAAAACAGCCGTGTGATATAAAAAGTGGCGAACACAGCAGTTGACCTAACGTATCTACGCGACGATTCCCAGTGAAACGCTATTAGTAATTAGTTAGATAAGTTTTTGTCGCTAACTTAAAAGAGCAAATGTGCTAACTGAAAATGCAAGGTGGTATAGATTTATTAGAAGTTTTGAAAAAAAAGGAATGAACAACCTGAGCAGTACAAAAGTTAAGGTAACTAAATTTGGTATCTGAAGGTTTTGAAGGCTAAAAATGTCCATAATCCATGAAGGCATAATTTGGAATGGTGTCCGGCCGACAGCCATTAGGCTGAACATCATACAACCAAATGCACAATATGTAAATATCTGAGATTTTTACTTTTTTTTTAGTAATAGGCTGTTATTTCAAGTCACACAGTTACATTGTTGTTCAAATAAATACTGAAAATGAAAACAGAAATGTTCCCTTCTTTTAATCAAAGGTTTTTCTTTCGAGTGGCATATTGTTGTTTAGCCTATGGCATTTGAACTGTTAACTCTGTGGTAGAATTTAAGACTAATAAAGAGTTAGCAACCATATTGCATAGGTTATCAAAGATTTTTCCTTCTTTTAAAAATAGGCTATTCTTTCACATTAAACCATTATGAAAGAGTGGAACGTCACATAAAAATTACATTTATACAGGCAAATAAAACATGAACGGTGTGTTTCTCAGATAAGAAGCATGTTTTAATAGAAGCTTGAACTTCTCATTAGACAAGCATGTGGAATTATGATAACAGATGCGAATAAATGCCCAAAATGGAAGATAATGAATGAGCGGAATATTCATTGGGGAATCCATAACATCTCAAATGAAGACTTAAGAAAGACTCCATGTAGTAACATCTGAATCTGAAAGTATGCATATCAGAATCTTTGAGGAAATCTTGATCAACGCATTTAAAAAGTCTCCGGGGGAATTGCACCGGATGTTGACAGGGATCATTTGGATGTTAACTAGGTTTGTCTTACGCTCATGTTTTCCTTTAGGAGTCCATCCAATTGTTTCTTAAATTATTGGTTTAGAAATTATTGCAGACATGGATTTCTTTAGATTTTTTTATCCAACGATTCCTACAGAAATTCTTCCAGGAATTCGCTAAGAAAACTGTCCAGTGATTCCATTAGGAATTCGTCATGGGGTTTCTTCAGAAATTCACCCGTGAATTCCTTCTGTGATTTTTTCGGGAACAACTTTCGGAATAGTTTTAAAAATGACTCCAAGCATTCTTCTTGGGATCCCTCCAGAAATTCCAGAAATTCAGGAGTTGTTCCAGGATTCCTCTGTGAATTCTTTCAGGGATTCGTCTTAAAATTCCTACATGGATTCGTCCAGGAATTCCACTATAAAGTCCGCCAGAGATTCTTCTAGAAATTCCTCCAGGTATTTCCCTAGATATACTTGAAGCAATTCTCCTAGAGATTCCACCAGGGGTTCATCCAAGAACTCCTCCAGGAATTCTTTCAGGGATTTCTTCAAGAATTCCTCCAGGGATTCTTCCTGAAAGTTCACCAGTGATTCTTCAAGAAAATCCTCCAGAAATTTCTCTACGGATTACTCTAGAGATTCCTCCAGGAGTTTCTTAGAAGATAGCTCAAGAAATTTCTCTAGAGATTTCTCCAGAAAACCTCTCAGGTACGTCTACGAATTCTTTTAGGAATTCCTGCAGTAATTCTTTTAGAAATGCTTCGAGACATTCCTCCAGGGATTTGAATAGGGATTCCTCCAGGGATTCATCCAGGCATGCATTCAGGATTTAATTTTTAGATAACTCAAGGAATTTCTCTAGAGATTTCTCCAAAAAGTCTCTCAGGTACGTCTACGAATTCTTTTATTAATTCCTCCAGTAATTCTTTTAGAAATGCCTCGAGACATTCCTCAGGAAATCTTCCAGGCATTTCCTCCAGGATTGCCACCAAGAATACCTCCAGGAATTACCCCAAGAATTGATCCAGGAATTGATCCAGAAAATCATTCAGGGATTCCTTCTTGAAATTCTTTCAAGAATATCTTCAGAAAATCCTCCATGAGTTTTTACAGGGATTTCTCCGGGAATTCATCCAGGGTTTCCTTGAGGAATTTTTCCAAAAAATATCTCCTCAACATTTCCTTATATTAAATATCCTTAAATATCTCCGAAACATTTCCTCCAAGGATTCCTCCAGAGATTTCTCCAGGATTTGTTTCATGGGATCTCTCCAGGAATACCAACATCATTTCCTAAAGGAATTGGTCCAGGTATTTACCACCAATTCCTTCAGGGATTCCTCTAAAGATTCTTCCAGAGATTAATTTAGGAATTCCTTTGATAATTCCTCCAATAATTCACCCAGATATTCCTCCTAGAATTTTTCCTGGAACTCCTCCAGAAATTCTTCTGGAAATTTCTAAAAAAAAATTCTGCAGGGATTACTCCAGGAGTTTTTCTGAAGATTTCTTAAGGATTCCTCGAGAAATTCCTGCATCCATTTGTCTAGAGATACCTCATGAAACTCCATAAGGGATTCCTCGAGGAATTTCTCCAGAAATTCTTCCTCCAGGGATTCTACCTGAAGGTTTTCCAGCGATTCTTTAAGAAAATCTTCCAGGAAATTCCTCCAGGAGTTCCTCTGAAGATTTCTTAAGGAATTTCTCTAGATATTCCTCCAAGAATTCGCACAGGCATGTCTCCAGGCGTTCAGGAGCTTCGCTAGGGAATACTTTAGGGATCGCTCTAGGATTTCCTCCAGGAATTCTTTTAGGAATACCTCCAGGATTTCCTTCAGAGATAATCATAGGGATTCCTCCAGGGTTTCATCAAGGCATTTCATCAGGATTTTCTTATGGGACTCCTCCAGGAATACCTTTAAGAATTCCACCAGGAATTACCCTAGGAACTCCTGCAGAAATTACCTCAGGAATTCTTGCAAACATTAATCCAGTAAATCATTCAGAAATTACAACGGCAATTTATCAAGGAATTTCTCAAGGAAATCATCCTCCCAGAGTTTATACACGCATTATTCCAAGAATCCAGGGATTCCTCCAGAGATTTCTTAAAGAAATTATACACTGTTATGAAAGGGTGTTAAGAGAAAAAATGAAAACAATAAATAACATTTGTTCGGACAATTCAAACACAAACTGTTTATTTCTCAGATGAAAAGCGTGTTCTGTAAGAAGTTCTGTTCGATTAAGCATATTATGTTCTATACGATGCTCTATTATATATACAACTGACTTTGCATTCCTTTTGTATTCGATGATATATTAGAACGATCGGCATGATTTTTGCACGGTTCAACTCGACTTCAGGGTGGAAATGTTTAGATGTAGAAAAAGTTGGGAAAATCAACTACATAATTTATTTAAAAAAAAAACGGTGACATTACTAAAATATGCATGAGATGCGAAGAATTTCAAAAACAACACAGTAAAATTAATATTAAATGCGGTAGATAATTGTAGAAAAAAAACACCAGCACATTTTAAATGGGCAATACAAGGTTTGCCGGGTCAGCTATATATGTATATATATATATGGCAGTGGCATACGTGGGACCGCGCATAACTTGCGAACTGAAGGTCCGATTATGACCGTCTTAGTTTTGATCTGTTAGTTTTCACCCAAGGAAGGTTTATGAGTCATAAAACATGAACAATTGAGAGCTTTTGAAAATCAATCTTCCATACATTTTGACCGGGGGCTTGGTCTCGGATAGAAACTTGAATCGTCAAAAAACACAGTAGGCAAGACAAAGTTTGCAGGGGACAGCTAGTGTAGAATAAAAAAATAAATTTAAAAACATCCTAATTAAATTTTTATCACTTGACAGCTGATGTTTTTTTTTCTTGCCTTCAAAGATTGCTGAGATTTTGCTTCATAATTTCAGTTCAATCTGGGGCACAAATATTGTCAATTTTTTATAGCAGCCGTCATTATGGTTAGCGTGTGAATTTGTGCCTGCCGGTGCCACTCGTGTGCCAGGTGTGCCCAAGGCACACTGTGTAGAGTGACTACCCCTTGCCAAGCACTTATTTTTATAACGAAGTTATCGTTTTTTATTGCTCATCCTAGGGATTTTTCTTGAGGACATTCCTCAAGTTCCTCCTAAGTATTTTTCTCCATCAGTTCCTACAAGGTTTTTTCCAAGAGTTCTTTTTTGGTTTTGCCTTAGTATGTTTTTTTATGAGGATTTTTTTCCGGTTGTTTTAGGAATTTTTTCCGGAATTTCTTCAAGTGATTTTTTTTACAAAGTAGGTAAGTAAGTTTACCATTAGTTTATAGTTTGTGAATGTGCTTTCTTAAAAGGATGCATAGTCCACTGCACGGTGTTCAATAAGTTCGGATACACCATATAACTTGAGTTAATTTCACATCTTTTAAGTTTACATCGCACTATACTAAATTAAAATAACTAAATCAATAGACAAAAGCTTTACACTGCTATTTCATTGATGATATGGTGATAAATTTGCAAGTTTAGTCAAAATGTGCTTACATCTATGAAAAAGGCATAAATACATTTTATAAAGCCAATTTTGGTTCAAATTTACCACAATAGGGATATAATCAAGTTTTGGAAAAGATAACTATGGATTAAACTGAGATTAACGCAGCCTTGCTTTTTGACAAAACAAAAATAATTAAAACAGGTATAGCGGCAATTTTAGCAATTTTAAAGATCAAAATAAAATGAGTCCGTACTTCACCCAATCTGAATCTTATAGATTATTTCGTATGGTCATAGTTGCTACCACTAATGCTGAGGACAACAACCTAATTTGATTTAATTTAACACCATTACTCAATAAAAACTAGACAAAATACCAATGACAGAGAGTGCGTGCCGGCCAGAAGGAACTTGAGACACATTTGCAATTATTACAAAAGTATAAAGGACAGTTTATTTCAAAACATGTACTGTATTTGATCAGTATTATGTGAGCTTTCAATTAATACATTCACTTTGCAAAACTGAATTACAGATGGGAAATAAATTGAATTTTACTGTGTATCCGAACTTATTGAACACCGTGTAGAAGTACATTTTTTTGACGTAAACTACGTCTATGGGGAAGGTACGGTACTGTACCACGGCACCGGGTGTAAAATGAAAATCTAAATTTTGCGACCGTCACGAAATTATGAAAGATTTTGCACGCTTATAACTCAGCCATTTATTGACCGATTTTTAAAATTTTGCCATCAAACAATCGCAAAACTATGTCCCTTTCATGTCAAATAGAGAAAACTATTGATTTTCAACAGCAAACTATTGAAAATTGCGGAAAAGTGAACCTATGTTTTAATTTTATCCAGCCAATCACGAGCGAGCACATTTTTTGGGTTTTCTCGCTTGGTATATAAGTTATTCGCCTTGACGGAACTCTTTGAGAGAATTGCGCTGTGCGTGAAAACAATTTTTTTTAACATGGGAAAGGATAGGAGCTGCATTTTCAAATGCTTCTAAAATATTTTAGGGACTTCAGATTGAAAAAAGAGTTAATGTTTTGCAATATACTTTCAATTAGCTACACTATAACTGGTTTTAGACAAAATGTTTTTAAATCACAATGTTATGTCTATAATATAGCGTATCAAAATCTCATTCGATAACATTAAGAACGTTTTGCTTAAAAAAATTTCTATAAAGAATTAGAAGCATTTGAAAATGCAGCTCCTATCCTTTCCCATGTTAAAAAAAATTGTTTTCACGCACAGCGCAATTCTCTCAGAGAGCCTCCGTCAAGGCGAATTGTCTTCTTCTCATCTTCCATCATTCTTCCGCGACACCTCGAGGGGAACGCATCGGAGGACTGCTAGCCAGTTTCTCCGCTTGCTTCTCCCTTCAGTATGCTTTGGCTAGCCGAGCGTGGTGGTCGTCGGCTGTTGCCACTTGCTTTACCAGTCGTCGTCGCGTCGCCGTGCGTGGTACCAGTGGGGCAGCCAACCAGACCGGATCAGCTCTGCGAAAATTTTCTTCATTCTGGCTTCATCGGGCGTCCGGGCAGCGCAAGCCAACATTGGAATTAACACAATTATGGAACGCGCTTGCAGTAATACTGCAAGTAAATTAAAACAGCCCTTGAAAGGGCTACGAAAATGTCCCACGGGAGTGAATCGAATAATTCTCAGGAGGAAAGCCTCCTTCAGTATTGCGCAGTTCCCACCCAACTGGACCCCTTTCGCAGTTAGTATAAGTGCGGGATCGTGAATAAAACTGCGATTTTGCATCGAATCGTTTCGGTGTCTTCTGCGCACTTATTCAGCACTTTGTAATGCATAAGTGCGCAGAAGACACCGACACGATTCGATGCAAAATCGCAGTTTTATTCACGATCCCGCACTTATACTAACTGCGAAAAGGGTCCAGTGGGGTGGGAAATGCGCAATATGTTCTGCCTAGGCATGCGCGGTGGTCATCGGCTGATGCTAGTTGTCATGACAACGCTGTGCGCGGTACCAGTGGGGCCGCCAACCAGTTCACACTGGATCGGATCTGCGAAAACTTTCTCCATCGGGCGTCCGGGCAGCACAAGCCAACATCGGAATCAACAAAATTATGGAACTCGCTTGCAGAAATACTGCAAGTAAATTAAAACAGCCCTTGTAAGAGCTTCGAAAATGTTCCACGGGAGTGAACCGTATAATTTTCTCATCAGGAAAGCCAATCACTGTGAGCGCTGTGTGAAAATTGAACTGCGCTTTGTCGTAACATTGAGATATTCAATTCAAATGTGTGAAAACTGCGCTAGTTGATTGGCAATTGGAAAACATTTTCTTCAACTCAGATGATGAAGAAATTTTCACTTTGATGAAATGTATTACTCAGTGTTGCCATATTTCAATGTGTGCAAATCTTCGCAAAATTCTTAAATGTTCTTTACAATTTTGCCGAAAAATTTATAGATTTATAGAAATTATTTGTTAAACATTATAATTGCGCTGATCGATTTGCAAAAGTTCAATGAGATAATTATTATTGGAAAACATTTTGTGTGCACGGTGCGAAAATCTGTATGGCATCACTAATTTACACCCCTCTTTCATCTAACCAATCACGTGCGAGAGGGGAATTTGAACCTCTATAGAGGTAATCACGTTCAAATGTATGCGTGCCTTTTTTGTAGATGTAGTTGTGAAACTGCGAGGAAAATATTTGCACTCTTGCCCCGGACGTTAGTTTTATCATTATTTACCCGTTTTACCCAAATCGATTGGGTAATATTTGCATATGCAATCTGAGTAGCCTTTCAATCGGCGTGCACTTTTGTGTGAGGAAAAATATGCGCTAGTGTTCGTGTGTTGAAATGTCACTTATCTCTATGCCGTCCAGCCGTCTAGTATATAAGTTATTGTCTTCTTCTTATCTTCCATCATTCTTTCGTGACACCTCGAGGAGAACGCATTCGAGAGTTCGAAGGTACGCTGCTGCCACCTGGAAAAAGTTTACTGTATGCGTGAAGGACCGATTTTTTAGCATGGGGAAGCATAGGAAGTCAGTTTTCAAATGCTTCCAAAAAATTCAAAACAATATATAATTAAAAGCGGGTTAGTGTACGTGATGAGAAATTCGTTTAGCAAACTTTTTAGCATAGAATTTTGATTAAAAATTTTTTTCCCAGATTAGGTACTGATTGTGTAGAAAACGAAGATTCTTAACCCGCACATCAATCCGTTTTTAATTAAATAATGTTATGATTTTTTTTAGAAGCGTTTAAAAATTGACTTCCTATGCTTCCCCATGTTAAAAAATCGGCGCTTCACGCACATGATCAACTGTGGTAATTTGCTTCGTAGTCCCCAATTGGGGACTACGAAGCAAATTACCACAGTTGATCATGTGCGTGAAGCGCCGATTTTTTAACATGGGGAAGCATAGGAAGTCAATTTTTAAACGCTTCTAAAAAAATCAAAACATTATTTAATTAAAAACGGATTGATGTGCGGGTTAAGAATCTTCGTTTTCTACACAATCAGTACCTAATCTGGGAAAAAAATTTTTAATCAAAATTCTATGCTAAAAAGTTTGCTAAACGAATTTCTCATCACGTACACTAACCCGCTTTTAATTATATATTGTTTTGAATTTTTTGGAAGCATTTGAAAACTGACTTCCTATGCTTCCCCATGCTAAAAAATCGGTCCTTCACGCATACAGTAAACTTTTTCCAGGTGGCAGCAGCGTACCTTCGAACTCTCGAATCGGAGTACAGCTAGCTAGTTTCTCCGTTTGCTTTTCCCTTCAGTATGCTTTGGCAAGCCAAGCGCGATGGTTGTGCCAACAATCAATATGCAGGTAGCGGTTTTGTTGTGACGCCAGTCATTCCCCCAGTAAATTCGCCCAATCCTATTTTCATTGACGCGGCGCTTCTAATGTCAGTTTGCTCCGCCCATCATTATCAAAGCAAACTAAGTCCGCCAAACTAAAAAACCATGGCAAGGGCCATAACACCACAAAAGTCTCTTGAATGCGTTTTGTCCTCTGTCACTCTTACGGCCGAGTGATCAGCATGTGAGCATGTCAACCATAGGGTTCTTTGTTCAAGACCGGTTGGCGGCATGAACTTTTTTGAGAATGTTACTCTGCCATGGTAAAGTACACTCAGGCAAATAAATCTAAGATTATCAAAACGTCTAACTTATGAAATGGCCTTTAAACAATTTATAACGGTTAGAATGAATTCTATAAGGTCGGTTTATGGCGCAGAATCGACTCACAGTTTGGCTTTTATACACATTTAGCAACACGATATTCTCAAGCGTCGATAGCCGCGTGGGTTGGGCACGGGCTTAGTGATCTCGACGTTCATGGATCGATTCCAGTCTGCATCATTTTATGGTTTTTCTGCTCTTTTCATAAGTTTGTCTTATGTAATTAGGTCATAATAAGCATGTTCAATTTTCATAAGGTATTCTTATGGCATCCATACTTTACAGTTATGGCCAAATTTCATAAGATATTTTGATCAATTTCGGTAGTTCACTTCGCTGAGTGTAGAGAACAAAATTTGAAATGCTGGCTTTCAACCAATTCAGTTGATTTTTGAAAAGTACTATATTTCGAAAAAGAGATCAATTGGATGAAAGCAGCTGATAAATTGTGGGGGTCGCAATGAACCACCACCGTGTATAACTAATTCCGACTCAAGTGCTAGCAATCCTGCGTGAGAATTCGAACCGCTGGCTCGAGGATAACCCAAAAAATTTCCTCTGGTATCATTTCTGAGGTTCCTCCGGACGATATGTCTATTCTCCGGCAGTCTGGCCCCAAGTGGACTAACTGGTCAGAAGACCAACTACTTTGTTCGGAATGATTTCCGCAACCGGGACAACACAAAATTATTCCTTTAGCCACACCGGTAAAGTTACAGCTGGACGGAACACCTAAAACCATTAAACATTTCCTAAAAACAAACCAAAGTCAATGTTGGAAATTGCGCTGATTTTTTTTTCTTTCCCGACACGTCAATAAACAAGCGCGATTTGCTCGTTGTCATGGTCACTAAATTGGCGAACTCAGTCTTGCTTTGATGAAAACGGGCGGAGCCAACTGACATTGAAAGCGTCGCTTTAAGAAAACCAGTATTGGGCGATTTTACTGGGGGAAACATGGGGGAAAAACTGGCGTCAGAAATCGAACTGAATTTGTTCCTGACATTTATGTCTTAGTATTAAGTCTATGGTTGTGCTTTCGTGTGTTCCCTTCGCATCGTCGTCGTGCGCGGCGGTACTGGAGCCCCCACCAGCCGGTTCAAACTGATGCACGGCAAAACTGATACGACACGGTAGCCTTGCTGCCCGACGACGTTTTGCACAGCATCGTCACGCAGAGCTAACGCTGCCGATCTGGATTTGGTTGTCATAATTACCGAATTTCACCTCATGTACGCAATAATTGAACAATTATTGTTCAGCATATAGATTTAAACAGCCCTTCTAAGGGCTTCGAAAATGTTTTCCACAAAAGAGAACCGAATAATTTTCCAAGAAAGACGCCGGGTCACACAAACTTCTTCTCATCTTTCATCATTCACACCTCGAGGGGAACGCATCGGAAGACTGCTAGCCAGTTTCTCCGTTTGCTTCTCCCTTCAGTATGCTTTGGCTAGCCGGGCGCGGTCGGTTGTTGCTAGTCGTCTTTGCATCGTTGTGCGCGGTACCAGTGGGGCTGCTAACCAGTTCACACCGGATCAGATCTCTGGTGCGGCAGGAGCGAAAACTTTCTTCATTCTGGCTTCAAAGGGCGTCCGGGCAGCTTTGCAGAAGCCAACAAAATTACACCGCTGAATAGCGCTTGCAGTAAAACAGTCCTTGTAAGGGCTACGAAAATGTCCCACGGGGGTGAAAGAATAATTTTCTAAGGACGAAAGCCCGGGACACAAGTGTCAATCACTATGAGCGCTGTGTGAAAATTGAATAGCGCTCCGTCGCAACCATGACATATTCAATACAAATTTGTTTAAACTGTGCTAGTTGATTGGCAATTTCGAAAACATTTTCTTCTTCTCACATGATGAAGAAAATTTCACTTTGATGAATGTATTACTCAGTGTTGCCATATTTCAATGTGTGCAAGTCTTCGCAAAATTCGTAAATCTCTACAATTTTGCCTAAAAATTTGCATGATTTATCGAAATTATGCAAATGTTCAATCGAAAGCATTTGGTGTGCGTTGTGAAAGTGTCGAAACCACCGAGAATTTAAAATCAACTGCATCAAAGGCGCGGAGCGGAAATTTAATCATGTTTTGTCGCATAGGAGCTCAATTTTCTGTAAACTTGATTCGAACAGTTCTTTAAAGGGCCAACAATTTTCTGAAAGATTGTACGGTGAGTTTTCCGAGAAAGTTGCTACCGCCAAGAATTTGAAACCAACTACATCAAAAGCATTTTGTGGAAATCAATACGCATCTTGTCGCAGAAAAGGCAACATTTCTCTAGTGCGAAAATTCCACTATTGCATTCCTTTTCATCATAACAAGTGTTTGAACATTGAGACTATCAAACCAATTATTCTTACAAAGCCTATCATCGTCGCTGTTCTGACATTTGTTGGCAGAACAACGAAATTATTGATGACACGTGCAATATTTTTAACAAATTCTGGTTCAAACAACCCTTTTGAGGGCTTCATCAGCAGTTTTCAGAAAGAGTAAACGGCAGATTTTCTGACAAAGTGACGCTGGTGGTCACATAAGTGTGCAACCTCCTACTAATAAACTAAATGCAACAGCTTGTCTTATCACCTGGCCGTGTCACCGAATCTGGCGAGTACGCTTCCTTCTTGCGTGTACAGTGTATAGTTATAAAGGAATTTCTTGAGGCTTTGCTTATGCTTCAAACTTTGTAATAAATATTTCCAACACAAATCCCCAGAATCCACCAGAATCTTGTAGAATTTACCTTGTTAAAATTAACGATTTCCAAACCATTAGCCACTACAAATTCTATTATTGATCCAAAGAAATTGCATAGTAGTCCTTTGTCGTTCATAACAAACTGTTTTACGTAGTTTACGTCATGCGGTTGTGTCTTGTACACACCCCTCTGATTTTTTTGTTTTTCCGTTCTCTTAGTAGATGTTCTTTCTTCTATACCCTAAGCCAAATAGTATTTTGTTTTATTGTGTTAAGTTGGTTGACTGAGAACTAAGTGTCCACTACAAGAAATTAGTCTATGCTACAAGGGTCCAAAAGGCTTATCAAAGAACTTTTTAATTTTGACGAAATCAACATTTTTCATTAAAAGTTCCTGCTGTGGATTTAAATTTCGCTTGAAGATTTTTCTCCAGAAGTACCTGGAAAACAATCAAAAGAAGAGCTCCAGTAATAATTTCAACATAAATGTCTGGAGGAATCCCAGAAACAATCCTAGAGGAATCCCAGAAGAATTCCTAGAGTAGATTCCAGAAAACAGTCCTGGATTGCCGGAAGAATTACAAAACAAATTGTCTGAAGAATTTGAGGGGAACGACGCAGTATTAATATAAAAAAACGTAAAAGTTTGCCGTCTTTTCAGTGGATAATGCCCACTTTTTATGGGATATTGCGTCTTTTTTGGATTGTGAAAATTTGTGTCTTCGCTCCAGGAGGAATTGCCAAAAGAACCCACGAAGCAATAAAAAATCTGAAGGAATTTGAAAAAAAATCGCAGATTGCAGATCTCTAGGATTCAGGAAAGCAAAACTAGACGGATCACAAGTATTTCTGGAGGAATCGTAGAAGGAATTCCTTAAGTACAGATACGAACCAGACAAGGGCTGAAAGTCTCTTAAATAAAGACAAATCAATCAATCAATCCTTAAATAATCCCAGGAAAAATTCTTATGAATTTTAGAAGGAATTCTGGGGAAACCCAAATAAAATTCCTGTAAGAATACCAGAAATAATTCCTAGAGGAGTATCAGGCAGAAGCTATTCCTGGAGGTATTCTATAAGACTGCTGGAGAAGTATCAAAAGGAATACCATAAAGAATTCGTAGTGGTACCGTGACCGGCCTTTATTCTGAGCAGTCCCTAATTCTGCGTACTTTCACGAACTCGATTATCCGTAGTCAAGTTCTGGCGCTTCCCAAAATAGTGATAGTATCTCACAAACGGAGTTTTGTGAGAAGCTGAAATTTTGACTGATCACTAATCAAAGTTGGCTTGACAAAATGTCAAAATTTCAGCTTTATAAATTATTCCGTTCCCTAGATATATGTTTGGGAAGCATCCGTATCCGACTCCGGATAATCGCCCAACTAACAATCACTCATTTTACAAGCACCTTTACGACGAATTGATTCAGCATGATGCTGAATAACATTTGGATAATTTTCAGGCACAACCTTTGTTCGGGTTTTGTTCACACAAATTTGGAGAAACTTTAAAGCATAGTGTTGTGTACCCTCGTGTGTACCAACTGAAATGTTCGTTGTTAAATCATTTTACAAATATATAGTAAAGCTGTTATTCAACTTTAGAAAAAATGATTAAAAATAAAAAAATGCAAAATTTTTCAATTTCCACGAGAGTCTATGATTGGAACTTAATGCTGTGAACAAATATTGTGAAATAATAACTACACATAAATTTACCTAAATCCAGATTCGAACTCGAGACCCGTTGATTGCCAGCCGCATGCCTTCCTATCTGCGCCATCCTAGAGATAATGAATTGCAGCGCTCAAATCAAAACATAAACTTCCCGTGGTTTAATAATGATCAGACTCTGACTCCTATACAGCAGTGGTGAATAAGCACAACATTATGGTTAACGACTGAACAACAGATTAATTCAGCTGTTGTTCGGTAAAAAACACGTGTTTTTTATCATGTGCTCTGAGTCGAAGTATGATGAAACGAAAGCGCTTATTTGACTTGTGAAAAACACATTATACAGATACATGTCCTAATTTTTACATGAACTTAACAAGAAGCAGAAAAAAGTCTTGTTAAACTATGTTGTAAAGGAATTACTGCGCGTCGAATAAAAATCTTATTAAACGCTTGAAAAGTGTTTTAAATTACCATTGTTGATACCAATACGAAAAGTTGAACATTGGCTACTTTTTCAATTGAAAAGCATTTGTACAGTAACGTGTACAGCATAATTTTAGTTCAGCTATAATTACTATTATAAAGCAACAATTCAGCATGCATGCTTGATTGCGGCTGGCGATTGTTAGTTGGGCGAATCCGACCTGTTAACCTCAAAATCATAGATGATAGTTCAATTTAAGCAAAACATATATTTTTAAAAAAGAATATTGTTTCAATAGTAATGAAAAAGTTTGTAAAAAAAATATTTCAAACTAACGATCATTATTTTGTAAAAAAAAAATAAAGTGATTTTGAAAGTACTGGAAATTGCCTGGAATCTGTGTCCGTTAGCAAAAGTGCTAAGAAGTTGCCTAATCAGTTGAAGCATTTTGCGACACATAATTATTGTGAATATGAGCCCTCCACGGTATCATTTATTTAGCTTTTATTGTGAGATTATCTTAACCATTCCGAAAATGGGTACCGCACGGTACTCCTGCATGAATTTCAGAAGGAACTTCTGGGAGAGTTCCACAAGAAATTTCAAGAAGAATACCAGACTGACTTTCTAGAGTAATCTTAGAAACTATATTCCTGGAAAAGTCCCAGAAGGAAGTCCTGGAAGAACTCCAGAATAGATTCCTGGTAAATGCCAGACGGAATTCCAGGAGGAATCCCAATAATAATTCTTTGAAGAATACCAGAAATAATGTCTGAAGTACCAGAAGGAATTTCTGAAAGAAAACTATTAAAAAAAACTACTAGAGAAATGCCCAAGGGTTCCTGCAGAAATTCCAGGAGTTCCACAGCAGAATCCCAGAAGGAATTTTTGGATAATTTCCAGAACAAATTTCTTGAGGTTTTCGAGGAGAAATATAAGAAGAAGTTCTCGGACGAATACTAGAAGTAATTCCTGCAGATTTCTGTAAATTCCCGGGAAAATCCCAGAAAGATGTCCTGGAGCAAACCCTGGACTAATCTCAGAAGGTATCCCTGAATGCCTGAATAAATCTTAGAAGATATTTTAAGGGAGGAATTCCTGCAAGAACACCAGCAATAATTCTCGCAGTACCAAAAGGGAATACTAGAAGGATTCCTAGATGAACACCACAAGCAATTTCTGTATAAATATCAGAATTCCTGGAGAAAACCCACTAAGAATTAGTTGATGAGTACTAAATGGAATGTTCAGAGGAATACCAGAGGGAACTCTTGAACAAATATTAGAATGAATTTCTGGATAAATCTGAAATAATTTCTAGAGGAACCACAGAAGGGATTGTAGAGAAATCTCAGAAGAAGCTCCTGCAAGAATATCAGAAATACCTGACATTTTTAGAAATGAATCAAATAATTTCTAGAACTTTTATCGCGAATCGCATATCTGTCCCATTTGCATAGGAAATCCAGCAAAGATGGGACTGATATGCGATTCACGGCAGTTTATTGCATTTATTTATTTTTTATTTTTAAGATTCAGATGAATTAATGTAATTTCTGGCTTAAATGATGAATTCCTTAACAAATTCCCGAACGAAGAAGAATGTGAGATATTTCAAATACACCGCTTGAAATTTCTTTAAAGAATACTAGTTTACCTCTCTACGAAATCGGATAGAACTTCATAGGAATCTAGGGGGAAGAACCGGAAAATCGGGCAAGACTGCTCGATTTTTCACTGGTATCAGGCAACACTTCAGGAAAACCAGAGTGATCCAGAGCAATCCAGAGGAATTCTGAGTTACACTTCGATAGCAGAGTTACTCTCGCTGTATCTGTCTTGCCCCTAGATAGGAATTTATCGATTTTTTCTGAAAATTTAGTCAGAGTTTTCAGCAAAAACATTTCGATTTGGCAATAGTTTAACTAAAATTTTATTCAGGAAATTCATCTGATCAATTCATGAGTTCTTCCAAAAAATATCAATACCTAAAATATTTCATATTTTTTTAATTAACTACACAGAAATCTCTCAGAGGCTGTCCATTAAGGTGAAACATCAGGAAGTCCCATTGCAATTTTGCATACAAACTTTAGAGGCACAAATCCGACGAACGAAACACCGAACCAAGGCGCACTTGTTTATCCTGGCTTTGCTCTCTTGCAAAAAGAGGCAGCTTTTCCTAATCAGGCGCATTTGTTTACGAACTTTTAAGATTGGTGCTCTTGAAAACGAGAGTAGGGGTCCAAGTCGGCCATTGTGGCAACCATATTTCTATTCTCTGAAGTTTCTCCTTAACTACGTAGACTGATGTTTCGGTCATCTTAGAACACCCCCTCCTCCTCGTAGACGTTGACTACACAAAATGTAAATGTTTATGGATTTTGGCTAGATCCTGCCCAGCCACATGTTTCTGTCGACTTAAGGCCTTCTGAACTCCACCCACAATCCTCACCACCACTAATAGAAAGCGCAAACCTGCAACCCCCCATCAAGCATTCATAGAAGAAATGTGAACTACAATTCAGCCACATCTAGTTTCTCCGTAGAGATCTTACCGTGTGTAGTCCAGGGAAAGCGGATCTGAACCGGATGGCCTACAACTTTCATGTCCGCTTGTCGACACTCCTTGGATCAGAAGTAAAAAGCACCCGATGTATGCAAATTGTCACATCAGATACTTTATGGGCCAATTGGTCGAACAAACGGTCAGCGTCTCCTCCAGCATGACGTCGCCGGCTTCGAGAGACTTGTCGGCGTCCATACTAGTCCACCTTTGGGGTGCCGTCACGCTTTTGTTGGCCACATTCATTGGTTCGGGTGGTTAGAGCTAGACCGTGATCTCCTCAAACTTCACCGGTTCCACCACCACCGATTACTGCTCTTACAACCGCCTCTTGTCTGCTGCTACGGAGGGATTTCGATACTTCGATCCTTTGGTATTTTAGCCCGACTTGCGTCGCCCGTCAACTGATGGATCCTTCAACCGAAGGACGATACTTTCGCCCGAAGAAGCCGGAGCATTTGTTCCCGTTGCAGTGAACTGTAATAGAAAACATGTTAATTTTTTAAATGACTTCTCAAATAAGAGAAGATTCATTCACAATAAAACTATTCCACTTACCGTGTAAACAACCCGAACGCGCGATCGCATTGGGACTCGCATCGATCGTCAGCTCGGAATCCACCGTAAGGAAATGATAGCTCTCGTCCTTCTGGGCCACTTTATGCCTAACATCTGCGCCAGTTCATCATTGTTGATTCCCTCGCCAACGACTCGATCATGAACTGCCCATACCGGATGTCCTCCTGTGCTTCAGCCTCCAGCGCTTCTGTTATCCGCCGGGCAGCCAACGCTGGATACTGCCTTTTCTCGAAAGATTGTTTCTGGCAGGTTTCATAAGCTTAACACACCAGACACCGATTCCGACCCGCATGGCTCATTGCCGTGCACTAGTAAACGTTATTTTCCTGAAAATAAATAATATTATTATTATAATGATTGTTAGTTTTAGCACCAAATCCCGACTCACAATTTCTTAGGGCGCCTTCAGCGGTCATATACTTGTTGGCAGAAACAGGAAACACAGCGGACGGGGAATGCACCGGGGATTCGGGAGAAGCCAGCGGAATAATCAGAAAAACACGCGGAATAACTTTAACGATAGTTTTATTGTGCGCAAGTTACAGAGTTTGTATGTACGCGACGAGCGATAGAATTGAACTGAAAAATAACGGGTTTCTCTCCTCGAGCACGAAAGGGTGCATGGTTGCCAGATAGCGGGAACATATATTCGTGCAGTTGTGAAGGGGTACGCCGATGCACTCTCCACACTCCTCCTCAGCGGCTACCTTCTTCATCGCGGATCTTCCAGTCCAAGTTTCACGACGAACTCTTCATGTTTCTGTGGTCCCAAAGGCTTCGTCATTACATCCGCTAACATGATCTCCGTGGGACAGTATTCGAGCACAACTTCCCTCTTCTCGCACAGTTCTTGAACAAATCTTTCTCTGGTATTGATATGCTTGGATCGTTTGCTCGACCTTTCTGTGTTGACGAAGGCGATACACCCCTGGTTATCCTCTTTCATCGTGGTTGGTTGTATCTGAGGTTCACCGAAGTCTTGCAGAAGCTGCCTCAACCAGATGGTCTCTTGGCAAGCTTCGGATAGCGAGACATACTCTGCTTCCATAGAAGAGAGCGTTACGCATGTTTGGCGGCGGCTTGCCCACGAAACGGCGCCACCAGCGAACAAAAATACAAATCCCGATGTTGATCGCCGACTGACGGGGTCTCCTGCCCAGTCGGCATCGCAGTAGCCAATTAGCGGATCTTCTGTAGCACCACCCAAACGGAGATAATAGTTACTGGTCGCCTTCAGGTAGCGTAGTAAACGTTTTGCTGCGGTCCAGTCGGCTTGAGTAGGCTCCGAAAACTTTCTTCCCAATATCGCTGTACTGGCTGCAATGTCTGGCCTTGCAACAACCGACAAGTACAGCATGCCCCCGACCAAGCTACGGTACTGGGTCACGTCCTCAAACGGTTCGCTGTTCACCTTATCCTTCAGAAATCCGATGTCCATAGGCGATCTCGTGGTTTTCGCGTTCTCCATTCCGTTCTTGACAATCAACTTATCGATGAACTGTTTCAATCTGATCTTGAAGGTGTTGTCCTCGCGCAGAACCTCCACACCCAGGAAATGTCGAATCTCGCCCAGACACGTTAGTTCGAATTCCCGGCTCAGGTTCTCGAATTCCTTCTTCACGTTTGCTTCATCTGCTGACGCCAGTAGAATGTCATCTACGTGGACTATCAACAAATCTCGTCCTGCTGTTCCATCCTTCGTATACAGACACTGGTCTGCTGCAGAGGGCTTGAATCCGTGTTTGGTGAGCACTTCGTTCAGTTTCTTATGCCAGCAACGTGCTGACTGACGGAGCCCGTAAATGCTCCTCCTGAGGCGGCAGACGTACTCCTCCTTGCCGACGACTACGAAACCGGGAGGCTGCCGCATATATACCTCCTCCTCGAGCACACCGTTGAGGTATGCGGTCCTAATATCCAGGTGTTGAACGATGAGATTCTGCTTGGCGGCGACGGTCAGAAACAGACGAAGTGTGGCTTGACGGGTAACTGGTGCAAAAACTTGGTCGAAGTCTATGCCACTTTTCTGGCTGTAGCCCTGCGCTACAACTCTCGCCTTCAATTTCACCACCTGATCTTCCTGGTTACGCTTGACCTTAAAAACCCATTTGGATCCAACGGGTTTCCGCCCCGGCGGTAGGGGTACTAGCTCCCAAGTACCGTTCCGCTGATGCGAATCCATCTCGTCCTTCATCGCTGCACGCCAATCCGAACTTTCAAGAGCTTCCACATGATCGTCCGGTTCTTCAACGGCACATGCCGCAATCCCAACAGCGTACTCCAACAGATAGTCTTCAAGATGCTTCGGTATAGCTCGGTTCTGCCGTGCCGATCTACGCACGGGACCCGAGGTGCCAGCTGGTTCAGCGCGTGGGGTGCTGAACTGTTCCTCCGCTTCCTCTTCTTCGCCAAAATCCTCGGAATCAGTCTCCTCCTTGAACGCTGCCGGATTCATCTCTTCCTTCGCTTGCTCTTTGGTAGGCGCCGTCTCTGAAGCTGGAAACTCAACGGACGACGTTCCGTTCTCGATTTCTATGAAGCGGGCATCCCTGCTGATAGTGATGCAGTCGGTCTCCGGGTCCACAAATCTATAGCCCTTGTGCTCCATTGAGTATCCCAGGAAAGTTAGACGCTTCGCTTTCGGTTCCATCTTACTGCGTTTCACGTCGGGGACATGGACGTATGCTTGACTGCCAAAGACCCGCATGTGGGCAAGGTCCGGCTTCCGCCCCCACCACATCTCAAATGGAGTCTTGGGAACTGATCTAGACGGGATACGGTTCTGAATGTAGGTAGCGGTCAAAACGGCTTCGCCCCAGAAGCGCTTATCAAGCCCGGAGTCCAGAAGCATACAGGTCGCCATTTCAGTTATGGACCTGTTTTTCCGCTCCGCTACACCGTTAGATTGGGGAGTATAGGGAGTCGTAAACTGTGGCTTAATCCCGTTGGCCCGATAAAAGTCTCGCAAGGTCTTGTTATCAAACTCCCCCCCACCGTCTGATCGAATAACAGAGGGCTTCCTACCAAAAAGATTCTCGGTCCAATTCACGAAGTCGATAATATTTTGGGCCGCCTCAGACTTATGTTTCAGCAGATACGTGACTGTGAAACGGCTATAGTCGCCAATTAGGTGCATGACGTATCTATTCCCACTCGGCGTGGCGGTTTTCATGGGCCCGCAAAGATCAGTATGGACGATATCGAGAATCCTTGACGACTTCCTTTCGGCAACGCACGGTGTTGACCAGTGTAACTGCTGAATTTATACCAATCATTGTAACCCTATATTGACTAAGCGACAATAAATGTGTACCCAGTTAGTTCGATCAAAACAAACCCAAGCAACGCACGCGTTTTTATTGTTGCTCTGCAAATTCCCATAGGTTATGGGCCGCAGAAATAGAAAACGTTTATTGCGCGATTAAAAAGTTCGTTAGTAATTAGTTTACCGCGAGTGTCGTGTCGGAAGATTCGGAAATGTCGACGGATCCGAATGGCGCAGTCGGAGGAGCGGGATCGCTTGCTGCTGGAGGAGGCGGAACACACATCGGCGCAGGAGGAGGAAGCATTTCGTTAGCGGCAGTGGATAAGTTGCGTGGCCGGGAAAACTACTCGACGTGGGCGTTTGCCACCAAGATGCTGATGATCCGGGAAGGCACTTGGGACGCAGTAACACGGCAAGGGCAGGATCCGGAAGATGCACTTTCGCTGCGGGCGTTGGCGACAATCTGCCTCAGCATAGAGCCGATTAATTACAGCCTAGTGCAGAGTGCAAAAACTGCGAAGCAAGCGTGGAAGAATCTGCAGGATGCCTTTCGGGATGACGGGATGACTCGACGGATTGGATTGCTCCGGAAGCTGACGAGTGTCCGATTGGTGGAATGTTCGTCGGTGGAGGAATATGTGAACGAGCTCATGTCTACCAGCCACAAGCTGACGGAAGTTGGATTCGTGGTCGACGACACCTGGCTAGCGTGTTTATTGCTGATGGGTTTGCCGGAAACCTACGAACCTATGATTATGGGCCTCGAAGCGTCGGGAACTCGCATTACGGCGGACGCCGTGAAAGCCAAAATCCTCCAGGACGTGAAAATCAGTGGCGTTTCGACGGGAGAATGTAAACAGGAAGCGTTCTACAGTAAGAAGAAGCCTGTCAACAAGAAGAAGACCGACAAATCCAAGATCCAGTGCTACAGGTGCAAGCAATTCGGTCACTTCGCTTCGGAGTGCCAGCAGAAAGGACCGAATGAACCGAAGGATAAGAAGGAGAAGTCAGCAAAACGGAATGCAGCGATGACCGCATTTGAGAACCCGAAGAAAAGTGCATCGGATTGGTTCTTCGATTCAGGGGCTACATCACACATGTGCAGCAGCAAGGCGTTTATGCAAGGTGTGCAAGAGGCGTCGCAGCGCGTGAGTGTGGCCAATGATGCTGAACTGTCCGTGGTCGCTACCGGGAATGTGGAGCTGGAAGCAGACATCGGT
The DNA here is from genome assembly GCF_035046485.1 of Aedes albopictus. Lineage (NCBI taxonomy): Eukaryota > Metazoa > Arthropoda > Insecta > Diptera > Culicidae > Aedes > Aedes albopictus. Next base: position 124,381,667 of record NC_085136.1, on the reverse strand, counting down.
GGAGCGTCGTGCGACTTGGCAATTTCCGATGTGCTGTGCGTTCCGGAGATATCAATCAATCTTCTTTCGGTGAGTAGAATATGCAGTAAGGGCTACAGCGTGAAATTCACCAAGGACGCATGCGAGGTGCGATCCAAGAGCGGCGAAATAGTGGCCGTTGGTCAGGAAACAAGTGGACTGTACAAGCTGTGTTTGACCAACAAGGAAATTTCGTGCGCTGCTCAGTCAAAAGGTGACATTATACTATGGCATCGCAGAATGGGACATCTCAACGAGCAAAGTTTGATGAAGCTCCGGAACTTGGCTGATGGAGTTACGTTCGGTAATGCCAAGATTCCTACTTGCGTGACCTGCCTGGAAGGGAAACATTTTCGACAGCCATTCAACAACGAGGGTACAAGAGCGACCGAGGTGCTGGAGCTAGTCCACTCGGACCTGTGCGGTCCGATGGAGCAGGAGTCGATCGCCGGAAGCAGATACTTTCTGTCGCTAATCGACGATGCCAGTCGCAAGTTGGTCGTGTACTTTCTGAAGTCGAAAACGGAAGTACTTGACTGCTTCAAGGAGTACAAAGCCCTGATGGAAAATCAGACCGGAAACAGGATCAAGGCAGTACGCACCGATAACGGCACCGAGTATGTCAACAAGGAGATGAAACGGTTCTTGCGCAGTTGTGGTATTCGTCACGAAACTACAGTACCGTATAATCCCGAGCAGAATGGGTTAGCGGAGCGCATGAACAGGACCGTCGTCGAGAGGGCTCGCTGTTTACTGCTAGACGCAGGCCTAGACAAGCGCTTCTGGGCGGAAGCTACAGCGATGGCAACGTTTTTGATAAACCGATCTCCAACCAAGGGTGTTCCGGTGACGCCGGAGGAGCGTTTCACGGGAAAGCGGCCGGATCTGTCCGGACTGAAAGTTTTTGGCTCCAAGGTGATGTGCTACGTCCCCAAGCAGCGTAGGCGGAAGTGGGATGCAAAGTCTGAGCCGGGAATCTTTGTTGGCTTTGCATACCAGTCGAAAGGATATCGAGTGTATCTACCGAGGACGAAAACAGTGCAGATAGTTCGAGATGCAGTCTTCCTGAGTGAAGAGGAACAGTTTTCGGCAGGAGTTCCAGAAGATGTATTTCCGGAGAGCCGAACAATGAAGATGCTGATTAGTGAAGAACCGAAAACAGGGGGAGCAGATCAACGAGCGGAAAGCGTTGAAGCTGATGATGGAGCTGATGAAGAAGACGCCGAAGATGTTGCAGAAGCCGAGAATGACAATGGCTACGGGCCGTTGTACATCAGCGCAACCGAAACTTTGGAATCGTCGTCAGCAGAAACCGTCGCGCTCCCTTCACAATCAGTAGATCCTCTCGCGATCAGGCGCAGTGAACGGGAGCGCAAAACACCAGGCAAGTATCAACATTATGATATGACGTTCAGTGTTGTCCCTAAAAGATTATCCGTGTCTCAGGAACTACCACCAGACGTGGACGCAGGTGAGCCGCAGTCCTTTCAAGAGGCGATGAAATCCGAGGAGAGGCAGTTGTGGCAGCGCGCCATGGAAGAAGAACTCCACGCTCTGAGGTCGAACAACACCTGGGAACTGACGAATCTGCCACCAGGACGAAAGGCCCTAAAGTGCAAGTGGGTGCTGAAGAAGAAGATGAACTCCGATGGATCACTGGACCGGTACAAAGCCCGTCTCGTAATTAAGGGGTTTTCGCAGGTGAAGGGCATCGATTATACGGAGACGTACTCTCCTGTGGTCAGGTATGCCAGTATGCGGTATCTGATGGCCATGGCAGCTCAGTTGGATTTGCGAATCCATCAGATGGATGCAGTCACCGCCTTTTTGCAAGGAGACCTGTCAGATGAAGAAATTTTCATGGAACAACCCGAGGGGTTTGTTCAGAAGGATCCACGAAAAGTTTGTCGACTGAGAAAGGCGCTGTATGGTCTGAAACAGGCCAGCCGTGTCTGGAACGTGAAGCTAGACACAGAGCTGAAGCGGATCGGCCTGAAACGATCGAGTTACGATCCTTGCGTATACTTCATGACGGATGGGAAGCGAATCATCATCATTGCAGTTTACGTTGACGACCTGTTACTGTTCACGAATGATCCAGAGTGGCTCGATGCGGTGAAGCGTCAACTATCGGCGATGTTCCGTATGAAGGACTTGGGCGAAGCCAGACAGGTGCTTGGAATGCGGATCAGCAGGACAGGTGACACAGTTGCGTTGGACCAGCAGAGATATATTGAGGAGTTGCTTCGTAAGTTCAATATGGTTGACTGTAATCCGACGGCGACACCAGCTGAGGCGAATCAGCGGCTTGTGAAAGCGATGAGTCCGAAGACACAGCAGGAGAAGGAAAGGATGCATAGTGTACCGTATCGCGAGCTTGTGGGTGGATTGCAGTTTTTGGCGCAATGCACTCGTCCTGACATCGCGTATGCGGTGAACGCAGTCAGCAGCTTCTGTGGTAATCCCGGGGAAGCCCATTGGACGGCGGCTAAGCGCATTCTACGGTATCTTCAGGGTACCAAATCGCTAGGATTGGTTTTTCGGAAGGAGTCGGATGCGGCATTTGAAGGATTTAGTGACGCGGATTGGGGAAACGATCCCGACTCGCGACGATCGGTCACCGGATACCTGTTTCAGTTCGGAGGCGGATCAGTTTCGTGGAGCAGCAGGAAGCAGCCGACTGTTGCGCTCTCTACAATGGAGGCCGAATATATGGCCTTGTCAGCGGCATCGCAGGAGGCTCTGTGGTGGCGTGGCTTTCGAGCGGAGTTACTTGGCAGGAAGGAACCGATCACCATTTACTGTGACAACCGCAGTACGATATGCCTAGCAGAGAAAGAGATTGGCTATTCGCCGAGGAGTAAGCACATTGATGTGCGACACCATTTTGTCCGTGAGCAGTTGGAGAACCATACCATCGAGTTGAAGTACATTTGTTCGGGCAACCAGAAGGCAGACGCCCTTACGAAGCCAGTTCATGGACAGCTGAAGACAGTTTTCGGGATTTCAGAAATTCACAGTTAAGGGGGAGTGTTGACCAGTGTAACTGCTGAATTTATACCAATCATTGTAACCCTATATTGACTAAGCGACAATAAATGTGTACCCAGTTAGTTCGATCAAAACAAACCCAAGCAACGCACGCGTTTTTATTGTTGCTCTGCAAATTCCCATACACGGGAACGGTGCTCTTGCCGCTTTGCCTTCAAGGCAGCACTCACAAACAAGTCTAAGACCGCAATCACTCACCTTCATTCCCGTTGCAAGCTCCTCTTTGTTGATGCGTTCCGCCGCCGCCCAATCGCGGTGGCCGAGGCGACGGTGCCACAAGTGCTGGCAGTTTTCCTTGTGCTGCCCACCTGTAGCTTGTAGCGAAGACTCCGCCTGACGCAGGTGATATAGGCCGCCGCAGCGAGCACCTGTCGCTACAACGCTCCCCTCCGAATCGATGATACGGCAACCATCACGATCAAAACACACATCAAGCTTCTTCTGAGCTAGTTTCTCAACGGAAATTAGGTTCGTAGACAGTCCGGGGACGTATTTCACACCACTTATGTCGATCCGGATCACTTTTTCGTCACCGTCTATGCCGTGAAGCACTCCGGCGCCCTCACCAAGGATCTGCGTTTTCTTACCGTCAGCGAGAGTAATGTACCCTCCACAAGATTCCTCAAACGTGGTAAAAAACGATTTATCGCACGTCATGTGCGCACTGGCGCCGCTGTCAATAATCCAGGATCGACAATTTTCACCGTTCACTACGAAAGCGATTCCCCTCGAGTCACTGTGTACAGCTTTCGCTTTCACACTATCACTTTTCTTCGGCTTCGTGCCACTCGATGAGCTGCTGCTGTTTTCTTCTTTCTTCGCTTCCAGAAGCTTCCGGCAGTTCCGTTGCAGGTGGCCGGGCTTCTTGCAATAGAAGCACACACGCGTCTCACTCGTCTTCATCACGGCGGATTTCATCGCCTTTTCTTTCTTCACCGGATTACCGTCCCGTTCCAGCCGGCGCTGGAATTCGTCCATCAATTTGGACTTCACTACCTGGAGCGTAATGTCATCTTGTGACCGCGAATCGAGAGCCGTAACAAGGCCATCGAAAGAGGGTGGAAGACTCCTCAACAACAAACAAATCTTCGTGTCGGCATCGAGCGTCGTGCCCGCGGCGTCGAGACGATCAAATAAATCGTCTACTTCGAACAGATGTTGTTCCAAATCGCCGCGCTCCGAAAGATTGATCGCACATAACTTTTTGAGTAACGACACACGAACCGAACGGGTACTCTTCTCATGGTACGCCTTCAACGCGCCGAACACATCATGAGCGAACGCACACTTTTTCACTATGGCGAGCTGGCTGTCTTCCAACAGCAACACCAGCGTCGCCTTCGCCTTGCGATTCGCGATTTCCCAGTCATCGTCACGATCAAATTCGTCGGGAACGTCTTCGACCACAACATTCCACAAATCGTCCCGGGCTAATAAATTTTCCACCCGGAGCTTCCAGCACAGACAAACAGACATACTACTTAGAAGAAAATTGCTTCAAAAACATCGTTTGGCATCTCACTAGCACCCTCTATAATGCTCAATCCGAAGCATTCATTTGCAGGTGTTGTTTCCCTCGGCTCGATGTAATAATTTTGCAGATGACGACTCCCCCGTGCCGTCATCCATTCATAAAACATGAATGAAGGTTCATGATTGAGTCATTTTATGTAAACATTGATCGGCGTCGCGTTCATTTCTCAGCAAAATTGAGGCACAGCAGCGCCACCATGACAGATGCGAGCACAGTCCGAACCACAGTTTATTTTTAAAATGACCGTTAAATCGTGCGACGATTGTGATTTGAGTAGTATGTCTGTTTGTCTGTGCTTCCAGGTCGCCCAATTCGTCCCGTTCAGTTTCGGGATCGAGAATTTCGCATCGGCCATCTTTTCACTCGCGCACTTTTTCACTCGGCCGGGCCGACTCACTAACACACCCAAACGATGGGGCCTTCGCGATGTTTCTTTTCCACTTCTCGCATTCAATGCGGAACACTAGCAATGGCGGCTCTGCTCGGCCGGCCAAAACTTTTCACTTTCACCGATCCCGCGGGGCCTCTGCGCTGGGCCCATCACCTGTTGGCAGAAACAGGAAACACAGCGGACGGGGAATGCACCGGGGATTCGGGAGAAGCCAGCGGAATAATCAGAAAAACACGCGGAATAACTTTAACGATAGTTTTATTGAGCGCAAGTTACAGAGTTTGTATGTACGCGACGAGCGATAGAATTGAACTGAAAAATAACGGGTTTCTCTCCTCGAGCACGAAAGGGTGCATGGTTGCCAGATAGCGGGAACATATATTCGTGCAGTTGTGAAGGGGTACGCCGATGCACTCTCCACAATACTTTCTACAATAGCCCGGAAGTGGCTTCATTATGATACCATCGATTTGGAACAAAACTTTCTGATTTGCTGGAACCAGCTGGAACGCTTACTTTGAAGAGGGAGCTTGAGGGAAACCGGTGAAATCTCTTCGGGTGACAGCCGAATTGGCCGCTCACTATCATCCGCTCGCATTCAGTTTCCTGGTTCAGCATCAGCTCGTCGGGATCTTCACCAACTGTAAATTTGTTTAAAAAGATTACATTAGATATAATTTAGACTATTAACTTATCAAAATTGTTAAAATACTTACCAAAAGTAGAAAAAAAAACAGCAGCCACTCCGATGAGATGAAAAAAAAAACATGGCTGCTTGATCGGCCTGGATCGCGAGACTGCGGTCGATGACAGCAGTGTTGCGAGACATAATAGAGCTTGCTGACGTTTATTCACCTCTCTCTTTCAAACATGCAGGCGGGATAGGATTTGTTTTCATCGGGAAAGGTTTCCCGATGAAAACAAATCCTATCCCGCCTGCATGTTTGAAAGAGAGAGGTGAATAAACGTCAGCAAGCTCTATATTGCATCGCAAACTAATGTGATATGACATCGACTTTGTGTAATCGTACACAATGTTGGCACAACCAGTTGGTTGCAGCTGTTTCTGTGTAATATTCACATTTGCTCGATGTGAATATTACACAAACATAACGGAAAGGAGAATCGTTATTTGTTTTTTGTGTAATGTTGAGACAGATGTGATTCTACGCAAAATCGGTGTGATTGTGCATCTGAAAAAAGCGATTACATCGGTTTTCTGATACATCAGTAGCATTACATCGAGGCGGATTACATTATTTTTTGCTGTGTACATCCTCTCAGGATTCCGTTCAGAATCCTCTCAGGATTCCGTTCAGAATCCTCTCAGGATTCCGTTGAGAATCCTCTCAGCATTCCGTTGAGAATCTTGTCAGGATTCTGTTCAGAATCCTCTCAGAATTCAGTTCAGAATCCATTCAGGATTCCGTTCAGAATCCTCTCAGGATTCCGTTTAGAATCCTCTCAGGATTCAGTTCAGAATCCTCTCAGGACTCCGTTCAGAATCCTCTCAGGATTCCGTTCAGAATCCTCTCAGGATTCCGTTCAGAATCCTCTCAGGATTCCGTTCAGAATCCTTTCAGGATTCCGTTCCAGAAACAGAACAGAACAATTTTGATGGTGATATTGGTCCTGGTTCGACGACGTAGGTTGAACTTGCTCGAAGTTGCTGCATCCCGCTCTTGCCCGTTTGATGACAAATGGGTAAGAGTAAGATGCAGCAACTTCGAGCAAGTTCAACCTGCGTCGTTGAACAGGACTATTGATTTTCACTTGGTAGTGAAAATTTTCCATTCATGAAATCACTCCGTGAAATTGACTGTTCATGCAAATGTGAAGTCTTCGTCGAAACTTTTCATCGCGTAGCTTCTTGTGAAACATTTCCTCCTCAGTCGTCCATCTTTTCGAACTTGACCGACGAACGAGTTCGACTCTTTCGAACACACTGACAAACGCCTCTCGCTCGGAGTCCATTTTTGTGTTGTGCTTTCCTCCGTCGATTCGACGACCGATGGAAAAATATGAAATAAACAAAAATCGGTAGTGGCAAAGCGAGTGAAAGTGCGTAAAAGTTGTAGCCGAGTCGCGGATAAAGTGTTGAAGACTGATTGCGTTGGGGGGTGAGTGGTTTTCCAGGCTGAAGCGGCAAGTGGATTCCATCTGGTAATCGATTTTTGCCTCGGTCGCACACCGCTCCAGCTTCCACCCGCTCTTGCCACCTGCTGCGTGGTATGGTTGGTGTCTCCTCAAAGGACAAACCCTTCCCCAATATGTCGCGCAGTGTGAGGGCCGAAACGCGGGCCAGCAAGAAGGACGATGTCAAGAAGTTCATGCTCTCGATGGACCGGGTTCGTCGCTGGGAGAAAAAGTGGGTCACAATCGGCGAGACTTCGATGAAGATCTTCAAGTGGGTTCCGATCTCGAGCAAGGACAACAAGAAGGGCGGCGGACTGCTGAAGGGAGGAAGCACAACGCTCGGCGGCGGTGGAGGTGTGCTGGCCAATGGGAACTCGACGGTCAGCAATGCCGCTTCGGTCAACAGCAATAGCAACAGCAACAGTAGTGAAAATAAGGAAAACACTAGGAAACCGGGCACGGATTCGAATTCCAACTCGAACTTTGCCCTGACCACCGAAGATTCCAACACCTGTAAGTACTGATATCGTAAGGGCATATTTTATGTTAGAAACCTATGAGAGTTCGAGTAAAAATAATCAATGCTTCCCTTCACTTTCAGGCTTCTCCCTTGTGAGTGATTCCCAGGGGGCAACCGAGTTCGTCTCGAATATGCCCTTCTCGGAGGATTCCAATTCGCAAGGATCGGACAGTGCTCCTGTAACAAAGCGACTGAAATCAGACTAGATGCCCCCGCGACGCATGCAAGAATGAGGAAGCATTCCCCGTCTGATGGTCTGATTGATTCTTAAGCGAGGAGGTGAGCCGGTCTTGCAGCTGTCCCACGACTTCGCTAGTGTAGCTAACCAAGTAAGTTTTTTCTCGTTTTTCTTTTCGTTTAGCGATGGAAGGAAGCTCAGTAATGTGTCGACACATGTGGGTGACACTCATCTCCGATTGCAAGGGAGCGTTTAATTTGTACAAATATCACTCTTATTAAGAAGATGGAAACAGTTTCAAAGTCTAGAAATTAGTTTTAAGTGCATTCTGATTAGGCCGGATTGTGATTGGCGAGGGCACGCTTTTAGAAAGTACCCGAAGAATCGATTTTCCTGAAAAAATAAAACTGTTTGAATGTCATCTATTCACGGCTATTTTGACGCCTATTGCGAATATATCTAAGCTTTATTTATTTCGACTTAAACCATTTTACAGTAAACATCTCTTTCGGAGACAAAGATAACACTTCTATCAAATCCCAAAAACTCAAATTCAGCACAGCAGTAGCTTAAGATTTTGCCTAGTTTTATCGTACAGCTCGCGCCTCGATGTCTCGTACAGGGGTAGCCAGACGTTGTTCTTCGCATCTAGATTGTTAGCCGCATTTTCTGTGTATTTTAGGATAAACTTCATAAATCTGCAAATAAAAATAATACAGTGCGAATACAACATAATAATGAAGAGTATAGAATATCGTGGAAGGAAAATTGTGCTTTATAGAAGATATGAGAACTCCGTATAAATATGTAGGAATTTGGCCAGCATTATTACCGTTGGAGCTGCAAAAGAACGCTATCACACATGCATACATTTATTTGCACAATAGGACAGATCGGTGAAGTAGTAGATTTGTAGTAATGAGCTGAATTTTAGTATGGTGAGAAGGTCAATTCTCCGTTTCTGCAATGAAATGGTACAAAAAGCGTGGGTATTATGATTCCTTGCCTAAATTGATGCTGTTTGAGCAAAACTTTGGGTAACAGTGTTGTTGTTTTCTCCATTTCTTGCAACATAAACAACATAGTTATCCAAAGTTTTGCTCAAACAGCATGAATTTAGGCAAGGAATCATAATACCCACGCTTTTTGTACCATTTCATTGCAGAAACGGAGAATTGACCTTCTCACCAGGGTTCCTGATTTCCATTTTTCATCTTCTTCCCCATTCGAAGACAGTCAGCAGCGAACGGTTGTCGCTTGAGTTCGTGTGTGTGCTTGTCAGCGGCGACAGCAAACTCCGGCGAACGGTGGGAAGCCACACTTGGAAATTATTCATTCGTCCACATTCGCATCGCAAGCGAATGCGATTCGTGAGTGATGCGATTGATATTGTGCATACGAATTATTGATGTTTTCGAATTACATATTTTCTTTGCTAATCTAGCATTTCAGTGACAATACAGTAAAAGTGTATGCATTACATGCAGAAATTCTCTTCTACTTATGATAATAGCCGCTTCGATCGCTCACCAGTATTCTTCACCATTCGCCATTCATTCATTCGCTTGCGATCCAAACTGCGACGAATGGCAACGAATATTCATGTCAAGCAGATGGCTCATCGCTTCCCACTGGTGATGGGGTTGCGTGTTTGATCACGACGATCCGTTTGCTGCATCTTTCTCGATTCGCTTCAGCAAAGAGGAGTGAATATGAATGGAGTGAGGCGAATATACCGATCCTTGCTTCTCACCATACAAAAATTCAGCTCATTACTACAAATCTAGTACTACACCGAACGTGCCCCATTGGGTTTTTAAATTTTGAAAAATGTATTGTTTTTTTTTTGTTTTTATACGAAAAAGCACATTTTTTTGAGCCACTATGGTTTTTTCAGATTTTTAGAACATTATGTTGGTACCTAAAATCAATTTCAAAGAGATTTTTCAAAACTACCTTTTGACAGCTGGGCAACCGCTTGACAGCTCCGTCCAGTACAAAATGCGACGAGGGGTGATTCGACAAATCGCTCCCATATAAACATCAAATTGATATTTAAATAGGTTCCCAGTATAGACACTACAGATTCCATAGACTCGCGGAGACATGGTTGAGTAATACGATTTTAGTGTGTTTTACCGTGAATTTAGAGTGTACCAAGCAAAAATGACGTCACGTAATCCATTATCGCTATTGAAATCGTGACGTCATGCTCGTTTAGCTACACGAACTGACAGTTCGTTTGGCTACAGTTGTCTTCGCCTCCGCGAGTCTATGGAATCTATAGTGTCTATAGTTCCCAGGCACCAAAATTCATGAAAATTTGGATTTCGACTCAGTTTGGCATGCAGATTCAGAATATGGGATTATCTCAACACCGCTAAAGAAGCCAATTAGGATAACACATAATCAACTGTAATACGCGACAATACTCGGTTTATGGCTGCCGCTCTTCAGCCTTACTCTCGCCCAATGCTAGTCACAATTCGCCTTGACGGAGGCTCTCTGAGAGAATTGCGCTGTGCGTGAAAACATTTTTTTTTAACATGGGAAAGGATAGGAGCTGCATTTTCAAATGCTTCTAATTCTTTATAGAATTTTTTTTAAGCAAAACGTTCTTAATGTTATCGAATGAGATTTTGATGCGCTATATTATAGACATAACATTGTGATTTAAAAACTTTTTGTCTAAAACCAGTTATAGTGTAGCTAATTGAAAGTATATTGCAAAACATTAACACTTTTTTCATTCAATCTGAGGTCCCTAAAATATTTTAGAAGCATTTGAAAATGCAGCTCCTATCCTTTCCCATGTTAAAAAAATTGTTTTCACGCACAGCGCAATTCTCTCAGAGAGCCTCCGTCAAGGCGAATCACGCTCCACCAGGTGTTTCACACCTTCTTGTTCCAACCGCATCAGTAGCGAACACCAGCATTGCAGGGCTGTTGTCCGGCGTTCTTGTAACATTCATCCTTCTCCGCCACGTCACTCGAAAACTCCGAATGCTTGCATGTACTCCTCGGGCCTAGTCCATGTCTCGTGTCCGTAGAGGACCACCGATCTTACTACCCATGTTCGCATAGTCGATGTAACCATCAACGTCTGCTCTGATGGGGAATACCCGATTTTATAGATTTTTTTTCCGGATTTACATATGCACAGTCATTTCATTACAAAACAACTATTATGGATGAATAATACGCCGAAGTAGTTCATTTTTGTTCAGTTAATTTGAATTCAGGCTGTTTTGGATAAAGCTTCGTTTTTGTCAGCATGTACAGCTGTGCCTAGAACAACGGGCTTGGTGGTCTAGTGGCTACCGCTTCTGATTCGTATGCAGAAGGTCATGGGTTCAATCCCTGGCCCGTCCCTTTCATCCTACTTTGTATTTTTCTATCCACTTTCTCTCGCTCTCTCTTCTCTTCATATACAACTCATGTATATTCATATGTTCATAGCCATCGCTAGAACCAGAAACGAATTGGAAAAAAAATCGTTTCCCTCCCTTGCAACCAGGGTTCCTGATTTCCACTTTTCATCTTCTTCCACACTCGAATACAGTCAGCAGCGGACGGTTGTCGCTTTAGTTTGTGTGTTTGCTTGTCAGCGACGACAGCAAACACCGGCGAACGGTGGGAAGCCATACATGGAATTTAAACATTCGTCCACATTCGCATCGCAAGCGATGGAGAGGTGATGCGATTCGTGAGTGATATTGCGCGTACGAATATTTGAAGTTTTCAAAAAATGTTTATTATTTTCTTTGCTAATCTAGCATTTCAACAACAATACACTAAAAACGTATGCATTACATGCAGAAATTCTCTTCTAGTTATGATAATAGCCGCTTAGATCGCTCACCAGCATTCGTCACCATTCGCCATTCATTCATTCGCTTGCGATCCAAACTGCGACGATCGGCCACGAATATCCATGCCAACCAACTTGCGCATCGCTTCCCACTGGTGATGGGGTTGCGCGTTTGATCACGACTATCCGTTTGCTGCATCTTTCTCGATTCGCTTCAGCAAAGAGGAGTGAATATGAATGGAATGAGGCGAATTTACCGATCCTTGCTTGCAACTTCCACTTTTATTTCGTCAACCGTTTGTAGACTACATACATACATAATTTGTTCTATATTCTATTGTATCGTACAGAGTTGAAATATTGTTTTAACTTTACGCGAGACATGGTCAAGTCGATAGATTCGTAATGCTTATTATAAATTAACATCATTCTATTGATTGGGCTGAATTTCGCATAATTTGTACGATGATGACTGACCGCAAATATGTTTCGATTTCTTAATTGTCGAGTCGGAGTATAAAAATTAAAACAGAATAGCAGATTGCTGCAATCTACACGTTGCGAAACAATGTCATTTACAAATGTTATCATAGCATATTCACGACGTTCCTTTAAGGACAAGGTATTTGGAGTACATAGCTCAAAATTTCTAGAGCACCGTTTTCCAGAACCGTTGAACGGATTTGGATGAAAATGCATCACGCTAATTGTTCAGTGGTTGTCAACAGCGTGATGCATTTTAATCCAAATCCGTTCAACGGTTCTAAAAAACGGTGCTCTAGAAATTTTGAGCTATGTACTCCAAATACCTTGTCCTTAAAGTTTGTATGTTTATTAGCATACAACGTGATTCATAAGAAGGAATTGGAAAAGTTGTCCATCTCAGTTTACGTAGAGCAAATAGCAAAAATTTCTTCTGCACCGATTCTATGCGTTCTTCATGAGTTTTCATAAAAGGGGACCAAACAATACTACAATATTCAAGAATCGATCTCACATAAGAAATGTACAATGTTTTGATAGTGTATGGATCGTTAAAGTTGATACTAAATCGCTTTATGAACCCCAGCATGTTGGTAGCTTTATGAATTATTGTATTGTAATGATCGATAAAACTCATTTTAGTATCTAAGATCACACCTAAGTCTCTAACTCTTTCACATCGTTCAACGATTTGATACCCTAAGGTCACTAGTTATATGCTGGTTCCTTTTTCTACTAAAGGTGATAGAATTACATTTTTTAACGTTTAACTGAAGCAAACTTTTATTACACCATATGTAGAACAAACGTATTTCGTTTAGATATATACTAGTGTCTTCTTCACTTTTGATTTCCATGAAAATCTTCATATCATCTGCATAAATTAATATCTTTGAATGCTTGAATGTATAATATGCGTCGTTCACATATAAAATGAAAAGAAGAGGACCTAAATGTGAACCCTGGGGGACACCAGACGTTACATTAATGGGTTGAGATTTGTTACTTTCGAAACGTACTGTTTGTTGTCTATTTGTTAAATATGATTGAATCCAAGAAAGCAGTTTATCATCAATTCCTATTTTCGAGAGTTTCAACAGCAATAAAGGGATATCTATGCGGTCAAAAGCTTTACTAAAATCAGTATATAGAGCCTCCACATAATTGCCGTGGTCCATAGCATTTACTGTGAAATTTACAAACTCTAGCAGGTTAGTTGCAGTTGAGCGGCCCTTGAAAAACCCGTGTTGAGAATTCGTTATTCTGTTTTTCACTTGATTAAACATTTTTTTATTAACAATGGATTCAAACAGTTTTGGGATACAAGAAATAATTGCAATTCCACGGTAATTTCGTATGTCGGACTTTTTTCCCGATTTATATATAGGGATTAAAAATGAGTTTTTCCAAATACTGGGAAATGCAGATGATTCAAGGGACATGTTAAATAGCCAAAATAGAGGAGATGTCAACTCAACTGCAAGAGTTTTCATAAATACTGGGGGAATTCCGTCCGGTCCTGATCCTTTTGAAGCGTCCAAACTTTTTAAACCTGTTAAAACGTCCTCCACATTGATATGACTTACATGAACATCTCTTGAAAATGAGGGCATGAATGAAAAATATTCTAGATCACGATCTTTCTCGGAGAAAGTCGTATAGATATCTTGGAAAAATATAGCGAAGAGATCGCAAATCTCCTTAGAGGTTTCAGCCTTTTTTCATCTAATATCATTTTTGAGGGGAAATTACTTGATTTTGATTTAGTGGTGGGGCTGGCTCACCGACACTTCCGGTCCGCTTTAGTGCTTTATGCATCATTGTGGCCAGGTGTTGCTCTAGTTTTTCCAACTGTATTGTAAAGCATGAGCGGTGATCCTTGGCATTCTTGTGTAAATTTGGGTATAGGTACTCGAAATGTTGATCGATCACCGATTATTGCTGGCAGATGCAGTGGAAAGTTTGTCTTAATACGTATCAATCGTCTCTGACAAACGAGAAAAACTGACTTCACTGATTACCTGTCTCTGAGCCAAATTTGGTATAGAGTCTTCAGTCTCCGATTAATCGCTTCATGTTTGATGGAGGTTTTTAATCCAATGGGTTACATAGCCGCTATCCGAATGAAGAGAGTTATGTTCCGCGTAATATATCACAAATCGAAAGAGGTACGGTACATTACGTGGAGCGGATATATTGAATTGGGTACCAGACCAAGTCCCTGCTGGGTGGCGCTAAATGGGTGAGCCATAGACAATAGAATCGTCAATGTCGTAGGGCATAGTATGTGACTATTGTCGAAACAACACTATTTTTGGTCATTGTCCACTAAGCGCATAACTATGTTAGGGTCAAGATTAGGATGAAATCATTGGTAAAATATAATAACACTTTTTTACTTTGTGTAGTTAGTTGAACTAGTGTTAACTTTTTATTGGGACATTTTCTGTAGGTTTATTCCGGATTACAATGCATTAGCTGCCCTTTAACTGAATTATTTTATAACAGTAAACAACATTATTCCTTCTTGATAAAAGATGTTTGGACATAGAATTGCCAAACTATACATCTGATCAGATATTTTTCCGGTATTAAATTTGGGGTAGAGAGTTAAACACTTATAACGGAAAATAGTTTTTCAATGTCAGACAAACATCACATGAACACCAATGTACCAAACCTTCTCTACTGTCTTCTCATTTCGCTGCTTCCTATCCTCAATTGAACTTATCTGACACTAGTTAGGACTGTCTGTGGGAGATCCGGGTATCTAATTCGGTGTAGGACTTGTTAAAACGGGATGCCTGATATGTACTGCGGACAAATGGGCTGGTAGTACTGAGCAATCACAATTACGGTCGTACTAATCATATTAAATGCATGCTTTTCTACTTACATCCCGAACGTCGCCAACCGGCAAAGAGGACATGACGAAAAAACGCGAGATGGCCCTAACAAAAACTAGAAAGGCGGTGAAAATGGTGACCGATGCAACGATAAGGAAACAAAATAGATGAGAAATTATCGACCAAATCATAATCTATGAACATATCGCTAATGTTCTTTATCATTCTTTCTTTTTCTCGTTTCAGCAACAAAATCGAAACCTCTCTACTATCTCTTCATTTTCTACCTCTTCCCATCCTATTCCCACATCTTCCTATATCCTCTACCCCATCTATTAATGTATCTGACACTTGTTGGGACTGGTAACGCCAGCGCCTGCCTGTCGAAGATCCCGGTGTGCTAATTCGGTGTAGGACATGTTAACGGGGGAGGCTTAGTAGGTCCACATCTGCCTACAAGCAGATGGGCTGACAGTTGTCGGCCTGGGTGTGGACTGAGCAATTACAATTACAATTACAAATTACTTGATTTTGATTTAGTCTTAACATAATTGAAGAAATTTTTTGGACAAGACTTGATTTCGTTCTCAGTTTTCGCATTATACTGTTCGAGTGTTATACTGATGGCTGTATTTAATTGGTCACATATTTCCAAATATTTTTGTAGATTTTCATCAGTGTTATTCTTCCTATACATTTTGTGAGCTTTTTGCTTCCGGTTTCTTAAATTTATGATATTTTTGTTGAACCAGATTGGATGTTTAAAATTTCCATGACGCCTTTTCATTTTAGTAGGAACTTCTTTGTCGATTATTTCATATAATATTTTATAGAAGGTACCAACCGCATTTTCAATATTATCTTCACTTTTCAAGATTGATTGCCAGTCTACCACATTTAATTTATGCTTTATGTTGTCATAGTTTGCTTTATGGTATTCGAATACTTCCTCATATTCATAGTTATTAGATCTTGGAATGTTGTGGACGAATAGAGAATATTCTATGGCAGTATGAAATGCTTCATTTTTCCATAGAGGAGAAACACATGCATTAACGCAGAAATCCTCGTTAACATTGGTCTTCCACTCACAGCACAGTGTATACAATAACGCCTACTAGTTATGCAACTAAAGCGTGCTGTGCCGCTTGAGCTTATTCACCATATTCACCACACAATCTATCACGAACACTATAAATGACCCCCTATCCATGGATCGCATCATCGACCCAACGTTGACTCCCAGATCTCCCATCCTTTCCGTCTAACAAATACCCCAGTCCGTGCTGGTTGTGGGGATGCAGAGGTGATCTTGGTCTTTACTGCCGCCACTCGCAAAACAGTCCCATCTTTGCTGGGTTTCCTATTCATATGGGACTGTTTTGCGAGTGGGGGCAGTTTAGTACTCGCAGAAAAATGGCGCTTGTTTAAAACAATAAAACGCATGGTTGATTTTCAAACTGAGAATTTACTTATTCCAAAGTTATATTTAATTGTTTTCATTTAGAGTTTATCAATAAAAACAACCGATTACTATCATTTCATATATGTAATGTCAAAAATTTCATTTGTTTCAACAAAATAAAAACCATAAACATGGTCCGAAACTTGGTCCGAAAGCACTCACACACCACGCAGAAAAATAAATTGTAAACATAATTAAATTCTAGTTCAAATCAACCGATTTTTCAGTTTACTATAGCGACAAACTGATTTCTTACCCCAACATCGCCACAACCAAGAAGGTGCAGCAAATCCATCACGCCAACTTCCAAGTGCAGCTTTGGTCGTGATGGTTAACGCGCAGGTACTCACGACAGCATCCACAAAAAGTTGATCGGCTTCGCCTTTTTTGTCTTTTTTTAGACGTTCTGCTCCCCATCCACTCACCGACGGTCTAAAAATAGATTTCCGAGCTGCCGCAGGAGCTGCTGTCACCAACACAATCACATTCCGGCTTTGTTAGTCACAAAAGTGCAGTCGGTTAAAACAATCTGTTATTTTATGTTGAAACTACCAAATCTCTGTTTGTTTTAACAAACTGTCAAAAATTTCGTCAAATGAAAACATTTGTATTATCAAACAGTTGCAACAGTTCAGTTTAAACTAGAAATCAGTTTGTCGCTATAGTAAACTGAAAAATCGGTTGATTTGAACTAGAATTTAATTATGTTTACAATTTATTTTTCTGCGTGTAGCAACAACCAGCACACTCTAACATTCCTTTCCCTTCCCAACTGACTATAAGGACGTGGCCGGCGCCGTTATTGATCCAAAATGTATGGGCTGCTAGAATTGCACTTTGAGAATAAGTGGAGTGTCCCCCAGCCCTTATTCATTTGGATCTCAGTGCAATTGGTACCAGCTCAGATCAATCACGGAGTAGCAACCATTGACATGTATAGTCAGATTTTGATCGTTTGATCGATTTGATCTGAAACTACTTTAAATATCAGCAGTTTTTCCTTCTTTTATACATAGGCTATTCTTTCTATAGAAAGGCATAGTCTTATTGTTAAAATGGTTTTCGGCCATAACTGTTAAAAAGATAAAAACCACAGATCCGTTTTCAGTTTCCTGCTGAATTGCAATTCATCCTGATGACAATGCGGCCTAGTGACCATTCGGTCTATTGATTGTTCGGCCTAATGGCCTTCGGCCTAATGACCCTGCATCCTGGTTTAGACAAGTAGGATAAGGCGGGGCAAGATGAGCACCCTAAGGATCACGTCGAGTTTATTGAAAGTGAACACAGTTTTTTAAGGTACCTCTCAGTAGTTCTTTTCTATATCATGTTTTCTACCACCCATAAACATGACAGGGTTCAAAATTCACAACAAGGATGATTTATTTGACTAAACAAAAAAATATGTTTCATGGTCAGTTCGAACATGCTGCGGGGCAAGACGAGCACCCCTACGGGGTAAGAAGAACACTTCATTAAAAACCTAATATTTTAACTATAAATTGCATAAATATAGCAAATCTTGTTTATAGCTATGGTATCACGTTCCAAAATTATCAGTTTCTTTTTAGATTATTAAAAAATGCGGTTTTATAATACTTTATACGAAATGACCCGAAAAACAATGAACGATTATTAAGTGGCTTATTTTTAGAAATTTGCGCAACCAAATACCTAGTTACAGAGGATACGGAAACCTATGTTTGGCACTATTGAGTGGATTACAATAATTTCATAATATTTTCTATACTCCCATCAGGGGTGCTTATCTGGCCCCAATATAGAGAAATAACAAAAAATGAATAAATTTTAATGTTTGTTGTTAGAAAATATTTTCTAATAGGGTGCGGGCACCGGTTTTGGCCAGTCTAAGGGAAATCATTTTTATTAAAATAACTAATAATCCTATAAAAACAACCAATGCGTCAAATGAAAGGTTTCAATCTATATTGTGAAGGAAAAATGCAGAAATCAAGCCAATACTTGATTTTTGTATTAAAAGTGGCACTGGCCAAAATAGAAGCTCTGCCGCAGTTGTGGCCATAATCTTAAGTTTAGTTTCTATTTTGGCCAATCACGTGTATTTCTTAATGGGAGTGGCCAAATTAGAAGCACCCTGGCCAAAATAGATATATGGGAGCAGATTTTTTAAGGAAATATATTTTTTTTTCTTCTAGTTTTTAATCAAAATGTGTGGTTTTCACAGCTGCAATCATCATATTGTATTAGGATCTACTAGTAAAAATTAAATCTACGCCGATTAAGATCGCAAAACAGGCTCAATACCGCACTATGGCCAAAACTCCGGACTGGCCAAAACTGAAGCTTCTACCCTATAACTTAAAATGCTTTGTAGTATGCTAGTAATGTTGGCTGATAACCAGAATTATGATAAAAATTTGATTTTGACGTAAAAACCTTATTTTATTTTGATGATTTCTTATAAGAAGATGCAAAAAATCCATGCTATTGACTAATTTGACGATATTTTTCAATTCGTTCATTATGAAGTGCCTTTTTTAGGTTTACAAACAGGATGAACTTTATTCTAACGGATTATGCTTTTTTTTCTCTTTACTAAGGAGATTTTCAGCCCGGGGCTGGTTCATCTCCGAAAAATGATGTTGTTTGGACAAAATTCATCTTAACCCTCGAGCAGTCGCGTCTTTGACTACCTGCACCGACGCCGCGCTCACGCTGTGTACCACAAGCGTGCATTTTTCAAGGTGCGTGTACTCAGTACACGACGCGACCGCTCCCGGGTTAAAAGTAGTGAAACGGAGGGTTGCTCATCTTGCCCCAGGTGGCCATCTTGCCCCGTCCTACCCTACGGTTAGACGATCATTCATATCGATGTTCATTATCCAAAATTGCGAACAATCCGTTACCTTATGTTCCTCATGTATATGATAGAATAATAAATCAGATTACTGCAGACATTCACAGAGTACGGCAGTCTATGATTACAACAGACAGATTTCACGTTCGAGTTAAAAATTCGAATTTTGGTCCGTCGACTAATGTAGTTCCATACATTTCTTAAACTCGCAAATGTAGCCCTCGCCTTCTTGATCCGTGCATATAATGTCGATCTTGGTGCCGACATCGACCGCCATTTGGCTACCAAGATGTTGGAAGCTTCCAACATTCTCCACTGTTTGCCCAGCCACCGAAAAGCTGGAAGCGTTGACCGTTTTTACATCCAAAGATTAGGTAAGAACTGCATCGTTGAGCTAGGAGAGCAACGTTTTTGGCCAGTTCGAATGGCTCACGATCAATTGCACTTACCAGGATCTCATCGAATACGATGAGAAACAGCCGCGGTGATAGTATACATCTTTACCTCACTTCAATATCGACCCAGATAAGATCGGACAAGACACCGTTGTGCAGTGCTCTGCACGAAAATGCCCTGTACTGTGCTTCAACGAAGCTGATGATTTTCTTTGGGACACACTTGCGCTTGAGGATTCCTGTCTTGTTAGACAAATACCACAAATCATCATGGCCGACAGTGTCTCGCGCGATTCTACCAAAAGGTGGCTGTGTGCTCATGAAAAAGACACCGGGCAAAATTTTATGATGAACTTCCTCTAAGAGTCACAACTGTTTGTCTGTGATTTAATTGTTGCCACAAAACTCTGCAAACAGCATGGCAGTTCATGCTAATTTATCCGAGACCATGGCGTCCCATAACGTGCTTAGTCCGAGCTGTCGGAACCAACCTTCGCGGTGAAGTCGCCCATGAAGATCTTGATATCACCTTGTAGAATCTTATCCACGACAGCATTCAGTTGGCTGTTAAAGGTCTCCTTGTCTTGCATTTCGACAGCATCGGTTGGCGCGTAAAATTGGTTTCGAACCTATGTTCTGAATCTGGCTACAATTCTCCGCTCATCAATAGGTTCCCACTTCATGAGCGCAACGTGGGCGTGAGTGCGAAGTAGGAAACCAACTCCACGGTGATGAGGATCGTGTGCGCCTCATAGGTCAGAGTATAGCAGAATTTGCCTCGACGCCAATCTGTGTTCTCCAACTTTTGGCCATCGGACTTTGCTCAGTCCTAGGATCTCAAGCTTCATACGGCATGCCTCATTGGCTAGTTGTGCCAGTTTACCCTGCTGGGCTAGGGTTAATCAACAACCATTCCAAGTTCCAAATCTTGTCTGTTGTTTTGCGTCGTTGCCGTTGAATAAGTTCGTAATCTTTCATTTTCGGTTCCTGTAACGGTTTTTGGGTTTCGAGAACAGTAAATTTGGCCAGTTGTTGGCCTTAGGTCCCCTATCCACGGTGGTGATGTGGTTACCACCTTAGGTATAGCTTCCTGGAGTAGCACTTCATACTCAGCCGCTGGATGTCAGAACAGACGCCGTTTGAGCCATACCTCCTTGGTGAACAGTCGACACGTGGGAGCATTAGGTGCTTAGGTAGGGACTTCTGACGGCCAAAGCTATGTTGGACACTTTCCTTATCGACTCACCGTTTTGCAGCCCTGGTAAAACTATTGCTAACTCAAAACTGTCGGAAATTCATTTGGGACAGATATGCGATCACACTAATACTACACTAACCTTACATGACCAGAAACCGAGGATGCGAGAGAGGGAAGAATTGTCTACTAGTTTGTATTATTTGCTCATTTGTTGCATATGCAAAAATTACTGTTGGCCAGCGAATTTTTTTTCCCGAATATCTGTTTGTCAAATTGAGGATTTTAGTAAATGTATCAGAAATTTCAACATACCTGACCAGTTTGTCCATGTCGCGTATTTCGTTGGCCTCCATAAGGCAATAGAATAT
Source organism: Aedes albopictus (assembly GCF_035046485.1). NCBI lineage: Eukaryota > Metazoa > Arthropoda > Insecta > Diptera > Culicidae > Aedes > Aedes albopictus. The sequence continues at coordinate 124,360,434 of NC_085136.1, read as the reverse complement.
CCACACTAGCAAGCTTAGGACATGCTCAAACGCTTTGCGGATTGTCGGAAGCATTTTCAGCATGTTGTTGAAAGTATTCCTAGCCCTCGATCGAAGTTCCCTCCTCTCCACGGCCTCTAGTTTTAAAGTCAGCGACTGGTGGAGATTCTTGGCAGCCAGTTCCAATGCAACAGCTATCCGTTGTAGATACCCAATTAATACGTCTTCGCCATCTGGACGGTAGAAGATTTTGGCATGCACGATTATGTTCACTTGGGGTATGAATGGGAAATCTCCGATCGATTCCGAGTCATCAATGGTCTCCGGAAATTGTAGACTCTGGATTTGATGTACTGCAGCTTTGCACTCCTTAAGTTTTGCTTGCAGGATTCCATTGGGATGATAGACACTCCTGTAGGTAAATTGTGAATTATTTGTGATGACCAAACAGCATGTGAACAGAACTGCTTTGGCTATGGTTTCATCAATTTGATCTATTTTTAGTTCGCCGTGGCTCAATTTGTCTCTAATTCTGGGTCCATGCATCGCTGAGAACAGATCGTATACTAGCTCTAAAAGGGAAGCGCTGAAATGATCATAAATCTTATTGCGTTCTCCTGTTGTGGAATTGCGCTCTTCGAAAACGGTGTCCATTATAATGTAGTATTCGTCTAGTTTGGCTCGCGGATCCCTTCCATAGAGTTCGCCATATAACCTCCGTAGATACATTTCCAGTTGAGTCAAGGCGCGGCTCACACAACAATAATACTGCTTCTGATTGTAGTAGTTCAAAGTGTCCATCCAATCTCTTCGTTGTAGTTCTGTTACAAATCGATTATTTATGAGGCAGGTTCTGAACTGAACTTCGCTAAAACATTCAGCATTAATCTTGGCGAGTAGTAACTGACCATCCAAGGAACAACTCCGATGCTTCATGGAACAATTTCGCTGGTCCAAAGTGTTCCCAATCGAGGTCATAATCAACAGCAGAAAATTGTTGTAGATCGGACTTAGATCTTCGTCACTCAAAAATCCATGCCACACCAAATTTCTCAAGTTGATGCCATTTGGACTGCCCAGCACAAGACGCAGAAGGTATATCACAGTTTCGCCTAGCTCCGTCGCTAGGGCGTCGGTCATCAGTAGATCCCGAAGCAGATGTGGCGGTGTAGAACCAGTTCTGGTGAAGAATAGGTTTCCCAGTGAATACTCGAGGACGGATGAAAGTATCAGTGCGGCGGTTACTTTTGATGCTTGCTGTGACAAGCCTATCATATCTGATCGATTTGTCCACTTAAGCTTCTCAGGTTGGTATTGAACGGTTGGACATTGCTTCAGGAAGGCATGGAACTTGGGTGTCAGGAGGCTGCAATGTTCGTAGGTCAAAGGCTTGTCATGGGGAACTGAAAGATAAATTGTTTGCTGTTCATTTGTTTGAAATAACAGTTAGTAAAAGCAAAAGCAGTAACAATATATGCAACATATACACATAAGCGGGAAACTCTGAGGATTATCAAAAATTCACATGAGAAAGTTACGCTTCCGGTAGTTTTAAAATCAATTTTATTCTAGGTTACGATCACAACATTTTTCTGTGAGAGTGTTAAGTCTGTTTGTCTATGCTTCTTGATACAAACCAGAAGGTAATTTTTTACTATTTCTACAGAAAATTTCCCTGGCTAGAAATTATTGGACGGAAAATTTGAATTGTTATAGAAAGTTTTAGAAAATTTTAATGAATTTTGTGAAATTATATTACAAAATCGTTTGTTGCATATTGAGAATGATGCCTTGCGATATTTCACAAGTATTTTTTTCGAAGATTTCCCAAGAATTCCAACCGTAGATTCCTCCAGTAGTTTCCTCCGGGGACTCCTCCAGGAATTCCTACCGAGAATACTTCCAGGAATTGCCACCGGTGATTCCTCCAATGAATTCCCACCGGAGATTTCTTCAAGAACTCCGACCAGTAATTGTCACTGGGACAAAGCCTGCTTCTCAGCTTAGTGTTCAATGAGCACTTCCACAGTTTTTAACTGAGAGCTTCCTCTGCCAATGACCATTTTGCATGTGTATATCGTGTGGCAGGCACGAAGATACTCTATGTCCAATGAAGTCTCCAATGAAATTTCCTTTACGAAAAGATCCTGGACCGACCGGGAATCGAACCCGTCACCCTCAGCAACCTGGAGGACATCTCGGTGAGAATTCCTAAAGTAACCTACACGACTTAGAACCCGGTGACGAAGAGAAGTGTATCCGTAGCTTAAGACGGAAACTGAAAAAAGTCCAGGTTTCGGCAAAGAACCTGGTCAAATGGGAATCGAAGGTGGTCCTGATTCGCAGAGTGATCCTGGCGGACATAATCCCCTTAAAAATCGAAAAACTACATAGGGCGACGGAGGGTACTATCAGCAGGCTTGTTCTCTTCGTCATGAGGTTTCTTCTCGTTATTTTTGCTCAAAATTTGGCTTTACATGTGACCTTCCAAATTCCGCTTAGAGAACTTTTTATCGTACCAACTCCATGAGATATAAGCATTTCAAGACATTGTTTTTAAGTCAAAATTGCCCATAACATTTGAATGACAAGACCTAGGAACATGCAATGTTCAGAACAAATATGCGTTATTACTTGCACTTCAAATGCTCCGAAACTCACATCTTCGTAAAAAATCAAATGAAAAAGTTATTGTTATATAAAACGTTTTTGGAGGGATCACTCTAAGTGAGTTTCAACTTAGAGATCTTACGTTCAAATTAAGAGCTAGATAAAAGGTGAAGAACTCGATAGCATATGACTTAATATCAAAAAGTTCCATTCCAGATTTGAGTTAAGACGACGACCACCCTAATCAAACATTATTTGGAAAAGATGCAGCAATCAAATGCAAACAACTTCTCTGAGGACACCATACGCCTGAAATTAACGATAACCAGAATTTTTGTGTTCCTGGTAAAACGTGAATTCGAACTATTGTGCATTCCATATCAAGAAGTAGTTCTAAAAATGAACTTCCATTTCAAAATTCACAAAAAGAACGTCTATTAAAATCTAGTTTTTCACCAATCCTTATTTTGTGTATTGATTAATATTTATTTACAGTACTTAGTTTTAATGTGCATGCAACACTTCCTAAGCGTCAAATATTTGTCCAAAAAGAAATCAATACTGAAACATCTTGTTTGAGTCGATCGAATTTTCATTAGTGCCAAACAGATGTTGTTTCTTGAGTTCTTTCCTTGTCCAATGTTTGATCCTGTGTAGAGTATTGCTTATCCAGAGAAATCATCCAACCTGGCGGAGTGAAGAAGACAAAGAAGACCTATTCCGCAAACGTCAAAATGCTGCACACTTTAAAAAGTATGTACACAACCATGCAACAAAAATCAATAGTTGAACATCTAAATTATGTTTAATGGCGTTCAGCTGCATACAAAAGTGCTGAAACTACACTTAATGTAGTTTAAAAATAAGTTACATTTTGCAGAAATTGTGATTACATAAACCATAAATGAAACAATTTTCATTATTTTTGAATTTTATGGCAACCAAGTGAGTGAAAGCTTTTTAGCGTGAACCGAGCACTTTTGACGTTTGCGGAACGACTGCGGCGGTCGAAACCACCGCAACTCCGTTGGATTTTTTCTATTTTACCGCAATACAAACAGCGTCCCGATATTCACGGAAGCCAATAAACGTCAGAAATCCTTTGTAGTGTATAATATAAATGATTGAAATGCATATTTTTTAGACAGTTCAAGGTTTAAATCTTCAAAATGAATAATTCTTATTAATTTATAAGCTGGATATACATTTTTCTCCGTGTACTTCAGGCCTTACGAATGCTAATATTGTCACAAAACAAGTGTATTAAATATCATCAAGATTTCATCATATATTGCACTTACCCAAATCATTTGCAAAGAACTTCTCTACGATATCCCAATCGACAGTACCGTCCGGCCTTGGGTTTCGTTACAGCTTCCCACTATTAGCATGTACGCGATTTCATCACTATAAAACCTTTCCTCCGATTTGCCGGTATGCATCATAATAACACTATGCAACAAACACTTCGATCGAACGCTTGACAACTTTGAAATAAAAAAAGTCACCTCGCCGTCCACTGAGTTGCATCCTGGGCAATGATGATGACACGATGAAAGAAATAAGGTCACGGATCCATTAGTAAAATCCTACGCTCTCAAAATCATCATATTCGAAAACAAGCAATTATGGCTCGTTTGATTGTGTTCTTTTTGTTATCATACATGCTGCTCTATTCTAACATAATTACTAAATGAGGAAATAAACTAAACAGCGCTTCAATCCTTCGCTTTCAGTAAGAAGAATCTACTGAACAGATGGAACAGTCTCTCTAAATAACTAATTTTAGTATGGCGCTAGATTTTGTATTATGCAATACAATACAGATTTTGAAGTACTTAGTGCTCACATTCAATTAGTCATATACTGAGCTACTCCCAATTAGTATGCCTTGACTTACATAAGACTTTGACATTGGACTAAACACAGATCATTCCTGAATAAACGCCACTACTGAAACAACGTATTTCACTACAAAAATCAGGAGTGGGATAAGCCTATGACATGTTCATTCGAAGCCATTTGCGTTTGGAAGAAGTCCAAGATAATCTCGGAAGGTCTTCCTTCTCAAGACGTCAGAGCTTAGGATCGAACCAAATGAACAATCAATCAAGAAATGTCAGTGTGAATGGTTTCTTCATTCAGTATCACGAATTTTCAACGACTTTGCACGGTTTTCTGTTGACATACATTCGAAATTCTTGAATATTCTTCATTTATAGGGGATATTGGACAAAATGAGACATCCCTCCCCCTGGATATTCGATCTTGACGCGATGGGAGGGCTTAACCCATTAGCACTTTAGCGCCAGTTCATTCACCACCGCTTGGACTTTGAGCTAGATATATCTAGTTTACGAGTTGAGCGCAAGTGAAGGAATCGCCGTAAGTGCTAATGGGAACCAAAGGAGTATCCGTCGTGCATTTATCACAAGTCAAAAACAAATTATAATTTAGCTTGCATAGACCTAATCTTTGCATTCTTTGAATTTACTCAAATTTAACAGTAATTGTTAAAAGTAACGTAACGCAAGAGTGGGTAGAGGAGGTCTCTGCGTTACACTCATCATTCGTTACTTGAATTCGTTAGTACACAGGACAGGGGACGCTAGGATAAGTTGACTTACAGCCTTACAGATTAGATTCATTACAATTAGAAAATTATGGACTGATTAGGTAAAGATAAAACTGTTGATTATAGGAGTTTGTATTTGTATTTCTTATTTTTATGGGTTTCGTGAATTTATAAAAGTTGACAAATAATCATTATCATTTTTATTTTTGACAAAAATCAGTTGACTGAACTTTTTTGTTTTTATATCTTACACGGTATTATTTCACTGATCAAAAAAAGCAGGAATTTAGTTAGGACTTATGACGGTTGACATTGTAAAGGGTTACGATGGATATAATATTACTTTGGACTGAGATGATCACAGATATGCAGAAGACGACTAGCGAAATTAGAAACACAATTTGATACATTATTGACTATATTTTGACAAATAGGGTTTGACAAATTTCTTTACAATATCGAATGGAAGCTCAAAAAGTGTTATCTAACACTAATATGAGAGTTATTTGGAGATGATACTGGTGCTGTCAATGACTAACATCGGTTATTGACACTATTGGTAATCAGCTTGAAATAATTTTCAGAATGTATTATAAAATAACTGAGGATATTGTCTGATTATTGTTTGGGGAAGCTGTCAGAAAAACTAGTTGCCCATATCGGCTAAAAACGCTAGTTCTGGTAGCTGTCCTCGAATAATTTTCTTCTTCTTCTTCTTCTTCTTAATGGCTCGACGTCCTCACTGGGACTTAGCCTGCCTCGCTTCAACTTAGTGTTCTTTGAGCACTTCCACAGTTATTAATTGAAGGGCTTTTCTTTGCCTGCCATTGCATGAATTTGTATATTGTGAGGCAAGTACAATGATACACTATGCCCAGGGAATCGAGAAAATTTTCCCGACCGGAACGGGAATCGAACCTGCCGTCTCCGGATTGGCGATCCACAGCCTTAACCACTAGGCTAACTGGAGACCCCTCGAATAATTTTCAGAAATATCAAATCTTTAAAAATTAGCTACGACACATTTTTTTTCTTTTTGCTCTTTGTATATTTCTTAAGGCGTTAACATAGACATAGACACCCTTTTTTTTATCTCTGAATGTTGTCCAGTGACCTCGGAGATTATCAGTTATCAAATCATCTTCGGAGCTTCCATTCGATCAAAACACTAGTGCGATGGGAAAAGTTAAAAACAGTATTTTTAAAAACTACTACGACCTAATGCTAATTACTACACACTTTGCTCAAGTTGACGACATCGTCTAGTCCATCGTGAGTATTAGTCCTAGTAGGGGGAAAGTTGGGAAAGGGTCCAGGCTTTGCTATCAGCTGTCCTGCAGCTCCACCTGGTCACTCTTCAAAAAAAAAAAAAAAAAAAAAAAATATGATTTGACTCCAACGCACATGATATCCGTTTACAGTAGACTCGGAAAAACGTATATATGTTACAATGTGCGAAGGATTCATCAGATGCATCTGAAGAGTGTCCACTAGAGCTTCCTTCAGACAAAAGTGAGACCCCTTTTTTGAAAATCCCATGGAATAGCAAGTAGGTGTCTAGTTAAAGCCATCATGATGACTTATCTCCCGACAAATTTTGAGATTTTTCGGCATTGGTCGAATAAAAGGATCTCAAATATGTTCATAATATGGATGATAAAATGTTATAAAAATAAAAACGCAACGATTTTTTAACTACGTAACTATATTCGGAGTTCCACATCATCAGTACCGCGGAATCATTTATTCAAAATAATAAGCACCCGACGGATCTGATTGCAAGCCGAGCCCGGCGTTTTCAAAGGTCTCCAACGGATCTTAGTTGTGTCCCCATAAGATGCAACCCTCTGGAATGTGTGGGCACATCTTAATTCGAAATTCCTCGGACATATTTGGCACGGTGGATAAAACCGTTTCCGACGCAGTCAGAGCCTTATTCCTCGTCACCCAATTGAACTGCGATTTGACGAACGTAACGATTGGGCGTCATCAAAAATCGTTTTTGCTCCACACCGCTTATTCTATTCGTAACCAGATTATATGCCTTCTCCCAAAATTTGAGCTCAATTGGTTTAAAATTGAGACTGCACAAGCCCTTCAAAATTTGTATGGGAATTACTATGAGAAAACGAAGTTTTTCATTCAATCGACCGTAGCATTTCCTCAAGTACACTAGAGGGTTAGTTGACCCTTGGTTTTCCTAGGCTACTCTATCAGCTACAACTTTGTCAAAGACCGCATTCAAATCGGACGCCTCATTAATTAGTTACCGATAAATGAAAGTAATCTTAGAATCTTTTTAAAGTCAGCAGACTTTGAATTGGTGTCTGGGCTTTCCACTATTCGGTTAATTTTACACACAATTCAAATATGCATCAATTAGTATATCGTGTATTCAATTTGATAATTCACGACATTAGATTTACTTGTGATTTAATTTTCACTTTCATTATTTTTATATATGATAGTTTTGTGAGTAAATCCTAATATATTTCGAATATCTAATGCTTAGGGGTAGGCGGGGCATAATGAGCAGCTTAAGCATTTTGCCACCAAATCCAGTAAATTAAGTGCAACCAATGTGTAATTTTAAAGTTCAATCCTCATTTGAACCTTAACTGACAAAAGCTAATCGTTGAAATTCCGAATAAAGTTATAAACGTTGTAGAATTTTATGTTTTTAAAAACGTATAAAATCGCGAGTTGCGTTTTGGGGGTGGGGCATAATGAGCACCCTAGGTGGGGCAGGATGATCAATATCAGTTTTGTACACAATAAAATGCTATTTGACTATTCTTGTCAATGATAAAGCATACCGGCAACAATCAATGTGAATTTTAAGGGATTACGGGGTTTAATTTGTAGGGAACTGTGGGGTTCCAATGAGTCTTCTATTGAGGAATTTTTAAACGGTGATAAAATACAGATACTGAAATTTTAAAGCTAATAAATTAAAAGTTACAGATAAAACCTTACTATATGCATCAAAACAGAGAAAACCAAAATTAAAATTTGTTTGTTGAAGATGTTTACCATTTTCATTATATTTTCACTAGTTGCTCATTCTGTCCCACCCTACTCTCTTTGAAGCATATTTTTTTAACAACCGTCGTTGGGGATGAGAATGGGTCAAAAAAGGATACCCAAAGAATGTTTGGCAAATAACAAATACAATTGAAGTCGGAATAACTTTTTATTTGGTATGTATACTCTTCTATATGGTAATGATAGTTTAGCAAGAAGGTATCACATTATATGAATTGCTTACTAAACTACAAATGATTAAAAATTGACCCAATCTCACCCCTTAGAGGGGGTGAGAATGGGTCAAAGTATTCGAAATCACCTATCTAAGAATATAAGGTAATTTTATTGATCATATCTAGCAAACCTACTTAATATACAATGTAACCATGATGAATAAAAACTTAGGTAATTTTAAAAGATGATTAATCCACCTAAAAGGGCTAATACAACCGAAAAATGGTTGAAATTTGATAAAATAACGTTTGTAAGTTGTATCGCCATTTTTAGCCACCATCCTCATCTAAAGTTTCAACTTCCATGAGAGGAGGGGGTATTACAACGAGGGAGGGGTACATTAAAAGATTGATTGGAAAAAAAATGATATTTTTAGTATACTTCATAAGAAATGCTTAACCAATCCCTCCGTCATAAACTCTTATGATCATTGGCCTCTATAATGCCAAAGCAAATCACTTCATCCCAAGATAGAGGGTCGTTTAAATATTATGTTACACAACATTTCACATTATTAGACCCTCTCCCGCAATAACATTCAAATTTTTTAATAAATTTAGTATGAGTTCTAGCACAACGGTAGACTTATTCTTCTGTCCAAACGCATGGGTTTATTTGTTTCAAATGATTTTAGGCACTAAACGTATGAACACTCCCGCTTGCCACTTCTTTGACATATTTTCGAAGAAAGGTGTGCTTTTATGAAGATACAGTCAAGGATACGGTAAACATGGCACCACTCTAACGTCAAATGGGGACTGGATAACAAGTTGAATTTTCAATTAAGATGATGTGCACTCGATAACTTGCTTGACCCAATCTCACCCCAAGACGCGCCAACTTGGTCGAATTATTGGGGGGGCAAAGCCTGTTTTTTCTTATTTTTTGTATGGGAAAATTAAAAAATCGTCGAATATTGGGGGGGGGCAAACCTATGCTTGCCACCCCCCCTAAGTTGGCGCCTATGGCGGGTGAGTCACCCCCATTCTTATTATTTAGACATAGGGTCGAAAGTATTGAATTTTTAAATAAAAAGTGCATTGACAGCCCACTTTTTTCGTTGCATCAGCCAGGTAATACCTACAGCTAACCACTTATAAGAAAATTTATGGATAGGTACTTGTGCGAAACATTACGATGGAGAATTTTTTTCAGAGTGATTCACTAGTAGTTTCATCATATAAGTTTAGCCACAAATTTAACAAAAAAAACATTATTGTTAAACATCTTATTCTGCATCATGACGTGTAAAAACATCTCCTCGTTGAAATAAAATAAAGTTTTCAACATAAATTAGCGATAGTTGATGAGCTATTTCAAATTTTATGTTTCTCCGTTTTGACCCAATCTCACCCCCCAGACCCATTGTCACCCCCATCGACGGTAGTTGAAAAGTGTTATGAATACATTTCATTGGCCTAGGGAATATAAAAAAATCGATAGATGCCCACTAAGTTGTGATTTCGATACCCAAAACCTTATTTTAGATCACCTGATTCTTATAATATTTTCCCAGTACCTGACCACTTTACGCATTTTGATTAATTTTTCAAGGTAAGCGGATTTTTTGACTAATGTTTTGTCATCAACTCATTGGATTTTAGATAATAAGGCTACAATCAAGCAATTGGTTCTGTTAATTTGAAAATTTACAGTGGAAATACAAGGTGCTCATTATGGCCCACCTGCTCATTATGCCCCGCCTACCCCTATCAATGTTTTCTTACATTATCAATTTAAAATAATCAAGATACGAATAGTGTGAAAGTGCAGCATTTAATAATGCTTGCTTATTGATTCTAAGCTAACGGGTGATTAAGACTTAAAACGCATATTTGACGAAATCGACAAAAACTGGCTACTTCGACTTTGACTAACGTAACCTACTTATAACAAATTAGAGATTTTTACGTTTTTCGATTGATTGTATGAAATCTTTTCTATAGTTTGGAGCTGTTTGGACCGATGCTGATAGTGCTAGGGATGTGGACGAAAGACAATTTTCAAAAATAAAAACAGTACTAAAATGAGGATCAACAAAAACGGACATAACGAACACATCGACCATCTAACAGATCATAGACACACCAAAGATTACTGAATTACAGGGCACTACAATTATCTGAACAATAACATGCTTCAAACCTTGACATGACAAAAGAACAAATACAGAATGGACCATACAACAAAACCAAAACTTTTACGCCTTCTACCGTAACCTTCTGAGTCAGTACGCAACAGTGTCTTACTGGACGACATGCTCCGTGCACGGCTGGTGAACTGCTTCTGAAGGATTACGTTCTCTATCATATCCAAAGGCCTAGTGAATTGTCGTTGTCCGCGCAAACGCTTCGTGCTCCTCCATATAGACGCGAGACGATTGCGCGCACAGTGATGGGAGAGGTTTCTACGTCCCTCGGCGTGCCGCTAGAAACCATATACCGTGATCGGCCCTAATAATTCTGCGCAGTCCCTATTGTTATTGTTATTGTTGTTTATTTTTAACTAAAAATTTTGAAAGAGGGAAAAGCCCCTTTGAGTGATTTCCTCATCTACGAAATCTTTCTCAAAACGGCATAAAACCTCTTTTATCTTTTCGAAAATCATTATAAAATAATCTTAAAACTAAAGGCTCCTCCGGAAAAGTATCCATAATCGAGCCGTGGTCTTGATGCGGATTTGTCAAGGGATGAATCAAGGTAATCTGACTACGACGAAGGAATTTTGAACATCAAGGACAGAAATCGGACGCAGTTCTTGAAAACTGAACAAAAAAGTTTAAAGAGTATCAAACAGCATAACGCATAACCAATTTCAATAAAATATCTGAAAAGAATTTTCATCATGACTAAAGATTTACAACCTAAAATATCTCTAACAGATACAGGTAAAGAAAAGCCTAAACTTTTAAATCTATCAATTATGTTTTTTCTGGGTAATGTATAATGAACACAATGAAAAATTATATGATCAATATCTTGATATGATTCACCACAAATACATAAATTTGAATCTACAATATTGATACGATATAAATGACTATTAGAAATATAATGATTAGACATAAGTCTTGAAACCAGACAAATAAAATTTCTACTACAAAATGATGGACCCTAGTTCAATATTAGCTTCAAATATATTTTTTGAATATTGTTTCAATAGTAATGAAAAAGTTTGTGAAGAAAAATTTTTCAAATCAACGACCATTATTTTGTAAAAAATAAAATGATGTTGCAAGTGCTAGAAATTGCCTGAAATCAGTGTCCGTTAGCGAAGGTGCTAAAAAGTTGCTTCATGAGCTGAAGCATTTTGCGACATAAATAATGAAGAGAATGTCTGCTTTTCCATGCGCATCCTGTACTGCTGTCTTCGAAGAATCAGCATCGGCAAAAAACAATTGAATTTTCTTCTTTTCTTAATCTTCTTGTTCTTCTTGGGTGCGCAGAATTAGGAACCGGTATTAAATAGGGGTCCTAATTCTGCGTAGACATTTAAGACTAAGTTTTGAACATGTAATTAATAAACAAACATCATATAAATGCCACCATAGTTATAACTAGGATATTCTATGTTTCTAGCAATCCGGTGAATGTAATTACGTCTCAACAAGTTAGTTTATAAACTTCGAAGGCTAGTTTACGATTCTTGCATTTTTGATCTGATAGTTCGACCGGACTAATCATTTGTTTCAAACATTTGCTATCATCGGGGGAAATTTTATGTATTCATGTAAGCATTCGTCAAATGCGATATATGATGTGAGTTTACATGGAATTTTCTTAAACAGTGGAAACGCTGGAGTTAGACAAGAAAGAATTCTCAATTTGCAAACAAAGATTGTGCCACCTTGTCATGGCGAAAAAGTTTATATTTCCTTTAGAAATGAAAGTAAATTTTACTAATATTTGCATATGCGGATAACTAAAAATCTTTACGTAGTAGTATTCGATAATACTAATGCTACAAAATCCTTTTGTGTATTATGATTGAAACTCCCTTTGCTTAGTAACCAAAGTAGGTAGTATCAATGTTGGGGACATGCAAAGTTCTAATATGGTCGTAATGTCGTATAAAAGTTGAAAATGAAGAATTCAATTGAATTTCATCTATGAATCATGTTCTCATTGCAATATGTTATCTTTTTAGAGTTTTTCCCATGTGAGCAGAATTAGGAACATAAGTGCGCAGAATTAGGAACAAGAATTTTCATGATTTTACATATAAACTGAGTGTTTTGTATAAGAATTATATTTTTCCCTTATTTACATAGCTAATAACTATGTGCAGTCAAAAATTCAGCCAAGTCGGTTTGATTTGGATTTTTTTACAGCTGATTGAAATTGAAAAAATCTTAAGTGCGCAGAATATGGACTCTCCACGGTAGACGCGAGACGATTGCGCGCACAGTGATGGGAGAGGTTTTTACGTCCCTCAGCGTGCCGCTAGAAACCATATAGGGTAGAAGCTTCAGTTTTGGCCAGCCCGGAGTTTTGGCCATAGCCTGTTACGATCTAAATCGGCATAAATTTATTTTTTACTAGTAGATTCTAATATAATATGATGATTACAGCAGTGAAAACCATACATTCTGATTAAAAAATTGAAGCAAAAAATATGTTTTCTTAAAAAATCAGCTCCCATATATCTATTTTGGCCAGGGTGCTTCTAATTTGGCCACTCCCATAAGAAATACACGCGATTGGCCAAAATAGAAACCAAAGCTGAGAATATGGCCAAAACTGCGGCAATGCTTCTATTTTGGCCAGCGCCACTTTTAATACGAAAATCATGTATTAGCTTGATTTCTGCATTTTTCTAATAAAGTATAGATTGAAACCTTTCATTTAACACATTGGTAGTTTTCAAAGGATTATTGGTTATTTTTATAAAAATGATTTCCCTTAGACTGGCCAAAACCGGTGCCCGCACCCTACACGATTGCATAATGGTTGAACCAAATCAAATGAAATCTTCAAATAATATTCCTACCTTCATAACCCACTTACAGAAAAAGAGATAGATCTATAGAATATAAATTTTATTTTAATTCTTGTTTGCACAAGAATCCCAAAATCTAATTTTCCAACGATATCTTCGCCAATACTTCACCGATTTCTCTGAAAATTTTATGGTATTATCTGCACACAATATACTGTTAGTGCACACTGTTTCCAAAGGCCCAATTTCGTGATCGAAATTGTTTTGAGAATGAGAAATTGATTTTAGAGATCTGGTGTCTTCGAAGAAGTTGTTTGGTATATCAGAGCCCTTCTTTTGGAAGTATCACTGATGTGATTAATCCACCTAAAAGTGAGATAGAAATTCGATTTTTTTTCATAAGTGAAGATAGCGTGTTTATGCCTTCAGCAAAGTTGTAGAAAATGTCATTATGAGAAAACTTGCCGAACAAACTTTTGCTCTATCTGCTGAATTTTTAGAGATATGGGCCATTATTTGTGAATGACCCCTTAAAATCAGTTTTTTTGTTGTAACTTTTTCCAGGCATTTTTGGGAATTTTCAAATGTTCTACAAAGTTACGTGTTTCTTCTGAGGACGGCAGCATTGTATCTTTGATAGTTTTTGAGATATTCAATAATTTATTTAAAAAATGGCCTTTTTTACGGCTTTGAGACATTTACAGAGGCAGAGACGAACCAGCCAAGGGCTGAAAGTCTCTCTAATAAAGACAAATCAATTAATCAAACATTTACAGAGGCAAAATGGGGCAAGATTTTTCAATTCAATACGAAAGAAGTTTATAATAGGTGTAAATTTTGTTTCAACTCAGGCTGGACACTTACTTCCTTGACAGTAAAATTGAGCTGTGAAATATTTTAGTTCGTATCTGAAATTTTCAAGAAACTCAAAAAGTATTGTAGATAGAACTTTGTCGTCTTTAAAGAAAACATGTATTTTGACATATACCTATAATAACTTTGTAGAACATTTGAAACTTCCTAATGTATGAAAACAGTTACAATGAAAAAATTGATGTTTAGGGGTCGTTTTCAGAAAATGACCCAAATCTTTAAAAATGGAGCATATAGAACAAAAGTTTGTTCGGCAAGTTTTCTTATAATGATATTTCCTACAACTTTGCTGAAGACATCAGTATACTATATTCACATATGGTAAACACTGAATTTTCATCTCACTACTAGGTGAATTCATCACAAAAGTAATACTTTCAAAAGAAGGATTCTTGTCTATCAAACAACTTCTTGCAACAAACTTTTGTCCTATCTGCTCCGTTTTGAAAGATATGGGTCATTTTCTGTTAACGACCCCTAAACATCAGTTTTTTCCTTGTAACTTTTTTCAGACATTTTTAGGAATTTTCAAATGTTCTACAAACTTATTATATATGATAAAATATATGTTTTCTTTGAAGAACACAAAGTTCTTATCTTCAATACTTTTTGAGTTTTTTAATTTCAGTTACGAACTAAAATATTTCACAGCTCAATTTTATTGTCAAGGAAGTAAGTGTCCAGCCTGAGTTGAAACAAAATTTACACCTATTATAAACTTCTTTCATATTCAATTGAAACATCTTGCCTATTTTGCCTCTGTTAACCCGTAAACTCCCGGGACGATCTACTTTCGGTAGAAATGCAATATCTTCTTTGTTTTAAAACATTTTACCCCGGATTTTTTTATAGTCAAGGGGAATAGTTGTGCTAAGAAATGCATGGTACCTCCCCCCTTTGCACCATCCCCCCTTTTGCGGGGAGGCGAAAATACGTGGCTTTATTTTGTATTTTTTATAAATTCTACATGTTTTTGCAGAAATTTCATCGTTTTGCTAATCATCAATAATTTTCACTGATCCTAGACGTGCAATGTATTACTACCTATCATAGTCTGTTGAAGTTTTGATCCCAGAGCTATTCTAAGGCCTCCAAAATACTCCGAAGTTTGTGACACAAATCTAACATTCTCAACCATATCTTATACACAATGAATGATTACAGAACATTGTCTACGGTACTCAAAGTCTCAAAGCACCCCTCGAAAATTCATGGTACATGCATTGGGTGATCTAGGTCATCCAAACTACTCTGGAATTCATTTTCTTAAGATGTAAAACATCTACCATCGTTTGTGTTCACTCTGTGCAAGAAATTTAGACACGTTGATGTCCATTACACCTCACAGTGCTATGAGCAACTTTATATTGTGGTAGTTGGACATTCCGTGAAATACAAATGGCCTCCCATACACTTTGAAGTTTGGCTTACGATATCTACATACTGTCTCATGCTTGAGTTGTGAAAATTGTTTGTGGAATGTAGTCTATAGTGCTGATGGAACCTCAGTGCACATCTATAATGCTTTTGGTACATTTATGGGATATTCCAGGCTTTCCAAACTATTCTGGAATTAGGAACTTCAAGGTCTACTGGCTCTACTCTTGTTTTTCTTCACTCTATCGGCATAATTCTTTCACGATTGTGTCTGTTGCACCTTATTATATTAAGAGTATCTGTATTTGTTGCTATTTGAGTGTCCACTGGCATACAAATGTGACGAAGGAGACAGACCAAAAGTTAGTTTTTGTTACGCTGTGTTATCGTTAACAACCCTGATGCGGCGAGGCTTATCAGGCTGGTAAAACTGTTGCTAACTAAAAACTGACGAAAATTCATATGGAACAGTAATGCGATTACACTAATGCTACACTAACTTCTACAACTTGTATGACCAGAAAGACCAAGAATGTGAGATACAGAATAATTGTGGGTTGCTTGTTTGATTTGCTCATTTGTTATATACAAGAATTATCGTTAACCAGAGTAAATATTTTTTCCCGTATATCTGTTAGTCAAATTAGAGATTTTTGAAATGCATAAGAAATTTCAACATACCTGACCAGTTTGTCCCAGTCGCGTATTTCGTTGGCCTCCATAAGGCAATAGAATATCCACACCAGCACCCTAAGTACATGCTCGAACGCTCTGCGGATTGTCGGAAGCATTTTCAGCATGTTGTTGAAAGTATTCCTAGCTCTCGATCGAAGTTCCCTCCTCTCCACGGCCTCTAGTTTTAAAGTCAGCGACTGGTGGAGATTCTTGGCAGCCAGTTCCAATGCAACAGCTATCCTTTGTAGATACCCAATTAGTACGTCTTCGCCATCTGGACGGTAGAAGATTTTTGCATGCTCGATTATGTCCACTTGGGGTATGAATGGGACATCTCCGATCGATTCCGAGTCGTCGATTGTCTCTGGAATCTCTAGGGTTTGGATTTGGTGTACTGCAGCTTTGCACTCCTTAAGTTTTGCTTGCAGGATTGCATTGGGATGATAGACACTCCTGTAGGTAATTTGTGAATTATTTGTGATGACCAAACAGCATGTGAACAGAACTGCTTTGGCTATGATTTCATCAATTTGATCTATCTGTAGTTCGCCGTGGCTCAATTTGTCTCTAATTCTGGGTCCATGCATCGCTGAAAACAGATCGTATACTAACTCTAACAGGGAAGCGTTGAAATGATTATATATCTGATTGCGTTCTCCTGTTATGGAATTGCGCTCTTCGAAAACGGTGTCCATTATAATGTAGTATTCGTCTAGTTTGGCTCGTGGATCCCTTCCATAGAGTTCGCCATATAACCTCCGTAGGTACATTTCCAATTGAATCAAGGCGCGACTCACACAACAATAATACTGCTTCTGATTGTAGTAGTCCAAAGTGTCCATCCAATCTCTTCGTTGTAGTGAAGCGCCCTGTACCGTCCAGGGGCTGCATTAAACACTACACGGAATGTGATATCTTTCATTTCATTACAGTCCGACACAGTTTTAATAAACTATATTGAAGTATCACAAACCATCACTTATCTTATATTACAACGGTTCACTTTTTCTTATATCATCTTAACATTATCTGTATTTCTTCACCGAACTACTAGAGACACTTCCAGCTTCTTCTTGACCCGACTACTACGTCCTACCTACAGCTTTTATTTGGACAGTATCTAGAGGTGTCCCACATGGGAGCTCAAGACTTATCCGATGTGCTGCCTGCGTTAACGTTGTCACCGAACTCTCGACAACTGACTGTTCTCTACGAACTGTCTTCACTGACTCCCCGACTGAAGCCAAAGCCTCCGTATTTATAGCCTAAATTTCCTAGCAATACCCGAACCAGCTTGGGCGTGTCTAAAATTCCTACGATCATTCTCGTCTTGCCGAAGATGGCATGATAATTCCTAACAATGCCCGAACCAACTTGGGCGTATCCAAAACCCTACCAAATGAAAATACTAATAAGTCCAAAACCTAGACCTCTACCTATCCTACTTGTCATCATCGTAATTAAAATCCTTCTCTTCTTGAAAACATCACGACTCTTCTATCTTGGGCGTATCCCAAGCCCTACCAAGAATATTAATACCAACGAAAAACTTAAATCTCCTAACCACGCCTGACTTGGGCGTGTTCGCACAAAACCTACTGAGAATCTTTACACCAAGGCCTACATCTTCTAGCCCCGCCTCACTTGAGCGTATACAAGGCTTGGGTGTGTGAAAGAATTGAACCAACCATCGACGTCATTATCATTCTCCCCATCATCATCATCGTCACCATCATCATCCTCATCGTCTTTGGAATTTGGCACCAAATTCTCCAAAACAAAGCACCCGCTTTGTTATTGAAGTGTACCTTACTTGGGCACAGTGAACCCTAGCCGGCCCCCGGCCGCGGATGTTGGTTGAAATTATACCCCCACATTCTTTTCTTTCAGTTTACTCGAAGTCAAAACAAATTGAGTGCAAAACAAGTCCGGCGCCGTATGCCGCCAATACGGTGTCTCAATTTCAGAACATTCCAGCTAAGGTTCACCTGAGTTCAGAACCTTACCCGGCCAATTCGGCGCCTTGATTTCGAAACTAAAATAAACAATCTTTGTTCCAGCGCGATCAATATGATGTCGCGGTTCTATATCATTCTTTCGGGTTTATTACCCATCGTTGTCCCAAGCGTAATTGAAATTGCATCACACCGACCGGACCTAACGCGGTGCAACACGATCGCACCCGGCCACCACCGGACGATGATGGGTTATAAAAACTAGATCAGTAACGAATGGTGCGATTTTCGTTGCTTCCAATATGCCGCACGTGAGGTAGGTAGACCCTACGATGAAAATTGAATCTAAAATCCCCCGGGCAGCTGTTGGAAATGTGGGGTGAAAATGCATTTTTGTTTCAGTTGAGTTGACTTTGAATATCGGAAGGCGTGGGAATATTTAGGTCTTTGCATGCCCTCCCACTTAGCGGAGTTTGAACGTGTATAAAATCACGTTCAAATGTAAGTATGTGGGTAAAATGTATCCCCCGAAAAAAAAACTCAGCATTTAAATGATGATGCTAACGATGATTGTTAATATATAAACTGAAACTGCTATACTATTCTCCATTTTTCCTGTAAAGTGTCTCAAAATGTTTTCCAATACAGTTAGCTGATCTAAATCTCCCAAATAAACATTAAATTTTGTATTAACCCTCTTACATTCTTCCTCAAGAGATTGACTTCATTGGTACTCGCTGCTGCTCCTCTTGATTCGTCGTAGGTGTTGTCTGCCTTTGATATGTGGCTCTTCTTGTTCAATGCCCAGATCAATTGGTTAGTATCAGGTCTCAGATGAGTGGTATCGTTGCTTCTCTGTTGTACTGGTTTGTCTTGAAGATGATGTAGTTGATTCAGTTGATGTCGTCTCCTGTGGGAACGTGACCATGAAGCTTTGGTATCCGGATATTACCTCGGTTGAATCGTATTTCCCTGCTGGTAATTCCCGCGCTGTCGTTTGCATACAGAAGAACTAGTTTTACTGTTGCTTTCTGTTGTTTCTCGAAAAAGTGTCATAAGTTGCCTTCCGAACTGGATTGTTTATCATTGTCGTTTACGGTGTTGTGGTTGATTACTTATCGCCCGCCTTCTGAATTTTGTTGGTATTGGATCAATCTCAATAGTGATGCGAATATTGTTGTCTTTGACCTGGTGCAAATTGTGGAACTGTTGCACACTCTTTAAAGAGTTTGTAATTAGTTGACTTAAATTCTAAAGCTTTCGATGATGTCGAAATGTTGCATTCCTGATTATGGTTACTGTTAATTGTTCTTGTATGAAGCACAGAGTAAGTGCTTTTTCAATGGTTAATGTAATGCGGTTGGTGAACATTACATTATGTCGGTTAATTTGGGAAACTTTGAAGACGTCCTTCTCTCATCATATGTCTGTATGAATTGTTGTTGTTGTTGTTGTTTTTGTTGTTGTTGTTTTGTTGTTGTTGTCGTTGTTGTTGTAGTTTTTCCCGAAGCTCTGCATTGTGTTGGTTCATATTAGCAGATTCGCAGATGTACAATAATATTTGTCTCGATGTGCCACCCGAGTTGACCTTGAATCGTCTCCGGTGAAAAATTATGTGCGCTGAATTCTCTCCTCCGCCATACCAGCACCTTTGACCTTCAACTTTCCATCCGATCTGTTATTCCTCGTCATCGTACCAATTGGCTGTGGTACGTTTTCATAGAGGTACCGTTGAACTGCTCCTCTGATTGCTCTCGCCAGGTGTTGCCTTCTCGTCTTGTCCTCCCGCGTCATCTCTCGAGGAAGTTGTATTTAAATTCTATCGAAACCATCGATTTATAAAATATTGATCTACCATGGCAAACTGAACTTTTAGTCTTCATGTTATTATTATTTGTGTTTCTTGTATGTGCAAAATATAACCTTTACAATAGTATTTATAAAAAACTGCACCATTACATTAATCATGCTCTGTTACCGTTACTTTCCTTAATAGTCATAAACTGTTATTTTTTTTTTTTACTCAAAAACCCGTAAAATATTAAAATGTGAGTTGTAGCAATGGAAAGCTTCTGTAGGGTCACTATAAACATCTGTATTACCAATTCCAAAAAATCTCACTACAGAATTCTCTCCAGTGTGTTTTTTTTTTTTTTTTCATTTCCTGTTTGCTCCGTTTCCTTTCGCAGGCTCGGCTTGATCGCCTCATTGCTACGACTTCTCCCCCTTACCGAATAAGGTTTTTGGATGGATACCTGTAACGAGACTTAGATCTTGTGTTTAATTCATGATTTGATAAAATATAAATATATTTATGTTTATTTCTAGTTTTTGCTTCTTGACGCAACCTAATGATTCCGAATCTATAAATATTACTTCATTTTTCATTCACATATTATTATTTTTCTTTTTTTTCAAATTAGTTATTCATTCACCATTCACACTCAACATTCACAAGCATCCTGGGGGGCCCTCCCTTGTCCTCATCATTCAATTTTCATCCGATCTCGTATATACTTTCAAAATTGTTATGTGACATGACCATATTATATAGGAGCGTCCTCCGTAGTTTCATTAGGGTCTAAATTGTTTCTAAATTGTTTTTTTTTTGTTTAATCCGTTTTGCTTTATCGTTTCAGAGAATAATCGTTCGTTTGTTGTCATTGATTCTTTTTATTATTAATACTCTCAATCAACAATTTATGTCTTTTGTTTGTTTGCTCAAACCTCATTTATTATGTATTCCATATGTATTAACGTTAAATAGAGCTGCTTCTTTATTCAAGAATCTCTCAAGTTATTATTTTTCTTCTTATACATTCCCCGCTATTGTTACCCGATATACCCCAATGATATTTCCCCTTTCAAGATTACTTTTTATTTCCCATCATATTATTCCCAATATATCAATTCTTCATTCCCAATTTCTATATACCCTTTTCAATTAATCATTTTGCTTAGTTATGTTTACTCCTCCCAAATTACCCCTTTTCAGCTCTTCGGTACATTCAAATCGTTCTTGCATTCAAACTCATGCCGAATTGATGGACGCATTTTTGTTATAATTCAGCTGTACAAAATTTCCCGAAAACTTATTTTCATTATCCTGATTCATTCATCATTATCATTTCTTTATGTCTCTTCATATTCTCATAAAATTTATTTATTTATTTATTGCTATTATCATTATTTTTTTATTTCATTTTTTTATCAATTCCTTTTGAGTTGTTACGATATAATTTCAATTAAGGTAATTCGTATGCTCTCCAATCGTTAACCGTTTTGTTGTGAACCTTACTACAGTTATATGTGATAATTGTTTATTTAATATAATAATTCAATTAATATTCCTAGCTATCCTACGCAAGCCTCTATCCTAACATATTATTCCTATGGTATTTTTTTTAACAACATATTTAGTAACTAATATTTACAAAAAATCATTCGTAATAAGGAAATAATTGGTTTTTCAATATTTACATCAATTTATACATTGACGACTACGCATAGCTTATCAATCATTATACTTTTTTAACCTATTATTGTGGACTTTTTCAAATTTGTTCCCATTTTTAATGATTGTGGTTTGTTCGCTGGGTAGGTCAACTACTGCGTATGGGCCTCTCCATTTACTTTGAAGTTTTTGACCTGTTCCTGTTGGGATTGCTTGTACTAAAACCAACTCGCCCCACATAGGTTGCCATTCTTCGGTTTTCTTATCATAAATAATTTTACGTTTCTCTTTCGAAATAATCAAATTTCTTTTGGCGTTTTCATGCAAATTTTTAAGAATTTGTTTCATTTCGCAAAAATAGTCATTATATGTTAGATCTGAATCTGTTGGAGTGTATATAGAGGTAGGAATCCTTGCCTTTCTTCCATGTAAAAGTTCGAACGGACTGTAGCTTGTTGAGCTATTATTTGTAGTATTGTATTCAAAGGTAAAATAATCAAGATGTTGGTCCCATTGTTGCGGGTTTTCTCCGACAAATTGTCGCAAATATGTTTTCAATTCTCTGTTTGATCGTTCTACTAGATTTGCTTGTGGGTGATAAGCACTTGTATTGATTTTTTTGATTTTCAAAATTTTGCATGCGTGTTTAAAAAATTTGCTCATGAAATTTGCTCCTTGGTCTGTCACCAGTTCCAACGGAGTACCGAATTTACAAATGAATTTTTCGACAAAAGTTTTGGATACAGTCTCCGCTTCTTGATTGTCCATTGGAGCTACTACCAAAAATCTTGTAAGGTCGTCCTGCATGACCAGCGCGTATTTGTTGCCCCATTCGGATTCTGGGAGAACAACAATGTCCATATATAATTTTTCAAATGGCTCGGATGACGTTGTAGTTACTTTTAACGGAATTCTGTTGGATTTACAAATTTTATTTTTCTGGCATGAATCACATTTTTTTACGTAATTCTCGATGTCTCTTCTCATGTTTTTCCAATTAAAAATAAGACCAATGCGTTTCCGCATTCGCCTTGCTCCAACATGTCCGCCTAAAGGAGCATCATGGAACTCTCGAAGAATTGTTTCGATATCTTCATTACGTACTTCAGTGCGTTCCGAATCTGCGTTATAAAGGCTTAACGTAATTTGATTTTTCAAAGCTAAAAATTGAATCATCTCAAGTACTTCAAATTGTTTAATCTTTCTGAACGAAATCAAATGAATATTTTTGGACGCTGTTATCGGCGCTTTATTTTGATTGAAGCAGTTGCTAAGTTTGTAAAAGAATGTTTTGGTATTAATCATTGAATTACTTTTGCCTTCCACAATAATTCCGAATAAATTACTATCTGGAATAGAAACAACTCCATCTTCGCAAAAATCTTTCAGTCCATGGGGTAAATCAATAATTTTTGAAATTTCATTAAATGCTGATCTGCTATTCAAAATTACAATCTTACAATCAGCATCTGCACTTTTCAAATTCCTAGAAATTTTCAATCGATTTACATCAGTTGGATTATTCTTGGACATCTCTAAAAATTCATCATATGCGCTTGCCGCAAATGTGTCATTAGTATGTGTGTTATTGCATAAATCGAAAACGTCGGCCATAATGGATTCCTCAACTTCAGCCTCGTCCGATATCGCACTCGTACTTGCTGGAGGTATATTTGACACCTTGTTTATGCCTCGTAGGTCGGAACCCGTGCAATTATTATTTACGCTATCATTCATATAGGTCATCTTTTGCGTTTTTGTTTTGGTTCCCTCGCTTTCATGGTCCCGGTCAGCGATCGCGCCCCCGTTATTGTCGCCAGAAACGGTGTAGTTTTTCATCAGCTGTTTGTTCGCTTGATCGCGGTCGCGGTGTTTTTGGTTGGATACGTTTTCTTGTTCTGCTCTTTTCGTTTGCTGTCGGGTGACCACAGCAATTAATTTCGACCTTGCGGTTTTAATTTCATCGGCTGGATTACTCTGCTCTTCTGATTTATTGTCTGGATTTAGCCTAGAGAGAAAATCCGCTACAACGTTATCCTTTCCTTTTTTGTATCGAATATCGCATTCCAATCCTTGCAATTTCAAACGCAAACGTGTGAGGACTGATGAAGTTTCTTTTAGATGCCATATTGAGATCAATGGTCTATGATCTGTGTAAACAATAAACCTCTGATTGTAGATATAATGACGGAAATAATTCACTGCCCATACTATGGCCAGTAATTCTTTCTCAATTGTATGATATTTTCGTTCTGCTCCAATAAGTCCCCTACTAGCGTAAGCTATGGGTCTGTCAATTGATTTTTCATTCGATAAAACTGCTCCAATAGCGTATTCACTGGCATCTGTCGTTAAAACAAATGTGTCCTTGTAATTTGGTCTCACTAGCAAAGAGTCAGACGTTAAAAAGTTTTTCAATTCTTCAAATGCTTTCTGGCACTCTGGGGTCCAGTTAAATTTTACATTTTTCTTCAATAGATCATTCAGAGGTTTTCGTTTTTCTGCAATTCCTGGTATAAACTTACCATAAAAGTTTACTGTTCCTAGGAATGATCGCACTCCTTTTACAGTTTTTGGTATTGCCATTTCTCGTATAGCCTTAATATTACCATCAAGCGGACGAATACCATTTTTATCAACTGTATGTCCTAAAAATTTCAATTCGGTTTTCAAAATTTGGCATTTTGTTGGTTCAATTTTTAAATTATGTTTACGAAGAGCTTTCAAAACTTTAATCAGATTCTCGTTATGCTCTTGAATTGTTCTAGTCTAGTCTAGTCTAGTCTAGTCTACACATACACAGCCATTCATTGAAAGAATCCTGGAAAATGATAGAATCGACTACTTCTACCATTTTTCTTGTCATTATCAATACTTGCAAGGCATCAGAGATGTATTACAAGTATTGAAGCGGCCAGGCCTACTGTGCAGCGTTATTGAATACAATTGAACAGAACTATGGAACGGCGACATCTCGTCAGCCGCTCCGTATCGTATGTGTAATAAATGTGAAGCAAAAACGTTGGGAGTGACGTTGCTAAGAAAGTTAATGTCACTCCGTTGGGGCTCCTCTTCTTCCTGGGATGGGACAAAGGTATTTATGGTATTAACCCCTTATGTCCTGGCTCGAAAGCCTAGGTTTAAGCGCCATTGCTCGCTCTCTGAAACGAGAAGAAAATATAACGACCCCTTCCTCGACTGGATTAAATACCCTGTATTATTAATCGACAAACTACTAAGAACCATAACTGCGAGTCTATTATGGAATCAGTAAATGTTTCCACAATTCTATCTGAAATTTAGACCAAGGGGTAGTCACTCTACACACTTCATTTGTGCCAACGTTTTTCGATGTGTGCCTTGGTGTGCCCTAGTGTGCCGAGGTGCTGAAGCGCCGAGGCCCCAAAATGTATTATGGTGACTGCTATAACAAAGCGACGCCGCACTGGCATTATTTTCGTAGCAACCATAGAATTTATAGTACTTTATTGTTTTTGTTTTTCAACGAGAATGTCAACGAAAATATTTTCTGGATATAATTCCAAGTGGATTCTGGAATGATTCCGAGATGGGCTGTTAAGCGGTTTTGTGCTTGGTTTTGGGGAACATTTCAGTGAAATAAGGGGAAAAATCTGGAGGAAATTATATTATGTCTGATGGAGGAATATCGTTAAATTTGATGACGGAGGTATGCTGGAAAAACATTGTAGTTTTCTGGAGGATTCTCGGAAGAATCTTAGAGAAGCTTTAGAAGGGGCTTTTGATAAAACTTACAGAAAAAAACAAATTAGGGTATTTTGAATAAATTGTGAATGAAATTAGAAATGGGTACATATGAGTTCCCAGGGAAAAAAGAAAGAATTAAGAATGGACAGGTTCTTAAGAGTTCGCAGCAAAATTCTGATAATAATTATCGGTGTTGAAGATTCTAAGCTTGATTCTAAGGTCACCGGCAATTTTTGATAAATACTTATTGAGACATTCTTGGTTGGGCTCATGAAAAAAATGTATTTATTGCTTCTTGCAAAAAAAAAACATATCCACGTTATAACAGGTTCACATACTTTCCATTAAATATCACAGCAGCTATTTAGCACCATTCTGAAACAAAAAGGATTTGTTAAATTGGTATTTTGTTCGAGCAGTTTACAAAAGCTCTACTGAAGGTATTGTTTCGGTTTCAACATTCCGTTGAACTGACAGTGAGCAAAAAAATCCACGATTGCTACGAACGAAAAATCGTCATTTTATAGCATCCTTGTTATGTGAATCTGTGCCAACCGGTTCCACTGGTGTACCGAGTGTGCCCAAGGCACACTGTGTAGAGTGACTACCCCTTGAATTTAGACAGTATTTTGTTATAAATATTTGGTAGAAATTATCATATAGAGACTGCTCCACCTAAATGGTATGGTATGGTAGGTGCGTTGATCGATTAGAAAATTCATCTTTTACTGTACAATAATCTATTTTACGAATCGATTTTATGAATGAAAATTCTTCAGTAGGTGTCGTATCAACATGCAGGGTACAATATCAACATAACACCAAACCTTGCGCTGCCAATTTTTGTTTCGTTGACTAGCGTGTTGCGCATAAGTTCCGATTGATCGTGCGCAGGCGGCACCGCATTATATATACAGAAAAAAATGCAACATCTACACCATCTACTGTTATTATATTACCGATTAATTTGCGATTGCGATAAATTTAACGGATCAAATCAGAACGAACTCACCAAATTAGCTTGATTGATGTGATGTCTCCCTTGGCATACGAAGCAATCGAGAAGTCCAGCACATTCCGCTCGTTCGATTCCTCCAGCACAGCACGCTTACGTTTGGTGGCGGCATGCTGCGGTGTATTACGCAGTGCTTCCGATCGGGCCACACTGGTGCTACTCGAAGACATCTGGAAGATGGTAGTCGGGCTTCCGGGAGTGATGTTCTGACGGACTTCCTCGGACGACAGCAGCTTGTGCAGCAGAATCTTGATGACAATCAGATCCTACTTTTCCTGGAGCTGCTGGGAGATCTGGTTGCGGAGGCGCTCGATTTCGTCCAGGCTTGGTGCTGCCTTTCGGCATTCAAGGTTTTGTCACTGCCCATTTCCAATATTCCAGACAAACAGCGGAAAAGCAGCTCACTCCGATACGTTTTCTAAATAGCCGCTCCTTTTTCAATCAGTGATTTTCACTTCTCCTCAACACTCAAGAGGTAGCCTTATCTGCCTTGATGATGATGGCATCCAGATCAATTGCACTTCATTCAAATAATTGTTCGGCACATTCAATTCTCGTTATGCTCTTGAATTGTTCTTCCAAAAACAATGATATCATCCAAATAAACGATTGCTTTAACATCTTCAATTTCAAATAAAACTGTGTTCATCAGTCTTTGAAAAGTCGAGGGACTGTTTCTAAGCCCCATAGGCATTCTCGTGAATTCAAAATGACCTTTGGGTGTAGAAAATGCAGTTTTTGCAGCATCTCTTGGGTCTATAGGAACTTGATAAAATCCGGATTTCAGATCAATTGTTGAAAAGTATTTGCTATCGCCTAGGCTATCCAATATTTCATTTATTTGTGGAATCGGATATACAAATGGTTTAGTTATCAAATTCAATGCCCTAAAATCTACCACAATTCTATGCTTTTTGTTTCCTTCTTCGTCTAAATCTTTCTTTGGTATGCATAAAACAGGTGCATTCCAAGGACTTTTACTGGGCCTAATAATCCCTTGCCGACGCATTTCTTCAATTTCCTCATTAATTTGTTTCTTTGTTGATTCAGGGAACCTATACTGCCTTTTATTTATTGGCACATTAGTCGTTGTTTCAATTTCATGTACTGCTGCATCTGTTACTGTCAGGTGATCCCCTTTCAAATAAAATACATCACAATATCTTGCCATTATATTTTCCATTGCGTCGTAATTAGCGCTTTTCAAATGCTTCAAATCAATTGTATCTAGCAATTTTTCGATACGATTTTTACCTTGTATTTGTTTATAATTCAAATTATCTATCAAACTTAGATCTTGGTTTGAATCTAAATCCTCCGGCGTATATTGATTCCCGGCCTCTACATTCTTATTGTAACATCCATTATTATAATATTCTTCATCAAAATGTTGATTTATGTATTTCTCGTCTTCATAATACTTCTCATAAAGGCACATATTGCATGAATAATCTTTTTTCGGTACGATTGGCTGTGTAACTATTTCATCATGTATGACTTCATCAATATCAAAATTTACTTGACAGCTTTTGTCATTGTTATCATATTGTATACAATTACTATTATCTTGTAGATCAGTCTGACAAGATTTATCTGATACCATTACGTACTTTGTTGTTGTAATATTGTTAATATTATATTCTACACTATCTGGCTTGCGTAGGGCTATGTAATCAAAGTTCTGGCTAATATATAATGTATGCTGTTTCAAAAATTCTGCTCCTATGATACCATGTACATTTAAGTGGTGAACTAAATAAAATTTTATCTTATACTTAGACTTCCCAATTATTAAACTAACTTCAGTAGATCCGAGCGTTCTTGTTTGACTTCCATTGAATCCCGAAATCAAAAACTTTTCAGATTCAGAATAATCTATGTCTGTTGCTCCGATTCTAGGGGCTGCATCCCATCTTAATATGTTTAGTTGTGAGCCTGTGTCTATCATGTAATTGATTTTTGTGTATGGTCTTTCTACAGTGGGTATATTTAACATAAATTGATTATTGCCCGTCCAATGTATAAATACTTTTTCTTGTGCTGGAATGCATTTATCAAATTGAACCATTTGTTTTTGTGGTATGTTATAACTCTTATTTATGTTCATGGGCATCATTTTCTTATTACTTGCAGCATATAAGCGCCTTTCTAAACTATTTTCTGATTGACGGAGTGATCGGACGCAATTAACGAACCTCCGGTTATTTAGTTTTTTCGCTCATCATAGCAAATGTTATTGTTTTGAATTCCCATGTTGCGTTCATCAAAATTTCTGTTGGTCCAATAAGGCATTTGGTAATCACCACGATAAATTTCTTGTTGTCCTAGATATCTATAATTGTTAAAATCTTTTTCATAACCTATTTCGCTCTGGTTGAATCTACTTTTATCGTAATGGAAGTTGTGATCAATACATTGTGGATTACTGAATTTCTGTTTTTCATTTTGTTGCCTGTAAAATTCTGCAGTGTGGGAATCCCTCAATCTCTGCTCGATGCGTTCTTGTTGTTCCACATCGATGCATTCTTCTTGTAGGTAATCTAGCAAATCTTCCAATGAGTCTTCTTTTTTCGTTTTTGCAAAAATTTTCAAATTTATATCTTCCAATCCCGCTAGAAAATGTATTCTTAAATGTCTTTGAGCGTATGACTCAATTGTAGGATCTTTAATATAATCTTTTTCGAATTCATCAATATTCCTCTTAAGTTGAAGAACGCGATCTTTGTAGTTTTTAAAACTTTCACACTTGCCTTGTTCAAGGGTCTCTATTTTATTAAACAGTTCTTCCAAATGTAAACTAATTCCGAATTCTTTTTGGAGATTATCTTTCACTTTATCCCAAGTATTTGCAAGAATGTTTTTAAATTTTAACGCTGCTGGGCCTTTAAGTTTAGACAGTGCAATTTGAATGAGTACGGTTTCTGCATTTTTCCTTTCACTAGCATCAGTTATCCGTTTTATGGGTTTCAAAAAACAATTTATTTGATATATGAAAGCATCTAATTCACATGCACTACCATGAAATTCTGGAATACACTGTATAGCAAAATTTATTGGAAATTCAAATCTAGCGTTGTTCGCTTCACTATTGTTGCCTATTTCATCCATTGTATTCGTGGTCATTTTTATGTTGATATTTTTACTGATTTTTTTTTTCAAATTAACACGACCTATTTGTCGCCGGTCTGCTGCATAGTTACAAAATTATTATTTTTTTTTCAACTTTTAATTGATTCCATTCCATTGTAATGCTAGTTCACAGCTGAAAATCATGTTAAGTGTAAAATTATGCTCTAAGTTTGAAAGCATAAAGAAAGAAAAATACAGTAGAGCTGAAAATATTTTCGATATCCCGTACAAAGCTGGCGATTTTGAATCAACATTGCTACAACTGATAAAGATTTTTGTTTTTTTGAAAGAAAAATACAAATCTTGTTTTATTTATTGAATATTTTGCTACAATTTAAGGAGATTGTTCCCAACACTCATCAATATCTAATCGAGAAAAAAAAAATAATCAGATATTCAAAACATATTACATTCAGCTTCCTATTATTGCAAAAAAGATATTTAAATTTGGTGAATTGTAACTTGAGATTTTGAATCTAAGTAAATTAAAAAAAAACTTGGTTGCGACTGTCTCGTATAATAAAAAAAAACTGCACTTCTTAGTTTTCTTATTTTAAATACGGTCTCAAAATCAGCACGTAATTATGCATCATAATTTTAATCGTTAACAGAAGTCCGCGGCTTTCCTTTGATTTTCTTAACTAGTGTTATTTGTTCGTATTTTTCATCCACTTGTTCTTCTTGAAATCATTATTCTTGTTATATTTTTCCATTATTTATTGAAAATCACTATAATTTCCTTTTTTTTTAAATTTTTTTAATAACTTCTTTATTTTTCCCACAACAGTATTTCAATTAAAATGTTTTTGTTCATATCGTAAATTTTTTTTTATCATTTCAAACCAACTCACAAAAAATTTAAACCATCTCAAACCACTTAATCATTTAAAAGGTTAATACTCACGATACCATCAAATAATGCAGGCTGAATAATGTCCATTGGTCCAGACACTCGGTTCCATACACAGGTTGTTGCGTTGCTATTTCCAATTCGGTGCTACGTTGTATTCCACTATCACTTGCGCTGCCACGAATTTCATCTTTTCCATCCAGTCTGTAACATTGTTTTCTTGTCAATTGTTCAAAACTGTTCAATGTTTATGGTTTTCACTGATTCTGACACTGATTTCTTCTTCCAATCAGAAAATTGGCGTCCCGCTGTTCTAATTGCCGAACAGTTTTTCGCTGTCACCATATGAAGCGCCCTGTACCGTCCAGGGGCTGCATTAAACACTGCACGGAATGTGATATCTTTCATTTCATTACAGTCCGACACAGTTTTAATAAACTATATTGAAGTATCACAAACCATCACTTATCTTATATTACAACGGTTCACTTTTTCTTATATCATCTTAACATTATCTGTATTTCTTCACCGAACTACTAGAGACACTTCCAGCTTCTTCTTGACCCGACTACTACGTCCTACCTACAGCTTTTATTTGGACAGTATCTAGAGGTGTCCCACATGGGAGCTCAAGACTTATCCGATGTGC
Source organism: Aedes albopictus (assembly GCF_035046485.1). Lineage (NCBI taxonomy): Eukaryota > Metazoa > Arthropoda > Insecta > Diptera > Culicidae > Aedes > Aedes albopictus. The sequence continues at coordinate 124,329,368 of NC_085136.1, read as the reverse complement.
TGCCTGCGTTAACGTTGTCACCGAACTCTCGACAACTGACTGTTCTCTACGAACTGTCTTCACTGACTCCCCGACTGAAGCCAAAGCCTCCGTATTTATAGCCTAAATTTCCTAGCAATACCCGAACCAGCTTGGGCGTGTCTAAAATTCCTACGATCATTCTCGTCTTGCCGAAGATGGCATGATAATTCCTAACAATGCCCGAACCAACTTGGGCGTATCCAAAACCCTACCAAATGAAAATACTAATAAGTCCAAAACCTAGACCTCTACCTATCCTACTTGTCATCATCGTAATTAAAATCCTTCTCTTCTTGAAAACATCACGACTCTTCTATCTTGGGCGTATCCCAAGCCCTACCAAGAATATTAATACCAACGAAAAACTTAAATCTCCTAACCACGCCTGACTTGGGCGTGTTCGCACAAAACCTACTGAGAATCTTTACACCAAGGCCTACATCTTCTAGCCCCGCCTCACTTGAGCGTATACAAGGCTTGGGTGTGTGAAAGAATTGAACCAACCATCGACGTCATTATCATTCTCCCCATCATCATCATCGTCACCATCATCATCCTCATCGTCTTTGGAATTTGGCACCAAATTCTCCAAAACAAAGCACCCGCTTTGTTATTGAAGTGTACCTTACTTGGGCACAGTGAACCCTAGCCGGCCCCCGGCCGCGGATGTTGGTTGAAATTATACCCCCACATTCTTTTCTTTCAGTTTACTCGAAGTCAAAACAAATTGAGTGCAAAACAAGTCCGGCGCCGTATGCCGCCAATACGGTGTCTCAATTTCAGAACATTCCAGCTAAGGTTCACCTGAGTTCAGAACCTTACCCGGCCAATTCGGCGCCTTGATTTCGAAACTAAAATAAACAATCTTTGTTCCAGCGCGATCAATATGATGTCGCGGTTCTATATCATTCTTTCGGGTTTATTACCCATCGTTGTCCCAAGCGTAATTGAAATTGCATCACACCGACCGGACCTAACGCGGTGCAACACGATCGCACCCGGCCACCACCGGACGATGATGGGTTATAAAAACTAGATCAGTAACGAATGGTGCGATTTTCGTTGCTTCCAATATGCCGCACGTGAGGTAGGTAGACCCTACGATGAAAATTGAATCTAAAATCCCCCGGGCAGCTGTTGGAAATGTGGGGTGAAAATGCATTTTTGTTTCAGTTGAGTTGACTTTGAATATCGGAAGGCGTGGGAATATTTAGGTCTTTGCAGTAGTTCCGTTACAAGTCGGTCATTTGCAAGGCAGGTTCTGAACTGAATTTCGCTAAAACTTTCAGCTTCAATCTTGGCGAGCAGTAACTGAGCATCCAAGGAGCAACTCCGATGCTTCATGGAATAGTTTCGCTTGTCCAAAATGTTCCCAACCGAAGTCATAATCAGCAGCAGAAAATTGTTGTACATCGGACTTAGATCTTCGTCACTCAAAAATCCATGCCAGACCAAGTTTCTCAAGTTGACGCCATTTGGACTGCCCAGCAGAAGACGCAGAAGATATATCACAGTTTCACCTTGCTCTGCCGCTAGGGCGTCGGTCATTAGTAGATCTCGGAGCAGATGTGGTGGTGTAGAACCAGTTCTGGTGAGGAATAGGTTTCCCAGTGAATACTCGAGGACGGATGAAAGTATCAGTGTGGCGGTTGAATTTGATGCTTGCTGTGACAAGGCTATCATATCTGATCGATTTGTCCACGCTAGCTTCTCAGGTTGGTATTGAACGGTTGGGCATTGCTTCAGGAAGGTACGGAACTTGGGTGTCAGGCGGCTGCAGTGTTCGTAGGTCAAAGGCTTGTCGTGGGAAACTGAAAGATACATTGTTTGTTATTCATTAGTTTGAAATAATAGTTAGTAAAAGCAGAAGCAGTCACAACATATGCAACTCATGTATGTACATTAGCGGTAAACTCTCAAAATTATGAAAAACTCACATAAGTCAGTTACTCTTTCTCCGATAATTGTTAAATCAATTTTATTCTAGATCACCACATTTTTCTGCGAGAGTGTTACGTCTGTCTATGCTTCTTGATATAAACCATAAGATTTTTTTTTACAATTTCTACAGAAAATTTCCCTGGCAAACATTTATTGGATGCATAATTTTAATTTTTATATGATGATTCGAGTGAATTCGTGAAATTATAAAACAAAATCGTTTGTTGCATATTGAGAATGATGCATTTTTATGATGATATTCACAAGTATTTTGTGGTGCTATTTTGTTTCTTTTGAATAATTCAGGCTGCAACTCAGCAGAAAATTCTTGTAGAATTTCTGTGCAAAATCTCCTGAAAGCTTGCCGATAATTTGTTAACATTTGCACTACAACAAAGACATAAGGTCAGCCAAACGAAAACCATGGATTCAAATGTGTGAAAGTGTAGAGAATACACTCGTAGTGGCCGGAATCCATTTTTTTTTCAAAACACCACCTCAGTGGTCTGGATAATTTCCAAAAGACAGGCGGTTCGCTCACTGTAGAGCCTAGCGATACATTGAGCAAGATTCACTTTCCTGATTCAATTTCTGAGTCGAGCATCGATGACCAAGACTCTAGATTTGCTAAATCAGATCCACAAGAGATCTAATCATGGGTTTCAGGATCTCAAAAAAAAGCAATAAAGGTTGCAAATGAAGCTTTCACTTGGGACAGGGTAGAGAGGGCTTTGAGATCTTTCGAGCCATTGAAGTCCCCTGGCATGGATAGAGTATTCCCAGACTTGATTCAAAAAGAGAAGAAAATATTGGTTCGACCCTTGGTTGAGATTTTCGGGGCGAGTTTGATTTTGGGGCACATAGGGTCTAGAACCATTTGAACAAGTGTACCTATTTTGGGCACTTTCCGCTATCCAGCTTTTTACGCTGTATTGAGGGGTGATTCATTTTTGACGGTTCTTTCCAACAGCCCTTGCAGCACCAAAGCTGCCGATAATTTCAGTTCACTCCTTCAGATTTAAAAAAAATAAACCTGATTTTACCATTGTTACCATTTTTTTTTTGTTTTTATTTTTGTGTATTTTAACTAGTTGCTAATTCTACACTAGACCATTGTTACCAGCACAACACATAGAATGCATCTTTCGTAAAAAATGGTTGCAAGATGGAAGTAATTCCTTGGAGATTCCCCCACAGACAAACAGACGTAACACCTTGAACGATTTTCATGGAAATCCATCGCCCAGTTCACACTACCATCATCTAGTGGAAAAGTTGCACGAATCACTGTGTTGTGCAATGTCGTCAACAGAAGGCGCTAGTGTGATACGTCAAACGCATAGAAAAACTCAGGGTGGCCACCGAACCGGGAAAAACGGGAAAACCGGGAAAAAGACGGGGATTCGCGACGACCGGGAAAAAAGCGGGAAAAAGCCGGGAATTTGAGATGATTACCGGGAAAACTGTTGTTAAAAGTAACTTAATGAGCCTATTCGAATGTCTACACCTCATCTGCAAAATCAAAGCCAAACCCAAATACTCCTGGGATAATTCTACGAAATTCCAAGGAATTCGCCTGTGCAATCACTGGAATTTCCTTAAAACAGAACTTGGTAATCTCCAAAAAGTTTCTTCTAGAATTCCTCTAGCCTCTAGGTTTTTGTACCGCTAGATTACCTCTTGGAATTCGATGTTTTTTTTTCCGAGGAAAGAGTTTCTTACATCTGAGATTTTTTCAAAAGTTTCTTTTTGGATTCTTTCCGAAATTCCATCAGGAATCTTAATAGATTAGAAAATCATAACCAAGATTCATCAAGCTCCAATCTTAAAAATTTCCTACGGGAATTCTTCTCAGATTATTTTTTTAAATCCCTCCCAAAAATCTTTCCTTTTCTTTCTGGAGCTCCCTCTGGGGTTTCCCTAGAATTTTTCTCTGGAATTCCTCCTAAAGCTTTTTTTTTTAATCAATCGGGAGTTATTTCTGGTTTTTTTACAGAGTTTTTTTCTGATATTTTTTCAGGAAATCATTCTGTGACTCATCCATCTCCACGAGTTCTTTGCAGGATTCCTGCAGGAGATCTTTTTTAGAACTTGTAGGCAGCAGGAGTTCCTTCTGAAACTTTGATTTTGAAAACTTCCTAGAGATTTTGCTGAATTTTATTTTTATTTTATATTTGCTTTTGGGATTTCTCCTGTGATTCTCATTGCGTTTCCTTCAAGAGTTTTTCTTGGGTACCCTCCAGAAGTTTGTTCTAGGAAATCTCCAGGAGTTGCGTATGAAAGTCCTCCAGGAGTTGCCTTTGGGCATCCTCCAGAAGTTCCTCCTGCAAATCATCCAGGAGTTCCTTCTGGGAGCCCTCCTGGGATTTCTTACAAAAACTTTACGGTAGCTATTTCTGGAAATACTCCAGAATCCTGAACATCAAACTACTGCAGGAGTTTTTTTTTTCGAGGAATCTTCCATTGGTCCAATGGGAAAGCTTCTAGACATATTGGAGCTTCTTTTGGGAATCCTTCAGGAGTTCTAGGAGAAATCCCTAGACCTAGATCGAATTCATGATCCCAGACCAAAATTCAATTCCCTAATTGCCAATAGACTAAAATTCTAAATTTCCTAAAGTAACCACTTCCAGAATAAATCCATTAACCCTCGAGCGGTTGCGCTGTTGTTTTTTGTACAACACGTTGAAAAAATCTCGCTTTTTGTGTTCAGTGTTAGCGTGGTGCTGTAACGTGAGCAGGGCACCAAGTCGGCCATTGTGGCAGCCATATTTGTATTCTCTGATGTTTCTCCTTAAGAAATCTGGAGAAATCCACTAAAGATATACAAGGTGGAATCCCTAACAGGAGTTACTGAAGAAATCCAAGATAATATTTTTAGTAATCTAAAGATAAAATCTTGGACAAAACTCTGTAAGAATCTCCAGATGAAAGTTCTTGGGGGAATACTCTGTTGGACATCCAGAAGGAATCCCCGGAAACAACACCAATGAAGGTGTGTTAGGGCACCTACGCTAATGAATTAAACAAAAGGTTCGGTTATCCTTCATGTCCTGGATAATCGAGTCCGACCTTTTTTTTTCCTTCTAAACCATAGGGGGATAATCTGCTCAACAGACACCCTAACAGAAGGTTGAGGTAGTGTAGGTCTGACAGGCCGTCTTCTACAACAAAAGTAAAATCCAGGACTACTCTCTCCTCGTACCCACTAAACCATTCCTATGGTCGCCAAACCCTACGTCTCTCCGGAACCACCAAGAAGGTATTGCTTGAGTCCGACCTTTGATGATTTTATATGCATATCTTACCCAAGATGTTTATAAGGAAGGTGTTAGCGTATAAGCAGTAAGTGGATGCGGGGAGTGCGGCACACTGCGGGGGGATGGAGGTGACAGCCGGCCAGTTTGTTTATGCTGCAGAACGCTACAGATACGTTGCTGCGCCGCATCGGCAACAACATTCTCAAAACGGATAACCAATGTTGACATATTTCCATGGCACTCATAAAATGAGTAATATTCCCCCAGGTTTAAAATTTTAGCAAATTTTATGAATACAATGTCGATTTATTAACCAAAAGAGATTGCTTTGCCGAAAATATTGCAAAATATTAGCTTGAGTGGGTGCACGAGCTAATTTGCAATCCGTGTAAGTAGGAAACACTCGATGAGTGTCATGGAGTTTGTCCGATTTTAGTGCTGAGATAGTTAAGCGCGAATGGTTTCTGTGAGGTTGCTACGTTGCTAGGGCTGAAAGTTTTTGTTTGTCTTCTCTTTTCTGAAAAAAAAAAAATAAATACAAACTTGCCAGCTGTCGTTAGGTTTTCCAATATGGCGGCTGGTGTAATCTGACATATTGGATTACCTTCCTTTTACTTACCTTGATCTTACCTATTCTCGGATACTTTTTCAAAACGACGTATAATACACGCAAATCCTATGTTGATACGTCGTTTTGAATAAGTATCCGAGTATTATAGATTTATCATAGTAAGCTACCTCTTTTACACTTGTTTATTTTTTTCTAAAGTACAAGAAAATAAGTAAAATGATGTGTGAGGGAAAGCCTGAATTATGGACTTTTTGGAGCTGAACGAAAATATTTAAGTAATTGTGTAGCATACGTCTTTTATGTCATCATTGGTGGTTACTTCTGTTTTTCCATAGATGCATTGCGTCAAGAATAATGTTTAACTTTAAATATCTAGTACATATAGTATTCATAGGATTGCAAGTGCATTTTTACATGTTAATTATTATCCATATGAAACGAAAATTGGGCGTTTCTTACTAAAAAAATGTGCACTTTAAAAACCTGGAAAAGTTTAGTAATGGTACCGGGAAAACCGGGAAAAAGACGGGAATTTCAAAACAGAAATTTAGTGGCCACCCTGAAAAACGATGCGAGCGCCTCTGGTTGTGAAAGCCACAACTATGAAAATTTAAAATGATCGTTAAAAGCGTGGTCGATGGAAATTTCGCAAGTGTTACGTCTGTTTGTCTATGATTCCCATAAGGGATTTGTTGGCGTAGGATTCTCTGATGGAAGTAGCGGAGAAATCCCTGAAAAAACTGCTGGAGGTTTCGACTTCTCTTCGTGGAGATTTCTTCGGCAGCTCTAGGAGTTATTTTTTAGAATTTCTCCAGATGCTGAAATGCAGGAGGATTTCTTAATTCATGGGAAGCGGGAAAAATTGACAGAGGATTCTCGGAAGGACAAATTTTAGAATCCCAGGAAACTGCTGGAGATTTCTATGAAGAAAATGTTGAATTTGCACAGTGAAAATTTTAGATTCCTTCAGGAGTTCGCTCTGGATATTCCTCCAGTAATTTCCACCGAAGATTTCCGAAGAATTCCAACCGTAGATTCCTCCAGTAATTTCCTCCGGGGACTCCTCTAGAAATTCTTACCGGAGATTTCTTCAAGAACTCCCACCAGTAATTGCCTCCGGAGATTCTTACTGAAATTCTCGCCGGGGATTCCTCCAGAAAGTCCCACCGGAATCTCCCGGTAGGATTTCCTGGTGCAATCATCGGTGGGAATTCATGGAGGCATCTCTCCTAAAGTAATCCTATACGGAAACCTACACGACTCAGAACCCGGTGATGAAGTGAAGCGTATCCGTAGCTTAAGACGGAAACTGAAAAAAGTCCAGGTTTCGGCAAAGAACCTGGTCAAATGGGAATCGAAGGTGGTCCTGATTCGCAGAGTGACCCTGGCGGACATAATCCCCTTAAAAATCGAAAAACTACATAGGGCGATGGAGGGTACTATCAGCAGGCTTGTTCTCTTCGTCATGAGGTTTCTTCTCGTTATTTTTGCTCCAAATTTGGCTTTACATGTAACCTTCCAAATTCCGCTTAGAAAACTTTTTATCGTACCAACTCCATGAGATATAAGCATTTCAAGACATTGTTTTTAAGTCAAAATTGCCCATAACATTTGAATGACAAGACCTAGCAACATGCAATATTCAGAACAAATATGCGCTATTACTTGCTCTTCAAATGCTCCAAAACTCACATCTTCGTAAAAAATCAAATGAAAAAGTTATTGTTATAAAAAACGTTTTTGGAGGGATCACTCTAAGTGAGTTTCAACTTAGAGATCTTTCGTTCAAATTAAGAGCTAGATAAAAGGTGAAGAACTCGATAGCATATGACTTAATATCAAAAAGTTCCATTCCAGATTTGAGTTAAGACGAGGACCACGCTAATCAAACTTTATTTGGAAAAGATGCAGCAATCCAATGCAAACAACTTCTCTGAGGACACCAAACGCCTGAAATTAACGATAACCAGAATTTTTGTTTTCCTGGTAAAACGTGAATTCGAACTATTGTGCATTCTACATCAAAAAGAAGTTCTAAAAATAAACTTCCATTTCAAAAATCACAAAAAGAATGTCTACAAAAAACTAGTTTTTCACCAATACTTATTTTGTGTATTGATTAATATTTATTTACAGTACTTATTTTTAGTGTGTATGCAACACTTCCCAAGCTGTTAGTACACAGCGTCAAATATTTGTCCAAAAAGAAATCAATACTGAAACATCTTGTTTGAGTCGATCGAATTTTCATTAGTGCCAAACAGATGTTGTCTCTTGAGTGCTTTCCTTGTCCAATGTTTTACCATGTGTACTTCAGGCCTTACGAATGCTTATATTGTCACAAAACAAATGTATTAAATATCATCAAGATTTCATCATATATTGCACTTACCCAAATCATTTGCAAAGAACTTCTCTACGATATCCCAATCGACAGTACCGTCCGGCCGGGTAAAATTGTTACCACCATGGGTTTCGTTACAGCTTCCCACTATTAGCATGCACGCGATTTCATCACTATAAAACCTTTCCTCCGATTTGCCGGTATGCATCATAATAACACTATGCAACAAACACTTCGATCGAACGCTTTGAAACTTTGAAATAAAAAAAAAGTCACCTCGCCGTCCATTGAGTTGCATCCTGGGCAATGATGATGACACGATGAAAGAAATAAGGTCACGGATCCATTAGTAAAATCCTACGCTCTCAAAATCATCATATTCGAAAACAAGCAATTATGGCTCGTTTGATTGTGTTCTTTTTGTTATCATACATGCTGCTCAATTCTAACATAATTACTAAATGAAGAAATAAACTAAACAGCGCTTCAATCCTTCGCTTTCAGTAAGAAGAATCTACTGAACAGATGGAACAGTCTCTCTAAATAACTAATTTTAGTATGGCGCTAGATTTTGTGTTATGCAATACAATACAGATTTTGAAGTACTTAGTGCTCACATTTAATTAGTCATATAAGCGCAGTTTCGAGTTCGAAAGGAATCGCTCAAGAAACTTCTTGAGTGATTCCTGACAGAAACTTTCTTCGGTGACTGCCATTTGAACTGTCATTTCTTCGCAACTGCGTACTGCGATCAAAGAAAAACCGGTTTCTTGAGCGATTCAGGCAAGGAATTTCCCATGCATCAAGATAGGCTGAGAAATTCCTTCTGATCTGCAAACAGCGCTATACTGAGCTACTCCCAATTAGTATGCCTTGACTTAGATAAGACTTTGACATTGGACTAAACACAGATCACTCCTGAATAAACGCCTCAACTGAAACAACGTATTTCACTACAAAAATCAGGAGTGGGATAAGCCTACGACATGTTCATTCGAAGCCATTTGCGTTTGGAAGAAGTCCAAGATAATCTCGGAAGTCGGAAGGTCTTCCTTCTCAAGACGTCAGAGCTTAGGATCGAACCAAATGAACAATCAATCAAGAAATGTCAGTGTGAATGGTTTCTCCATTCAGTATCACGAATTTTGAACGACTTTGCACGGTTTTCTGTTGACATACATTCGAAATTCTTGAATATTCTAAATTTATAGGGGATATTGGACGAAATGAGACATCATATCTGAATGTGTTGGACAAGACATGATCAATTTGAGGTTTCTCCATACAGTAGCACTACTTTTGAACGACTGTGCATAGTTTTTTTTTTTGTTCAAATTCATCCGAAATTCCCAAATATTCTCATTTTATAGGGGATATTGGGCAAAATGAGACACTTATTATGATCAAAAGTGGAAAACATTTACTAAACTAAGTTGCCTGACATTGCTACATATTTTTTTTGAAATTTTCAGGGTTTCCCCTTACCTTTTTTGGATTTTGGTTTGATATGTTCAAGTATTTTTGACATATTTAGAGGGAAATGACCAAAATGAGACACTTGCCGATGTTTTTCAGGAAAGGAGTTGGCACCATTCGATTCCTCGGAGTTTTTTGCTTAGGAATGGGAACTTGTCGTTTACTTAGCGGCCGGAACTGAATTGCGTCCGTTTTTTCGCTCGGATTTGTACACTGTGCACTGGTGGAAACGGAGATACTGTAATCGCTGATCAGAGATGCGATAATGAAGTAGAAGTTGGTTTCCACCTTTCTGTCGTTATTTTTGGGATTACTACACGGTAAAAAATCTGCACTCTGATATGAACTGATTGGCACTTGAATTCGCACTACTGTCTAATCAGTTTGTTATCAATTCAATAACATTCGAAAAAGAACATTCCATGCCTCTTCAATTTAAATGGAAATTCACTTCAATTCGTTGTTGACAATGTTTTGATTTCAAAACTAGAATTTAAAAAAACTCAGATTCGATACCAGGACCTTGAGATTCATGATCATCAGTTTTCCCACTACACTACATCTCATCTGTTAGAGAGGTGCGTTTCGAAGCGAAACACTTTCTACCACCTTATCATCTATATTTACTTTCATGTCCAAAACAGTCATTACCAAACCAATAGCTTTTCACTTTGAATCGTACTGCTTTATACAGTAGTGAAAATCGAAGTGATTTTCAGTTAATTTCTCCGGTGGGTTTGTTTTGGTTCTAAAATCAACACTGACAGCATTGTGATTTCAAAGGAAAAACATTGCTGATCATGTTGATTGGGATGTTAAAGAGTTAATGGATTTTTCCCTTACATCGAGCGTGCAGAATTTTTACCGTGCAGAAGAAAAGTATGAAGTACTTAGGGTCTGTTCCAATTGGAGAATTAAAAATAATTTTCACTTAAACTTGACAGTTCGATACTTATTTCCTTAGGAGAATTGTCAAGTTTAAGTGGCGAACTATCAAATTTAAGTAAAAATTCATTTTAATTCGTCAATTGGAACAGACCCTTAGTGTTTACACTTAAGTCATATACTAAGCTACTCCCTACTGACGTTGGACTAAACACAGATTATCCCTGAATAAACGCTTAAGCGCTGTTTGCAGATCAGAAGGAATTTCTCAGCCTATCTTGATGCATGGGAAATTCCTTGCCTGAATTGCTCAAGAAACCAGTTTTTCATCGATCTCAGTACGCAGTAGCGAAGAAATGGCAGTTCAAATGGCAGTCACCGAAGAAAGTTTCTGCCAGGAGTCACTCAAGAAGTTTCTTGAGCGATTCCTTTAGAACTCAAAACTGCGCTTTAAACTAAAATATTTCACTAAAGCATCTCGCAACGGATTCGTGCTGCGAGCCGAAATGCCATAAGGATAAGGGCTGGAGCCTCTTGACGGACGGATGTGAGGTGATTGACAGGTGGAAGCAACAATTTGATGTACCTATGTACATCTATGGCATCTATGGCGAGTAGATAGAAAGCACGAGAGATCAGGGTGATGAAAGAAAGGACTACACGGAAAATCCAAACTACCTAATATTTGGGACGATTTTTCTCAAAATTTAGCATATCGAATAAACTCGTTACCCAAAATTAGGTTGTTTTCCCTCTCTGGCTCACCGATGTTGTCAAAAACAAACAAAGATGCATCTAATCAAAGGAGGTCCTTGACCCCAATAAGCCAATTTTGGGTAAATGTCGGTTTACTCAAAATTGAGTTGAATGAGGGGGGTCTTAGGTTGAATTTACTTACTCTTGAGTATATTTTTTAGCTGGGGGTAAAGGCAATCTACCTAGCGTGAGTTTAATCGATTTACTCAAATTTTGGCTTATTGGGCCGAACTATGGAATTGCGTCGAAACGAACATTGATCAATGTTGGGTAGTTTGGCGGTTCCGTGTATGTTAGTGCAGCAGAGGGTGGAACTGATCCAACTCCCATGGGTTCATTCAAATATTACGTAACGCTAAGGGGGGAGGGAGGGGGTCTAGCGCTGTGTTACGCCTCATACAAAATTCCAAAATTTCCCATACAAAAGTTGTTACGTGGGGGAGGGAGGGGGTCTAAAATTGATAAATGTTGCGTTACGTAATATTTGAATGAACCCCATGATGAGGGAACTTCAGGATGCAATTCGCAAGCTAAAAATCAACAAAGCAGTTGGTAAGAATGGTATCGCAGCTGAAGGTCCAGAAAAATTGGTCATCTGACTGCATTGGTTGATAGTCAGGATTTGGGTAATCGAACCGGAAGAGTGAGCTGTCTCATCTCAATCACGAAAACATGTGGGAAGCCCTCAGGCGCAAGGGTGTCCCTGGGAACATCATCGGCCTCATTGAAGCACAGTACATGGCATTTTCGTGCAGAGTACTGCACAACGGTGTGTTGTCCGATCCCATATTATCACCACTGCTGTTCCTCATCGTAATCGACGAGATCCTGGTAGGTGTGATTGATTGTGAACCAAATCGTGGGTTGCTGTGGTAGCCCATTACCATGGAGCACCTAAATGACTTCGAATTGGCTGATGACGTTGCTCTCCTAACTCAACGGCGCTCTGATATGCAGAGCAAGCTCGATGATCTTGCCAATCGCTCCTCAGCGACAGGTCTTACCATCAACGTCAACAAGACCAAATCGTTGGATGTAAACACGGTCAACCCTTCCAGCTTTACGGTAGCTGGGCAATCAGTGGAAAATGTTTAAAGTTTCCAATATCTTGGTAGCCAAATGGCGGCCCCAAGATCGACATAGGTGCACGGATCATGAAGGCGAGAGCTGCTTTTGCGAGTTTAAGAAATGTATGGAGAAACAACCAGATTAGTCGACGCAGCAAAATTCGAATTTTCAACTCAAACGTGAAATCTGTGCTTGTGTCCGCCAGTGAAACTTGGTGTGTGTCAGTGGATTATTTTTAACGGCTTTAGGTCTTCATCAATAGATGCCTGCGGTAGGTATATAATTCGTGCATGGTGGCCTCACAATTGGATCTCCAACGTGGAGCTCCATCGTCGATGTCATCAAAACCCTATAGCGACAGAAATTTTGGAGCGAAAGTGGCGGTGGGTCGGCCACACTCTACAAGGGGGCGGAAACGAAATCTGCAAGCAAGCGTTAGATTGGAACCCAGCAGGACATCGCAGCAGAGGCAGACCCAGAGGCTCATGGCGGCGCAGCCTCAACAACGAAATCGAGCAAGTCGACAGAATTTTGACCTGTCCACAGGTCAAGGCGCTGGCGGGCAATCGCCCACGATGGAGATCTTTCAGTTCGGCCCTCTGCACCACCATGGGTGCCCAGGAGTGAAACTAAGCAAGTGAGCTGTCTCATAACAAGAAAAGCGACCTTTTTGAATGTGAGAACTTCAAAGCGATGGCTATTTCGAATGCTACCTACAAGCTATCCCAGATCATCTTCTGTCATCTGTCACTTATTACGAATGAGTTCGTGGGAAATAATCAAGCCGGCTTCATTGACGGCCGGTCGACAACGAACCAGATCTTCACCGTACGTCAAATGCTACAGAAATGACGCGAATGCCCCAACGCATCACATAGACGAAAACGGTTTTCCTGGGAAGCTGACCAATCTGATTATAGCAACGATGGACGATGCGCAGAACTACGTAAGGAATTCGGGTTAACTATCCCGTGCATTCGAATCTCGACGGAGACTACGACAAGGTGACGGACTCTCATGCCTACTTCTCAACATCGCTCTGAAAGGTGTAATGCGACGAGACCGGCTCAACAGTCGGGTAATGATTTTCACGAAACCCGGTCAATTTGTTTGGTTTGCGGACCGCTTGAACATTATCGATTCAACATTTTGACTCATGGAAGAGCTATACGCCCGCCTGAAACGCGAAATAGCAATTGGCGGACTGGTTGTGAATGTGTCACTACGCACCAAAACGCTAATAAGATCCGTGGTACAGTTAACAGTTATTTTTCGGCATAAATAATCAAAAACCCCGTTTGTATCGCAGTTGTATATTGTTTCTAAGACGATTGTAACATTTTCCTTTCTTTGTCATTGTCACTGTTAAGATAAAGATAAATATGATTTGTATAAATCTACGTTGGTAGTCAACTATCTATAGATACTATACCTAGGTAATGTATTTCATTCGATGATCCCCTTCTTTGTAGCGTGAGATTGTTTCCGTTTTTTTTTTTTGGCTAACAATAGGTACACAGGTTACCGCTTGCAACTCACACTGCACTGGTGCGTACTTCTTTTCTTTGCCGCTTATTGAAAAATTTGGAAAACTAAAAGTGTGGGAACGCATACATTTTAGTGTATCTTTGAACTACTCAAACTTTGCGGGAGATTCGCACGGCTTAACAACGCTAACAAGGTCACCTAATAAATAATGCTATTATCAGAATCTTAGAATCTCCGTCAACACTAAATCCTGGCAACATTCGTCGTAACTAACAATGCAAACTTTCTAACGGAGGCTCATCAACTCGTAACGGTACATATATGTAATTCTATATGATCTCGAGCTAGGCAATATATTCTAGAACTAAAGATATTCAAATTTTGTTGACAACGTGGAATGACTTATCTGTTGGGGAGGAAAGCTCGTTGCACTCAGGCAACCGAAATAATGGACTTCTTCTGGGTCCGTAACCTATCTAGCAGATATAACGGTTTGGATTAGCATTAAATATAAATACTGATAATGAGGAGAATTCGGACTGTCGGTATGCTTTGCATATTGATCTCTTTGTGAAAGCTCAATCGATATGAAATGGGTTGGAGCGTTGGGATTGTTCAAGAGAGATTTTTTTAGCATCCTTTTTAGTGGAGTTGGGATTTTTTAACAAAATCATCACTTATGAAACATTTCAAAGGTTAAAATTAGGAACAACTTGGAAGACTGCTAGGATAAATTTCTATAGAAAAGAGAAAAGCGGTAGTTCATTTGCTCTATTAGATCCATTTATGTAAAATAGCAATGTTAGCAAAACAACCCATCAATGTAAGAGCTAAATGCAACTTGGAACGATTCCTAAAACGCATGAAACATCAAGTTCATGAAAATAATTGTATGAATGGAAGTCATAACACTAAAATATGTTTGTATACTCCGTATATCGGCATGGTATATCGTTGTCAATATTCGTGATCCGTAACATATGTTACTGTATCTTTGTCGTAACTGGGATGGGACCGGGGGCCTTTTCTAAGAATACATATGAATCCAATAATTAAGTGTGAAAACATTTAAACACAAATATTAGCATAAATTTACAGTGTCGCAGAAAATGTATGATGTTTGTTTTGTCCTCTTCTGATTCTAGAAGTAATTCAGAACTTTTGAAGTCTCAAAGTCTCAAAACTGCTTCTAAGACTCCAATAAAAGCATTGAAATCACAGCATAAAACAGAACTGATTTTATTAAAAAAAAAAAACCAACTGCTTCAACAAGTTAATCATATAAAACTGTTTAAACAACTAATCGAATACATGAATTGTTCAAAAGTTTTCTTAATGAATGGCAAGATTCTGATGTATTTCTCAAAAGATCTACCTTGTCCCAAGGATGTTGTAATTTCTTTTGCACATAATTTGATTCATTCGCTTTTATCACGGGGTAATATTCCAACTCCTCATATTTAAGACGTGAAGCTATCAGCGCCTAATGCTGTAGATATAATTAAAGCAGGAACAGGTGACTTCTAACGACATTATGCTGAGTAGCTTTATGTCAAATGATTTTATACCAAACTGTATTGAAGGCTACCAATACAGTGGGAATGATAATTTCAACACTCTTTAACCGATAATTTTTTAACCAATTTGCATAGTTTTGGAACAAATTTTCACAGTCTAATGATAAGAGGCTTATTTTCCAGTACAATTGTGAGGAGCACTATTTTCAGAACTACTACATCTTTAAAAAAAAATGTATGGTTTGGAAGATTTCTGCTGTAATTGTAGTCACTATCAATCCAATTTGCAAGTGAAGTGTACCTTTTTATTGAGGTGGAAAAAGTTCTCTTTGCACTTTTGGTTATCGAGTTATTCAAAGGTGAACGCAATTTAACGGTTAACGGATAGTTCTCGTTAACCGTTTACCGTTAAATTGTGTTTGCTCAACCTCTGCATGGCGCCCGAAATCATATCGTTTATTTGGCTTTTAATGTTCGAGCCTTAAACTCTTTCTTACCCATACCAAATACAATACCCGCCATTAATATGGAATCGCATATTGCAACTCGATTAAACAGCCGCCATTTTGGATGTTAGACCACCATTTTGCATATTCTGGTTGCCACTTTTTGACTCCGGACATCTTCCGCATACCAAATATACTCATATTGCTTGGTTTTAGAGCCTAAAACTTCATTAAACAGCCACCATCTTAGATTTTAGACCGCCATATTGGATATTCTGTTCGTTATTTTTAGATTACGAACATTTTCCCCATACCAAATATATCCATATTGCATGGTTTTAGAGCTTAATACCATAGACTAATTTCAAGACCTCGATGTACCGAAGAAAACCATTAAATTTTCTGTGTCCAGTCCGGTACCCAATAAATATTCATTACCGTGTATTTTTTTCCGTGTAAATTGCCTTTTGTGTAAATTATATTTAGCGTGTTACCCCGATCTGACAGCTCTGACAGTAAGGGACTAAGCATAAATTACGTAAAGTGGGTATTGTTCACAAACCTGCGAACTTGACTGCGGAAAAAATCGCGACCATGACGCCGCTGCTAATACTCCATTAAACAGCCGCCATTTTGAATTTGGAGACGCCATCTTAGATTTTATTCAGCCATATTCGATATTCTGGTCACCATTTTTGGACTCCGGACATCTTTCCCATACCAAATATACCCATATGGGATGGTTTTAGAGTCCAATATAAAGTTCTAAAGAAATTGTCAAAAGAATTCCTAAAGCAATCCCAATGAATCTGCCGAAAAAAATGCTGAATGGAACTCTCAAAAGAATTTCCAAAGGAATTTCCAAAGAAGCTGCTAACACAATTTCCTAATTATTTTAAAGTACGTTTGAAGGAAATCGCAAATAAATGACTGAATGAATTTTCAAAGAAATTTCCGAAGGAATTTCCAAGGAAATTTCTATAAGAATTTCTAAAGATATTGTCAAAAGATTTGCCAGCACTTGCATACAAATTATCGGCGGGATCCAAAAGAAGTTTCAGAAGAAATTACCGAAACCATTCCCAAAGGGGAAGAGGGGTAACTTTCAATTCTAACGTTACGTACAGATATAATACGTAAGGTGCACAATTACTTTGATATGCTGCATGTGAAAGGAGATGACGGAAAATGAATCAATTTCTGTGTAAATAAACCGAAACATCCTTGCATCATCCATCGTCCCCCTGGTCTTCCTATTTCAATTCACGGCTGTATAGCCGCGTCCAATATTGTTTATGTAAATGCCATAAGTACATATCATGATATCATGTAACTGCAGATCATTTTACGGTTCTAGAATTTCTGTAACCCAATAACAATATTCATCTAAGGGAACATATCTAAAACTATCTAGAATAGTTCATGAAACCTGCTCGAAACGAACAACATTACCCAGCAACGCTTTATTTTCCCTCTGTCGGTTCATCCAAGTCGGTCACGGGAGGAGCAACCATATCCGCCGGAACCATTGTGGAAGCACTAGAAACGGAGCCAGATGCCAGTGAGCCCAAGCTCAAATCACCGGGCGTCGATCCTCCGGGGTTTCGATTCTTCTGCAACCGATACGGTTGGTTGCTGGTGAGGTGGGAAAAGTCATTCATCACATCGGTGTAGGTCGAGTCTCCGCCCAGATAGCTACCGCCGTCCTCGCCGGGGCCGATTTCATCGTTTAGCTGAGCTAGCCTCAACAGGGTCACGATGTCGGCATCGGTTCGCTCCACCGCAATGTCGATGGGAAGCTTCTGATTCACAGCCCTGATGTCGTATTTGGCTTTGTGTTTGAGGAGCAGGTATGCCTGCGCTGTGGAACCATTTTCCGCAGCCAGGTGAAGTGCCGTGTAGCCGTTCCGATCAGTGGTGTTGATGTTGCACCCGTTGATCAGCAGGAACTCACAGGACATAACCGATCCGGATAGGATGGCGGCATGCAACGCCGTGCGGTCCAACTCTTCCGGATTGGTCCAATTTTTATCCGCCCCAAGGGCCATCGCTTGGCACATCACCGGCAGATTGTGTCCGCTGGCCGCTTTGTACAACAGAAAGTTTGGATTCAGCTTTTCGAAGTCCTCACACTCCATGATTCCGTTATCCTCTTCTCCGCTAGTGGATTCTTGGTCCGAATTGAGAAGCAGGAGATGTTCATCGGTCAGATTATGATCATTCTCGATTATGCTATCACCAATCAACAATATGTCGTTAAACTTCTTTGGAATGTTAAGATTTACATCTTTTTCGTCGGCATCCGGATCCGTATCGGTATTTCCACCGCTTGACGTCCCCTCGCCAGCTTCCTCCTTGTTCTTCTTCCTGAGTAGCTTCCGATAACTTCTACGCCGCAACTTCTTGATGCTCCACTTCTCCGGATACTTCGAACTATCGTTGTCCAAACTTTTGAACGACAGAGTCGAAGACGACGTACTGGTAGGAGTAGGATCCAACCCCAACCCTCCCGTACTGTCCAGCGGAAGCACAAACTTCCTTTCGATATACTTAGCCTTAATCCACGCCTCGCGAACCGATATCTCACAGTTGTCCGTAGCGCGGTCGAACCGGTTCACCTTCGCCGTGTTGGCCTCGTAGATCCGATTGATTACGTCGTTGCCCAGCTCGATCATGACTCGCAGGATTTCCGGTTCCCAAACGTCCAGCGTTAGCGAACGGACCTTGCTGTAGTGGACGCCCAAGCTGCGGTGAACTCCCGAGCACGCAATGCACAGCGTGATCCCGAGGTTGATCGATGCCCACTTGGGGTCGGTGTTGCCGCAGTCGCAACAGCGCGCGTTTCCTGGGATGCGCAAAATTTGAGTCCAGTTGCTGGAATGGGTGGAAGAAAAATATTTTTATCAATGAGTTTGTTAACAGATGTGTAATAGACCGACCAAAGAACACTTAAGTCAAAAAGTTCCATGGGCACCTTCTAAGGTGTTGCCTATGTGTGAGAAGAACAATCTGAAAAATTCAGCAACATCGGTGGAAAACTGTGCTAGCGCAAATGAGTTAAAGTTTACATGAGATTTTCTGAGAATAATGATCTCCAGTATACCACTCAGGGCACCAATTTGTCTTGTCCAATTTGACTTAGAATGAAGAAAGTGTACCTGACGATACCAGAGTGGAGACACTTGATCCCAGATAGACCCGTAAGGAGCGCAAGGGCGCCGCTTACAATAGTTTAGCAGAAGATGTCCTTGGCGAAGGGGTAGAGGTGAGGGTTCTCACACAAGAGGCGACTCTTAAGGAGAAAAACCTAGACGAGGTCACCGAAGTGGAAGAACTTGTCACGGCACTGCGGCAACAGTGCGAGGTGCAGGTGGCTGCCGCAGCCGTTAGGCTACGGAAGGGGCCGACAGGGACACAGGTAGCTTTGGTTCAGTAGAGGATTAAGGGAGATGCGTATGTCATCTGATGTTCCACGAGCCACCGGAGGTTTGTTTTAGGTGTCTGGAACGATTGTACGTCTTTTCCCGGAAAACCATTTCCCGGAAACCCGTTTCCCGGAAAGCCATTTCCCGGAATGTACCATTTCCCGGAAAACCATTTCCCGGAATGTACCATTTCCCGGAAAACCATTTCCCGGAATGACCATTTCCCGGAAAACATATTCAATATAAAAAAAAACAACATTTTTATTATTTTCATTATTTTGTTAACATTTCTTTGCATAAAAATAATTAAATTATGTACTACTCTCAATTTGTATTAGTTTTTTTATAACGAGTATTATGAATAATTGAAAGCTCTAAATTACGGTATGCCTCCACAGCTAATCGGAGGGACAAGAACATTGCCATTGTCTCTTTTCCAGTTTTTTGATCTTACGAATATCAAAAACTCCTTGTTGGTAGCCTAAGTATTTGTCAAAAGTATTGCGTTCCTCTTCTTTGGTTCAAATAACTATTTTAGCAGTATAACTTTAAAGAACAGCCTATGTTTAAAAGAAGGGAAAATATTCGATGAAATAGTTAGCAGTTTTATCTCGATAAACACGAAAGAACGGCATATGCGTAAAAGAAAGGAATATATCATATGGAAATATTTCTAGCTTAATGCCAACAACTATTCTAACTGTGTAACAAGAAAGAACAGCCTATGTTTAAAAGAAGGGACAATATTGAATGAAAACATGGACAGGTTAATACCGACAACTATTTTGAAAGATATCTCGGAAGAACAGCCTAGGTGTAGAGGAAGGGAAAATATCGATTGTGTAACATTTCGCCGAAAACCATTAGGCGGAATTCTTATTCGCGGTGGAACATTTCGGAAAATCGTTTTGCGGAAAATCGTTAATATGATACAAAAATTTAACTGATCGAGAGACTACATCATGATAAGATCTAAGATTCAAAACTCAAAACAGCGAATGAATTATGGAATGTTTCATATCACCAATTTAATTTTTGTAAGGGTTTTCTTCGAAAGAACGGCTTAAGTATGAAACAAGGAAAATTCTTCGATAATATTAATTCAGCAGTTGTTATTCTAAAATCAGCATAACGCATAATATTTATCAAAGAACAGCCTTTGTTGAGAAGAAGGGCTGATATCTGATATCTGATTAAAAGCATATCTGTAAAAAACAGCGTATGTTTGATAGGATAGGAAATTCTCTGATACAAAAATGAGATTTGTTTTGATTTATGTTATAACAGTACAAGCTAGTTGGAACATCAAAAAAAATTAAAACCGATTAAGTTATCCCTAAGAAGTGTTCCCAAGAGTGTTCCTTGACTTAAGAGTTACGCGGTCACGTGGTTTACAAAAAGCAACATTTAACATATAATGCTTTCAGTCAATAAGGACGGACGTGTAGAAGCTGAGAAGTAGGCTCAGTGCGAAAATGATGATGCTGGGAGATTAGACTCAATTGACATGAGGCGATTAATCACTGGGCTGAATAGATGTTAGACCAATTGGATTAAAAGATCTGCCTATTATTAAAAGAAAGAAAAATCTCATAAGAATGAGTTAGTTGCTGGTTTACTAAATAATACTGTAGCACTGCAACATATAAGTTAACAACTTATTCTTTAAAGAAGGCAAATTTTTAAATTTAAATATCAGTTTGGTCACCAGCTAGTGTTATTCGAAAGAAGACCACATTCAAAAAGAAGGACAAACCTTCTACGGAGTTAGCAGTGGACCACCAATAAACACCATCACTTTGCTACTCGAAAAAAAAACCTCGATTTAGAGAAGGATACATTTCTGAAGGTAAAGTCAGCAGCCTGGGCACCAAAAAACACATTAATAGTGTTACTCTAAAGAACATCCTATTCTTAATAGAAGGAAACATGTTCGTTTTATTAGCAGTTTGGTCGCTGGCCAAAATTTTCAACAGTGTAACTTAAAAGAACAGCCTATTATCAAAAGAAGGTGAAATCTTCTATAGAGTGCCGGATTTCATCGCCGCAAACTTAACATCACATATACAGTCTTTGACGAAGAAGACAAATGATGGAACATTTAGCAATTCGGTATTTTGCTGGAAAGAACAGCCTTATTTGAAAGAAGGAAGAATCTCTGATGGAGTTACCAATATAAGTGCTTAAAAGTACAATCTATGTGACAACGA
The DNA here is from genome assembly GCF_035046485.1 of Aedes albopictus. Lineage (NCBI taxonomy): Eukaryota > Metazoa > Arthropoda > Insecta > Diptera > Culicidae > Aedes > Aedes albopictus. The sequence goes on along the minus strand of NC_085136.1, from coordinate 124,307,960 downwards.
TTGCTTATTGATTACACAGGTTTATAAAATAAAACGAAAGTCGTGAACTTCTGTCAACGACCAAAATTTTTGAAGCACAATTTAGTGATGATTTCGAAACCGACCTTCAAAAAATTTTAAGTAGAACAGTTTTTGAGTTTTAGCTCAATATCGAGTTTTGCAACTTTTCAAAATATGGAATTTGCTAAAATTTAAATATATTGCGTTTTGTTCAACCAATTTTAAATCTTTTTCCATAAATTAAAAGCTGAATACAATACCATTCGATCATCTGAATACAGGTTTTGCGTAAATAATGGATAAAATTCAAGATATTGGCGAGTTTTTCTTCTTAAATTTTAGCAAAATTTCCAAATTTTTTTGAAGAAATGTAATTTTTTCAATAAGAAAAAACCAACTTAAAAATTCTTTCTCGACGTTTATTTGACATATCATATGTAGGCGAGGTACAGTAAAAATTTCAGCTCAATCGGAGCATTGATTACGGAGAATGAGATGTTTGAAGTGAGTGACTTTGCTTAAAAATAGAACAAAAATCGATTTCAAATCATCAACCTTGTATGGAAAGTCGAAAAAATTTCCGCTCTACTGGAATTTTTTGCTTTCGCGTTTTCGAACTCAGGGCATGATTCTACACCAAAAATGATCATCAGCTTACCGAGTTCAAAAATGCTGTAAACTAGTGTTATTGCGCCTAATGCCCATTCGTCCTGATGACGTTTGGCCTAGTGGCCCTTGGCCTTACGTTCGAAATTATTGAGAACAGATTACAAATCAAACAAGGCAAATTTTTATTCAGGAACGTATTAGATTAACAATCAATTAGTATAATCGGAGAGCTAAGGTTAAGCAGAGTTAAAGTTAAGCAGAGAAAATAATTTGTCATTCTTTTATTGTCAAATGGTAATTTCTTGATTTAGCTTTGGCTGACCAAGCCATGCGGAAATTACACTGTTGATTCTTCTATCGTTTGTAAAATATTAAATTCCGCGAAAAAGTATTCCGCGAAAGAGTACATTCCGCGAAAATTCATTCTACGATATGATATTCGGCGAAATTGTTCATTCCGGTAAATGTTACACTGCGAATGTAATTCCGCGAAATGGTGTACATCCAAAACATCCTATGAAATTATTTGCAGCTGGCTTCCGAGCTTAATGTCAACAACTATTTTAGTAATTTAACTAGAAGGAACAGCCTATGCTTGGAAGAAGGGAAAATATGTGACGAAAACTTGGCAGTTTGATTTCGTCGGTGGTTTGATGCCGACAACTATTTTATCAAAAAACTCAAATGAATAGCCTTTGAAATAAGGAGAAATTTACTATTTGTAAGAATTACAATAATTATAAAAATTATGGACCCTTATGTATTCTGCAGTCATGCGCGTAAATGGAGCCCATTTAGCCCCCCAGCTACGATGTCGTGCTCGCTTGTCATACACTACAGGCGACGCGGTCGACATTACGGCTGGGGGGCTAAATGCGCTCTATTTACGTGCATGTTTGCAGTAAATGATTTTGTGTCCTTCTTATCGATTACTGTTCTTTGAATATCAATACTGTCAAACATTTTACAATTATAATTCACTGCAATTATTTACAGAACACAAACGGAAAATTATACTTATTTTTTTCCGGGAAATGGTGCATTCCGGGAAATGGTACATTCCGGGAAATGGATTTCCGGGAAATGGTCCATTCCGGGAAATGTATTTCCGGGAAACGTCTTTCCGGGAAACGATTTTCCGGGAAATGGTTTTCCGGGAAATGGGGGACAACCGTCTGGAACCCATATAGCCGAGGCGGTAAACGCACGGGTATTCAGCATGACCATGCTGAGGGTGACGGGTTTTATTCCCGGTCGGTCCAGGATCTTTTCGTAAAGGAAATTTCCTTGACTTCCTTGGGCATAGAGTATCTTCGTGCCTGCCACAAGATATACGCATGCAAAATGGTCATTGGCAGAGGAAGCTCTCAGTTAATAACTGTGGAAAAGCTGAGAAGCAGGCTTTGTCCCAATGAGGACGTAACGTCAAGAAGAGAGAGAGAGAGAACCACGACACAAGGAGCAAACTGTGTAGGAGATGCGGCGCCGAGGCAACGGCAATTGGGACGCGGATGGGTCCAGAAAAATTGCGGCGATATGGACGACGGGTAAATACCAGGAGTTGGTGTCTACTACCTATGAGGGCTACCCAAGTAACAATTTTAATTTTATCAAAGTTTTTTAGCGGTTCAAAAATCCTAAACATAAAACCATTGATGCCGACTTGAAAATGCCTCGAGTTCTTGTATGCCTCAATAAGCCCACGCTCTGGATAGTTGGCCCAGTCTTATTAGGGTCTACAGGACTTCGTATGCAAACCAGCTTAGGATTTCGGGTTGTATCATAGTTTTATCAATCATCTAAATAAAACCATCTTCTGACTTGTCAAATATTTGTTTTGATTATTTTTCACTCTCAATATTCGATCGTCAGAATAAATTATGCTTGGTTGTTTATCCAGCCATCAATTGGAAAGATGCAGATATGGAATTCAGATTTGTTTTCCTATTTAATACGTGTCAGGAGACATGCCACGGAAAATTTGTGGTGAATGTGACTGTGATCATGACAACAACTAAGTGCACCACACAAACTATGCATAATTTGGAAGTTAAATGTATTTAATTTATTCGGCGGAATTGGGTGCAAAAAAGGTTTTTTCAACACAGCGGAGTTTAAAAGACATTATGTAATTTTTCTGACAAAATAAAATGATGGAAACGTGTTGTATGGTTTAATTTGATCTTAAGCTGTACGTGAAATCATAAAATTGAGTAATAATTTTTCTGTATTTACATGAATTTTCCCGGCTAGGCGACATATTTTTCTGATAAAACTCTGTGTTCCTGATGATTCCTACAATAGGGCTAACCCTCCTGAGGTAGTCATAACTGAGCTCATGATAGAACTAGCGGTTTTATCACTGCATGTTTTTGGTTTATGTTACGGCCACGAAATCTTTTGTTGGTTTCATGCATTGCCTCACAGTTTTGTGTATTTGTTTACAAAACACAGTTTTGTGTTCTCTCCGACAACAACCGCAAATGCAAGTTTTATTGAAATGGTATATAATAAGTGATAAAACCATTTCATGTCTACTTGAAGACATGCATTGAAGATTGAAGATGTTTATAGCAGAAGTTATATGATAGTTTTTTTGGGACGCCAAAGGTGCAAAGTAAAAAACTACCACATAAAACTAATTTAGAACTAGCTTTTTGACATGCTCGTATAAAACCAGGATAAAACATGAATAAACCTTCAAGGCATGCTGATTGTTACTTGGGTGGTCGCCAAAGTAAACGGGGTCTTCTTCTGCAGCTGTTATGTCACGTAGATGCTGGACTGACTTTAATGCCTGTGCCGTAGAATGGGGAAGCCGTTTCAAGAAACAGGGAGGTCAGATCCTGCTAGAGACACTGGCCATACTAGATGTCGACCTGGCTAATGACGGTACCAAGAGTACCTTTAGTCGGAACGATGCGGAGTCGATAATTGACGTTACTTTTTGTAGTCCTCGCCTAACAAATAGTTCGAACTGGAGAGTAGACGATAGCTACACTCACAGCGATCACCTGGCGGTTCGCTACAGCATCGACTACAACAACAGCAGGCAGCGGGTAGAGGAAGAGGCGACTAGGCCAAGGCCAAGCCCTTGCAGGTGGAACACATCATACTTCGACGAAGGGGTATTTAGGGAGGCGCTCCGCCATCAGTGAAACCTAAACGGCGACGAGCTGGTAGCGGTGGTACTGGTGGACACAAGCGATTGCGGACCTGCGCTGCCTATGGGCGGCGGATGCAGCGAGCACCATCTGAGGAAGAGTGGAACAAACGGCGGGTGATGTTCGCCGCTGCAAAAGCTAATGGCTCCTACGGAGCAATCTCCAGAGATGTTGAAGGGGATCATCGAGGGGCTTTTTCCGCATCATAATCCTAGTCTTTGGCCTCCTCGTAGGGCAGCCGGGGACTGGGGCTGGCGATGAAGAGAGGGTGGAACTTGCGGGGATAGCAAAGTCCCTTAGCGTAGATAAGATCCCAGGTCCGGACGGAGTTCCGAACCTAGCTTTAAAAGTAGCTATTGTAAGGCTCCCGAGATGTTCAGGTCTGCTATGCAAATATGCCTGGACGAGGGAGTTTTCCCAGAAGTATGGAAGAGACAGATTGGTTCTGTTGCTAAAGGCGGGGAAACCACCCGGAGACCCTTGATCGACACGGCGGGGAAGGTACTCAAAAAGATCATACTCAATAAAATGTTGAGCCACACTGAGGGTGTAAATGGTCTCTCGAGTAGCCAGTACGGTTTCCGGAAGGTGATGTCGACCGTAGACGCTATCCTGTTGGTTACAAAAACCGCCGGGAAAGCACTCAAGCGTAAGAGAAGGGGGATTCGATACTGTGCAGTAGTGACTCTGGATGTAAGGAACGCGTTTAATAGCGCCAGTTGGCCAGCTATTGCCGATGCGCTCCTGCCTCTGGGGGTACCCGGGTACCTGTACAAGATTCTCGGAAGTTACTTCCAGAATCGCATACTAATTTACGGCACAGAGGTGAGTCGGAAATGCTTTCACATAACTTCAGGAGTCCCACAAGGTTCCATCTTGGGCCCGGTGTTATGGAATGTCATGTACGACGAGGTGTTGAGGTTAAAGATCCCGGTGGGAGCGGAGATTATCGGCTTTGCTGACGACATTACGCTCAAAGTCTACGGTTAGTCGATCGAAGAAGTGGAGTTCACTACCACCCACTCGATCAAGGTTGTGAAGGCGTGGATGAGGTCCAGGAAACTGGAGTTGGCTCAGCACAAAACTGAGGAAATGGTTCTGAACAACCGGAAGTCAAAGCAGCAAACGGTGATCAGTGTAGGTGATTGCACTAGGTGGACCCATAGGTTGAATCCGAGGGTAGATAGTTAGATTGATAGGCGCCATGGGGAAGTAACATTCCACCTGATACAGGCCCTTTCAGGTCATGGTTGCTTCCGACAGTATCTATATCGTGTCGGGCATGCGGGTTCTCCCGAATGCCCTGTTTGTGTTGGTTTGAAGGAAACGGCGGAACACGTTTTGTTTGTATTCCCGCGTTTTCGCACAATGCGTGACCGCATGCTTGCCACATGCGGAGAGGACACAACTCCGGACAATCTTGTCCAGAAGATGTGTAACGATGAGTTTGTCTGGAATGCCGTTTCAACGGCTATCACCCACATCGTCTTGAAGCTACAAAGGAGGTGGCGCGTGGACTCGGAGAATGGCTAGTTCAGATGCGGTACAAGAGGTGGTCCAGGGGTTCGGAGTCAGCTTCGTAGGTCATGCCGGTGCCAAGCGGTCGAAATCGATCATGACAGCGATTAAGTGGCCGCGGAGAGAACGTCCTGGTAGCGTTGCTGTTGTGGCGTCGGTATACTGGATTGGATTAGAGCCCGCGGTTGGAAAAAGGCCCCGGTAAGGGCCAGAGCAGGTGGAGAGTCTACTGTCAGCAACCCTCTGGTGCAGCTGAAGGAGCCTGAAGGGTAGTCATACCTTTGCCTTCAGCAGGTCAGATCTAGTTGCACGTAGGCATCAGTTCTTGATGTCTTCAAAACAGTTGGGCACGGGCGTGGGGTTGACCATGCCCGCCTTCCGAGGACGAAGGGAGTGGTGAAGACCACTCGGGAAACTGGCTAGTACAGTCGGAACCCGCTCGTTGAGCCACAACCTCCACCCAACCAACGAATTTGATTCGTTAGTTGGGTGAAGTGACAGCAGCACAAGGGGCGTGCGCATTGTTTTTTTTTCAATTCGTGTTTAGGTTGGAAGTAAAAATTAAAAATTTTCAATTTGTTTCACATTTAGAGCAAAACTGATACGTTTCGCAAGATAAATATATGGCCAATGCGAGAATTAAATCTGGAGCTCGATTTGAATAGGTCGTATGTGCTTTTGTCGATATAAAAGTCGATCAGTTTATTTTAGTCATTGTAGCAATATGGCAGATATTTTGCAAACTTTCAATGATGGAACAGAAAGCCTGTGTTATGAGGATTCTGCTGTATGTATCAACTTTGTTCAATTTCAACGGTTTCCGCTATAATAAGCGAATCCAACTGATCGAATTTTTAATCGACAAAAGCACATACGACCTATTCAAATCGAGCTCCAGAAATATTTTCACCCATTTTTAGTCGGTGAAGTGAAAATACAGATGGTTATGAAACCACCCGGACCAAAGTGAAAGCACAAAACGCTTTCAATGATCGACAAAATAAAGATTACCGATATCATACATTTGTTTCGCAGTAATTGTACATATTGTTTTTTTTTTTTTTTTTAAGAAATATGAAATTGAAATTCTTTTCTATTATCAGTAAAGCTTAAGAAACCAAAAACTTATTAGCTCGCCCCTCGGAATTACATATTGGTTGTCATTTTCAGTTTGACATCCAATTATGACATCCAGGTGCTTTTTAGTTGGTTGACAGCTCAACTAACGGGGGCCCAACTAAAAAGCCACCCAACTATTAAACCCCCAACCAGCGGGTCCCGACTGTAGTAGTACGTTCCCGAACTGTATCTCGCTTATGGCCCGTTTACATATGTGATAATAATGCGTGACAATATTCTGTCGGACAATTTATTCCACGCTAGTATCGTTTACATTGCCGCTAAAAATTTAGCTGCTAAATCTGGGACAATAAATTGTTCGACTGTATTGGTACCAAACTATCGTAATGTAAACACTTCCCTATCTGCTAATCAAATTGGCGTGATGGCATAATTAGCTGACAATTCTTCTAGCAGACCGTTTACATGATGCTAATTGTGACGGACAATCTAATATCCTCATTATTGTCCACTAGTTTTAGCACCGAATTCAGAAGTTTCTGATTTTGTCATGCTTATTTTATTGTCTGCTAAAAAGTGTTTACATTGCGCTAAATTGACGCCGATACTGCTCGAAAATGAACTGTCGCGTAGAATTAGCAAATATGTAAACGGGCCATTAGGCAGTTAACTTGGTCCAAGTAGGTTCGGATAAACACTCCTGATTAGCGCTGATCCGGCTCTGAGCCCAGTCCCATAAGGGGCTGTACCAACCCTCGGGTGGCCTCCCTGCTTGCAAAGATAACCACCAGGATCATTAGCAACTACCTACCTCTTTGGCGGAGACCTATAGTGGCGTTAAGGGGACCCCAACAGGCATGACTTCTTGCAAATCTAACAAAAAAGAGAGCGCGAGTGACTAGGAAGCAGGAGCGACGGTTTAACCAGTTCGCAAGAGAGGGCCTGAAGAGATCGTCACCGCGAGAAGTGAAGGCGGAAGCTGGAGCACCCCCTAGTAAACAGTGATGTACGGCACGTGGCGGTACAGCGCCAGTAGAGACAACGCATACAAGTGGCGCAAACCTCACGTGGGCGCTGAACCGCAACACAAGTAAGTTACCAAAGATATCGGTAGTTGCTGATCAGCTCTATGAACTGATCGGGTACACCAGCGAGCGAAACAACATCAGCAAGAACTTTAAGCAAGGTCTGCTGAATCTGTTAAAGTCGGTGGCTCTGGGCAAGAAGGAATACGACATTTGTTTTCAAAGAGCGGCGTAATGTCCACTCATACTGCGCACAAAACCGTGTAGCACACGGGCACCGTAGAGAACAGAGGATCAACTAAGACGAAAGAGGTGAACAGCGTTAGTAACCAGGTACCCAAGCCGTTTACAAAGCGAGCAAAGGACAAGGTGATGACAAGTGGTCAATCGTCCCTATTAGATCAGGTATAAATCATACCGAAGAAAGAACACTTGTATCATGGTAGAAAAAAAAAGTAGTTGAGAAAGAAGGTAAGCTCGGGGCGAGGCGATGATCTTCAATACCGAGGCAGATACGTAAGCCGAGGTACAATGCGCCTGCGGAAAGGGCAAACCGTCACGGTTAAGCTCCCAGTATTGGAGGTTAACAAGGCGACTGCAGTCGGGAAAATCGGAGTTAGTTGGACAGTGTGCTCGCTCAGTATTTATGAGCCGCTATTATAGCTATAATAGGCGTGATTCAAGTGTTATGAGCAAGGCCACAATCATGGGCGTGTAAAGGCTCCGACAGGAATAAACTATACGACAGGAGGGCCTAAATGGCCAGGCACACGTGGAGGATAGAATAGCCGACACGTGCAGGTTATACGAAGAAATCTAAACCACGATGAGGCCGCAAGAAATAATTTCCACGTCCACCAGTTCTCGTCTATGGATGCTCCCCTTCAGTCTACAGACAAATTTGACTATTGTGTATACCGCCGGAAACTTTTGGAGCGGATTATTCAGTCAAGGCTGACGCGGTCTATACTGAGAGGCCAGATGACAAGGAATGACTTGCGAGATGAATACCGCCAGGTTTCGAATGCTAGTGACCGGTACCCTACATACATACATAGAAAATGATTGCTGAAGCACAGAAAAGCATGGGTCGGAAAAATATGCGAAGGTTTTATGAATAAAGTGTCAATGATGAGCAACACAAGACTGCGCCGGTGCTATAATAAATCAGTAATTGTCGTATATATAAGTAATACTTACATCTTCTTAACGCCTTTCCTTGGATCGCCACTTTTTCCACTGGCGCTTCCATCGCCACCCAAACTACCGGGAGCGCTTTCGTTAGTCGGCGATTGACTGGCGATGCCCCGCATATCACTGCTGTACGGGCTGTGATACTGGATCGCCGAATCAATTCCCTTCTGCAGTGCCTTGAACCAAGCATTCAACATCGCTTCCGAATCCGCCTGCAAAATGTGTGACCTAGAAAGCACGCGTAAAATTTCAGTCATCTCCGAAGTTCAGTTTGTTATTCACACGCCATGGATACTCACTTGGTCGGTGAAATTACTTCGAAGCAAAAGCGGCGGTCCGAGTCCGATAGCAATCGCACCGTGCACAGCCGCAGATCTTCCTCCATCACAGTGGGCAGCTCTTCGCCCATACGCTTCCGGTAGAACAGCTGGTTGTCTCGCATGCAGAACCAACGTCTGTTCCAGGTTTTGAACGCGTTGGACGTCCGTTTGAACAGGTAGCCTTCCATGTGATTCAGTGGTCGATTGGTGTAGGGTTGAGAGGCTCGCTGATCCACGGAACCTTCCCCAGCTGAGGAAGATGCATTGGAGATGATCGAAGGGGTTCCGGAAAGGGACCTTTCCCCATCATCCAGCAGCTCGTTGACGCAGGTGTGACGATTCTGCATCTGTTTGTCCAGTACGTTATAGTCCGAACGCATGTTGCTAATCTCTTCGTCGAGAGTTTTGAAGAATGCACCGTAATCTTCGCAGAGATCCGACCCTTGATGGAAGTAGGTACTACAAGCTTGGATGTAACTGAGGATCGTTGCAAGAATTTCGTGGCGTTTGCGGTTCTGCAGCATGGTAATGTAGTTGACGTAATCCAAAGCGGCATGGTTGTAGCACGACTTGGTGGCAGAGAGCAAATTTTCCGCTTCTACAATATCAACTGGACGATTTTTGTTGACCTGTGCGTTCTTATAGACCGCCGCGTCCAAGTTTTCCGACACCTTCGTGAATATCTGCTTATAATCCTTAACCTCTTTGACGTCCTTCTTCAAGAAGCTGGTCAAATTCTTCAGTACGGTTCGGCTGGCTTGGTCCAGGAGGGTTGTGTGGAATTTGTTCATTTCCTGGAGGCAGTGGATTAGCGTGGTCAAAGCACTGGTGGAAGATTTGTCCTCTTGGAAGTGCTTCTGGAGATCCCATAGCGATGTGGCAAATGCACTCTGATTGCGGATGTACTCTTTGCCGCTGTCAACCGCCATGCTGCACATTTTTATTACTTTCTCCAGTTTTTGCTCCAGGTGATCGATTTCGGTTTCTTCCTGTTCGAGACGTAGCCTGTGGAATGAAATAATGGATAAACTGTGTAAGTTTGAGCGTGATAGGCAGCGGTACGGTATCTTATACTAGAATAGAATAGAAGAGAAACGTTTATGAAAACGATTAATTTGCAAAGAAAAGTCCCCGTCGCAGTTGGGACGTTATTCCAAGACAAGAAATTACATATCACATGCGAGTTTTGAAATTAATAAAACTGTTATGCTGGATTCGCACGTTGCTCGTGTGAATCAACCCTACACTGCTCTATTATTAGCTTAACCATATCAGTTCTCGCGAATAACCCTCATCTAGGCTGACCAGATTTGTCCCGTTTAAATACGGGACACATTCCGGAAACATAACAAAAATAAGATCAATGTCCAAAAACAGAACTGCATGATGTAAATAATGCTATTTCAGCTAGAAAGAACGAATAATTAAGTTAAAAACGTTAACTATGCTCCAGAGACGAGCGTTTGAAAATTTTGTTGTCCCGTTAAATACGGGACGGATGGTCAGCCTACCCTCATCACATCTGCGGGATATGTATATGTATGTTTCTCGTTGCTGTAATGGATTTCGATCTTAATGAGTTTTATCGGAAGCCATTATAGAAAACAAATCAGAAGTTTCTACTAGATTCTTTGTTGTTATCTTATAAAATTTATACGGGTTTATATCAGAGCTCTTCAATAACTTATGAAAAGTTTTATCAAGGATTTTCAAATTGTTTTTTGATTCGGATCCAAGGAAATTTGTACGGGATTGCATCCTTCTTATAATAAATGGATATAATAGTTTTAATAGGACGCAATAAGTGAAGTACTAGATTGAAATTAGTGAGCTGGATTTTGTATGGTGAGATGATCAATTCTCCATTTCTGCAATGGAATAGTGCAGATAGCGTGGGTATAATGATTCCTTGCCAAATTTGATGCTGTTTGAGCAAAACTTTGGATAACTATGTTGTTTATGTTGCAAGAAATGGAGAAAATAACAACACTGTTGCCCAAAGTTTTGCTCAAACAGCATCAAATTAGGCCAGGAATCATAATACCCACGCTTTTTGCACCATTTTTTTTGCAGAAACGGAGAATTGACCTTCTCACCATACTAAAATTCAGCTCATTACTACAAATCTAGTACTTCACCGATCTGTCCTATTTTGTGTGGACAAAAGTCTACGAGGTGTGGGGTGGTCTGATATGACCTAAAGTAAGTCTACGCAGTTTATGGACGTGGAGCCCCGTAAGGCTCAAGGATCTATCCACACGCAAACTTAGGTTATTGACGGTATCTGAAAAGCGACTGAAAAGCGGTTGTTGCCGTTTTGGTCGTTTTAACGATTAAAACAAAAAAAAAAATGAGAGCAGAAAAATGTTCCTGTGACAGTAAATTGAAAACAATTCCTGCTATCAATGATAGCAAATTGATAACTGTTTTTGTTATCAGCGCAAAAATGAAAAATTGTAATAAAAAGATCTTTTTGGTTGATATCAAATAATAAATGCAATAATATAATTATTGCACAAATGATCCCTAGAATTGCTGTACATAGTTTGCTGAAAGAGTTAAAACTATTCTAACATTTAATATTCACATTAATTTAAAACGACAGCAAACTGAATACAATATTTGAAATCGAATTAAGTAAAGATAAACTGACATCAAAATGTGATTTCAATTTATAGGACAGATCGGTGAAGTACTAGATTTGTAGTAATGAGCTGAATTTTAGTATGGTGAGAAGGTCAATTCTCCGTTTCTGCAATGAAATGGTGCAAAAAGAGTGGGTATTATGATTGCTTGCCTAATTTTATGCTGTTTGAGCAAAACTTTGTGCAACAGTGTTGTTGTTTTCTCAATTTCTTGCAACATAAACAACATAGTTATCCAAAGTTTTGCTCAAACAGCCTCAAATTAGGTAAAGAATCATAATACCCACGCTTTTTGTACCATTTCATTGCAGAAACAGAGAATAGGAAGCAATCAGTGAAGTACTAGATTGAAACAACAAAATTACAGCAAATAGGACGCAATCAGTGAAGTACTAGATTGAAAGTAGTGAGCTGGATTTTTGTATGGTGAGATGATCAGTTCTCCATTTCTGCAATGAAATGGTGCAAACAGCGTGGGTTATATGATTTCTTGCCTAATTTGATGCTGTTTGAGCAAAACTTTGGGTAACTGTGTTGTTGAAGTTGCAAGAAATAAATAATACAACAACACAGTTACCCAAACTTTTGCTCAACCAGCATCAAATTAGTCAAGAAATCATATAACCCACGCTGTTTGCACCATTTCATTGCAGAAATGGAGAATCGATCATCTCACCATACAAAAATCCAGCTCACTACTTTCAATCTAGTACTTCACTGATTGCTTCCTATTGGTGCAAACAGCGTGGGTTGACTAATTTGATGCTGTTTGAGCAAAAGTTTGGGTAACTTTGTTGTTGTATTATTTATTTCATGCAACTTCAACAACACTGTTACCCAAACTTTTGCTCAAACAGCATCAAATTAGTCAAGAAATCATATAACCCACGCTGTTTGCACCAATTCATTGCAGAAATGGAGAATTGAACATCTCACCATACAAAAATCCAGCTCCTTACTTTCAATCTAGTACTTCACTGATTGCCTCCTATAGAAAGCAATCAGTGAAGTACGAGATTGAAAGTAGTGAGTTGGATTTTTGTATGGTGAGATGATCAATTCTCCGTTTCTGCAATGAAATGGCGCAAACAGCTTGGGTTATATGATTTCTTGCCTAATTTGATGCTGTTTGAGCAAAAGTTTGGGTAACTGTGTTGTTGTATTATTTATTTCTTGCAACTTCAACAACACAGTTACCCAAAGTTTTGCTCAAACAGCATCAAATTAGGCAAGAAATCATATAACCCACGCTGTTCGCAGCATTTCTTTGCAGAAATGGAGAATTGATCATCTCACCATACAAAAATCTAGCTCACTACTTTCAATCTAGTACTTCACTGATTGCTTCATATTGATCTTCTCACCATACTAAAATTCAGCTCATTACTACAAATCTAGTACTACACCGAACGTGCCCATTGCTGAATACAAAATCATGTTTTCGATTTGCTGTAATTTTGTTGTTTGAGACTTTGCGCGGGTAGTGGAGTTAGATGAACTGATGACCGGACTTAAGTTCATGGAGTAGCCAGACTTTTGTCATGAGATAGCAACTTTTTGTTGTTTACAGCAGGAAGAATGTCATTATTGTGAAGAAATAATGAATTGTAAATCGTGTGTTTTTAAGGGCTCGCAGAAAAGGTACGGGGCGAAATGGACACCCATCGGGGCATAATGGACACCCTTGCATATTTTATGCTGTATCTTTTATAACATCGACCAATTAAGTAATATGCCTACGGTGATCAATACCACAGATATAATATTCCATCTTAGACGAGTTTACATAACATCAAAGTTAATTAAATAAACTTTAGACTTAAATAATCGGATTTAATTTTTCCAAACTATCTAAAACGCCTAACAGTATGCACCTCGCGTACATCCATTCATAATTGCCAGTGTTCATTTCGCCCCGAATCGACTACAACATTGAAATTGCTATTTTGAGTAAATTTTGATCAAAAATATAATACTTTATCTATTGCTAAATCTGCGTATACATGAAGATAAGCTAACAATTCACTAGTTTTTATGGTGGACACACCCAAACACTTGTAATACCTTATTTGTTGCTGCTTCGAAATTATAAGAAATCCTCCATATGAAAAACATATTTCAATTTCAATGATATTTTGGTCATTTTGAAGGAATATAAATGGTACTTTTGAAAAATAGAACAATGACTTGTTCCTTTACACTTATGCATTTAAAGTTTTACATAAAAGTCAACGGTTTCGGCAAAAACAGGGGTGTCCATTTCGCCCCGGGTGTCCATTATGCCCCTAATCCCCCTAACCCAAGAATAACCTCTAGTCTAGGGTCCCCACGAGAAAATATGAGTGAGATAAATTCCGGAAGTGACTTCAAAATCCTAGAAGAGAATTTCCGGGAGAAATTACGGGAAAAATGAACCCGCGAGGATCTCCAAGAGAAATCCCGCAGAAATCTCTGGAAGAACTTCCGCATAAATCTCGCGAAAACTCCGGTCGAAACTGTTGGAAAGCCATACCGAAAAACCACCAAGAGAAATCCCGAAAGAAGTTTTGGATACATTTTGGAAGTATCTCCGAAAGGAATTTCGCAAGAAACTCTGGGAGCATACCGAGCAACTTATAAAAGGCAAAAGCAAGTTTGTCGAACTTCGAACTTCCCAGCGTTGTCTGTCTGTCTGTCCGTAACGCTTTGAAATGTTTCAGCATAGCTGTATAAAACTTCTAAAAATTTCGAGAACTTTCTGGAAGTTATTGAACTTTTAATAAGAGGAAAAACTCTTAATAAGAAGAATGTTCTAGAATATCAAAAAGTTTAAATCTTCCGAGAATTATCTTAAAGTTTCTAAATATTCCAGAAAAAAGAATAACGTTCTGGAATGTTCTGGAGCATTGAATATCTTAAATTTTCGAGGTGTGTATTTGGAAGTATACTTTCTTTTTTCGTTGCTAGAACAATAGAAAAAAACCTACAACAGTCGTCTACAATCAAAAAGTGGATACATGATAGTATAAATTCTGGCGCTTCAGACGAGTCCAATGCTGAGTGAAATGTTTCACATACTTATTGATAAACTGGATTCTAAGGAGAAGCTTCCTAAATCGTTATTCTAGAAGTTTCGAGAATCTCCTTGATGGATGAAAATTTTCTTAATTTATGTTAAGAAAAATAGGACTTCATAAAAAAAGCCCGGATGAAGTTTTTGAAACTGTTCTAAAACTTTCCAGAAAGCCGTTCGAGATTTTTCTGTTTCGAAATCGAAGTACCGTGATTTCGGGTGAAATTGATCACTTTTCACAGTTTTTGGCTTCTAATTTTTAAATAGTTATCGATATGGTCAAACTTTATGCTTTAAAACAAATACGACCACGGGTTTCATCAGTCAACGAGGTTGAAACTTTTACTGCAAATCATTTTATTGCAATAAATATCATTTAAAATAAGAATTCTGAAATTTTAGTTTCGGGGTGAAATTGATCAGTCAGTGAGATGTCTTTGCAAGTGCTAAAAATAAATTTTCCACCTGAATTAACCACACCAGAATGCAAAAAGCTTTGTAAAACTTATACAAGTCTAGTAAATTCTTAATTATTTAGTTGGCTATCTCGGCGTGACGCTGGACCCCAAGCTAAAATTTGGCTGCCACGTGGCCAATTGTCTCCAGAAATGTGACAAACTCACTAAAATGCTGTATCCGCTCGTCAAAAGGCGATCTCGACTGGATCGCAACCTGAAGATCCTTCTGTACAAAACCGTTTTTCGGCCTACGGTTGCGTATGGATTTCCTGTCTGGTACGATTGTGCACAATCGCACCGGAATAAAATCGAAGTCAAACAAAATCGTTTGCTGAAAATGATGCTGGACCTGAGTCCTTTCCATCCGACTGAAGAAGTACATCGGCTTGCTGGAGTGGAGAAAATCGACAACTGGTTCCGGAGACTTATTCCTAAATTCCTGCAGAGCTGCGCCTCATCTGTTAATCCTCTTCTACAAGAGCTGGCCGTTTAGACATGTGATATTAGATTTAAGCTTTTCTTTCTATCAATTTTTCCCAAGCTAATTTAAAGGTTTTTTTTTCAAATTTTTCCTTTTTCGTCGAATTTTTGTTTAGTTGTTGATTAGTTGTCTTTGACACAAGTAACATTTTTCACCTCTTCTTCAGGACCCCAATTACGAGCTAATTTACACACGTTTGTATTTAGAGTACTATATATCAACTGACAAGAGGAATCGCAGTAGGCTTTGCCGTGGTCGGTTGTGTTTTGTTTTGCTCGTCAAGTTTTTTTCGAGCTCCTGTACTTTGGTTTCGCGTAGTGGATAATGATTTGGCGGGTGCTATGCCACCCGGGTTGTTCACAACATAGAAACGAAATTCCGTCGGGCGTTTGTTCCGAAACCAATTGTTGCAACGTTCGGTACCGTGTACCCTTCCTGTGTGTACGTAACCGCTCGACCTTGCTGTACAGGGGATACTCAAAATAACTGGGACAGGTGAAATTTTCACTTTTCAAAAAATGTTCAACTCGCTGTAACTTTTCAAAAAAGGCATCAAATATTCTCAAATTTTTACTGTAAGCTCATCAACTTGTTGTGTATCAGTGGTTCAAATTTGAAAAAGATCGGACCATTCTACACGAAGTTATAAAGATTCTAGAAAAGGGTATAATTATTCGATAGCCAACTTTGAGCTGTTATATCTCCGGATTCAATGAACCGAATGCAATGAAATTTTGATCATTTATGACTTATATAATGAACTTTGAAAAACAGTTGACTTGATTTGAAATTATTAATAAAAAAAAAAGTTATGGCAATTTCATTTATTCCTTGTTTTTTCAGTAAATTTATCTATTTTTCATATACATACCATTACTTTTTTAATTTAATACCTTCTATTTGGTTGCTTTCCTTTGAAACATAAATATATTCAATTCAATTAGAGGCAATTTAAATGAACTATAATTACTATCTCGAATTTTGAAACGATGATGAAGTTTTGGATAAATTGGTGTTATATAAGAAAAATAATCTAATCGAAATCATTTTCTTTCGTGTGAAGAATTTTAAGTTTAGTCAAATGTTTTTAAGAGCTCATTATATAAGTCATAAATGATCAAAATTTCATTGCATTCGGATCATTGAATCCGGAGATATAACAGCTCAAAATTGGCAATCGGATAATTATACCTTTTTCTAGAACCTTTATAACTTTGTGTAGAATGTCCCGATCTTTTCCAAATTTTGACCACTGATACACAACTATTTGATGAACTTGCAGTAAAAATTTGAGAATATTTGATGCCCTTTTCGAAAAGTTACAGCGATTTGAACATTTTTTGAAAAGTGAAAATTTTACCTGTCCCAGTTATTTTGAGTATCCCCTGTATAATTCGCGTTAAAAAGTGAAGAATAAAATTGCCCAATAAACACGCTGCGTTTTCAAAACGTCCTAGCTGGGTAGTGAAAATTAAATAAACAGCGAATGCTTTTGGGTGTTAGGTACAACAGCCAGATAGTCCACATGTCACAAAGGCTATTCTGCAGTTTTTGATTTTCGCGATGAGGAGTGGCAATAAAGTGGAAAGTGTTTTCGTAGTCTGTGTTAGTGTTCTTGAGTTCCGGCGCTCTTCAGGGCAGTTTGTGGCAATGCGGCAATTGTTTGGTAATATGTTGGAGTTCGTGTCCGTGGAATGACCGGTTCCGATCATAAAATTTGGTGTAGTTAGTGGCACTATCACGTTAAATTATTGCCAAGTGCTTCGCAAGCACTACTTGCCTGTAACATTAACAAAAACATTTGACATTAATGTCAAAATTTGAAATCAAATAAGTGCCTACTGTGACGCAGAGAAGAAAATGGCAACAGGCAACTTGGAAAGTGGAATGTGCGTGTGGGAAGTGTTAAAAATTAAGCATTTTCAAATGAAATGAAATTAAAAGCCCACCACAAAACAAAAAAAAACAACAAGGTGCGAGAAGGTGGTGCTGCGATAAGGATGATTTTTCGTGAATATTGGGATTGCAGTTTCTTATTTTTTTCTTGCGATAACGTTTATGAACCATTCCAATTTACAACAACCTCCCATACTCCCAGAGAACCATATTTTGTTTCATTTCAGAGAGCGAGTAAAGGCGCTTAAGCCTACACTGAAAAACAAGAGGACCCAAATTTGAGTATTTTTAAACTCACTTTTGAGTTCTTTTTTGCATCCTGTTTCATTCGCTCTCTTTATTGTTGTCAGAGAGTGAATAGCAAAACAACCCAACTTTGAGAGTTCGATGCGGGAAGCCAAAATTGAGTAAGTGGCACAGTACCGATAGTTGAGTAATTTTAACTGACGGTTGAGTAAAAAGAACCTTGACTTTAGGTACTTTAGCCGTATACGCCTAAATGCAAACTACCTACCTAAACATCGACTCCAGCAACTCAAAATTGGCTTCCCGCACGCAACCTCGAAGTTGGGTGGAATAAACTGACTTTTGGGTACTTTCGTTTTTCCGTGTAGGCATAAGGGCCAGGATACAGACCAAATACCTGTGTTCCATCCCAGGAATCCAAGGACCAAGGGGCGACATTAACCATCTTAGCTACGTCGCCCCCACCGATTTTTCACTTTATGCTATATAAAACTGAGAGGTTGGTACGAGATGTCCCCACTCAATAGTTTCATTACAAAATTCAAAACGCTGCACAGTAGGCCTGGCCGCTTTAATGCTTGTAATACATTACCGATGTGCTGCAAACATTAATAATGACAAGAAAAATGATAGAAATAGTCGATTCTATCATTTTCCAGGATTCTTTCGATGAATGGCTGTGTATGTGTAGACTAGACTAGACTAGACTAGTTGTTGATTAGTTGTCTTTGAATAAGTTTTTGTTCTTTGTCATTGCTGTAAGGAGTTCCATATATCAATTGTTGAATGTAAATCACTAATTGTATTTGTTAAGAAAAGAAATAAATGTTGAATTGAATTTAATTAATTATTTAAATTTCAAGTTTGATAAATCTAAAGAAAACGCCTAAAAGTATGCAATTTTCATACTAAACAAGTCATTACGTTAGAAAAAGTACAATTTTATGCAAAAATATCAGTATTTATAGAACTTTTGATGACGAAATCGGGTTGACCGAACACTTGGCTTGGACCCTTACTGACGGCTGACAACAATGTGAGTCGTGAAATACGAACGCGCATCATCGATGGAAGCAGTGGCGTCGCGTAACCTCACTTTTTACCTGTGCACCGACCCTAAAACTTGCAATTGCAGGGGATTTATGATCAAAATCGAAAAAAGAAATGAGTGAAAGCAGCTATTCTCACCATTTTCTAATTATTACAAGCAAATTTGTTCAATAAATTCAAGAATTTATACTTGGTGCACAGGTAAAAAGTGAGGTTACGCGACGCCACTGGATGGAAGTAGGGCCTACTATGGGTTCCAGAAGAAATTGCGGTAAAAAAGAGTCACTTCCGCACTACCATGTACAAAACGCTTATAACCCCAGTTCAAGGATGTTTTGAATCATCTGGCAATCAGCGTTACACGCATTTGTCCGTAACCGAACATCTTTGGTCCAAGGTAGACGAATTCCTCCAGTACCTCGGAGATATTCCCGTCTATTGTAACGTTACTCCTAGACGAATCCTGTCGTGTTCGGTTCCGCCTACGAGCATGTACTTTACTTTTGACGCATTCATCACCAGTCCGACCTTTGCTGCTTCGCGTTTCACGCGGGTGTACAGCTGTGCCATCGTTCCAAAATAGGTTCTGACGATAATGTTTACGGCGTCCGCGAAGCAAAAAAAATGATTGATTTTTGTAAAAATCGTGCCCTGGTTGTTAAACCCTTCCACCTTCCAGAGCGATGTTGAAGAATAGGGATGAGAAACCGTCATGTCGAGATCCCCGGCGAGATTCTAATGAGCTGGATAGTTCATCCGAAACCTTTACGAAGTTTTGTACACCGTCCATCGTTGCTTTGATCAGTTTGATCAGCTTCTCAAGAAAGCCATTTCCGTTTATGATTTTCTATAGCTCTGTGCGGTCGTTGCTGTCGTATGCCGCCATGAAGTCAATGAACAAGTAATGCGTTGGGATCTGGTATTCACGGAATTTCGGAAGAAGCTTTCGTACAGTGAAAATCTGGTCCGTTGTCGACCGGTCGTCGATGAAGCCGGCTTGATAACTTCCCACGAACTCATTCTTTTTGGGTGACAAACTACGGTAGATGATCTGGGATGGGACTTTGCAGGAAGTATTTAAAATGGTGATCGCTCTGAAGTCCTAACATTCCAAAGGTTTCTTTTCTTCTAAATAGAGCAGTTTACCCCTTCCTTCCGCTCCTCCGGTGGCTGTTCGGTCTCCCAGATCCGGTGCAGGCAGGTGGCCAATTTTGCTGGGCCCATTTTGATGAGTTCAGCTGCGAAGCCATCCTTACATGCTTCTTTGTTGATTGTTTTAAGCTGGCGAATGGCATCCTCAAGGATGTTTTCGATCACTTGCAAATCGTTTAACTCATTTGTTCATAACTCAGTTCAGAAACCTAGTGTTTTTCCTACAATTATCACCAAGGGCGCCATATTCTAGCTCTAATATTTACGTCGTAAAAGTGTTACCAGCTACTCATACTAAACGATCGGATTTTTCGATCGTTTAGTATGAGTAGGTGGTACTAGCGCTCTAGCATCGTATGTATAAAAATTAGAATATGGCGTCCTTGGTGATAATTGTAGGAAAAACACTAATCTACAACTTTTCCGAACAACACAATTCAATATTGGGTTTCTGAACTGAGTTATGAACAAACGAGTCAAACGATTGCCAGGTGATCGAAAACATCCCTGGGCATCCTTAACTCACCTCAGCGTGAGAGTTTGATTATACTGCACTGACTTAGTCGTACCGTGTATGTACCAAACTTTGCGCAGTTAAGAAAAATCAAATTTCTAGTCGTTATAAAAAATACAAGCAAACAAAATATATCATGAACAACATGCTCATACGATAGACTAATGATCCTTCTTTGAGTCTGCAATATAAAAAAAATCATAATATTAACCAAAAAATACTTAAAATAGAAAAACTATTTCATTGCCTTGTTCCTAACTTTGCGCACAAAATCTTCGATTGTTCCTAACTTTGCGCATAGTGTGCCTAACTTTGCGCATGCTCTGAATTGTTCAAAAAAGTAATCAAAAATGCTATTATTTAATATTTGCCCATGAAACTAAAGTAATTCAGATCAGGTAGTGTGCCCTTAATTGATCTTTGTTGAAAAACTTTGTCCTACGAGGGAGGGGGAACGGAGGCCTCTGGAGTTCTTAATTTCGTCTGCGGTTCGTACTAGGCACCTACCGTGTGAACAATCCAAACTTCATGAGGGGTTGTTTCCTGTGGCTTAAAATCAAAGGTAAAAGCTTCCTGATAAATGAAGTGACCGTTACGGATAGGAACAATAAGGGGTTATTTAAATATGACGTCCATCTTTGGGGGAGGGGGCTGGACTTGTCTGAAAAAGTGTGATATGCCATGTATTAGGTATACTATGAAGCGTGACGGGGTGGCCTAGGGGAAGAGGGGGTTCTAAAAATCTAAAAAAATGGTGGACGTCATATTTGAACCGTCCCTAACATTGACCGCCGGAAAATTCAAATGAAGGACTGTTCACAAATCACGTCTCATTGTAGACAGATGGAGAGTGCCTCTACTAATTTCTATACAAAATCTGCTACATGGTGGGGAGGCAGGCCTGAAATTATCAGTACTGGTGTTACATAATATTTGAATGGTTCATATGTCATGTTAGTATGGGACACGCTTGTATGGAAAAAATAAATTCTCGCTCCAGTCGACTTTTTAGATGCCATTTAGGTCCCATATGATCTATACAAAATTTCAGCGCAATCGGTGAAACTATAATTTAGCGCAAACGGTTCAAAGTTTGCATAGGATTTACTATGGGAAAAGTTACACTTTCAAACAAAAAATCCCAGAGGTCACCCTTTGTCTCCTTAATTCAAATCGATCAACGTTTCTTGTAGAAAAATCATTTATGAAACTTTCCTTCGAAGACCGCTAAACGATTGGAAGCTTGTGGAAAAAGTTATTGATTTATTACCGATTAGTGATCGAACGAACGGCTTTTGTTCGGTTTTATCAGCAGCACTGCTGCTGCCGTTGTTGCATGGGGTGGCGGGAGGCATCACCACCCCCAGAAACAGCAGCTGCCAAGGCAGCAGCTACAGTGCTGCTAATGAAACAAAACAAAAAGCCGTTCGTTTGATCACTAATCGGTAATAAATCAATAACTTTTTCCACAAGCTTCCAATCGATTTGCGGTCTTCAAAGGAAAGTTTCATAAATGATTTTTGTACAATAAACGTTGATCGATTTGAATTAAGGAGACAAGGGGTGAACTCTGGGATTTTTTATCTGAAAGTGTAACTTTTCCCATAGTAAATCCTATGCAAACTTTGAACAGCTTGCGCTAAATTATAGTTTCACCGATTGCGCTGAAATTTTGTACAGATCATATGGGACCTAAATGGAATCAAAAAAGTCGACTGGAGCGAGAATTTGATGTTTGTCCCATACTAATGTCATGTATTAACGTTCAACATGCATTTGCTGAAAGTGCGCAAAAATTAGGAACACAGGGCAAATAATGGTTCCAAACATTGCGCACTACTATTTACTAATTAAATTGAAAATATTATTACGAACTCTGATTAATATTACTAGAATATCACCTTTTTTGTCAATTAACTGCAAAATTAATCATCGTTGCACAGTTTTATCGAGGAAAATGTTGATTTTTAGTAGAGTTACTTCTTGGCAACCGTGTTAAGGCGAGGCAAATTTTGACATTTTTGTGTATTTTTTGTTTATTATTCAACATAAACAATGATTTTATGGCAATTAAATATTTGTCAAATAATGTTTATGTTTACACAATGCTAGTGCAATGATTAAACTGGTAAATATGTTGACATTTAGTTATTTGTTACGTTATTTTACAAGAATGCGCAAAGTTTGGACCTGCGCAAAGTTAGGTGCGCACACGGTATCATCCATATTCTTGGTCCGCTGTATCTACATATTTTCTCCGCGTCATTCAAGTGCTCATCGAAGTACTGCTCCCACCTTTCAAGCACTTCACGCCCGTCTGTCAGAAGGCTCCCGTTTTTATCCTTGCACATTTCGGCTTGCGGCACGAAGCCGTTGCAGGCTGCGATCAGCTTCTGTTAGAACTTCCGTTTTGGAACGGCACAGCAGTTTCATTTCCTCGCACTCCGCTTCTTCTAGGTGACGTTTTTTTCTTCCGCTCAGTTGAGCTTAACATCTTTCGCTGCCACCCGGACGTCGATCAGCCGCCTCTAACATGGGGAAGACTGTTTTGTATTGGCATTTCCTCTTAATACAGTGCTAAGTAGTTAGATTCGAAGACCAGTCTTCGCCGGGAGTGGCGTTTTTCAATAGGCACTCAGCAGATAATATTAACTGACCTTCCAACCCCAGTTTGCACTGTTTCTCAAGAACTTCGATGTAATTGAACCAATAAATTGTTCCAACGAATTCCTTAAAAGTGTGATTGCAGCGCAGGATCACGTCTAACTAAAATTCGGTGCACAAATTCCTTGTACATCAAGGAATAAGTGCACCGAAGACATCGAGACAATCCGAGTTAAATGTGCACTTTTATCAGATTTTTTAGGCGTAGGCTGTCGCCAGATTTTCTTTTAGTTATTCCTCCTGATGTTTATATTGGAACTGTGCAAGTCAGATATTTACTAAAGGAAGGCAAAATGTTCCGCCAGAATGTTATTATTTGACGAGTATGTGCCTATGTAAATCTTTTAATCCAGAGATCATATTGGAATTTTTATGCATCAGGATTTATTATGGATTCTCTGACATATGGAAGGATCGGCAGATAAAATGTATATTATGTATACGAAACAGTTCTCAAATGACTTGTATAATAGCATAGACAAAACTAATTCACAGTCCTTGTTACCGCATCGCATAAAGGAAAGAACAATGAACCGAAAGGAGCAACGCACTCACCTGAACTTGGGAGAATCCTTCAAGCACTCGCTGAAATCAATTTTACACGTCATGATGGAACTGGGGGAGGTTTCTCGCTGCGATATCATCGATATTGTTATCTGGAGTTACCTATGAACATACTAACTCTCCCCGAACCAGACGACACAAAACAGGAAAATCCACTGCTGAACAGTTATTGGTTTTTCATACCATTCACTGACTGTTTTGGCAAATATGTATGTAGCTATCCCTCTACTAGGTAGCACGAAGGTATAGCAGCTGCAGCTTTGGAACTAATGATAATTGCGATGACGAACGCAAATGGGCACGGCTCAGTCACGAACGTAAAAGTGCTTCCAACATCGGATCTATTACACTGCACTGCACTGCTCGCACATCCACCAGAGATCCAATCCGGGCGATACCCCACACAATATCTCGGATGTGTGTGACACTGGCGGGTTCGATTTCACTGCAACTGCACTTTTGGAGCGACCGATAACGTAACGTCCCCGTGAAACAAACCAATAAACATTAGGAAGCAAAATGCATAAAACTTTCACTGCTTGCGCGCATCAATCGCAATCGCGGACCCTCAAAGCAAAAATGCTACTGCGCCTGGTGATGTGTGTATCGAAATTTTACTCGCGAGCAATGTAACTGTCAGAAAATATGTTTTATGAATGAGTCACCGTCGACAAAATGAATCCCACCCCGTTTGTGTGCGTGTGGCGCAATGAGGTACAGATACAGGTGGCGCAGATAAACATTGCAAACCACTGGTTGTCTCTTTTGTTCTCCCGCTGATCAAATGCAACTCAATTAGTGACGTCACTAATTGAGTTGCATTTGATCAGCGGGAGAACAAAAGAGACAACCAGTGGTTTGCAATGTTTATCTGCGCCACCTGTATCTGTACCTCATTGCGTGTGGCGTGCTTACACTGCGCATGAATTTCTGTTTTGTGTTCATTCGACTTCTTTCGTCGTGCCTCATCGGCTAAAAAGTTGTTTTACACTGAAGCAATGCATCTGATGAAATTTATTTAGTTCACCACTGGACTATCGCACTATAGTTTTCAAGAACGCGAAAACGTAAATAAAAGTGCGCGATTGCATCCAATCTACTCGGTGTCTTCAGAGCACTTTATTCAGCATACATCGAAGAATTAGTGCGCCGAAGACATCAATTTGATTTGATGCAATCGCGCAGTTTTATTTGCGTTTTCGCACTTATGAAGACTTAGTGCACAGTCCAGTGGTGAACTTGATATAGATTAAGAATGTAAATTGAATCTATCAATCTATCTATCTATCTATACAGTGACGATTCGTTCGTTGAGAGCGCGTTAGATGGGCTGTATCGATGGTTGAGAGAGTATCTTGTACACTCAGAAAAAAACAACATATTAAATTTAAAAGTTCTGCACTTGGAATGTGACCAGTTGCTTTTGCACTTGATAAACATATGTGCAGCGCTATCGAATCTTTGTCGATTCAGACATGATAAAATCTTGGATAAAATTTATATGCTTCGCTTTTGAATTTTAATCGTTCAGCGCATGGTTTTCATTACGACGAATAATAAAACCATTTCCACGTGGGATCCGCTTCAAAATAGAAATAAAAGCAAAATTTTAATTATTCGACTGAGCTGGTTTTATTTGTTGAACTATTGTTGACGAAGAGGATGAATTGCCCCGTCGTGGGCTCCAAAGTGGGCTCCGGTCGTTCCTTCAATGTTTAGGAAAGTCTCTAATTGGCCGGATGGTTGTGTTGGCATGACGGAACTATGGGACTGTGTCCACTGTCTCCTGATGATGACGGATAAGCTGAACGACTGTGATCCAGTCTCCGCAACAGTCGCATTTCATCCGGATGCTCCAACATCACCACTAGGTTCTACTTGCGTGGCGGTTCTGCATGCCAGCGATCGATTGCAATTCTGGAAAAGAAACTATCGATCTATGAGAACATAACATTATAATGATAATGAATAATGAATAAATTATGCATTTACCTCTGTGAACTTCCAATATTCCAGCCGAATTTTCAACAATTCGTTTTCGGGCAAAACATTCGCGCGCCATTATGGTTTCTTATGTTTTTTCTTACTTTTAAATTTTATGTGCGCAAGGTTAGATGTTATGCTGCTACACTTGGAATATGTTTTAGTTATAATAAATATCAAATGTCGTACTTATAGATTTTATTATTGTTCGTGCAGTTGAAAATCGGAATTTTTGACACGCGAAAATTGATGTTTCTCCTAAACCGTGTGTCGGACGTACGTCGGGCACAGTGCGCTGGACAAAGGGCCAGGTCCGCTGTCCAGCGCACTACGTCCGACGTTAGGTTTCACCTATAGATTTTGAGAAAATTCGATTGTCGGGTGTGAGGAAACTTCGGGTTTCAACCGCGACGACAATACTTGCACATAAACAGGCGATTCTCTCTCTCGCCAGCAATCCATGAGGTTAGTGCACATAAAATCTATCAGTCGATTAATTTGAGTGTATGTAATCCGAGAAACTGGTAAACTCTAGAGTGACTGGAAGGGAGAGTGGCGTCATGTTCCCATTTTGACAGGTCTCCTGCTCGTTTGGAACAGGAATTTGTATGGATTTGACAGATGACCGCTGTTCCAATTTTGACATTGACGCCACTCTAAGTTAAAGCCACTCTAGTAAACTCCTCCAGCATCGTACTAGGCAACATTCACATAAGCTCCACACAATGATTTATTTTCAATTACTAGTTTCTGATACTGTTTTTTGACGGATTATGTTCAGGGAAGTATATTTATCATTTCCTCCGGAAGTTTGGCTTTAATCCAGCGTCAGGTCGTTTGCCAGTCCGGGTGAGTGTAAATATCACACTTTATGAAATTTCACGCGTTTTCTCACGAAATCGTCACATTATTCCCGAATTCGGGCATTGCACAAGCAATTCCGTCATATTAAATATTAAAATTTTGAAACTTTTTGTCAAATTTGAACTTTTATTGTATTTTTTATGCACTGGAGCATTTTTGCATTTTATTCTGAATTTGTGCATTTTTTTCGAATATGGTGTATTTGTGTATTTTTATTTCATTTACGAATTAATCGTGTATTGATGTATTTTTGTGTACTTTTTTCGAATGTTGTGTATTTTTTGTTCAGTTTTAAATTTATCGTGTATTTATGTATTTTTGTGCATTATTTTCATTTGTGTATTTTCAACTCAGTAACGCAGTACAGTGAATCGCCCCTCGCTCGTGGCAACGAGGAATAGCTCATACAATAAAAATGTTTAAAAACATTTTTAAGTTACTCTTTTCATAAAACGGCTACTTTGGATGCCATACCCAACCAACAATCACTCATTTAACAGGCACCATTATGACGAATTAATTCAGCATCAGGATGAATAATATTTGAATTATTTTCACGTACAACCTATGTTCGGGTTTTGTTCACACAAATTTGGAGAAGTTATTAAGCATCATGTTGTGCACCACCCGAATAAAAAATACAGTAGAAAAACCGAACGTTGTATTGTAACAGTACTATTTAAAACCATATTTTTACAATAGACACCACTGTAAAAATAAAAAATACAAAAACAATAAAATGTATTGTAGACACCATACAGTAAATTGTAAATAAGATTTTTACAATATACTATACGGGTGGTTAAGTATCGTAACAATATAAAAAAATATTTTTCTCCATATATATTTTTTTGCAAAACCATACATTATATTGTAAATTAATTGTTATAAATACTGATACGTGGGTTTTAATAAACCGTACATTGTATGGTACACATATGGTTTCAAACAATAAAATGTACCAGTAGTTTCACTACTGGTTATACATACATTTAATGAAATGGTTTTGGAATGGTTTTCTTTTGTTATGTTGTATTGGTTTACATTACATAAACCATATAATGTTATATTATCTTGTAATTTTCCTCCTGTTAATGGCATCTTAGGCTTACTAACATTATGAGAATGCGCTTTGGGAATTCTCCAGAGCGTTTTGGATAACCCTTCATATATTGGATCGCCCACGTCTAAGTCTGAGTAGTCTCTGATTGCATTAACAGTTGAAGCACAGACAAACAGACATACTACTTAGAAGAAAATTGCTTCAAAAACATCGTTTGGCATCTCACTAGCACCCTCTATAATGCTCAATCCGAAGCATTCATTTGCAGGTGTTGTTTCCCTCGGCTCGATGTAATAATTTTGCAGATGACGACTCCCCCGTGCCGTCATCCATTCATAAAACATGAATGAAGGTTCATGATTGAGTCATTTTATGTAAACATTGATCGGCGTCGCGTTCATTTCTCAGCAAAATTGAGGCACAGCAGCGCCACCATGACAGATGCGAGCACAGTCCGAACCACAGTTTATTTTTAAAATGACCGTTAAATCGTGCGACGATTGTGATTTGAGTAGTATGTCTGTTTGTCTGTGGTTGAAGCTTAGGCTCCCATGCCCCACCAGCCAGATAACCGGGTTTCGCAAACTAAGCATTATATGTGGCAACACTTTGAGCGGCATGATGGAACTATGCCGAGCGCGCTAAGTATTATTAGACCACACTCAGCCAAATAACCTTAAGACACAGACAAACAGACATACTACTTAAATCGAAATCATCGCACGATTTAACGGTCATTTTGAAAATAAAGTGTGGTTCGGACTGTGCTCGTATGTGTCATGGTGGCGCTGCTATGCCTGCATCACCTCTCAGTTTTGAAGAGAAATGAACGCGACGCCGATCAATGTTTACATAAAATGACTCAATCATGAACCTTCATTCATGTATTATGAATGGATGACGCCACGAGGGAGTCGTCACCTGCAAAATTGTTACATCGAGCCGAGGGAAACAACACCTGCAAATGAATGCTTCGGATTCCGCATTATAGAGGGTGCTAGTGAGATGCCAAACGATGTTTTTGAAGCAATTTCCTTCTAAGTAATATGTCTGTTTGTCTGTGCTTAAGATTTCCATAAGGCCCAACTTATGAAACGGCCTTTTGTTCTTTTCATAAGTCTATCTTATGAAATTTGTCATAGCAAGCACGACCAATTTTCATAAGGTATTCTTATGCCATCCATAAGAATTAGTTATAGCAAATTTTCATAAGGTATTTCGATGAATTTCGCTAGTTTTTTTCGCTGAGAGCACTAATCTGCCCCTCTTCGCATGTCAGTCCCATGTTGTTTTTCAAAGTGCCTACGTTTTGCACTATAACTCCTATTGTTTTCAAGAAAAGGTATTCAACTGATGCATAAACTTTTCGTGGCACATTGAGCTGTGAAATGAGGCGAGAAAAATACAAAATTTATTTTAAATGAGCTCGTGAGGTACAAACATATGATTCGCATTAGAAACAACATGGGACTGACATGCCAAGAGGGGCAGTAATGTAGTTGCATGAAGTGGGTGACGAGGTACATAAGTATCATTACAGTGTGCTTAACCGTTATTGCAATATTGAGCTTCAGTTTGACTAAAGTTTGAAATACATAACAACTCATGAGATAACTATCAAGTTCGATTCAAATATAAGTTAGGTTAAAAAGCGAACCCACAGACGAACCTATATTAGAAGACATTTCAGTATTCAGTCCAGTCCATATGTTAAAGATGGCTCTCCGTCAAAGATAAAGCTCGTCAATCGTATTCCTCTCATCGCACTCTACATACCTAGCCCGCCATATCTCTTGGATCTGCAGTTCTTAAGACATCTGGTTTACTACCTATTTAAACATTTTATTGACTTTAAGTTGATGTTTCAACTTATTCACTTTCTTTCCTTTCCTTTGCATCTAAAAAGTCACAAACATCAACAAAACAAAGCACGAAAAAAATCTAAAATTGAATAAATAAATAAAAATGCACGGAAAAATAATGTTTCGGAAAAGAGAATGGTTCAAACGTAAGAAAAACAGTATAATATATTGTTACATAAAAATCGAATGTAAATGTATAGTAGCTATAATGTGCGAAGCTTTTAGTGAACCATTTCATTACAATATACATTATTGTAGCTGGTACACTGTATGGTGCAGGAATGGTTTTCACCAAACACCCTATGGTTAGTTTTTATCCGGGCAACTTAATTTTTTGTTGTTCAAAGCGTTTTACAAATGCACAGAAAAGTTGTTGTTCGGCTTTGGCAAAAATGACTGAAAATAAATAAAATGCAAAAATGTTGAACTCTCACGAGAGTAATTATTTGCTCTTGTATTGAGAACACCTATTATGAATTAAAAATTACATATAAAATTACCTAAATCCGGATTAGAACTCGAGATCTGTCGATTGCCAGCCGCATGCCTTCCCATCTGCGCCATTCTAGAGATGGTGAGATGCAGTATCCAAAGCAAAACATAATCTTCCCATGATTTAATAATGATCACTTCTAAACTTGTGTTCAGCAGTGGTGAATTAGCACAGCACGTGGTTATCAACTGAACAACGCCTCATACTTCAACAGCTGTTCAGCAAAAAACACGTGTTTTCCATTCTGATTTCGCTGTCAGTATTTTTATCGCACGGTGAGAAAACTTGTATCGAATGCGGCCAAAAAGTGTTGGTAGTTATTGAAGATATTATTTCCAGACGTACTAATTGCGATATGAATATGTTTTTATTTTTATCATTAAATATCGATCCTTAAAAATGTATGACAATATGTGGTGCGGTATGGTCTTGGACATGGTGCATCCACAGCATCTGTTGGGGTTATCTACTCATTCTCAGTCGAAGATCCGTTAAGCTTTTTTTTTTAATTATGCTTTTGTCATGGAATCTTGATAGTATGTTCAATAAATAGTGCATAAGGATGTTTAAGGATACTTGGAATGTGTCGATTTATGAATGCTGCTTGGTTATCTAGGTGACTGTGGGAACAATATTCAGTAAACACGACAATATGGAAATGTCTAATGCATTGATCCAAGCGTCTCGTACAATCGAACTGCTGCGGAAGATAAAAACTATAATATAGGTACAAGATATCTTGTTACAGATTTATAATAATAAATGAATGCCTCATTTTTACGTTGATTACGTCTCTTGGCACTCAATGTTAAACTACACAATTATATTCTGTTTTATTTTATGTGATTCGGTTAAAATATTAGTTATTTAATAACTTGGTTGTCTAAACAGTTTTAGCCATGATTTATCCCATAATCCGAACAAAGTTCCGAGTCAAACTATGACGGGCTGAAGGCGTTTATTTGACAAGTGAAAAGCACATTGTTCAGGAGCATATGCTTATCGATACATCAGCTTAATAAGATGCAGACAAATGTTTTGTTAAACTCTTTTGTTTAGGAATCAATGCTTTTTTTTTTTTTATTCTACATATCTCCTTCCTTACACTACAAGCTCTATTCGCCAACGTGGGCATCACGAGAGCGACATCAATTGCCAACTGTCCATTTGAACAGTGGCGGTGTAACCACAGACAAACAGACATACTACTTAAATCGAAATCATCGCACGATTTAACGGTCATTTTGAAAATAAAGTGTGGTTCGGACTGTGCTCGTATGTGTCATGGTGGCGCTGCTATGCCTGCATCACCTCTCAGTTTTGAAGAGAAATGAACGCGACGCCGATCAATGTTTACATAAAATGACTCAATCATGAACCTTCATTCATGTATTATGAATGGATGACGCCACGAGGGAGTCGTCACCTGCAAAATTGTTACATCGAGCCGAGGGAAACAACACCTGCAAATGAATGCTTCGGATTCCGCATTATAGAGGGTGCTAGTGAGATGCCAAACGATGTTTTTGAAGCAATTTCCTTCTAAGTAATATGTCTGTTTGTCTGTGGTGTAACTACTTTATCAACTTAATTCTATTTTTGGAACTGCTGCAACGTTGCCTCTTTTGCACTCTCTACTTTGACAGTAGATCGAAGAGCACGTGATACTGCTTCATCGGTCCAAAGTGGGGTCTCCATTGTTCATCGCCGTTGGTCGGTTGCCGTAATCCGGGTGTGTGGAGCATTAGAGCGAGATTGCTCAGAAGAGGGTCAGTTGTCAGTCCGCTTCCAGACGGCCATAATGTTGGACGGGTTGGCTCATGTGTCTCTTCAAGCGGCTGACGAGTTTTTTTTGTTGGGGGGTATGGAATCAATGCTTGTCGAATAAATTTCTTGTTAAACTTTTGAATAGTGTTTTAATTTATCATTGTTGATACCGATGAGGAAAGTCGAACATTGACTACTTTTTCAATGGACTACCCGCTTGACGCGCAGCCACAGTAGATCAACAGGAGTAAATCCATTTAATTTTGTATGGCGAAAAGCATCTAAACTTGAATTACTTGAAATGGAAAGCTCTTCCTACAAAAATATTTGGTAGGCATAATAGTGGTTGCCATTGTGCTCAACCACTACCAAATATTTTTTCGATTAATGTATTCCACTTCGATAAATTTGCCTTTAGATGCTATTCGCCATACAATATTTTTGCGATTTACTTTTAGCGGTTTTTCGCGCATAGAAGCTAGCGCCACATTGGTCGATGCGGAGAGTAGGAAAACAGCCGATGTAATTAATTCATTGTAAAATCATTTAAACAGTAATGTGTAGAGCATAATTTTAGTTCAGCTATCATTACCATTATTAAGCAACAATTCAGCAAGCTTGCTTGTTAGTAACTTGCAATTGTTAGTTGGGTAGTTGGGTAGCGACCGGTAGAATACAAGTAGCCGGTAAATCCACAATAATAAATCCACATTGGGCGGCGGCGATATGGCCGCTAGGAGATTCCCGCGATACAGACGCAATGTCAAAACCGAACAGATTGTTACAAAAATAAAAGAAATTAATTATTACAACGGATTGACACTTCACGATACACACAGAACCTTACAAATACACAATATACGGACATCACAAATTGACACAACACGACACAAAACATAAATGTGCCCTGTTATCCAGATGGATAACTCCTTCCGATCACAGGATGACGAGGTTTCATGTAAGGGTTTGTGTCCATCAGTCATCCTGGAATTGTATTTTAGTTGGCAGTTTGCCTTTTAGTTCACTGCATTTGTCGCTGTGTTCATAGCTTGGTTTTGTCTAGGAAAACTAATCCTAATCGGGCATCCCGTTTCAGGGTTCGATACTTGAGCTCAGCAACTTGAAGTCCGTGGCAGGGAAAGGTTTACATCTCTAGCACTTGACCGCTGCCCGAAATAGCCTGAAAGTTGGCAACCAATATTGGATTGCATTTCATGGGTCTCTATTTTTCCTGAACCCTATAAATGTATATTAAAACTCGGGGAATATTTACAAGTTAAAATAAAATATATAACACAAAGAACGCCCGAATATAGAATTTATAACACATTTAACAAATAATTTTGTCTTATAATTGTAACAAATATTTATACCCGTAACACAATCCAACGTTTGAGCAAGAATTTTTCGTGAATCGTTCACCGATTCATGAAAAATTCGGCTCCCATATGCTTCATATCCTCCATAACAATAGTGTTAAGGCCATATACTTAACACTACGATAAAGATAAATAACTTAACCTTAACTCAAAACGAAACCAAAACGAGTTGTGCTACCCGAAAGCCACAATGCTTTCCAGAAACGTAGCGGTGAACAGGACTAACAAGTCCCCAGAACACACGTCAACTCAAAACAACTAAAATGTTACCCGAAAGCCAAACTGCCTTCCAAATCACGTAACGAATAAATCTAAACTAAAAGTCAACTTTACTTTTATGAAGGTTAACTGTCCATAAAAATAAAATGGCCTCAAGACTGAAGTTATAATCCTTTCGGCTAGCTGTACGGGGTTTTTCAGTTGGGCGCCATGCAAGGATCGGTATATTCGCCTCACTCCATTCATATTCACTCCTCTTTGCTGAAGCAAATCGAGAAAGAAGCAGCAAACGGATCGTCGTGATCAAACACGCAACCCCATCACCAGTGGGAAGCGATGAGCCAGCTGCTTGACATGAATATTCGTTGCCATTCGTCGCAGTCTGGATCGCACGCGAATGAATGAATGGCGAATGGTGAAGAATGCTGGTGAGCGATCGAAGCGGCTATTATCATAAGTAGAAGAGAATTTTTGCATGTAATGCATACATTTTTACTGTATTGCTGAAATGCTAGATTAGCAAAGAAAATAATTCGAAAACATCAAAAATTCGTATGCACAATATCAATCGCATCACTCACGAATCGTATTCGCTTGCGATGCGAATGTGGACGAATGAGTAATTTCCAAGTGTGGCTTCCCACCGTTCGCCGGAGTTTGCTGTCGTCGCTGACAAGCATACACACGAACTAAAGCGACAACAATTCGCTGCTGACTGTCTTCAAATGTGGAAGAAGATAAAAAGTGGAAATCAGGAACCCTGGCGCCATGTTACAAAAATAAAAGAAAATAAATTATTTCCAAAGGATTAACACATCACGATACGTGGAACCTTATAAATGCACAAATAAGAGACATCACAAGTTGACGCAACACAACACAGAACATAAATGTGCCCTGTTATCCAAATGGATAACACCTTCCCATCACAGGATGACGAGGTTTCATTTATTGGTTTGGGTCCATCAGTCATCCTGGATTTGTATTTTAGTTGGCAGTTTGCCTTTTAGTTCACAGCATTTGTCGCTGTGTTCATAGCTTGGTTTCGTCTAGGAAAACTAATCCTAATCGGGCATCCCGTTTCAGGGTTCGATACTTGAGCTCAACAACTTGAAGTCCGTGGCAGGGAAAGGTTTACATCTCTAGCACTTGACCGCTGCCCGAAATAGCCTGAAAGTTGGCAATCAATATTGGATTGCATTTCATGGGCCTCTATTTTTCCAGAACCCTATAAATGTATATTAAAACTCGGGGAATATTTACAAGTTAAAATAAAACATATAACACAAAGAACGCACGAATATAGAATTTATAACACATTTAACAATTATTCTGTCTTATAATTGTAACAAATATTTATACCCGTAACAAGATACTATCACCCACCCAGCAGCATCGCAGCAGCCTTCAGGCCGTTCATATCAAAACAAAAGTTAGCACAATGGCATCTCAAGTGACCAGAAGTTGTAATAATATTTACCGCGACATTTTTTCACTATACGCATACGCATTACCTCGTCCTTTGTATTTAATAATCG
The DNA here is from genome assembly GCF_035046485.1 of Aedes albopictus. Taxonomy (NCBI): domain Eukaryota; kingdom Metazoa; phylum Arthropoda; class Insecta; order Diptera; family Culicidae; genus Aedes; species Aedes albopictus. Next base: position 124,273,160 of record NC_085136.1, on the reverse strand, counting down.
AGATGTTATTTAGTGATGCTGCAGGAGGATGCGGCTGCATGTTTTCCATTTCCACATTGCTTCTGTATCGCGTGCATCCGCTCGCGGTCATATCGCCGCAGCCTCATGTGGATTTGATATGAGCGCCGCATGCAGAATTTCTGACCATCAGGTCGCTCATAGTGGGCGGTGATACTTTGGCAACTTTATGGAAAAGAAGAAGACACCCACATTATGCGGATTTATCTTGCAAGGCACAATAGTGATCCGAATCTATATTCGCACTGCGATATGTGCGGACATTGGTTATATCCGAGAAGAATTAACCGTCAATTAAAACGCGGTCGATTTGTTTTTCTGTTTTTTGGTCGGGTGATCTCCAGTTGGCTTTGTGGATATCTTTGCGGGGGAAGAAGGTGCTTCGGACTACCATACCACGGGAGGCTGCGAAGTTTACGCATCACTGGCCGTTATCATTCGGTACGGCGAGCAGGCTGTTTCGAGAACTGCTATGGAAGATTATGCACGAATACGGATTCCCGGATAAACTGATACGGCTGATCAAGGCGACGATGGATCGAGTGATGTGCGTAGTTCGAGTATCAGGGACACTCTCGAGTCCCTTCGAATCTCGCAGAGGGTTACGGCAAGGTGATGGTTTTTCGTGCTTGTTGTTCAACATAGACGAGTGCACCGATGAACTGAATTCATCGCGGTCCGAGAATTTTGACACTAGAGCGGGGTCGCTTCCAATCAGAAGTGGAAGATTTCCAATCAGAATTGAACAATTCTGATTGGGAACGACCCCGCTGTAGTGTCAAAATTCTCGGACTGCGATGAATTCAGTTCATCGGTGCAATCGTCTATTGCGTTAGAAGGTGTAATAGGCTAGAGGAACTGGTTCACTTAGCGTGAATGAGGATGAAGCATCTGTCACTTTTAGCATTTTTTTTATATGAAGATCTACTTTTTCTTTGACAGATGCTTCATCCTCATTCACGCTAAGTGAACCAGTTCCTCTAGCCTATGGACTTATCCACCGATGAACCGAATTCATCGCGGTCCGAGAATTTTGACACTAGAGCGGGGTCGTTCCAATCAGAATTGAATGATTCTGATTGGAAACGACCCCGCTCTAGTGTCAAAATTCTCGGACCGCGATGAATTCGGTTCATCGGTGGATTGACTTATCCACCGATGAACCAAATTCATCGCGGTCCGAGAATTTTGACACTAGAGCGGGGTCTGTTCCAATCAGAATCATCCAATTCTGATTGGAACGGCCCCGCTCTAGTGTCAAAATTCTCGGACCGCGATGAATTCGGTTCATCGGTGGATAAGTCCATAAGTCCATAGACGAGTGCACCGATGAACTGAATTCATCGCGGTCCGAGAATTTTGACACTAGAGCGGGGTCGCTTCCAATCAGAAGTGAAAGATTTCCAATCAGAATTGAACAATTCTGATTGGGAACGACCCCGCTGTAGTGTCAAAATTCTCGGACCGCGATGAATTTAGTTCATCGGTGCACTCGTCTATAAGGAGTGCGGGGATTAACACGAGTGGTACGATTTTCACGAAGTCCGTTCAGCTGCTTGGTTTCGCTGATGATATTGACATTATCCCTCGTAAATTTGAGACGATGGCGGAAACGTACATCCGACTAAAGAGTGAAGCCAGGCGAATCGGATTAGTCATTAATGTGTCGAAGACAAAGTACATGATGGCAAAGGGCTCCAGGGAGGAGTCACCGCGCCCGCCACCCCGAATTTATATCGACGGTGATGAAATCGATGCGGTTGAAGAATTCGTACTTGGGCTCACTGGTGACCACCGATAACGACACCAGCAGAGAAATTCAGAGGCGCATTGTGGCAGGAAATCGTGCTTACTTTGGACTCCGCAAAACTCTACGATCGAATAAAGTTCGCCGTAACACGAAGTTAACTATCTACAAAACGCTGATTAGACCGGTCGTCCTCTATGGGCATGACACATGGACCCTACTTGCAGAGGATCAACGCGCCCTTGGAGTTTTCGAACGGAAGGTGTTGCGTACCATCTACGGCGGAGTGCAGATGGAAGACGGGACTTGGAGAAGGCGAATGAACCACGAGCTGCATCAGCTGCTAAGAGAACCAACCATCGTCCATACCGCGAAAATCGGGAGGCTACGGTGGGCGGGTCACGTCATCAGGATGTCGGATAGCAACCCGACTAAAATGGTTCTCGAGAGTCTTCCGACCGGTACAAGAAGACGTGGAACGCAGTGAGCTAGGTGGGTCGACCAAGTGGAGGACGATCTGCGGACCTTACGCAGAGTGCGGAACTGGAGACAAACAGCCATGGACCGAGTGGAATGGAGGAGAGCAGAGGCCACCCCGGCCTTAGCCTGATTGGTAAGGTAAAGTAAGCAGGCTGTTTCGCCCGATTACCGGTCTGTACATTTCCTCCCTTCCTACCTGCGCGTTCATGTCGCCGACAACGATTTTCACTTCACGCGGCGAGCAACCATCGTACGTTTGCTCTAACTGCGCGTAGAACGCTTCTTTCTCGTCATCAGGTTTCCCTTCGTGTGGGCAGTGGACGTTAATGATGCTGCAGTTGAAGAAACGGCCCTTAACTCTCAACATGCACATCCTTGCGTTGATCGGCTGCCACCCGATCACACGTTGTCGCATCTTGCCCAACACTATAAATCCTGTTCCCAGTTCATTGGTGGTGCCACAGCTTTGGTAGAAGGTAAATAGCCGCTCGATGCCCGCTTTTCCACACTTTCTGTCCAGTCCAACAAAGTTCCTGCAACGCCACGATGTCGAAGTTGCGGGGATGCAGTTCGTCGTAGATAATCCTGTCACATCCTGCGAAACCTAGTGACTTGCAATTCCATGTTCCAAGTTTCCAATCGTAGTCCTATTGCGTCGCGTGGGTGTTTGCCGATTGTATCGAGTCGTATTTTCTCCTATGTTATTCGCAATGGGGATTTTTACGGGTGGCTTATTGGGCCTACGCCAACACCCCTGTCTCGCCGGAGGGCCATTGTGCCAGTTCTGTTTAACGTCCCAACCAACACTAGGACGACCACGCTGTAGGGGGCTACCACTTTGGATCTAGCTGGGCGTGGTGCAGCGTTTCTTACTCAGCCGCTGGATGCCAGAACAGACGCTGTTTGAGCCGCACCTCCTTGGTGAACAAACGCTCGAATCGTTCCTCCTCAATCTAGCTGAAGTCAGAAGGACAACAATGCTCAGGCTGCACTACCAGCTAAGCACACAACTCTTAGCTGGCGGTCTTTGTCATCGCTTGACCCGTGGAAGCATGAGGTAGTAACTTGTGAGGACCATCAGAGCTATGTTGGACGCTCTCCTTATCGACTCACCGTTTTGCAACACATAGTGGTTTTTGCTTTTAGTAGTATTGCGTGTACGTACACGCTGCATTACACGAACACCACTTGAGGTACTGGTTGAAAATAGTAAACAAAGATCAGCTGTTTCCAGCAAAATCAAATGGGCATATTTTCAACCAGTAGATTTGCATTAGTGTTCGTGACACCGCGCTGCGAAACCACTATGGCGTCCCATGTGTTGGAAATTTGCCGTTGCCGCCCACATTGTGTTTGGGCCTTTAATAAAAAAAATTGGAGCCAGGCGGTGTGCAAAATTTTGGGCGTGGAATGAACTTACCCATGTTCATTGAATGGAAACAAAAAGATAAACATTTTGCTGACGGCGCTGAGCACTGTCTATGAATGAATGAATGAATGGTCATCCTGGCTGTGGTTGGTCGCGAAGTCGCGAATGAAAATCATCTCACACAAGAAGACTGTGTGCTCGCTCATCGCGCGTCGCGTATGTGTTTGTGTGCGCGTGTGACCGTAGGTTGTGAAGTTATCGCCTTCTGTATTTTCTGCTCACCCAACTTGTCGGACGGGAAATCTGTTAGCGAAAGATATTTTGCTCGAAAATAAGTTGAAAATCCGTTCCAAAGTGTCCGAAATGTGTTTTAGCGTGAAGTTTAAATGTTCGGGAGTGCAGTGAACGTAAATTTTCTGTGGTCAGTGCATTGATTCGGGTGGAAAAATAGTGTTTTGCGTGGGCTCCTCTCGATTGGAAGAAAAATAAAATCGAAATCCCCCACGAGAGCCAGCCAGCCAGCAAGACAGCGCTGCTGGTGCTCGGCTGCTGCTGCAGTGTGTGGATCGAAGAAAGAGTTCAAGAATAAGCAAACGAAAAAAGCACCATCACCGCAGATACGACGGACGACGACGAGACGATTGTTTGCCACGAAAAAAAGTACACCATTTTGCCCAGCGGAAATTTTTGTGCTAAAAGAAAATGCAAAATTGCAAGTGATAAGCCTCGGCTGATGGGGAGGGAGCTTGACGACAACACACGACGATGAGTGCTGTTTTTTTAATACAATGCGATAAAATTTAATATTTGCCTGCCTTATTTCGGGGTCTACCTATTAAACCGTGTGGCACGGATCGCGGATCGTCGCAAGGCAGTAAGTGTGCAGGAAAAAAAAAATAAGGTGGGCCGAAATCGTCGTGGAGGGCGGCGGATCGGATGGATGATGGAAAATGTGATGAAACGAAGAAGGAGCGCCATTACGGTGTCTGGGATTTCGGTGGTGGCGTACTGAGACTGAGAAGCGCAGACGTACACTTTCTAGCAGCTATACACGGTGGTAAGTATCGAAACTAGCCTGCCTAGTGCCTAGCGAACAACATTCGTTTGTGAGAACGGAGCAAAACAACAACAAAAACAGGGGTTTAGGGTAAAAAAGTGTGTAGTCTGCTTGCTGCGCGCGGTCTTCTGCTTCCTAGGGTACGTGCGAATTTTGTTGGTCTAGTCCTCTTCAGCTCAGCTTCAGCATCACCGCATGAGAAGGGCCAAACAAGTGCGAAAGATTGCCTTCGGGGCAGGCATTGCCAATTTGCGATGGGTGGCGACCCACGAGGTGTTTGTACACGATCCTAATATAAGAAACTGTGTCAAGGCACATACCTAAATAATTACCAGGCTCCCTAAACATCCATTTCATTCCATTCATCCATGCACTGCTGAGGGTAACGGGTTCAATTCCCGGTCGGTCCAGGAAACTTTTCACAAAGGACATTCTCTAGACTTCCTTAGAAATAGAGTATTTTCATACCTGCCACACGATATACACGTGCAAAATGGTCATTTCCAGAGGAAGCTCCCAGTTGTTAAAGTGCTCATAGAACACTAATCTGAGAAGCAGGCTTTGTCCCAGTGGCAACATTACGCCAAAAGAGGTAGAATTTCTAATGGAGATTTCTCCAGTATTCTAGCTGGGGATTCCTCCAGGAATCTTTGAGGCCGCTTCCACAAATTCATTCTGTGTATTCCTATAGCCTAACGTTAAACTGAATAAATACTAAATTCCTCTGGATTCCTTTATGGGACTCGTTCTGATTATTTCTTCAGGAAATCTCTCTGAAGCTCATTTAGGCGTTTTAACAGCTGTTTAGTCTCGGATTTCTACAAGAATCAGCATATTCATGCGCCAAGGATACGCCAGCACCTTCCCGCCTTATCTACAACAGCATCTGATAAAGGGACGGCAGGAACGTGCCCGTAGCTTCGTGATCCCTCACCATACTGCATCGAAGAGAAAAAGTATCATGATTACGGGGGCTATCAACTAGAACCATCTTCCCTCGGCAACCAGGCAGCTACCAACTATTAACGCGTTTAAGGCAGCTCTTTCGACACAGCGGTGAAGCATCTTACTGGATAGCAAATCGAGCAAATCTTGCTTAATTACATACCTCCTTCAGAGTAATAGTTTTTGTGGTAGTTGAGTAGCAACATAGTAAGCCAAGCATTTATGAAAATGCAGAAGTTGTTGAGTTGTCAATAAAGACGGTTGCCACCCACCACAAATGGCGTACGAGGATGGGATTTATAAAAATAAACCATAATCATAACGGAGAAGGAAATTGATGGCTGTATCAATGTGCTTAACCATAACGTGCTACGAGCGTCAGGAGTTGAAGTTTAAAAAAATAAGGAGTTGCCGGTAATGACACCAATGAATTGTGCTGCTTCTTTGCGGCCATGAACAAGGACTTCAGGGCGGCGCAAGGAATACTGGAAGAGCAGAAGCAGAAGTCTATTAACCATATAGATCCGCGTATACCTAATGAGAAGGTCCAAATCCAACGTAGTGGAGTACGGATGCAGGTTACAGGGACTGTCCAGGATAGGACTTCGATACTCTGGTCGAAATAGTTCGGGAGCTGTAAGCTGCTTGTAGTTGGTGATAGGTAAATATGAAAAATATTTATCGCCTTACAGACAATGCGCTAGCAACGCGTTGGTCCAGAGAAGGCGCAAAAGTAGTATCAAAATCCTTAACGAGCAACACGTTATCAACGTGTTGGCTCGGACAAGGTAAAACAAAGTATCAAAGTCCTTAACGAACAACGTGCTGCCAACACGTTGGTTCGGAGAATGCAATAGTAAAGTCCTTAACGAGCAACTCGCTGGCGTCGTGTTGGCTCGGAAAAGGCAGGAATAATCAAAGTCCTTAACGGACAACGCGGTGATGCGTTGGTCCGGAGAAGGCAATAACAAAGCCCTTAACGAGCAACTCGCTGGCGACGTGTTGGCTCGGAGAAGGCAAACAGAATCAAAGTCCTTAACGGACAACGCGCTAGCACCGCGTTGGTCCGGAGAAGACACAAAAAAAAGTATCAAAATCCTTAACGGGCAACACGTTATCAAACGTGTTGGCTCGGAGAAGGTAAAACTCAAGTCCTTATCGGATAACGCACTAACAATGCGTTGGTCTGGGAAAGGCAGAATAATTATTTTTTACACAGTTTTCAGCTATCTGAGAGAGGAAGAAGGAGAGCGAGAGAACGAGCTACATACCTAAAAGCAGATATCCTCCGGAAGGATATTTTGAGCCAATTTTCTATAACAACGTCTGAAGCGGATAAAAAACTACAATTAACTGGATCTCTTTGGAAGGGAATTATAATGCAATCAAACGAACAGAACATCTTTTGTAAGAAAAGAAAGTATGACAGACTGCTGATGAAAACCTAGAACAGTGCAACGCGTCATGAATTTGAAGGAGACGCAAACATACACTGATAACCATTCCTGGATCATGTTTATGAAGCTGATCGAGACGTTAAGATAGTTCGGATAAGGTATGCTCAATTTACTTGTGTCTTTGCAGATCCATTGCTTGATGGGAAACAGTTCAACAATATCTGAAGTTTTATTTGCGTGTCGATGGAAAAAGAAAGATGAAACTATACTCTACCAATCAAGATGTAGGAGGTTTAGATCTAAGGGTGCGATTAGATCTACCTTAGTAATATATTAGGAACACCTACGCCATCGGCGTGACGCTTTTCAGTGACGATGTGTTACCAGCAATTAAAAAATAGCAGGTTGAATAGGTTAGAAATAGATCCAGCCATAAAATTACAAACACTAGAAGAAATAGGATTTAAGGTCACTGATTTAAATCATATTTTATTATAAAGAAAAGGAGATGTGGTAGTTGAGTAGCAACATAGTAAGCCAAGCATTTATGAAAATGCAGAAGTTGTTGAGTTGTCAATAAAGACGGTTGCCACCCACCACAGTTTTTATTGTCTTTTGAAATGTTTGTAAAATCTCGGGTATCCATTAATCAGGTCAATTTCCTTGACCTGATTAATGGATACCCGACAGGCTTACGTTTATGATAATAAATTACAATTACAATTACAAGAATTCCTCTTGAGGAGTTAATGAATACGATCTAGGGATTGCTCTAGGAACTTTTGGAGGATTCCTAGAAAAGACTCTAGGATGATTTCCAGAAGGAACTCCTAGAGGAAACCCAGTAGAAAATCCTGGAGAAATTCCTAGACGATTCTAGAAGAAATTCATCAGAAGTTCTTGGTAGCATCCTGGACGATTTTCTGAAGGAGCTACCGAAATTTTTCCAAATGCACTTCTAAAGGATTCCCACAATAAACTCCTGGAGTACTTCCAGAAAGAACTCGTGGAGAAACCCCAGAAAAAAATCCTGAAGAAATGCCAAAGACGACTCTGGAAGAAGTCCAGCAGCAGTTTTTGGAGGAATCCAAGAACGTAGTCATGGATAAATTCCAGATGCAACTCCTGGTTAAGTTTCTGGACGTATCCCAGAAGAATTTCCTGGAAGAACAGTGGAAGAAGGATCCCTTTGAAGAATCTCAGGAGGAACTCTTGGTGGAATCCCAGATATTTTTTTGAAAACAATCCCTGAAAACAATTCAGGGGAAAACCTCAGAGAGAACTCCTGGAGGGAGCAATTTTAGAAAAAAAATCTTGGAACATTTCTGTAAGAACTTCTGGAGAAAACCTCATGGGGAATTTCAGGAGGAACATTAGGGTAAATCTCAGACAAAACTTCTGCAACAATTTCAAAAGGTTTTTATGGGTAAGGAATTATGCTTTTTGTTGGAGCACTTGAAGAAATCTTTGTCCTCCAAAAGGAATTTGAAAACGGCGTCTGGTACTTCTGAAGAAATTATAGAAGATGCTCCTGAAAAATTCCCTGGGGTCAGCAACTCTTTTAGGTACCCATCTGAGAATTTTTTCATCAAACTTCTGGAATTGAAAAAGTAAAATCGTACGAGGTCACATAAAAACTCACAGAAACATTCGTCTCGTAATCGTAGAAGGAAACTTAAAAGTAGTTTTGAAGAACTTTCAAGAGATTACATAGTGAAATCCCATGATATTTCCTTAAGGTATCGTAGAAGGAATTCCGGGAGGAATATCAAAAGAAATTCACGGATGGATTCCTGGTGGTACTTCTAATGGAAATCCATAAGAAATTCCTGGAGAATCCCCGAAGAAATTCCAGATGAATTTTCTGGAGGAAGGAATGCTATAAAGAAAAATCTTAAACTAAAAGTACAAGATTATTCACAAGAGTCTCAGGAATGTGCTTGGAAAAATATCAGAAAGAACCTCTCGTGTAATAAAAAGGTAATTCTGGAAAAATCTCTAGAAATTATCCTTGTTAAATTAATTAGACTCATCAACAAAGAAGTCTTAGAATAGGCACGAATAAGTTCCACATTCATAATGCATCACGTTACGAGCTGATGTAGGGTACAGTTTTGGTCAAAAATGACCCCAATGCACCCCTAGTGCAAACTAAGTATCGACGTGGAAGACTTGGAAGGAACTTGTACAGGAGCCAAAGAAGACATCACTGGAGCAAAAATGATAATCTTATCAATCCGTCTAGCGAATTAGGAGTCGTAAGTTCGAGCCCCACCGGAGTACGTGGATTTTTTTTTCATAATTGAAATCTCAATTTGTTCATCGAGCACATGGACATCGATCGTTAATCCTATCCCCGGATCGTAATTGAACTCGTTGATTGCACTTGACAATGATTTGATTCAGGTAAGACCTGAACTGCCGTGAATCGCATATCAGTCCCATCTTTGCTGGATTTCCAATGCAAATGGGACAAATATGCGATTCACGGCAGTGAAGTTCTAATATTTAGGAAAGATTGTTAACCCTGATCAATAGTGTCTTAGCATGGCTCTTAAGATATCAAGATGTTCACGGATGCCGGTGGGTTGTGTAATGTTACTGTTTATATCAAAACCTGTTATTGATGTTGCCGTAGAATTAAAAAAAATGAGCATCAGGGCAGTACGGACAACGCTGAATATTTTTGAAAGGCGGAATAATGCCAGAAATGATATAGGGGTAGGCGGGGCAATATGGGCACCCGGGGCAGAATGGACACCCTCAATATTTTGAAATATGCGAACTTTTTTGAACTTTTAATGAATGGAGAATATAGTCCATTTGTCTAAAACGTAGTTTCAGGAAAGAAACATTCGAAATTAAAATTATACTTGATTTTACACGAAAAAGTTGCGTCCTCCATTTTTTGTGCATGAAAATTATAATTTTCACACCATCTAAAATAAGATTTAGTGATTTCTAGAACACATGCAAGTAGTTTTGCTGTATCTACATGCTTAACATGTTTATATTTTCTTCTTTATTATATCAAAAATCAAGTTTGGAAATATCTTCTGCTGCCGGGGCAAAATGGACACTCACCTCTTTGAAAGAAGCGGCAAGGGAAAAATATAACCTAAATCACAAACCAACCAAATTCTTCGATTTCAGTATATTTTCGGTTAAATGTTCACTATAGTAGACATAGGGTGAAACAAATTGGTCAAAAAACGACAGCAGTGGAAAATAGTTGTTCTAGGCACAGCTATACATGCCGACAAAAACGAAGCTTTTTCCAAAACAGCCTGAATTTAAGGCCAAACGTCATGGAATCCCGCTTCAACAGTGCATCAGAACTTCAGATGCTACTGGCGGATATGAGGCACTGTACCTCAAGCCATAAACGGAAAAACCCAACAACAACAAACAACAACAGAACTTCAGACGCACAAATCTCAAGAAGCAAACTTCAAACGACAGTGCATTTTATTATTCTGTTCTTGCTCACTTGTAATAAGCTTTAAATAAAAAGATCAGGTGCGCTGGTTTTGTTTACGAAGAGATATGTGCGCTCAAAATCGTGAGTAGGTGCCGAAGTCGGCCATTGTGGCGGCCATTTTGGGATTCTAACAATCTGTCCTTAAATTAACTGAACAAAAATGAACTACTTCGACGTATTATTCATCCATAATAGTTGTTTTGTAATGAAATGACTTTATAGGTGTAAATAATGTACGAAATTCTTAAAAGTCTCATGGTGTCCATATTGCCCCATGGGGGTGTCCATTCTGCCCCGTATGCTTGAAGACGGTCATGAAAAACTAACATTTTTCATAACATTTTTTGAAGTGCATGAATCATTTTTCTTCGTGAGCATTCTTATGTAATAGATGCTAAATAGACTTTAAAAGGATACATGTGAGCGATTCCAAGCAACAGCATCAAAATTAAGCAAATTTTTTAATTCATGATTTTCTATTGAACTGAAACTTTGCACAGTTTTTCAGTTCCATCTAAATCGCCATTTTTCGATATCAAATTTTAATTTTGAATCACGACTAACTTTTCAAAAGGGTGTATGTGAAAATGGTTCAAAAATATTCAAAAATCTGCACAGCCAAAATGGTTCGTTCGATTGCTATGAATTTTTCAGCAAAGTTAGATAACTAAATGGTGATTCCTAAGAAAATATACACTGTGAAAAAAAATCTTTTTTAACATTAAAAAATATCATTTTTGCCACAAAAACTCAAATATCTCAAAACCCTATCTTTTTACCAACGTAATTTTTTTAGCGAAGACGGTCCATTATATTAGCAATCTACCATAAAAATTTGGTGATGGTAAACTAATAAACAAAAAAGTTATAACTTTTCAAACATTTCACAATTTTCACATTTGGTAAATATTTTTTTCTGTGTAAATTATTTCGGTCAGAAATCGCAGTTTGATGCTGATTTTATTGTTAAGCAAAGTTAGATAACTAAATGGTGATTCCTAAGAAAATATACACTGTGAAAAAAAAAATCTTTTTTAATCTTAAAAAATATCATTTTTGTCACAAAAACTCAAATATCTCAAAACCCTATCTTTTTACCAACGTAAATTTTTTAGGGAAAACGGTCCATTGTATTAACAATCTACCATAAAAATTTGGTGATGATGAACTAATAAACAAAAAAGTTATGACAATTAAAACATTTCACAATTATCACATTTAGTAATATTTTTTTTAAGTGTAAATTATTTCGGCCGGAAATCGCAGTTTGATGCTGATTTTATTGTTGATGGTCGTGCGTGAGTAAAACAAGCTGTTTTTATTATGTATTATGTATATTATATGTACAGTAATGTTCCGATTTTATCACGCCCTCCGCGCATTAGTCGTTTAAGGTACACCGGAGCAAGTTGAAATGGGTGGGGCAAGATGAAACACGAAGTTTTGAAACAGATTTCAATACAATTTTGTAATTTATCTTTCGTTAAAAGATTGTTTGAATCAAAAACTATACGTTACGGCGATCAAACTATTTATTATCATTAGAAAACATCATGTTAACCCGCTGTTTCATCTTGCCCCACCCGTTTCAACTTGCCCCGGTGTACCTTATTCATTAATTTGCTGTTACATTTGAGGACAAGTGTTTTCCCTCTTCTTCAAGATGAATGTTGAGAGCGTGTTTTGCAACGTTAAAAATATTGAAATGGGTATAGATGTTGAAGAATATTCCAAAACATTTTTGAAAAGGGGCGTGATTAAATTGTTTAAACAGATGTCGCTGATGGTGCGGTGGCATGACTCTCTGCACTTAGCACTTCTGGCAATTTCTCAGTTGTTGTCGTTTTAGAACTTCCTGCGCCCTGCTTTACCGATGATATACAGATGGCTCGTTTGTCAAAGTCTAGACGGCAGGACGTGCAAGTAAATTTGTATTCAATGTGGGCATTTGGGCATAACGAGTCTCTTTCAGTTTATCTATGGTGCTTTCGGTGAGATTTCGTAACTCTTTTGAACATTTTTTTTTCATCAAACGGTCTACAAGAGAGCGTTGAGTTGAAGACCTTTGAGAAAGCGACTGTTCATGTTGTTCGTTAGATTATAATAAACAAAATCACTTATTAGTTTTAACTGACTAGTTTGGTGTTGTTTGCTTGACTGAAGAAAAAAATTACTAATAATTAATTTATAATCCATAGCGAAGTATTTCTTTGCTTTTTCGTGAGCATTGTCATGGTATGTATACAGACACACAAACGTAACACTGACGAAATTTTCATTGACCACGCCTTTAACGATCATTTTGAATCTTGGTTGTGGCTTTCATAACCAGAAGAGCGCCCATCGTGCGTTTGACGTTTCACACCAGCGCCTTCTGATGACGATATTGCACAACGCAGTGTTTCGTGAAACATTTCCACCAGGTGGTGTTAGTGTGAACTGGGCGATGGATTTTCACGAAAATTGTTCTAGGCGTTTCGTCTGTTTGTCTATGGTATGTACCTCTCATGCATTTGTTGTTGTTGAAGTTACTCACATTCTTCCGATCATAAAGTCTGTTCTTTAAGAGGTAATTTTTTTTTTTTAGATAAACTAGACGTATACGCGTATATAAAACTTTTATTATACAGCTTTTCTCTTAAAAATAAGTTTAATTCCATTTTTCTTATAATCAACAGCTTTTCAACACTATCAAGGGATTTTTTCACCAGTCACGTACAATAAAAAGTATGACACTCTCAATGTTTTTGATCACAACACTGGATCGCGTCTAAGTTTCAAATAGATACTACAGCAATTATGAATAATCAAACAAAAATATCATGAAAACAATTTGTTTAATTCAGGCGGTAGCCTTTACAATAAAATCAACATCAAAATATAATTCTCGAAATAATTTACACAGAAAAAAATTTTTTTTTGTTACTAAATGTAAAAATTGTGAAATGTTTGAAATGTCATAACTTTTTTGTTTATCAGTTTACCATCACCAAAATTTTATGGTAGATAGCTGATATAATGGGCCATTTCCCCTAAAAAATTGACGTTGGTAAAAAGATAGGGTTTTGAGATATTTGAGTTTTTGTGACAAAGATCATATTTTTTTAAAGTAAAAAAATAAATTTTTTACAGTGTATATTTTCTAAGGAATCATCATTTAGTTATCTAACTTTGCTGAAAAATTCATAACAATCGAACAATCCGTTTTTGCTGTACAGCTTTTAGAATATTTTTGAACTATTTTCGCATACACCCTTTTGAAAAGTTAGTCGTGAGTGAATATGAAGGTTTAATATCGAAAAATGGCGATTTAGATGAAATTGAAAAACTGTGCAAAGTTTCAGATATTTTGAAATGGTCGCTCAGGATCGACTGACATGACTCCGTGGAATTCCTCATGTATCAAAAAACTAAACTTTTTTGACATCTTGCCAGGTAAAGTTGGCAAAAACCTTAGGGTGTCCATATTGCCCCGCCTACCCCTAACACTACTGTAGCTGTAGCTGAAAAAGTAGACTTCCACTTTTTGGAGTAGTTTGGTTGGCTTGGGCAATATTGCTGCTGGATGTCTGGGATCCGCAAGTGGAAGTCAAGTCAACAATATCATCTCGAAAGTATTATTTGGTGGGTGAGTTTATTTCTGCTAATCGTTTTGAAACTTCCTGAAAGTTGACCAAACATATCCTTTTTATTTTACCCTTCTACTAACAACACCTAAATTCTCGTGACTTCTAGGCATGAAAGAAAGTAGAAGGAGCAGCGTCATGGTCGCGATTTTTTTTCGCAGTCAAGTTCGCAGATTGTGAACAATCCTCGGTACCCAATTACGTAACTTATGTGTAGTCCTTTACTAGATCGGTGGAGTACGCTAAATATAATTTACACAAAAGGCTATTAACACGGAAAAAGTACACGGTAATGAACACCATTGGGTACCGGACTGGACACACAATATTTAATGGTTTTCTTTGGTGCATCGAGGTCTTGGAGTTAGTCTATGGTAGAAGTCTCTAAACTTTCCTAAGGTGTCCCACCAATCATCCTTTCTTATTCCTCAGCTGCCTCAAGAACTTGGTCAGAACTGCTCTGGACCATTGAAGGATTGCGTCAGTCTTGTCTGAGCGTTAGCGATTAGGCCCAAATCTTTGAGCTTTGTTAACGGAACGGAAGGAGGCAACCCTAATAACTCTTTCTCTCGTGTTGCCAACTAACTGGAATTTAACCAGGACAGGCACACCAGAACGTGCAAAGTCTTCTTCTGCCAAGTCTTGTCGTAAATTGTTCTGTCAGTTCGTCTGACGACCAGCCGATTTGAATGTGCGGATTTTACACGATTATTTAAGATGTTTTTGACGAAATTCGTCAAAATTTGACGAACATTTGAAACATTTAATGTTTTAAAATTATTTTTGTTTAAATAATTATTGGTTTTATTAGTTTCTGTTGTGTTTAAGTTCGTGTATTAATGATTCGTGTTTACCACCACCACCTCCGTTTTGTGGCTCAATACGCCATCATACGCCTCGTTCCATAGTATCGGGCTCAGGATGGAGACCTGAGGTACCCCCGTGGTGATGTTGTAGCGTCTCTAGCCTGCCTCGGTGACATAGGTTAGCATCCTATTCTAGAAGTAGCTCTCTAGTATCCGGCGTAGGCTTACCGGGACTCCTAGGTGGTGTAGGGCGCCCACGATGGCGACCCACCTGACACTGTTGAACGCATGTTTACGTCCAGCGTGACGATCGCGCAATAGCGGATTCCCATTCGCTTCCTTTGAAGCGCTATCTCGGCCGTTTTTGTTACAGCCCTACTAGCGTCCACCGTCGATAGACCCTTCAGGAAGCCAAACTGGTTATCCGAAACGCCAGAGTCATCGGGTTTCTCGGTATAGACCGCCAGTCTCGACAGAATGATCCGTTCCAAAAGTTTTCTGGCGGTGCCCAGAAAGAAGAAAAGTCTGTATGCCGACGGGTCACCAGGTGGCTTCCCGGGTTTGGGCAGTAGAACCAATCATTGCCTTTTCCACCTCTCCGGAAATTCACATCTGCACATCTGCATAGCCATTCTGAACATGTCAGGGCTAGCGTCGATGGCCGTCTTGATGGCTTCTGTCGGGGTACCGTCCGGACCCGGAGCCTTATTCAATTTAAGCGACTTCGCTATTGCTATGAGCTCGTCATTCGTTCGGGCGACCTCTGTTTAGCCGGTTTGGCCATATGGGACGGGGGACCATAATCTTGTATCGTGGCCCGTTTCTACGATCTTCTGCAGCATCTCGGGGGAGCGTTCTGACCCATGACGACTAACCCCAAGGGGTCGTATTCATTTCCTGACAGAGATTTTTGAAGCACGCCCGCTTACGCTCCTTAATCTCCTTGCTCAGTATCAGTTTAACCGCCCTGTAGGCCTCACTTAACTCCATTCTACCCTCATCGGTGCGAGCTATTTGCATCCTCCTTCTAGCGCTTAAGCAGGATACGCGGAGCCTCTCCACTCTAGACCACATGGTTTATTAAATTTAGTAGTCATTTCTGTTGGGTCCCCCTTAGAGCCGCTATCCCTCACTGCCAATGAATTAGCCGCCAACGATCTTGGTGGTTGTCTGTGCAAGCACGGAGGCCACCCGAGGGTTGGTACAGTTCCTTATGGGGACTGAGCTCAGAGCCGGATCAGCGGTAATCAGGAGTGTTCATCTGAACCTGCTTACTACACCCAGTTAGTTGCCCAAGCTGGGTACAGGTCAGGAACATACTTCAAGACCACGCCACGGTTTTTTGAAAGGAAGACAGGCAAACATAGGCTAGAGGAACTGGTTCACTTAGCGTGAATGAGGATGAAGCATCTGTCAAAGAAAAAGTAGATCTTCATATAAAAAAATGCTAAAAGTGACAGATGCTTCATCCTCATTCACGCTAAGTGAACCAGTTCCTCTAGCCTATTAGCCCATCCGCCGTTTCAAGTCAGTAGTGTTACCCGACCATACTAAGAGGATAGAATGCCGTCGCTACCAGCTCACTTGTACGTAGTTACCTAAGCGTGAACCGTCTCAGTTACCAGTTCAAAGCATGACCAGTATACCATAATCAGAAACTTACTGGCGTCGTTCCTGATGTGTCCGAGGCACTCCTAGCTGGGCTGTGGCACTTTGGAAGCGGTGCCGTATCGCTTCTACTGAGTTGTTTCCCGATGTGTGGAATTTCTGAAGAGGCCCAGCCGAGCCCCCTGCTGGGCCCTCGCCACGCCTAGACTTATTTCGCTTGAGCAATCCGTATGCCCCGGTGCCAAAGGTGGTAAACCCATACTGGTGTGTGGATATGATTCGCTTAGAAAAAATCCTAGGCTCTCACATGACTCGCAGTAGGGGGGTTCGTCAAGTCCCTGGACTCCTGTACCTGCTTCCCATGAACGACCCTGAATGACCCCAAAAGTATATAATAAGTTGTTCTAGTAACCAGAGTTGACTATGCAATGGTACTCTGTATAGCGGATATGACTAGTAATGTTATGTATGAGTGTAAAGCGGAAGCTCTGATTTTTGGACTTGTTGAGTTGGTCTGGAATGGCCTAAAAGAATATTGGAGTGATTCATACAATTCCAATGTGGTCATAGATAATAGGTGGATATGTGATGTTACAGATTATAGCGAAAACAACTTCTGTAAAAGCTGTAGATGGCAAGGGTCAAACTCCAGGACAATTTGAAGTTTGAATGACTCTGGATGTCAAAAAATATATAATAATACATACATATTAGTCTTAAGTAGGTCCAGTAACTATAGTTTAATATTCCATGTTATTCTGTGTAGTGAGTATGACTACTGTTGCGAGATAGATCTGAGTTTCTGAACTCCAAGTTAGTTAGGATGACTTGGAATATGCAAATGATGTCTCTGAATGGATTTTAAATTTTTCACTGTTTCATATGTTGCAGCAGCAGATTACGTAATGTTATTATTTGTTCCTAAACCGAACAAAATTACTCCTGTAGTATTGCAGGACTGGATTTCAGGACAGTTGGGTACTAGAGACTTCAACAGATATGGAAAACTGTTCGACATTCATGAATATTACTGTACAAAAACGTATGCATGCAAACAATATACAGAAGCAGTGTTTAACGCTACTTGTTTATAAAATATGTATTTTTTTAGGTTTCTTGATGTCCAGGAGGTTCTAAGATGTCAATAAAGACTCAAATCAAGTTACTCATACTTTTCTCTAATAGAGAGTAGATTTGCGATATTTTTTCTGAATACAGAGTTTCCTTTTTTCGAATTAATGATTTCACTTTTTAATGGCTCATATAATTTGCCTAATTCAGATAGATCACGTTTTTCTAGTGCTATTTTATATGTGCAAATCACCGTCTAGAAGTGGCCCGCAACGCATCACTTGGCAACTGCTGACGGTGTGTGGCCCTCACTGCGTGTATCGTGTAGAAATTCAGCCGCCAGGGTACAGCGGGTCGCAGTAAAGCATCGGCGGAGAGGGAGACGCAAGTAGTTAGTTGAGTCGTACCATTAAAGCGTGTATGTGTGCTGCTTGTTGTATACGCAAACGGAACGCAATTCCTGTTTTATCCTGGTTTAAGCGCGCGCACGGCCAGGCGTGTTTTGTTGTAGTATAGTGGATATCGGTTGTTGTTCGTTCAGTCAGGGGTCAGTGGTCCCTACGATGATGGCTAAAAAAGGTACACAAACGGATGGATGGCTTGGAATGGGAACACGTACAAGCATCGTTCATTGGATGGTTATAATGGAATGGCGCGCAGCAGACAGACTGCACACTGCGGAACGAATTTTATTAGCGACGTAGAAGATGGCTCGGTAAACAGCATTGAGGAAATACTACGTTTTATTCAATAACTCAATGAACATGAAAACGGAATTTTCTGGCAAAAGGCGATGCGTTATATAAGTGTATGAGATGTCTGGCAAGCATTCTCGCACTCCACAAATACGCATGATTCTCGATTTACGTCTGACGCATTTGAAAGGAACAGTGAAATGCTAGAAATCTATTGTCCAAACATTTTGCCTATAGGAAGAAATGACGCAAACAACAGATAAACATCCATCAGCAAAAATGTATAGATAGAGGGTAGTGAATGACCTACAAAAGCGACGACAGCCAGCCATACAGAAATTTTCAAGAAACTTCAACAACACAAAACACTGACATTGTCCCGAAGTGGTAATATGTGTGAATCAACTATTGCACCCACACAGCCACAAGTCGCTAGTACGTCAGCCGCCACAAAACTTAGGCCATGCAGGTAAAACGTGAAGAGCAAGAAACACGGGGTCGAGAGCAGCCACACAAAATAAGAATCAAAACACGCAAATGAACTGCCAATGCTAAGTCAATGACTCAACACGCAGAAGCGCTCATCGTTTCCGTCTGTTTGGGTAGGTAATGCCTTGTCTGTTCGTTCATATATGCCTGGGTTGGCCTTTTTTTTCTCCACCCGGACCCGACGATCATTCTCTGCTACTCCTGGGCCCCGGCCGTGTTTTTGTACGTACACCGAATTAAAGCGAACTTCGGGCGTACTGTGTAGAAGGCAGTAGAAGGCACAGAGTGCGATGTTTCAAAAGACGTTGAACTTATTCTCCTGCTGCTTACTGCCTTGTTCTGTGCGCGTATGAGCAACAACACCGTCCGTAGGTACGCCCGAGCCGACAAATGAACTTTAAGTTGCTGCGGACAAATAACCGAACATGGAGCGGAGTGAACGAACGGCCAACCAACAGAAGAACGGTTCAAGCTTACTACTGTGGCTGGAGAGCTGGAGCTGGAATAAAAATAAACCGATTAAGTGCGCTTCGAAACATTGCAGTATGTGTACTTATGTATGATGGTGGGATTTGGATGTTCGGCGTGTGTACACGTTCTTAGAAGCGTAAGCAAGGGATGAGAGAAAAATACCGCATTCTTTCATTCAATGTTTGTTTGGTTGGTGAAAATACCACATTCTAAAAAGAAAAAACCCGATTTAATCCACCTATGGTGAACAGAACCCTTCTTACACTTATTAAAAATATTGTTGTATTATGCGTATTAAGCAAATTTATTTTGTGTGATTGACCAAAAGTTCTAGAAAATATTGTGGATTTGACATCTAGTGAATTGGTTCCCAAAATAGCATCAGACCATGGACTTACCAGAAATGCCAGACACCTCCTAGAATCTTATATGGAATGTTAAAAAAATAGCTTTAATATTCTGGAATATTGTATCTTTTGTTAACTGCCAAATAATCTTGAATTGATTAACAAATGGATAAGAAAATCAGCGAGATGCACTTTGTCTAATATCTCTTAAATCAGTCGAATAAATTAGCTCCGAAGTACTTGGTATTCATGGTTATGGTGTAAAAAGGACAAAAATGTCATATCTACTAAGTTAATCAGTTTTGGCATTAACTACACTCAGCGAAGTAGACTACCGAATTTCATCAAAATGCCTTATGAAATTTAGCCATAACTGTAAAGTATGGATGCCATAAGAATACCTTATGAAAATTGAACATCCTTATTATGACCTAATTACATAAGATAAACTTATGAAAAGAGTAGAAAAATCACAAAATGATGCAGACTGGAATCGATCCATGAACGTCGAGATCACTGAGCTCGTGCCTAACCCACGCGGCTATCGACGCTTGAGAATATCGTGTTGCTAAATGTGTATAAAAGCCAAACTGTGAGTCGATTCTGCGTCATTGACCGACCTTATGAAAATCGTTCTAGCCGTTATGAATTGTTTAAAGGCCATTTCATAAGGTAGACCTTTTGATAATCTTAGGTTTATTTGCCTGAGTGTAGTTATTATGGCTGTCCGGTTCTTGCATTTTTCCCACAATATATAAATTCAAAGCTTTCATTAAACATATTGTTTTTTTTTTTGTCTGTATTAACGAGATTTTTAATCCTAGACTAGTTCTTCTCGAGACCCACGTTTTACTTCCCTTCCGAAGGAAGAACCCACTTTTTGTGAGTATGTCGGGAGTGGGATTCGATCCCAGGTCCTCGGCGTGATAGTCAAGTGTTCTAACCACCACACCAGGTCCGCTCCACACACATATTGTTAGTTTTCATAAAATTCCTGTGTATTTGTAATTTGTTAATTAGAATTTTGTTGAAAACAATAACCTGCTAGAATACACTTTGTATGAGTTCAGCATTATTTATTGAAAAATAATTTCCCATAGACTGGTGAAAAACTAATGCAAGATAACAAGTGAATATAATAATAAAAAAGAATTTATTGAAAGAATTTATTGAAATACTCTTCGTAAGATATCTCAGTAATCAAATGTCGAATCGAAATAAAATTTCAGGGCCTTATACAAGGTTATTGTAGCTTTCATTTGGTGCTTAGAGAACCCAAATCGGTTGACAGATGGCTGAGATATTTATTATGGTACCCTTGGTCCAAAATCTTTCAAAAAGTTAACCTGTATTACTCCCAAGTACTCTTTGAAAGATATCTCGGTAATCAAATGTCCAATCCTAATGAAATGGTATAGGGTTCTACTAGAATGTTGTAGCTTTCATTTGGTGCCAGGGTAACCGAAATCGGTTGACAGACGGCTAAGATATTTATTATTATACAATTGGTCAAAAATCTCAAAAAGTTTAGTTGTATAAATCCTAAGTACTCTTCGAAAGATATCTCTGTAACCAAATGTCCAATCGCAATAAAATTTTTGGGTGATCTACTAGGATGCTGTAGCTTTCATTTGGTGCCAAGAGAACTTAAATCGATTGACAAACGGCCGAAATATTTATTATGATACACTTGGTCAAAAATCTTAGTTTAGAAGTATGACTCATAAGTACTCTTCGAGAGATATCTCGGTAACCAAACGTCCAATCGAAAAAAAATTCAATAGCGTTCTACTAGGATGTAGTAGCTTTCATTTGCTTCCAAGAGAACTCAAATCGGTTGACAGACGGCTGAGAAACGTGCGTGACTTTTTTTTGTAACGCACATACACACACACACATACACACATACACACACACACACACATACAGACATTTGCTCAGTTCATCGAGCTGAGTTCATTGGTATATGAGACTCGGCCCTCCGGGCCTCGGATCGAAAGTCGGTTTTTCGAGCGATATTTATACCCTTCTTATGGGTGTAAGAAGGGTAAAAAAAGACACGGACAACGTCTTCAGCTTTCGGCTGTACAGACTGTTTTAAACTTAACATTAGACAACGGACAACGGAGCATGCACCAGTGGAAACGGGGAAGAAACTATTCTCACGAAAAGTTTCAACGCCCGAAGCGGGAATCGAACCCTCACCCCATAGCATGGTGCGATTATAAGCTTGGTGACCCTAACCGCACGGCTACGAGGCTCCACAAAAATGAGGAGCGTGGTCGCACTTTGTCATCTTATTGCTCAAAAGTGATAAATAACATTTTAGGTGGGTCACTTGTAAGACAGTAAAATCACCAGGATAATGGAATTGACCCTAGAATTGACCCATAATTGTGGTTGACCTGCTTTTTCTGTTTTACACGAAATTGTAAAATTGTATTGTGACTCGTAGGGAAATACTTGTATTACCCCGGACAAGTCTACCATAAATCTTGAGTCACTGTTAAACCCTGGGCGTAGAGTTGTAGAATTTACTGCATAAACAACGAAGACTTTCCAGGGGGGTGTGTCTAGGAGTAACTCTCGCTAAGACCAGCACATTATTTACACCGTGTCTTCAAGAATGTTTGAGGTGGCGATTTTCTGAAAGTCTTCGCCAAAAAAGTAAGGAAAATGCGTTTTATTACTTAAACTGATGGACCCCCGTTAGTTAGAGCCACAACAATTTTTGCAGACCTCTCGATTTTGGTCGAATGGTGGTTCTTTTAATTGTATAACGAAAGTTATAAAAAGTAGGGTCGACCATATTGATTTTGGCCGCCATCTTGCATCAATTGAAAGCTGAGACGACATTAATACACAACATATCAAAAAATTAGAAATGTCTTTTTCTTCTTTCAAAAGTTATCATGCCATTTTTGCACACTGGGCCAGGTGCCGGTCGTTTACATAAATGCAGCGTTATTTCGCAGTGTTTACAAACACGAATTTAAATTCTGAACCCACCAATGGAAAGCTGAAGGTTTAAACTTTTCAAAACACTAACAAAGTTATAAAAGCAATGCCCGCACTGAGAAACAGTGATAAACGGAAACGAACCTCCGATTTCCCCTAATTTTGCTGCCGGTGGGTATGTGTATACATGTAGGCGTAAACTATCATGCTGTTTCACGTCGTTGCCGGTGCGCATTGCAAAAATTGTTGCGGCTCTAACTAACGAGGGGTCCATCAATTTGAGCAACCAAATGCATTTTCCTTACTTTTGTGGCAAGGACTTTCAAAAAATCATCACCTTAAACATTTTTGAAGACAAGGTGTGAATAGTGGGCCGGTCTCAGCGAGAGTTACTCTTAGACAAAGTCCGTGGTCCATACAAATTTCGAAAATTTTGTATGAACAATAATCAACGAGGGGGAGTGTAAGATTGCCAAAAATGAGTCTACGTAGTATACGTAGTCTAGAACATTTGAGGAAAGCTCTCTTTGTATTTGGAAAGAATTTCACATCCTTTTCAGGCAAAATTGATCTCAAAATTCGGAGAGAATGCCACTTATAACGTTTACAACTCTGTGGAGTATTAATCTCCAAAAGATTTTTCTTAAAATTATATTTTTTCGGAAAATTGAGAGAATTTACAGCATTTTTTTTTAATTTTTCTTACAGAATTTCGTGAGGAATTCTCTTTAAATCATAAGGAATTTTCTTCGAATTCCGTGAGAATTCTGTGAGGAATCCTCTCCGAATTCCGTGAGATATTCTTTCCGAACTCCATGAAGAGTTCTGTGAGGAATTCTCTCCGAATTCCATGAGAAGTTCTCTCCGAGTTCCGTAAAGAGTTCTCTTCAAAATCTGTGAGGAATTCTTTTCAAAGTCTGTGAGGAATTTTCTTCGAATTCAGTGAAAAACTCTCCGAATGCCGTGAGAAATTCTCTCAGAATTCCGTTAGATATTCTCTCCGAATTTTATGTGGAATCATATTCGAATTCCGCGAGGAATTCTTTTCGTATTCCGTGAGGAATTCTGTCCGAATTCCGTGAGAAGTTCTCTCCAAATTCCGTGAAAAATAATCTCCAAATCCCGTAAGAAATTCTCTTCAAATTCCGAATTCACATTTTTTGAGTATTTTTTTCTGAATTTCGTGTAAATTATTCCGAATACCGTGAGTACTTCTCTCAGAATTTTAAATTTTATTCAGAAGTCATATAAATTTTTCACTTGAAATGGATTTTTTTTTAAAAGGATGAACATTGTCAATTTTGAAAAAGCTTTTCGAATTCAGAGAGAATTTCTCTCGGAATTTGGTAAGAATTTTAAATAAGATTTAAAGCGAATTCTCCCTGATTATGAAGTGAGGGATAGACGATCCAACAGAAGTCGGTGAGGTTGTCTTCTGATAATTTTGGAGATTTAAGTGAAGAGTTCCTGAATTCAAGAAGAATATTAACGAGCAATCAGTGGCGTAGCCAGAAATTGGCTCTGGGAGGGGTTTTCAACGGTGAATGATACCTTTTTGATTTGACACTATTTGACATTTTGTAAACAGTAATGAGCAATTGTATTCTTCGTAGTTTGAAAACAGCGGCGCAGCCGAAACAAACTAAAAAGTGTTCAGATTACATGCGGTCAAACCAACGAGGGTAGACGGTAGTAGTTAGTATTATATGCATATTTAATGGTTTGATGAAAAATATGAGTGAAACTTCAGAGTTTAAAAAATGAGTGAAATCTCGCTAGGGATATGCAAACGATCTCTACTCCCTTATACTATGAGTAAAAAAAGACCGATATAGCCACTAAATCATCAAGTTATTAATTGAATACGGTCGATAAATCAGAATATGAGATATGCAAACGTTCGGCAAGCAATCCTAAACAGCCCTGTAGAGAAATGCCCCGCAAATTCATCTGTATGGGAGCCCCCCTTTCTAAAAGGGGAAGGGTTTTAGACCATGTGCCCCGAAAAACTCCTGCATGCAAATTTTCACGCCAATCGGTCCAGTAATTTCCCAAACCATAAGGGTCATACAGACAGACGGACAGATATTAATTCATATAGATTTCTTTGAACTTTTGGGGTTCTTCGTACCATTCCGATTGAGTATCTACTGGAATTCGATGAGAAGTTTTGAAGAAAGAGTTCCTGATGCCCAGAATTTCTCCACGAGTTTCTTCTGGGATCAACCCGTATACCCCTTTTAAAATTCTTTCTAGAGCTGCTACGGAGATTAGGAGTTCCACCTGGAATTCGTTTCCATTAGAGCACTCATTCTGATCCTCTTGATATCTTTCCAAGAGATAGAATTCACCAAGATGTTCCTCCTAAAATTCCTCCAGAAGTTTTTCCGAGGTATTCTTTAGAAGTTCCTACGGGATTACTTATAAGATTATTTTCTGTACTCCCTCCACAAATTCCTTCTAATGATTTTCAAGAAGTTCATTTTGGAGTTCTCGAGAAATTCTTCCTCGGATTCCTTCAAATTTTTTTATAGGATTTCAACATGGATTGCTTCTGTGATTCTTCAAAGAGTTCCTTCTGGTATCCTTCCTGAATATCCGTCTGGAGCTGGTCCTAGAATTTGCTCAGCTCCTTATGAGATGCATGGAGAAGTTCTTTTCGATATTCATGTGGGAGTTCCTTCTGGAACTTTGATATTGGATTCTCCCAAGAGATTTTACTGGATTCATTCTAGAGTCATCTTTGAATTTTTTCACTGCATTTTCTCCTGGAAGTCTTGTAATCCTTCGTGAGTTGCTCCTGAGAATCTTTCAGGAACTCGTTCTGCGATTTTTTCCAGACTGGGAATGCTCCAAGGGTTCCTTCTGGGAATACTCCTGCAACTCCTTCTGGAAATCCTCTAAGAGTACCTTTTTCAAATCCTTGAAATGTTTCCTCTGAAACTCTTCCAGAAGTTCCTTTCTGGAAGCCTCCCTGTTGTTCTTTACGGATATCTTGCATGAGTTATTTCTGGAAATACTTCCTTGTGGAATCTCTTAAAAAAAGGAATCTTGTAAAAGCACTTCCTAGAAATCCTCCAGGAGTTTCTTGTGGGAATACTCTAGGACTTTTTTTCATGGGCTTCTTCTGGGAATTTTCCAGGAGTTGTTTCCAGGCATCGCACAGGAGTCCAGGAGAAATCCCTGGATCGATCAGCTTCATTCCAGATTAAACTTTTGTAGTACAGCATAATTGTCCTATGTTTATTCCTAAAGAAATCATCAGAAGAAATCCATGAAGCAATCTGGAGAAAACCATAGAGAGCATCCAAAGTGGAATCCCCAGGAGAAATTTCTTAAAAGAATTCCTTCCAGGATCTCTTAAAATAATCCAAGATGGCATTTCCACAGAAATTGAAGTTGGAGAAATTCTCATCTTAAATTTCTGCAAGAATCTACAAAAAAAGTTCCTGGAGGAATGTCCAGATGCTACAAGAATCATTAGAAGGAATCCCTAGAAAAATCTCAGTTGAAGTTTCTGGAGGAATCATAGCTACTTGTAATTTACAAGGAATTTCTGAACGAATCAATAATGGCATTTAAATCAACAGATGAAATTTTTGGATGGAATCCAAAATTAAATTTATGTTATGAAATTTCGCCTAGAATTTCTCTCGGGTTTCTTACCACATTTTCTCTCAGCAAACATTCCTCAGAATCCCAAGATGCATTTCAATAGAAAACCAGGGATTAATCTTTTCATTTTCTCTAAAGAATTCCGAAAATAACCGCAAAAGAAACTTCAAGAGAAATTCTGGTAGGAACTCGGTGAAAAATGTCAAAGAGAAATTCGTGTATATTCCCGTAAGGAACTCCGAAAGGAACTATTGGACAATTCTGGCAGTAACTATAGTCGATATTTTCGGAGGACTTATAAGTAAAGTTCCGGTGAAAACCCTTTAAAATAAAAACCCGGGAAGAATTTCGGAAGAAATCCTTGGTTTAATCCAGGGAGAAGCAGATTTGAATTCCGGGAGAAATGTCTGGATTATTTTGTCCTTCTAACTGACTTTTACAGGTAAAACCGTCGCGTCTTGGTCACAGAGAAAAACCGAGACAGTCTGATTATTCATTGTTTTTGTACATACATGAAACCATATATTTTTCAGCTTTTGCCAACTTAATGAAACGAGCTTGAGAATCACATCAATTGGCGTGAAATCTGTGACCGAGAGCCGATAGTCGTGAATGAATTTTCAGGGAGATTTACAGCCAAGTCTCAACCACAGCGAAACAAGCTTCAACCTCGCACTTCAAAGAGCGGTGTGTAAACATTTTGCCATGTCGCTGCTAAATTGGTTCGCACGACTTTCCTGGAATTCTCAATAAACCGCAATCTGTTTTTCTGTCGAGTCATTGCTGGCTGACTCGCTGACTGATGGTATATGACTGTCAGAGCGCAAAACACATGCAGTGCGCCCCATTTGGTTCGGTTTATTGGATGATGGCTCTGGTTGTTTACTTCGCCACCAATGACGCCATGTTTGCCGTACATTTATCGGCAAAGTTGCTAAAACTCGCAAAAAAAATGTAACAACAACAAAAGTGTAAAGAGATGGAAAATAATCCACCATGGCCGAAGCCAAACTTGGAGTTGCAGTGCACTATACTATACAATTGAAAAGCAATTGTCGCCCTAAAAATAGATTCACTTTTTGCCTATAGTACGTACGTTCGCTTCAGCCATCTTCGAGTGCTGCTATAGGTTAGGTATGTACCTCTCTGCCGCCTGCAACCTACATCTATCGACGACCGGACCGGACAGGAGAAATTTGCAAGGCTGAGTAGAAAGTCAACCAACACTGGCACTGACTGACTGACGGACGGACTGGCTGACGAACTGCGATGATTGACTTGTTGAGGTCGGATGCCGAAGAAGTGGCGGCGGCAATGACAGACGCACAGAGGGATGTGGATATTTAAATAGTGGGTCAAAACCTCTTATTTAAATGGACAAGTGCGTAAAGAGTTCCAGTTTGTAACAAATCTGAATCTGTATCTGAGTTTCAACAACTTGTGTAATAGCTGCAAATGGACATTTACGATCAATGGGGCACGTTCGGTGTAGTACTAGATTTGTAGTAATGAGCTGAATTTTTGTATGATGAGAAGGTCAATTCTCCGTTTCTGCAATGGAATGGTGCAAAAAGCGTGGGTATTATGATTCCTTGCCTAATTTGATGCTGTTTGAGCAATACTTTGGATAACTATGTTGTTTATGTTGAAATGGAGAAAACAACAACACGTTGTATTTACAAGAGGTAGAGAACGAAAAGCTTTCCTTGCCTAGCTTTATTATACTCTCCAACGTAGACCATACGAAGCTATTGCTCTTAAGGACCACATATTCAAGTCCCTCACGCCGACATGAGCCAGAACGAGCGGTTGGCATATCTGAGACAGCACGATACAACAATATGTAGTGTCTACGCTCCCTTAAGGCTGATCGGGCTCGTTTAGAAGTCAACCATCAATGTCAACTTCTTTTCACGATCTACCTAGATACCTGTGTAGTGTACTACGTACCATCTGTTCCATCCACCAAACAGGAAACCCCAATCCAAGGTGTCAGGCGATCCCAGCGATGGGTTGAGGGGGTTTAAAAGATGTTCGATCTTTATGATGAAACATCAAGAAATCACTTTGCAATTTTGCACAATCTGACGAACACAGTTTCAAACCAAGCCGCACTTGTTTATCCTGGCTTTGCTCACTTGCAAAAGGAGGCAGTTTTTTCCAAATCGAGCGCATTTGTTCACGAATTTTCAAGATTGGTGCTCTTGAAAACGTGAGTAGGGGTTCAAGTCGGCCATAGTGGCAGCCACATTTGTATCCTCTGATGTTTCTCCTTAACGGAGCCCATATCTTGTGTAGATCACCTTTTCGTGTTGCGTTACCGATCGCTATTTAGTGACATCTAGTTTGTCAAACTGGGCTAATGTGTTTTGGTAATAAGGATTCATGGTACAATGTCCTTGTTACTGGTGACAGTTTCTAAAATTGCATGTATTCTGCCTTGCTGATAGTTACAAACTCGGACTTTGCCTATCCGAGACTACCCCTGATGTTAGGAAAACAAACATACTTTAACCTTCCTTTAGCATCCCGTTGGCAGCAGCTCGCTGACGTTGTGTATGCCAAAACAGGGTTAAGTATCTAATTGCGTTCTAACCTATTAGGGTCTGTTAAGTTCTGGTAATTCATGGACTCACGTGAATTCTTATTGCATCACATTCTCTAATTTGACAGAATTTTGCAACTAGCATAAATCCTCGGGTTTTTCTCCGTTTTCCTAATACTAAACTAGAAGCAAGACATGGTTGGAGCTAGAGTTCCGATGCATGGATGAATATCGGTACCAACCACCATTTTGTTTTTCTCAGAAACCAAATTGATTGCGCTCGGGTAATGCCACAAAACCACAAAAGATCTAAATATTTACTGGTCCCAGTGGCTCACCCGAACAGAAAAAAATCGACGCTCCCTCCGGTATCGCACAACTAACTGCTCAAGAGAACTTTTTCAACGGAACGCTCGCATTCTACCTCCGTCACCCCCGCTAACCACGTCATCCTCACTGAAGATTACAACTGAATGTTGCACAAATACGATTCTTCCAATCCGAATGCCTGCCCAGCTCTCAAAATAGCTATGCAGCAGCTATACCTCCACGATGTAAGAAGAAAGCTGTGTCCACGTGGTACAGGGTTTACGTACGGGTGCTGAAATATATAATCACGCCTTGTCCGCATTTACATCTGCCTCCCTCAGCTCGAGATCGCTCTGGCAACAGGTTATTACTGAAAAAGACCGAAAACATTTATATCCTCGCTACAATTCAATTGTAATGCTTGAATTTCTATACTGCAGAGTATTTTATTTTTTACGAGTACTTACTACGCACTAAATAAACTTAGACCGAATGATTACTATCTGAATATGCACAAACTGTACAATACATGTGTGTGTCGATGTCACCCGCAGTCTATCGGAATGAGCTGTATCGGTGCGTAAGGATGGGCCGGTTGCTTCACACATCTGACTATCTGTTGCACCGTACAGTGTTGTTTCATAAACCTCCCTTCATAAGTCGAAGCAATGAAAAAGTTCGAAAAACCGCAGCTGAGAAGCTCAAGCTCTGCGAAACGGTTGCAATCAATTATCAATTGTCAATGTCCTTGTCCCTGCACATTTCAGCTCGCGACACGAAGGTTTTGCGGAAGAGCTTTTGGTAGAACTTCCGTGTTTCTTGTAAAGCAGGCAGTGTTCTTTCTCCCGGAAGAGGCACGTCTTTTGCTCTCTTTTATATAAGCCCTGTTCAATGAAGTAGGTTGAACATGGTCGAAGTTGCTGCATCCTGCTCTTACTTATTCGTCAACAAATGGATAAGTGCAGGATGCAGCAACTTCGACCATGTTCAACCTACTTCATTGAATAGGACTTTAGTTTTACGCAGGTTTCACGTTCTGCCAAGTCCCATGCTGCAGCGTGATTGTTCTTCTCTTCCAAAATCCCTCGTCGAATTAACTCCGTTCCACATACCCAACGTTGCGTACAACGTACTGTCCATTTGGAATTCCATCTGGTGTGGGGATCTCCAACTGTTAGAGACTGTGCTTGAAGTAGGTGCTACGCATAGTTATATTCTTAGAAGCGGAGAAATCAATCAGTCGTAGGCCGTTCTCGTTTATCAGCTGTTGGGCGAAGAACGTACGAGATGCGCGTAGAATACGTTCTTGTCATCACCAGTGCTTTCGGAAAGCGGGCTGTGCACGTTAATTAAGCTGATGTTGAAGAATCGGCCCTTGGTCCTCAACCGATGAAAGCTGTTCTCAGCTCGAGTGTATTGCCGTAGACGGTTCGATTACCTCTAAAAGTTCACAGCGCTACAATGCCGAACCCGCGGTCCTTCACTTGATCGGCGAGAAAACGGGTGTTCCCGATGAAATTGAGAGATCGGTTGTTTCACTGACCGAGTTTACAATCGCAAGTCCTGTTTTGTCGCTGGGGTCGTTGCCGTTGGCCTGGGTTCGGACACCACTCCCCTACTCTATTTTCCGGAGGACCATAGTGCACAGTCCAACTTACAGTTCTTCCCCAACATTCGGACGTCGATATCGATACGCTGCCCCTAACATGGGAAACATACCCTGTTGTAAGCCGCTCTTTTAAAAGAACAGACGATCAGATTTTCAGAAGCAAACCCTCTGTTCCCTGTCAGTCGACGACCAAAGTTTCCACCGGGGTTGGTAACCCGATGATCCCTAAGGATACTCACAACCCGGTCGGTATCACGAGGAGCTAGATATAGGTGTAGCTGGAGACCTAGTTAACTTCTGCTTTCTCTAGATTCGAAATCTGAGGCGGGTATCGCGCTGCTGGCTGCACGTAGTAAAAGAAGCCCTGGGAACCCTAAAGATTCAGGGAAATTCAAACAATACAGCTCAAGACCAACGAGGATGAAGTTCTACTATACGCTCAGCACTGATGTAAAGCTATTCTGTACCTATCAAGATCGGTATTATGTACTAAATTGTACATTTTCATCATGTCCGCTTTTGGCGACAAACGCCCCCGAAAAACCCCACTGTGCAATGGCGTCAGCCAGAACTATATCAACACCGTCTCTGATAATGGTGTTGGCACACGTGCCGCAAATAATCCCTGGGCCAGGGTTACACGACGGCGAACGGTGCGTCGTCATGATGGGGAGCGAGGGAGGTACAAAGAGCACACACAGCAGCGGGTGGCGGATTGGATAGGCCTCGAAGATATGCCGCGTTGAACGACGACGTCGACGTCGACGTCGCCGTCGAGGAATGAATGATGTCGCGTCGCGGTCGTTTTCGTCACACTGACTGCCACACGGTGTTTTTTTATCTAGCCAGCCCGTACCTCGCCGACCTGCGCTGCTGACGCAATGTTGTGAACCAACTGCGGTTGGTGGGATGGGGCTTTTCTGGAGAATCGGTTGTAACTGGAAAGTGTTGTTTTTGCCTTGCGCGCGTGAACGGATTACGCATTTTGGACTTCGCGGGAAAGAAAAAAAAACGGTTGCAAGCTTTGCGATACTCTGACGGACTGTGGCCTGGCGGCGCAGTCAGCGCAGTTGTACCGTGAGTAAACAGGGACAGATGTTATTTGCAACAGGCGCCCAGGCCCAGACCCAGTCCAGCCAGCACTGCGGTGTCGAGTCGGCCACGGTTCGGGGAAATTTCAGTGGTTTGATCAGCTACATAGTCACTATAGGTGAGGATACCGCATACACATCGCATCGTCGTCGGCTGGTACGCGATGTTTATCATCAAAAATGACGATTTCGCAGAATTCAATAATTCCTAGGGTGCAGGGTTTACACAATAACAAACGATTTCTTGAAAGTACATAAAGTTGTTTTTCATGTTCGATCAACAGTTCCGGAATAAACAACAATTTGTTGAGGTGACTGGAATGTATTTGAACTTTGATTGAGCTGGTAGGCCGTTGATTTCTTGTTATTAATATTGTGCAGAAGTTTTCCTACGAATTCGAGACCATTTTAATTAGATGGGTGGGCAATTAATTTCGATGGAGAGCTTCTAGAGCAGTATGAAAATAGGGGAAAGGAAGGCTTTGTCAATTTTAACTCTTTATTATCAATTAAATGTTTACATAGCAAATAGATTTCCTGGGAATTTCATTCATTTATGTTTTTTTCGCGGCAGAAGCTTACTGAAGCCAGAAAATGCGGCGTATCTGTTGTAGTGATTACCTCTCACCAATACGGTCTAGGTTCAATCTTAGTCGACGCTGTCGGTACACTCAGCCAAATAAACCTAGGATTATCGAAAGGTCTAACTTATGAAATGGCCTTTAAACAATTCGTAACGATTAGAATGAATTCCATAAGGTCGCTTTATGACGCAGAATCGACTCACAGCTTGGCTTTTATTCGCGTTCAGCAACACGATATTCTCAAGCGTCGATAGCCGTGTGGGTTGGGCACGAGCTTAGTGATCTCGACGTTCATGGATCGATTCCAGTCTGCATCATTTTACTAGTCTTTTGCTCTTTTCATAAGTTTATCTTATGTAATTAGATCATATCTAGCATCATCAATTTTCATAAGGTATTCTTATGGCATCCATACTTTACAGCTATGGCTAAATTTTATAAGGTATTTTGATGAATTTCGGTAGTTTACTTCGCTGAGTATACAATACAAAAATATCCCATCCTTCGGATGGGAAGTAAAACCGTAATGTCCCGGCCTATTTATTAGGTGGTTCATTATGTGTGCGTGTCCTTGCTGTCGGTTTTAGTACTAGAAATAGACAGAAATTAAACTACAACCACAGACAAACAGACGTCTCACTCTACCCACTTCCCATCGTTTCCCTTTTTAACGGACTATTCAAATATTCTGTAGTTCGCAAATCTCACGTTCATGGCGCTCGCATCGTTTTTACTCCTGTTTGACGTTTGATCACTACCGCCATCCACTCAGTTGGTTTGCGAAACATAGCGCAATAGGACAGATCGGTGAAGTACTAGATTTGTAGTAATGAGCTGAATTTTAGTATGGTGAGAAGGTTAATTCTCCGTTTCTGCAATGAAATAGTGCAAAAAGCGTGGGTATTATGATTCCTTGCCTCATTTGATGCTGTTTGAGCAAAACTTTGGGCAACAGTGTTGTTGTTTTCCTCATTTCTTGCAACATAAACAACATAGTTATCCAAAGTTTTGCTCAGACAGCATCAAATTAGGCAAGGAATCATAATACCCACGCTTTTTGCACTATTTCATTTCAGAAACGGAGAATTGACCTTCTCACCATACCAAAATTCAGCTCATTACTACAAATCTAGTACTACACCGAACGTGCCCCATTAGCATTGGGCGATTATACTCTTGTGATGATGATTTTAATCACACTTTGTTCCAAGTAATACGTCTGTTTGTCTGTGCTACAACTGTTGCCAGTCTACAAACGGTGCCAGAAATAAGAAGAAGCTAGACAAATGTAAATTTGTCCTTTTATTTTGGCTACCAGTGCAAAATTCGTACAAAATTGATATGGGCTGAAGGTTGGTTTAGTGAACGTTAGCCGTGGTTAACCTATAAGACCCGGACATGTTTATGTACGTCCCACTTTTTTATTTAGGTGTTTCTGGTGAAAATTATCAAGAACATTTCAATACATGTTAGCTGAATTGATGCATTTTTAGAATTGCTAGAAATAGTTAAAGATAGAATTCCTCCTACTGGAGATACCTCCAGAAATCCCTGCTGGGGGTCTTCCAAGGAATTACACTGGGAATCCATCCAAGAATTCCTTCAGAAACTTCTTCGGGGAATTCCTCCAGAAACTTTTTGAGATTCTATCACAAATTTCATCTTTCTGGGGAATCCTCCAGTAAATTTTATCTGGGGATTTCTTCAAGAGTTCCATCTGGGCATTCCTCTAGAAGTTTCATTTGTGGGTTACTCAAGGAATGCTATCTACGGTTTCCTTCAGGAGCAGACGAATTCCTCCTTTCATCAGAAGCTCGTTCTGAGCATCTCTCTTTCTTCAGGAAATTCTTCAGTGACTCTTCAAGAAATATCTACATGAGAATCGCCTTTAATTTCTCCGAGAATTACTTCTAAGGATCACTCTAGGAAACCGATCTAGGAATTTCTACAGGTCATCCTGGAGACATACAGTTATAAATTTGGAAAAAAAATCATTGATTTAAACATGTTACACGGTAAATCACCAATTTAAACATGTTACACGGTAAATCACTTTTTTCTGTGCCACTGTGATTTTTTTTCAGATTTTTAGAACTTCATTTTGATACCCAATATTAATTTTAAACATTTTTTTTTTCACTTCATGACAGCTGTGCAACATCACACAGTAAAAAATTCTCTTAATTATTAACTGAAAGCTTCCTCTGCCAATGACCAATTTGCATGTGTATGTCGTATGGCATGCACGAAGATACGCTATCCCCAAGAAAGCCAAGGAATTCTCCTTTACGAAAAGTTTCTGGACCGACCGAAAATCGAACCCGGCACCCTCAGCATGGTCACGCTGAATACCCACGCCTTTACAGCTGTGGCTGTAGGGGCCCTTAAAATAATCCCATAAAAAATAAATTGAATTTTAAATCAGTTCCCGGCACGGGGATGCTATGGTAATCTGATTTTGTTGCCGCTTATCATGCGCAACCAGAGCTCACTAATACCAACATTCACTCAATATAGCAGCGGGAGAATATAAGGAAAACGCACTTTGGCAAAAAATGTTTGCGAAAATAGGTGTTGTGTGTCTTTTCACAAACAATTCCCACTCTCTGTAGGAACTTCACCTAAACATTGACTCTCTCAAATTGAAAATTATCAAATATGCCGCTTTTTCATAATCAACACTTCTATAAGATCTAATGTGATGCAAGCGTTTTGCACCAATATCCCTCGTAAAAAGGTAAACATTCAAATTCCACGACTGTGGTTGGTGAATATTTTGGCTGGAGCATAAATTTATGCTCCACGTAAGGAGGCACAATCCAACCTGTCGAATTCCATAGTGAAAAATAGGTTGCCGTCCCCTTGGTTCCCGGGTATCAGTAATTATAAAAACTTGGATTTCGGCCCACTTTAAACTCCAATTATCAGAAGGATCTTCTGTAGGATTCTTAGAAACAACTCCTGAAGGCACTCCTGTAGGGTTCCCAGGAGTAACTCTTGGTGGAAGAATTCCAAAAGCAACACCAGCAGGAATTCCAAAAAGAACTACTGGATTCCCAGAAAAAAAAAACTCCTGCAGGAATCCCAGAAAGAACTTCAGAAATCCCTGGACGAATAACAGAGGGATTTCCTGGAAAAATTCTGGAAGAGTTCCTAGAGGGAACTCTTGGTAACCCAAAAAAACTCAGTTAAGGTTAACTCAGAGTTAAGAAAGAATCACTGGGGAACTCCTGGAAGATGAAAATCTGGAAACGGAACCCACAAAATTCTCTTCGAAGAATTGCCTTAGGAACTTCTAAAGAAAATCAGGGAGAACTACGGAAATAATTTCAAGAGGATCTCTAAACCTTTAAAAAGACCGATTCCTGATGAAACTCTCCTGGTTAAAAAACTCCGGTAGGAATTTTATAAATCCAAACGGAAATTTTTCATCGAAATTTCAGTATTAACGAGATCCCAGATAAATCCCAGAAAGAACGCCTTGAGGAAACCTAAAAGCAGTTCTAGAGGAAATCTAAGACATTTCAATCCCATAACATCATCTTGTAACATTTCCTAAAGGTATCCCACAAAAATCGCTCAGAAAAACTGGAAGAAAATCCTAGAGGGAATGGATAGATTCCTGGTGGAACTTATAAAAAAAGAGTACTGAAAAAAGAAGTTTTCGAGGAAATGCCAAAAGATTTTTGAAATAAATTTCAAGAGCAAATTACAGAATGAAATTATGGAAGAAATTCAAAGAAATCGTAAATTCTACAGAATAGTCAAGAATAAGCTTGGATGTAAGACTTGAGAGAAATCTCAGAAAGAATCCTGAGGAATAAAAAATATCTGGATGAATTGTAAAGTTTACCTAGAAAATGCTATAGTATTAAATACATTTCAAGAAAATCCAGATGAAATTATCAGTGGAAATCCTGAGGGAATTCTCGAAGAAACCAATGGAGGAATTTAAACAGAAATATGTAGGTGAATTCCAAAAGAAATCTTTCCTTCAAAAGCTGAAGTAACTCCCTGAAGAATAAGCAAAAAAAAAAGCTTTTAAACGTGTAAGTGATAATCAAGAAAAATGCTTTCCTAGAGCAATTCCAGCAACATTATTCGAGGAAATACCCATTGAAAACGTAAAGCAATCGCAAAATAAACTCTTTAACCCATATCCGCCCAGCGTCCTATTTATAGGACAGATGCCCCGAACGCCCATCGTCCTATAAATAGGACAGTCCTTTTGATGTGAATATCTCCAGAATTATCCAAAATTTTAGAATGCTTTCTTCAGAGAAGATGGTCTTCACACCCATACCTTGCTCATAGTGGATAATATAGTTTGTGACTGGTTCACTAGGTGGCGTAAACGTTGCTGCAAAGATTACATATTGTATGTAATGTGTATGTACGTATATATGTATATATGCATGAATGTTCCAGCACAACTATGGAATGCGTCAAGAAATTTCAATCAAATTTGGCATACACATTCTTTAGGATATGGAGGTGGTAGTATTGATATTGGAATTCAAGATGGCGGCTTAGGTTCCAAGATGGCCTTTCAAAGCTCCAGAATTTATGCTTTTTAACGGCAATGCTGCTTCGGATACTATGCAATGTGGGTATTTATCGATCGGGCTTCATGAGTAGAACTCAAAAATGAATATCCGACGCTATTTTGAAATCCTAGATGGAGGACCATATCAAAGATGGCGGCCATGGAATGGTAGTTTGAGCTATGATACCATGAAATAGGGGTATCTGGTAACTATCGATCGGGCTTGATGAGTAGAAGTCAAAAATCGATATTTGTCGCCATTTTGAAATTCAAGATGGCGGACCATATCCAAGATGGCGGCCACGGAATGAGAGTTTGAGCTATGATACCATCTATCGATCGGGCTTCATGAGTAGAACTCAAAAATCATATCCGATGCCATTTTAGAATTCAAGATGGCGGACCATGTCAAAGATGGCGCCCACGGAATGGTAGTTGGAGCTAGATAGCATGCAATATGGGTATCAATCGATAGGGCTTGATGTGTAGAAGTTAAAAATCGATATTTGACACCATTTTGAAATCCAAGATGGCGGACCATTTCCAAGATTGCTGCCACAGTATGGTAATTTGAGCTATGATACAATGCAATACGGGTATCTATTGATCGGGCTTTAAGAGAAAAAGGGTAGAGGGTCATGGTAGATGGTAGGATAGTGGGTAGGGTAAACGGTGGAGCAGACGGTCAGAGGGTTTGAGTAAAGGATAGAGTAGAGGGAGTGGAGTAGAAGGTTCGGGTAGAGGATAGGGTAGACGGTAGGGAAGAGGGTAGGATAGAGAGTATGGTTGAGGGTGGGAGTAGGGTAGAGAGCAGGGTAGACGGCACGATGAGGCACAATATATACTAGAGGGTACGGTAAAGGATAGGGCAGTGGTTATGGTAGAGTATAGGAGAGGGTAGACCAGATGGTTGAAGGTTATGATAGAGCGTAGGATAGAGGGAATAGAGGGCAAAGAAGACAGTTAGGTAGTGGCTAGAGAGTGGGGTGAAGAATTGGGATGAGATTAGATGAGCTGAGGTTTTTTTTTTGAGATACCTTCAGGAATTCTTTCCAGGATTTCTTCAGGCATTCCTTTCGAGAATATTCCCAGGTTTATTCCCGGGATTCCTTCAGATTTTGCTTCCGAGATTGCTGTACGGATTGTTCCGGAGTTCTCTTCAGGTATTTTTGCAGGGGTTGCTTTGGAAAATACTGAAAGGATTCTTTTAAGTAATCTTTTCTGCATTCCTTCAGGAATTTGTTCTAAAATTCCTTGAGAGATTCCTTCCCGGATTCCTGCTGTGACTCTTTAAGGGATTCCTCCGAAAAAAATATGTAAAAAATATAGATTTCTTCCGAGTTTTTTTTTTTTCAGGAGATCCTAGATCATAGAGACATTTTCTATGGTGCAGGAATACCTGCTCAGCTTCTGACCGGCAGGACCAGAAGTCATCAGGAGTCATGATCATGATCTCTCTAAGGATTCCATCAGGTATTATTTCCAGGGATTTCTTCAGGAAAAACTTCAGAGATTTCGGCCAGAATTGCTTTAGAAAATCCTGAAAGGATTCTTTCAGAAATTTTAAACACCATTCTTTCATGGATTTCTGCTGCAATTACTTCACAAATTCATTTTTAGTATATTTTCAAAGTGTTTGGTCGAAACATATCAAGAGAATCCTAATGGAATTCTTTATACGAGCCGGGATCCTCGTTCGGGATTTATACAGCAATTCCTCCCGGGATTTCTTTTGTGATTATTTCAGGAATTCCTATCAAGCTTTCAACTGAGATTCCCTGTGAATTCTACCAGATATGTCTCTCAGAATTCCTTCAGTAAATCTTCCCGGGATTCCTTCAGGGATTTTTACCGGTAATGTAGCGTTATGTTTTTCAGATTTTTGTACGTAATTCTAAATTGCAATTGGTAGATCGAATAAAATTGAATTTTTGGGTGGTTTATCATTTTTCATGTAGCCGAAAAACACATTATCTTTTCGGTGTGACTTTGATAGTGCCCAGAATAACACAATAAAACCCACATATTGTGCACGAATAAAAAATCATGGAGTAGCCGTGTAGAGTATATCTGGTTGAAATTTTATATCAAAACATGGAATGATGATGAACCTGGGCGTGTTAGTGGAATACCTGTAAGTACGAGACACTGAAGACGACCTTATAGTTGAGGTCGAATTACGTATTTGTCAAAGGATACAAATTAAAAGGAACAGTACTTAACACGATTTTCTTTTTAAAACATGCAACATTTCTGGGACCCATATAGCCGAAGCGGTAAACGCACGGGTATTCAGCATGATGAGGGTGACGTTTTCGATTCCCGATCGGTCCAGAATCTTTTCGTAAAGGAAATTTCCTTGACTTCCTTGGGCATAGAGTATCTTCGTGCCTGCCACATGATATACGCATGCAAAATGGTCATTGGCAGAGGAAGCTCTCAGTTAATAACTGTGGAAGTGCTCATAGAACACTAAGCTGAGAAGCAGGCTTTGTCCCAATGAGGACGTTACGCCAAGAAGAAGAAGAAGAACATTTCTGAAAAATTTACGTATAGTGAGTACGTAAAGAGATTTTGTGGGGTACTGAAGGAAAAACTCAATTACTTTATTTGAAATCATTATCGGTGTAAAATTTAACTTCTGCAGTATTTTAACGTTAGGTTATGCTGCACATAGTGAGCACTCTTTATTTGATTTGTTTAAAAAAAATAAAATTGAGAAATGTTGAACACTGCAGTCGAAACTACATGAAGTTACAAGACTATGCATTGCATACTTTTAGGCGTTTATCGGGTTTTATTTCTGCCCCAATTTATAAGTACCTTTTATATTCTTTTTGAGTGGTTATCATCTCTCTCACTTGTTTAGAGCTGTATTATATCTGTACGGATCAGAATATAACGATAGCGTAGAAGTTGTGCTAAAATAGAACTCGAGAAAATTATCAGATATTGAGGACCTACAATGAAGAATTTTTTTGGAACTACACCATAGACTTCCGTTTGTTTTCGTCAAATCATGCTTATTTTATTGAAACTTGGCCTTTGATAACAAATTTATTAAAAGATTCAAATTGTGAGAAACCTTGGGCGTTAACGGGTTAAGTAATCGCCACAAATGCATTTCTTAGAGAATGCTAAGAGATAACGAAATAGTAATTAGTAAATGAATGTTGAGGGCATATCATTCTATTCAGTTGTGGCGCAGCCGAATTTTTTTTTCCCCAGAAAGCTTTTTATACTGAAAATTTGTTCAAAAAGTTTTGGCTCTGGGTGGGGGGGAGGTTGGGAAGTTAACCTTAAACCAAACCCTCCTCCCCTCCGTGGCTACGCCACTGTCATATATAGACTCTCGCGATCGAATGTTTGGTGTTGTACCCCCTTAAAACATGGTATTTTTTCAGGTCCGTACCTCCTTCAAGTTGCGTTCGATTTCAAAAGTTTAGGTCACATTTAAAATACAGTTTTATAATGGTTTAGCCGAAATTGTAACCAACATTTCTATATAAACACATTACTTAAAGTTGCAACATTTTTTTAAGATATTAATCAAACTTTGAGCCAACAACGCAGGAAATTTCCTAATTTTAAGATGATAGTAATAATAAAGCCTGTATCCGCAAAATGCCTGTTACTACAAATCTAGTACTACACCGATTGTCTCCTATAAGGACACATTCGGTGCAGTACTAGATTCGTAGTATAGTAATAAGCTGAATTTGATGCATAAAACGTGGGTATTATGATTTCTTGCTTAATTTGATGCTGTTTGGGCAAAACTTTGAGTAACTGTGTTGTTTAAGTTGCAAGAAATTGAGAAACAACAAAGCTATCACACTATTAATAACTAGGCAAGCAATCATAATACCCACGCTTTTTACACCATTTCATTGCAGAAACGGAATTTTTACCTTCTCACCATACAAAAATTCAGCTCATTACTACAAATCTAGTAGTTCACTGATTGTGTTATATGGAGCACGTTCGGTGTAGTACTAGATTTGTAGTAATGAGCAGAATTTTAGAA
This sequence comes from Aedes albopictus, assembly GCF_035046485.1. NCBI lineage: Eukaryota > Metazoa > Arthropoda > Insecta > Diptera > Culicidae > Aedes > Aedes albopictus. The sequence continues at coordinate 124,232,269 of NC_085136.1, read as the reverse complement.
TGGTGAGGAGGTCAATTCTCCGTTTCTGCAATGAAATGATGCAAAAACCGTGGGTATTACGATTCCTTGCCTAATTTGATGCTGTTTGAGCAAACTTTGGATAACTATGTTGTTTATGTTGCAAGAAATGGAGAAAACATCAACACAGTTGCCCAAAATTTTGCTCAAACAGCATCAAATTAGGCAAGGAATCATTATACCCACGTTTATGCACCATTCCATTTCAGAAACGGAGAATTTACCGTCTCACCATACACAAATTCAGCTCATTACTACAAATCTAGTAGTTCACTAATTGTGTTATATTGTCACAAAAGTTTGTTGACTATGTGTATTATGCCCAGAGAAGACAAATTGTCGGACAAAAGAGATACCAAACAAGCAACAAAGAACGCACGGCAATTACCTACTTTTTATCCCAACCGGTAACAGACAATGACAAGATCTCGAAAATTTTTGTTAGTGACAAAACAAAAGCACTCGTGAATAATCAATAACTACTAACCCAAAAGCGCAACTTTTCGATGATGGATCTTCAGCAGCGTTGCAGTGTTTACCCACTCGAAGTTACCTCTCGAAAATCACAATGCAAGGCTTAAAAATCTCTTAACTTGTGGAAAACGATCTTTATCCTATTCTTTTCCAGCTGGGACAAACCTATGTCGCATTAGGCTGATTGTCGCAACAAGTGCAGGTTGTGACATTGCCATTATTGTGGCGCGATGGTTGAATTTTGATTCAGTGATTATACCTACAAAATTTTGTCTACAATCGCTCACTCCTAGCTGACGCTGACGCATATAATCAATCAGCAAATGAGTTTTTAGTTGTTTATGTTGAAAAGCAACGATGAAATTCTTGATCGTCTGGCTGACTCAGAACTTTACAAAATGCACAATTTCAATTCAATATTATCTTGGAATGCCTAACATTACTAATCAGGATATGTCATAATCGTCGAAGCAAACAATTGGTTTATTGAATTTTAGTACCAGTTGGCCTTGAATTCCAAATCGTGGAACGCGCCCGATAGGAGGCTATGCATGTGCCCAGTATCGATTTCTTAGAAAAGGCGTTGCAGAAATCAAAATGTGTTTTTTCCTTTCGAAGATTATCAACAAACGGCGCCAGACTCGAATTACCAGCCTGGCACTGTTGATTATCGGGTGATAAGCGTATTTTCCTTTTTACGGCAGTTTATGTACTTGTTCGGTAATTTTTCTGATACGAAAGGCACATTTTTCGTCGATTCATCACAAAACGACGACCCACGACACAACCGTCGGCCGCCCCGAACGGATGTTGGCAATCTACAAATCAACAAAAGTTCATTCATAAAACGTGTGCAATATACTCCCGACACACCGCCGTATGGATTGCGTCAGAGTATTCTCATTACGCTCAACCAACGGCTGTTTTGAAGCTCTCCTGTATGTAGGTACTACCATTCTGACGATCTGACTGGACGAACGTTGTCGGGCGCCAATATTTGCAGTTTAACATCGCTAGCTGATAATCGACGGGAAAAATAAGAACGTTTGACGCAAGTGTACGGTTTGCCGCCTGTACGTACTTGCACAAGTTGGGCAATATATTTGTGAATGATATCATTTCTTAGTATCGATTGTGTGTCGCAATGTTTGCGACATTGTTGGAAAGGATATGTGTTTTCGTTTTGTTCAATTTCCACTTTCTCTGAAATATGACGTAAGATTATCATAACTACGTTATACAAAGCACTAGATTTACAATATTAGTTAGCGTACTTTACTTGTATGTAATTTACTTGTATGATTGTTTAGGCTAACCCTAGCAGACATTTTCCTTGATTTGCGACGCATACAGTAGACATTGCATCAGTTTTACAGTAATTTCAACAAAAAGTCTATTATGAGCGAGCAATGGCGCTTAAGCCTAGGCTTGTTAGCCAGGACACAGTGTAAATGCCTGCGCCCCATCCCTGAAGCAAGATGACCCAAGGAGTGACAAAACCTTTTAAGCTACGTCACTCCCAACGTTGGTGTTTAAATATACTAAAACCACAGACAAACAGACGTCTCACTCTACTCACTCCTCATCGTTACCCTTTTTAAAGGTTAGTTCAATTATTTTGTAGTTCGCAAATCGCTCGATCACGGCGCTCGCATCGTTTTTGCTCCTGTTTGACGTTTGCTCACTACTGCCACCTACTGAGAGGTTTGCGTAACACAGCATGGTTAGTATTGGGCGATTATGTTTTCGTGACGATGATTTTTATCGCAATTTGTTCCAAGTGATACGTCTGTTTGTCTGTGCTAAAACACTTGCACTCTCATGAACACATCTGCTATGCAGATTCTGCATATACTCTTCAAATACACTCTCAAAATCTTGTCGTATCACTCGCTTATACTGAACCCCAAATCAACCCATTCCAAATATCCAACTCCTTGACACCTATGGGGGCGCCGGTGAGTCGATGGCCTTTCATAAAGTAGGTGTTATATCATCACATCCTTTCCTATCCTCGTAACGGAGAAGATGGGCGTGGCCGGCAATGGAAGTTCTCATGTCTTTTTACTTCAACCTCTAATTGGATAGCTATTCCTTCTCAAATAGCATTCCATAAGCAATTAGAATAGGAATATTAAAGTTTTAACAACTTTCAGTATGCAATCTACGAATTACTCCACGCAACGCAACGCAATTTCAACAAAAAGTCTATTATGATATGCCTATCAAACGGCATCTGTGCACCAACGTGAACCTTTGTCGCAGCAGCATTTTTTTTTTGATACTCCGACTTCTGCATGAACTTGCGCAGGATACGCAGTGAACTCCACGATCTATGCCAATCAAGCTCAAGCTAAAGCCTAGAATGTCGATCACATTTCAACCATTAGAGATCCTTGATCCTTTGCTCAATCTGGTATTGTGGTATTTGAATCCTGCATAATTCTTCCCTTTATCAGTGTTTTCAATCTAGTAGCAACCTTAATACAATAAGAAACTAGCTAGGGATGACACTAAATAAAACTATATGGCTGGCATACAAAGTAAGCTGTAAAGATACTGTCGTACACCTAATTGACTAGAAAAAATCCCATCCCATCAGGAACCACAGCTTCCACCTTGAAATTGCTTATCCCGCGCCATTGATCATTAATGCTTAATTGAGGCTAAACCGATTTGGCACGTGCCGGTACCTTTTCCCTTTCCCTACATCCACACCGCACACCCTTCCACCTGTCTCTCAATGTCAACGAATCGTCAGAACCTCGGTCGGTTCTCGGTGGTGGAGGGGCACGTCGCGTCGTCGTCGTCGTCGTCGTCGTTCATTTCAAACTGCCTTCCAATCTCTAGCGAAAGCTTAAACAAGCTGGAGCTAGTTCCAGCTTAGAAGACAGCAAAAAAAAATAACAAACTTATTTATAGTGCTTGATTCGCGGGAGCAAACTCCGCGTCGCGTCACGCTCTCTGGAACGGCCCGCGCGCGCGGTCGGTCGTCGGTGGGTAAGTCCAAAGCATCATCGCGTCGATTGGCGGCGGATGGATGGATGGATGTGTAAACAACAAGAAAACCCGTTCCGTTCGCTCGCATCCTAATACCGGTACCGGGCAATGAGGTGAAGTTGATAGACCTCCATCAGATTTACAGGAGACTTGCAATCTTTATTGGCTTGTGTTTGCAGCTGAGTGTCCAACAGGCTGAGACCTCTTGAGGAGTCCTTCGTCGGCGAATACCAGGCTGGTTTTCGTGAGGGGCGATCAACGACGAATGGGTGATCCTAGATAAATTTCGCGAATATAACTTGCAGACTCACCGTCTGTTCATTGAATTTAAAGCAGCATACGATTCAGTGAAACAAAATGAGCTTTGGCAGACAATGTTCTTTTTTTCAAAGTACGTGATCGCCCAGCAGTAAAGAAGGTGAAAGTTGCTGCGGTGATCGAAATTGTCTGAGGATGGCTGAAGTAAAACAGTAAGCCGAAACGTCACAACGTTAAACCAATAGTTTTCATTGGCTCACCGAGAAACATCAATAAAACAAATAAATATCAGTTAACGGTGATTAACACATCCAATCAATTTGGCAGACAATGTCAGAACATGGTTTTCCGGTGAAACTAATTAGGCTGATACGCTCAACGCTGGATGGATCAAAATCAAGTATTCGGATCGCAGACGATGTATCTACCCCGTTTTAACTTCAGATGGATTGAAGCAGGGTTGCTGTTCAACATTGCATTCGAAGAAACGATTAGGAGGTCTGGCTGGCGTGCAGAAGAATGGCACTATCATCACACAGTCGCACACCCTCCTCAGTTTTGCGGACGGTATTGATCTCATCGGTATCGATCGTAGGGCAGTGGAGGAAGCTTATGTTCCTCTGAAGACAGAGACAGCGAGGATAAGCTTGACGATTAACTCTACCAAGACGAAGTACATGATAGCGGGTAGAGTTAGAGCAAAGAATAAGAATATCAAGAAAGCCCACTCCGCTGATGCTCGGGGGGACACTACCGCAGCGCTATCTGCGGATGAAAGTTCAAGCTTCATGCGGTAGTGTGCGTTACTGATTGTATGCGGATACCAAAACATACGCACACCACCTTCTCTCATGACAAATCACGAACACTGTTACATAGAACTTCCACCTTGAAACGCTTAGAGAGCGCCACTTGTCTTGTCGCTTGATGTTTACATAGAAAAAGACAAGAGAGGGCATTCTTTCTATTTTTATTCTTTGGTTAGAGGAAGGCCTAGAGCTGTGGTAATAATTGATGGGAATGTGTTTGAAGTTGTTGAGGAATTTGTTTATGTTGTGACATGTGACAATGACGTTTCCCATTAAGCGAAAAGGCGTATTGCAGCTACATGACCTTTTACGAATTGCGCATCTAGCTTAGGTCCCGTAACTTGCAAACCAAAACGAAATTGGCTCTATATAAGACACTGATTCTTCCAGTTGCCCTCTACGGTCACGAGGCGTGAACGATCAAGGAGGTGTTTCAGAGTTTTTGAGAGCAATGTGCTGCGAACAATTCTTGGTGAGAAACAAGAAAATGGAGTGTGTGCACAGACGCATGAATCACGAGTTGACCCAAGTGTACAAAGATTTCGAATATTGTGAAACGTATCAAATACGGCAGACTTCAGTGGGCTGGACACATAGTGTGAATGTCGGAAGGAAGAATAGCGAAAACAATATTCAGCAGGGAACCAGATAGAGCACGACAACTTCGTGGGCGGCCGCGAACGCGTTGGCCGCACGCAATTGAAGAAGATCTGCCATCCATACACGTTTGGGGAAACTGGAGAAACATCGTCCAAGACCGACGAAGATGATGCTTTACTATACGCCCTGCGTTGGAGTAAAGTTACCTTGTAGCCAACTAGGTAAGAAAGGTTTGCAGCTGAGCGCGGTATTACGGATACCATCTTCTTCAGACAGTGTAACTTCTTGATGGTGCGCTGCCAATGATCCCGTGACGATTGTCGCGTATACCTGGGAATCGTTGTTTGTTAGCTGTTGTTAGGACTACTTGCAAGTTGGAGTCAACGAGAACGTGCCCTGTAGTGAGTGCTTCGAGGTCGATAGATTCGATTGGGATTGGAGTTAGAGACGTGACACATTTCGATTTGTACCAGCTGGGTGGACTGGACATGACTACACAGCTTAGGGACGTTTGGACGATTTCTCGCAGAAGATGGTGCCTGCAGGATTTCATTGAAGCCTCCCAATACTCTGAAATGCGAGGCACGTGGCGTGATGAACTTCAATCGTATTTCCTTATCTGAGCACACCTGTTTCACGGACACAGTCGTTGAGCTTCAACATGTGGTAGATCCGGTGCAAGACATTCGCAACATCCTTAAATGCGGTTCTGTTGTCAAAGTGGAGCTCCTGGATACGACCGCGTCGAGCGACGAAGCGACGGAAGGCGATTAGAAATGCTGCCGTTGACACATCGGATTACAGTTCATTGTGCACTGCCCTAGTAGAGTAGCATACAAATATGGCTATGTAGGTCTTAGTCGAAGGTCTACATTCAAGATTGGCTTAGGGGCTGTCCATAAACCACGTGGTCATGAAGGGGGGGGGGGGGGGGGGTTCGGCTAATGATCATTTTGTATGGACGAATAAAAAATTTTGTATGGACTAATGACCACGCGGGTGGGAGGGGGTGGGGGTTTGAGAAGTCCCAAAAAAATGACCACGTGGTTTATGGACAGCCCCTTAGTAGTTCGGTAGGCATCAACCCACGAGATAGTTCATCGGCGTACATCCTGGAACTGGAACATCCTTCGGCGTTCGCCTAAATCGTTGACACACTATTCACTACCAACGTTTTCCATCAATTCGGAGTGGATTTAAGCCGCTGTAGAACGGTAGTAGAATCTGTTCAGAAGAAGACTTCAGCAGTATTTCTCAATAATTCCTCTACTTTTTGGTGCAGTCTGGTGGGCAAGACGACAGCGCTGAGTTCGAGATCAGCGATACAATACTTAGTGGCGAGTGAAGCAACGTTCGGTTTGGAGGTCAAAGGTGCACTTTGAAACGGCTATCGCCCACAGAATGTACATAGCAGCATGTGCCGTAGGGCAGCTCTGACGCGTCGGAAAACATTTAGAGCTGGATTCTGGGTACACCGGTAAAGAAAATCCGTAGGAATTTGAAACTTACATGCTTAGTTTTATTTCCCAAGCTCAGCTGTTTAAATCTCAGTTTCTGAATTTTGACCGAGACTCAGCTAACAAGATGGTAAGTAGCTTGGCAACAGAGCGTGCTGTACTGATTCTCGGCATTTATAAGCTGAGATCTCATCAAAAAATTTAGCTGACTACTAGGCTGTGCAAATCATAGCATTCGTAAACCGAGATTCGGCATTCTGTAGTTTTTTTTTCCTCATCTGTAGAGCCTTTTAACCACTGCGTCCATTATTTAGGAATATTGTGGTATGACCCATATTTAATTTGGTCAAGTATCCTGGCACAATTGAGCTGTGATGGACAATGGTTGATGTAACACCTGATCCCAACTAGGCACAACTTGTTTTATAAAGTTTATTACCCTGTTGGAATTACTTCTCCAAATTTCCAAGGGCTATAGAAACCCTTTACCAAATATCGCTAATCTGTGATGGTACAGCACTCCGCAGTTGCAGTTTTCCGTTTGACAGAAACGACACTCGGAGGATTGGATTTTTCCAATCTTACTTCGATGATATTTACTCAGGCAGTGGCCAGTCATCAGACCAGTAATTACCCTGAGATCTCTTTTGTTTAGATTCAGTATGGACCTGGCTTTTTCTGCACTAGGTTTTATGAACCTTTTTGATTGCTTGGATGTATCTGTAGGTTAGGCGTGACTAAGTACCTCTTCCATTCTTCTTGAATCTTGGGCGGAAACGTCCTGTTCCACTTGTAGGGATGGTTATCCTAGGTCTTCATCTTGCAGAGTAGTTGCATAAACATCTTGGCTGTATCTATAACCTGACCGACGAAAGTTCTAACTAAGTAAGCGTTAGCTAAAACACGAATCGAAGATCCCGGCGATGTACGAGAAGATTTTGCGTTAGGTAAGAATCGGTTCTGGAAGCGGTATCTCGATATTGAACCGAAGCATGCCATTTTGCTGTCCCAAACCAAACAAATCATAGTAATATTGAAACAGGTCATCTTGTAGATCGTGTAGTGGTTTGATATCGGGTGGTATTCCGAGAAACTAGCTGATGCGAGCATGTTTATGATTTGACAACGTTTCTCAATAGCTTCCTCTACATTTGCTACAGAGCAGATTAACTACCAAGCGAGTTTCTAAATACGGTGGAGAAGCACTGGTGAGAGCACTACACTGAGTCATTAGGGACTGTTCATAAACCACGTAGACCAAAATTTGACCATCTCAGACCTCCCCCTCCCCCACGTAGACTTTTGTTCATACAAAAAATTTGAAATTTGTATGGAGCGTAGACTTTTGCCAGACCCTCCCTCCCCCCAAAAAGTCTACGTGGTTTATGAACCGGCCCCTTACCAAGATTTGGGAGGAGGCCGTATTACCGGTGAACTGGATGGATGGTATCGTGTGTCCCATCTACAAAAAGGGCGACAAGTTGGATTGCGGGAACTATCGCGAGATCACACTACTGAGCGCTGCCTACAAGGTTCTCTCTCAAATTTTATGCCGCCGCCTATCACCGATTGCATGAGAGTTCGTGGGGCTGGATTCTTGGGTGAACGCGCTACGCTACAACGAACCAGATGTTCGCCATCCGCCAGGTGTTACAGAAATGCCGCGAATACAACGTGCCCACACAGCACTTGTTCATCGATTTCAAATCGGCGTATGATAAATACAAGCGATCGAGACCAGCTATGGCAGATTATACACGAATACGGATTTCCGGATAAACTGATACGATTGATGAAAGCGACGATGAATCGAGTGATGTGCAAAGTTCGAGTATCAGGAACACTCTCGAGTCCTTTCGAATCTCGCAGAGGGTTACGGCCAGTGTTGCGAAACTTACTCATTTGCGAGTAATGCTCACGCTGTGAGTTACTCGCGTATGAGTATACTCACGCGTGAGTAATGACGTCATACTCTCGTGTGAGTATTACTCACTTGTGAGTAATACTCACGCGAGAGTATGACGTCATTACTCACGCGTGAGTTACTCATTTTACTCACGGTGAGTTTAGTGAGTAAGTTATTTTTGTTGGTTTGAAATGATGTTTTCGTTTGTTCTGTACTGCAATGGCGATTATTTATATACAAGGCACAGTTTTCGAGGAAAGGTGGATCTGCTCGAGAGCTTTGGCACCATAGGCTAAAAACTCCTATTGTTTACCTACGCATGCAAAGTAATATCATCAATTAGGAAATCTCTATATTTCACCACACTTTGTCAATGGTATAACTTTTATCGCATACGTCGGGTCACTTTACGGTATTCAATTAAGATGTTTGGCATATATTTACCTACCTTCAAATTTAAAATGGTAGGGTCAATTACAGCATCTCCTAGGTCCAAACATTTAAAACTTTTCTTTTCTGCATACATTTGACCGTTTTTTCCCATGTGGCTAGTTTCTATTACTGTGCAAAAATATAGGGAATATAATGGACAAATAGTGGTTTCGCTTCAAAATTACTTGAGTAGGCAAGTAAGGAAAAAAAGTTTTACACTGGTAACGCCTCCCTTGTAAATCTAAAAGAGCTGTAGTTTTTTTCTGCGCAGAAAAATAGTCCGTTCTATTATTCCGTAAGGAAAAGTAACGTTTTTCCTCATACTAAACACTTGATCAGTTTGTAAGTTAAAATTTACAAAAAATAGTAAATTTACTTGAGTACTCAACTTTCGAACACGAAACTTACACACTAAACGCATCCAGCAAAGCAAAAACCAGCAAAACGAATAGTTGATTTTCAAGCAATTTTTTGCTAGAATCCGGTACAACTTTGTCCTTCCCGTAACGTGGGTAGATCACCTTAGAACGGTGCGTTACGGTGTAAGATCTACCACACTGCATCAAATTTTAATCTTGCTATTTTCCTGCCTTAAGTGGTATCATTGCAGATTATAATTTGATGTATTTTTTGTTATGCTCTCGTTTTATTTTATGTTTTGTTTTTAACTGCTAATAAAACTTTTGTTTCTGGGGGATTCAGGTAATTTTACTGTATTATAACACCATTTTTAAAAAATAGTAACTGTAACGAGCGTATCACTTATATCTTATCCAGTATTTATTAATTAATCCTTTATTCTCTTTTCAGGAAAACTTATCATTATAGCCGGCGCATTAATCATTTTTTTAGCAAATCACCGTACACATCATCATATTGATATATGCGTACATGTTCAAATATCTATAACGTTATCTGGAAGCGTTTGGTACGGGAGGTCCACGCTTCCATCTTTCCCCTCGATTTCAAGGTGTAAAATGTTTTCAAATATTGATTATGTTGAAATCGTTTTATCCCTTGAAATCTTCTCTGCGGTACATGCTGCGAAAAGTCTTAATTTTCCAGGATGCATTCAAGTAATGGCTGCGTTAGTGTGAGATTAGATTAAATTAGATTAGATTAGAATCCGGTACAACTTTGTCCCCAACAACACAAATTGCTGGATGTTTCATAAAAAAGTGCGTAGACTTGATAGAATTGAAACACAACTTTATTGGAACTTATGGGTGACAAAAGGAACAAATTGCCAGGGCCCGTAGCGTAGTGGCTACACGTTCACTTCATAAGTGGATGGTCATGGGTTCGATCCCAGCCCGGCACTTGCAATATTTCGTCAGTCGCTCTTCCCCCCGAGAGCAGCTGGCACCTGACCTTCTTCAGAGCATATGCTCCAACGGACCCGGACACCTGGATATCGGCTAACGGCAACTCATAATGGACCCCCAATCGGTCTGGAAAAGGAACAAGAGCCACACATCAACATCCTCGTGCTCATCATTCTACCATGATAGTGTAGAAAGTGAAAGCAGCGCAACGGAATCCAGTTCGATCTAGTAGAATTATAATAGAATACATTTAGGACCTGTACAAAGTGTAAGTACAGCTTCCAATAAGGCAATCCATGAGACAGATACGATCAGCTGATTTTTTTTGTTTACCATGTATTTTTGACAATCGATGATCGGGGTGACAGTTGAGCACAAAGGAATTTGTTAAGCACCGACGACACTTGACGAAACTTTGTTAAGTTGTACTCACACTGTGTTTACAGTTTTGGCTGTCACCCCCATCGCGAAAAGTCTTCATGGATTGCCTTATTGGAATCGCTCACGCAGTGCCCTGGTGGACAAAAGAGCTGTAAATTAGGTAAAGTGATTGAAGAATAAAAAAAAGGAACAAATTCTGAAGGAATCCCATGAGCTTTTTCAAGTCTTAGTTCTTTTTTTCATATAAAGTTGGACCATCCTAGTTATATGAGCCTCGGACCTAAAAAGAAAAAAAAAAACTGCCGAGCAAATTACTACCAGTAACATGGCCAGTAATCACACCCAGGCAACCAATAAGCAGCTAAAATGGCATTAATTCAGCACTATATGCGCCTTTGCAGCAGGTCTGCTGCTATCGAACTGTCAAATCCAAGGTCAAATCGGCTACCAATCGAGCACACCACACGATTCCGTAAAATTACTTTTCTTAATTGCTATCTCTGCCAACCCCCTGAAGAAAGCGTTAGTTCTTGAAGCCGGCTCGAACGGGCTCGTTTACGAAATTTCAGCCTGCCTTTCAATCTGCTACGTGCGGAACCGAACTTTGTCGTACGAATTGTCGTGCATTTGAGAAACGATCGTTTACACATTTGTTCAATGCGTTTAGTGTTCTTTATTAAATTTACAAGACGCACAAGCATGCAAATACATTTCGTCCATTTAAAACAACGCTGAACTCAATTATATGTGAATGTCACGCTTGCACTAACAGAAAAAAAAATCACAGTTTTCAGCTTAATGCAACCGCCCATTCAAATCAGCACCACGTCCTGCACCAAATTTTTGGCTTCACGTCAGTTATATGTGGATGACAGCCATTTCAGGGGATTGATCTTTGTCTACAAGAGGTTTGCGTTCAAACAAAAGCCCTCACGTTGAGCTGTTGGGCTCAAAGGGGACCTCATCAGGACCGCCCTTAACGGAGCGCTTAGAACTACCAGTAAGATACAATTCACTAGAATAAAAAAAAAAAACAAAAACAATAGAATTATTGACAAGCAACCTTGTCTACTGATTCAATACATTCGCCCCAATAAAACATACCATTTTAATGTTTGATAGGATTCCAAGCCTTTAGATAAATTTTAGATTACCGTATGAATATGAGTAAAGCATACTCGTGAGTGAGTATCTGCACGTCAATACTCACGAGTGAGTGTGAGTTGTACAGCGCTTACTCAAATGTGAGTAATACTCACGGTGAGTTTAAGGTGTACTGCTCATACTCACTCGTGAGTTTGACTAGTTGTGTGAGTACTCGCTCATTTCGCAACACTGGTTACGGCAAGGTGATGGTCTTTCGTGCTTACTGTTTAACATCGCCTTACAGCAAGGTGATGGTCTTTCGTGCTTACTGTTTAACATCGCCTTAGAAGAAGTAATAAGCAGAGCGTAAATAAACACGAACGATTTTTGCGAAGTCCGTTCAGCTACTTGGTATCGCTGATGATATTGATATTATAGCTCGTAAATTTGAGACAATGGCGGAAACGTACATCCGACTAAAGGCGACCAGGCGAATCGGATTAGTCATTAATGTCGAAGACAAAGTACATGTTCCAGGAAAGAATCATCGCGCCCGCCACCCCGAATTTCTATCGTAGGTGATGAAATCGAACCGGTTGAAGAATTCGTGTACTTGGGCTCACGGGTGGCCGCCGATAACGACACCAGCAGAGAAATTCAGAGACGCATTGTGGCAGAAAATCTAGCTGGACTCCCCAGAACTCTACAAACAAATAAAGTTCACCGTCATACGAAGTTAACTATCTACAAGAAGCTGATTAGTCCGGTAGTCCTCTATGGGCACAAAACAGGGACCCTATGTGCAGAGGACCAACGCGCCCTTACAGTTTTCGAACGTAAGGTGTTGCATACCATGTACGGCGGAATGCAAATGGAAGACGGAACTTGGAGAAGGCGAATGAACCACGAGCTGCATCAGCTGCTGAGAGAACCAACCATCGTCCTAACCGCGAAAATCGGGAGTCTAATGTGGGCGGGTCACGCCATCAGGATGTCGGATAGCAACCCGACTAAAACGGTTCTTGAGAGTCATCCGACTGGTACAAAAAGACATGGTGCGCGGCGAGCTAGGTGGGTCGATCAAGTGGAGGACGATTTGCGGACCCGGAGACGCACAGCCATGGACAGAGTAGAATGGAGACGACTCTTATGTACATCAGAGGTCTCTCAGACCTTTGTCTCTCAGACCTTTGTCTGACCGGTAAGTTAAGTACGTTTGCTGCTCCGGATAGGAGGCTTCTAAACACTTCTCTCCTTCATCCTGGAACGATGCGATCAGGGTTCCCGAGCAGGAACGAATAACTGACACATAACTGTAGAATACTAAAGTCAGGTATCATACCGAGACAATGTATTGGTCGGTTATCCAAGTATTGAAAATAACTTATTTTGGTATTTTGTAGGTGTTGATGAAATACCTCAACGAGCTATTGTTTTGGTGTTGAGGACATCTTGAGGTATTATTTAATTTTGGAAAAATCGCTATTTGTATGGAAAAATCGTCGATTATTATTTAGGTTTTGCCATACCTGATGTCATTATTCACGCGTTATGCACAGAATACACACCAGTTATTGTTTTAGGTATTTTACCTCTTATGCAGGGCTTCTTAATACCTCATTCAGGTTGTAGGTATTAGGTTTTCCATACCTGAGTTTGGTATTCTTCAGCTATTTTCTCCTGCTCGGGTTTGCATGACCAGCAGAGTAATGGAGTAGTTGCCGTTGCCGATACATCTTCTCCATGTCCACGACAAAGGCGACTACATGAAATCGGAAGTCGATGGCTACTGCACAATTGAGCCGACATTGTTCAGAATATTGTTCAGAGGATGTTCAGAATATTGTTCAGAGGATGTCTTGCCAGAGGCGTCGAACATTACGCGCATGGATTTAAGCTGGAAATATTCTTTTTTTTCTATCTATATTAACGAGATTTTTAGCCCTAGGCTAGTTCATCTCGGGACCCACGTTTTACTTCCCTTCCGAAGGAAGAACTCACATTTTGTGAGTTTGTCGGGAGTGGGATTCGATCCCAGGAAATATTCGTCGATTACATCATGGTATGTTTGTTTTAACCCTTTCAGAACGGTTGGGTCTTTTGCATCTCGCTGACGTGTTCTACAGCGGCGAGGTTGGTGAAAAAAGTCGTCCCGAAGGAGTTAAAGCGGAATCCTATCTAGGCGTCTTTCGAGGCTTTCGATTTGGTGATTTGTGGATCTTCGGACCATGGAAGGCAGACCACGTACCTTCCGGAGTGAGTTCGGGTGGAATATGTGGGGCTATGGTCGTCGACTTCAAGCCTTCAGACCACTTAAAATAGCAAACCGGAAACCTCCCTGACACTCCTCTGAAACACCCTTGAAAGCTTCCTGAAATCACCGGAAGCCTCTTCCAACCCTCTCTGAAACCGGTTGAAACGTCTTAAAAGCACGCTGACACCTCCCCATAACTCCCTTGGCAGACTCTTAAACTCCAAAAACCTCCTTAAATCAGCTTGAAGGTCACATGAAACTGCCCTGAAACTCAATTGAAAGCCTGCTGATAACCCAATAAAGCCCAGCAAATCTGGAATGGCCTGAAACGCCATCCTTTCCATGACAGCCCCCTGAAACGCCTACAGCAAGCTGGCTGTTCAACAACTGGCGAATTATCCTACATAAGTTGTTTACGTATCTTATTTTTCCTAAACTACCAAACGACACTTTTATTACTTTGATATTGTTTTAAATGTTTATTTAGCTTTTTGAAGCCGACATTTTCCAAGCGTTACTATAGGTTTTTTTCTACATATTTCTGTAGTTTTGGTTCTCAAAAGGTTGAAAATGATGCAAAATATTTTTTCTGGATATCCTAGGTCATCAAAACTATAAGTAAGTTTAGATTCTAAAGTCTACGGATGTAACGGTAACTTCTTTCATTACACAAAGCTACGATTTGTTCTCTATCATGTCCAGTAAGCCTTCGGAAAGTTCAATAGAATCTTTTAGATTAGTCGGGATATCCTAGGTAATCCAAACTGTTCTTGAGTTTAGATCCTAAAGTCTACGGGTGTAACGATAACTTCTTTCATTATACAAAGCTACGATTTGTAATATATCATGTCCAGTAAGTTTTATGAAAGTTCAATAGACAGTATCAAATCAGTCGGGATATCCTAAGTCATCCAAACTGTTCTTGAGTTTAGATCCTAAAGTCTACGGGTGTAACGGTAATTTCTTTTATTATACAAAGTTACGATTTCTAATATATATTGTACAATAAGTCTTTTGAAAGTCTGCGGGTGTAACGATAACTTCTTTCATTATACATAGCTATGATTTGAAATCTATCATGCCCAATAAGTCTTTCGAAAGTTAAGTAGACAGTGTCATATCAGTCGGGATATCCTAGGTCATCCAAACTGTTCTTGTGTTTAGATCTTAAAGTTAACGGGTGTAACGATAACTTCTTTCATTATACAAAGCTACGAATTGTAATCTGTCATGTCCAGTAAGTCTTCTGAAAGTTCAGGTATCAGGTATCAGTAGGTCAGCTCCAGAGGCACGTTCTCCTCCATTTGGGAAATTTGTGCCATCGCCATGAACACGAAAGTTTAGTAGACAGTATCAGATTTGTCGGGATATCCTACGTCATCCAAAGTGTTCTTGAGTTTAGATCCTAAAGTCTACGGGTGTAACGATAGCTTCTTTCATTATACAAAGCTACGGTTTCTAATCTATTATGTCCAGTAAGTCTTTTGAAGTTTCAATTGATAGTATAAGATCAGTCGGGATATCCTAGGTCATCCAAACTGTTCTTGAGTTTAGATCCTACAGTCTACGGGTGTAATGATAACTTCTTTTTACTATACAAAGCTACGATGTGTAATCTATCATGTGCAGTAAGTCTTCTGAAAGTTGAGTAGAATACTAACCAAGATTCCACAAATATATCACGAAATTTTTCCTGCAAGCCATCAACTTTCGCCCCACTTCACGGTACATATCTTCCTATCATCACCAACCTCCGTCATCATCATCGTCATCGGTGGAGCCCTCGCGCGCACAGCGGACAGTGGGAACAATAAATACTATTCGATATGGGATGGGAGGAATATGTAGTATTGCAGAGAGACCGCTACCTTCCTACGTAAAACCGCCACGAGACTATGACCGAATATGTTTAGTTTAGCGCGCAGTCAGTGTTGGCTGGCACTCTGGCACTGTGTTCATTTCGCCGTCGCCGTCGCCATCGCCGTCGTCGTCGTCATCCAAGTGTAAATACACAGCGCGACGACCCCCGCGCGCGCAAAAGGTTTCATGAGCTCGGTTCGACCGCGAGCGGTAGCCAGTATTGAGCTGTCCATCAAACGTGCTATATGTGTAGCTTGCGCGCTGCTGCTGCTGTCGTTGCTGCCGCGCATCGAACGCGAACGAACAGTAGTCCTAGTTGACGGTCGTACACGCGCGCGCGCACACTGACTAGAGTGTTGTTGTTTGTTTGCTCTAGAGACGGTAGTGAACGTTCATTTGCGCCTAGGTGATTTTCATCATCATCACGAGTAGTGAAATCGACCAACGTGTCAGTATTATTATACCTGAATGTGAATAGTTTGGAAAAAAATGTAAGGAAGCTTAGTGAATTGTCTTTAGTATAACATAGAAGGAACAGAAGATAGAAGTTCAGTTAGTTTAAGCACTTTCACAGGCACAAAACTCTAGGTTGAGATTCACTTTCCCAGAATGAAATACTTTATGTGAGAGTAAAACATATGGTAGAATTTGGTCAAACTCAAATATGTGATATTATTAAGTGATTTTATCTTCCTGACAAAAGTTATACAGAACCCAAAAATCAACTTTTTTCAACCTAAAGTAGTAGTGTATAAACGTATAAACATATAATAGTTTATGCCTTACAACTACATTTTAATTACGTTGTTCCAACTGTATCACATAAGTTGTTTCAACTACCTACTAGTGATATTACTTCGCTGACAAAAGTGATTCATAATTCGATAATCATCTTAGAGGCGTAACATCTGTTAACATATCAATGTTCACATCTTGTAATCACGTTTCCAAGTTAAATAAAAAACATACCTTTTTTATAACTATGCAACAAACAACTAATCGCAAATCCTTTTATCCGTTATATTTACAGTTATCATCCAGCCATGTGATCGCCAGGGTCGCAGGTCTACAACTCTCCGGAATCAAAAGTGTGTGATGAAACAATAGATATCGGTTACAGTGCACAAAAAGTACCGAGCATCTTTTGCAAGAAAAAAGCAGCTGAAAAAACAATAAGCGGAACACAGTTCACAGTGACAAATACAAGCAAATAGAAAAGTGGCCAAACACTTGTGTGCCGTGTGCTTAGAGCCCCACATAGAGCAGAAGAGTGCTAGCAGCAGGGGAAACCGTTATTCAAAGTTCCGAAAAACAACAAAGTGGCATTTTGCTGTGTGCAAACCGGGGCTGGCTGAAGGAAGAGAGGGTAATAGGTAAACAGGTTGTTTTTGTTACGAATGTGCAAATAATACGCGGCAAACGGCAATCGCGAAACTGGAAGAACAACAGCTACGACGACGACAATAACAACTCATCGCCGTCCGTTTCGTAGCTCATATCGGGAGAAAGCGGCAAAGCAAACCAGCGAGCGCCGTTCCGTTCGTTCGTCAGTCAGTAGTACGCTGGAAGAGCGCACTGCAATCCTATTGGGAGTGCATTAAGGGAAAACTTCCCGCCAGCGCAGGAGTACGCCGCTTTGCACCTTAAACGTGAAGATTGTGAAATTATGTGGATATTATTGTAATGGTGAATAGGTTATTTGTACAGATTATAAAAAAAGTTAATTATTGTTTAAATAATCGAGTTGGTGCTACAGGAGAGCGTTACGCGCGGTGCTAAACAGTGGAGCAAGATGGGGATGGGAATGTTTAACTACGACTACTGGGCCAACCCAGAGGAGCACACCGACATTACGTTCTTTCTGCCAAACGGTGTGCTCATCATACTGAAATATTCAATCTACACAACACTGCAGGATCTTAAAGCGGTAAGTAAAACTGTTTAATAAAACTCCTATTTTTAGAAATGAGGATATTGAAGAAAATAGAAATGTGTTATTAACATAGAATGTTCGATTCGATTTGCTATTTAATGTCAATGTGTATGGTTCAACTCTTAACTATTGATGTCAACATTGTTGACACAGGAAACGTTGAAAATTATGTTATTGGTGAAAAACAATATCGTGGACCATATTCAAAATGGCCGACAACAAGTTGGCTGTACAGTAACTAATTGCGAAGCAATTCGAGAACAGGGTACAACATAATCGAAAACAATGCAAAAGCAACAATAAATTTCAATGCCTTATTGTAAGTCATACAAACTTAAATGACTCTAGAAATTTATGTAGAAATTTTTGAAAAAAATGTCTAGCAGAGCCAACGGAGAGCTTTCCAGGCGCCTTCCTATAGGAAGAAATATATGATTTTCTTAGGATGTTTTTGAAGAATTACCTTGGGTTTTAGTGGTAAACTTCTAGAATGACTTTAGAAGAATTTCTGCCAGTTCCTAATGCAATCCATAAAAGTACATATTCCTGTAAGTTCTCATATTATGGATTTGCTGTTCAGAAAATATCTTTAGCTTCCTAAGATGTTACGCAAGGTGCACTATGATGACGTAACTATTTAAAATAAAACTTGGATATACAAAATCTGTTGGATTTCTTCGTATTAAAACTTTAAGCCGATTCATTGATGAAACTTCTAATCAAATACTATTAAATTTCTGAAAAGTTCAACATTCCTCAAACAATAAGTGAATCCCCGTATTTTTTTTGTTAAATAAACTATACAGTGATCAATGATTTCTTTAAGGTGAATATATAACGAGGCCACAGCTCGAATTTTCAAGAGCACAGATCTGAAGAACCGAATGTCGGTTTGAGCTGAAAAGTTGATCGATTGGTCATCACCAGCGGGTAACCAATCGATCAACTTTTCAGCACAAACCGACATTTTATTCTTTAGATTTGTGCTTTTGAAAATTCGAGGTGTGGCTTCGTCATATATTCACCTTAATAATCATGAATCACCAGAAATGTATCCAAAAAGTTCTCCGAGAAATTACTACTTTTTCAATAGAACTTATGTTGTCACAACTTCTGTTGCATATGAGTTGCAGCAACCAACTGGCTACTGCAATGTCTCATGCGGGCCCCTTGCCTCGAAATCATGTGGGCTACTTGGGTGACTTACTGAGAGGTGGTTGGTTATTCCCGTACCAACGCCTACGTGATCCGTGTCGCATCGTACCGCATCCCACATACCTCTACGCATTGACCAGCAGACCACACTAGATTGATGTTGGCAAAAATGTGAATGGAGGAATACAACTCGAACTCGAAGATCAAAATAACCTGAAACCGCCATCATCGACGCCGACAGTCGTCTTCGTCGTCTTCGGATATGGTTGGATGGCATGGACGGACAGAAGAAAATCATGAAAATAGGCAACCTAACGACGAAGAGCTCCGCTGCTGGCCCATGCCAGCTCAGCCTCAACATTCACAGTCAGTAAATGCGTTGTTTACTTTTGTGGCGGTTTGCTTGGCATTGGCAGCAAGCGCAGTGCGCAGCGCGTGTTGTTTGTTCACATGCATGCAGCAAGCAATCCAGCGAGCGACCTCAATATGCTGCTGGCTGCTGGCTTGGCTTTGGCTGATGCTTGATGATGTGGGGGACCTGTTGTCCCATTTGCAGACAGCGCACCACCAAAGTCGAAACTGCCGTAAGGTATTTTGCGAGATGCTGCTGCACCGCACCGACCGAGGCGGTCGGAAATGAGTGGGATTATTTTTAAGGTAAACATTGGAGGAGAGATGTCTCGGAGACTCGAACACCTACTTTGTTGGGGATATGCACAAACATATTGCGAAGGAACGTTTTTTCCAGACTAACCATGGTTTAAAGTAGTAGGAGATTTACAGCGTAATATAACATAACATATGCTTTGTTCAAATCGTGGGTGGTTTTGCATCTCAGATTTATCGCATCGTTTCTAAGAAAAACAGTATGTTATGCAAAGTCATAAACAGTATTTGGGAATACCCGACAATATATGTTTTAAACACAGTCTGGGAAACCCGCTTTAAAAACCCTAATTAATCCACCCAGCGGTGATAGCGCCTTTCTCGTACCTTCGAAAACCCAATGTTTAACAAAAATCCATTTCATGGCACCAGAAATTTTATCGTTTATCTGGCTTTTGAAGTTTGAGCCTTAAACTCTTAAAAAACCGCAATCTTGAATCTTAAGCAGCCATTTTGGATTATGGCCGCCATCTTGGAATTTCTGAACGCCATTTTTGAACTTCAGACTTCATCCGAAGACCAGATATACCCATATTGAATGATTTATTAGCCTAAAACATCAATGAACAGCCACCATCTAGAAGTTTGGGACGTCACTTTAGATTTTAGATCGCCATCTTGGATAATCTGGACGCCATTTCTGGACTCCGCACATATTCTCCATAATAAATATTTTCATATTGCATGGTTTTAGGTCCTAAAATTCCATTAAAGAACCGTCATCTTGAATTTTAGACCGCCATCTTGGATATTCTGGTCGTCATTTTTGGAGTGCAGCTATCTTCATATACAAAATATACTCATATTGCATGGTTTTAGAGCCTAAAACTACATTAAACATACGCCATCTTGAATTATGAGCCGCCATCTTGGATATTCTGGTAACCATTTTTAGACTCCGGTCTTCCATAACAAATGTACCCATTTTGCAAAATGGGTATATTGACGACTACACTATGCAGGTTTTGGTCGTCGTTTTTGGACTCCAGATTTTTACCCCATACCAAATATACCCATTTTACATGGTTTTAGGGCCTAAAACTCCATTAAATACCCGCCATATTGAATTTGGAGTCACCATCGAGGATTTTAGTCTGCCAGCTTGGATATTCTGGTCGCTATTTTTGGAGTCCCGACTTCTTCCCTTTACCAAATATACTCATATATGGTGATGTTAGGCCTAATACAGCTACCATCTTGAATTTGGAGCCGCCATCTTGGATATTTTGGTCGTCATTTGTGGATATTCTGGTCGCTATTTTTGGAGTCCCGACTTCTTCCCTTTACTAAATATACTCATATTTGGTGATGTTAGGCCTAATACACCATTAAACAGCTACCATCTTGAATTTGGAGCCGCCATCTTGGATATTTTGGTCGTCATTTTTGGAGTCCAGACATCGTACCTATACCAAATATACTCATTACCCATATTGCATGATTTTAGAGCCTTACACTCCATTAAACAGCCACCATCTTGAATTTGAAGCTGTCATCTTGGATTTTAAACCGCCATCTTGGATATTTTGGTCATTATTTTTGAAGCGCAGACATTTTCCCCATATCAAATATACTCATATTGCATGGTTTTAGAGCCTAAAACTTCATCAAGCAGCCGTCATATTGAATTTTGGATTTTAGACCGCCATCTTGGATGTTCAGGTCGCTATTTTTGGACTCCAGACATCTGCTCCACCTCAAATATACCCCATATTGCATGGTTTTAAATCCTAAGATTATTAAACAGCCAACATTTTGAATTTGGAGCCGCCATCTTGGATATTTGGTCGTCATTTTTAGAGTCCAGACATCGTCCCTATACCAAGTATACCCAAGTATATTGAATCATTTTAGAGCCTTACACTCCATTAAACAGCCGCCATCTTCAATTTTAAGCTGTTATCTTGGATTTTAGACCGCCATCTTGGATATTTTGGTCATTATTTTTGGAGCGCAGACATTTTCCTATATCAAATAATATTTGTATATTATACTCATATTGCATGGATTTAGGGCCTAAAACTTCATCATACAGCCTCCATATTGAATTTTGGATTTTAGACCGCCATCTTGGATATTATGGTCGCCATTTTAAGACTCCAGACATCTTCGCCACCTCAAATATACCCCATATTGCATAGTTTTAGAGCCTAAAACCTATTAAACAGCCGTCATCTTGAATTTTGAGGAGCCATCTTGAATTTTGGACAAAAATTGCCGCATTACGGGGCTTTATATACCAAATACACCCATATTGTATGGTTATAGAGCCTAAAACTCCATTAAACAACCAACATCTTGAATTTGGAGCCACCATCTTCGATATTCTGGTCCCCATTTTTGGAGTCCAGCTATCTTCATATGCAAAATATACCCATATAGCATGGTTTAGATCCAAAAACTCCATTAAACATACGCCATCTTGAATTTGGAGCCGTCATCTTGGATATTCTGGTAACTATTTTTGGACTCCGGATATCTCCCCCATAGGGTGCGGGCACCGGTTTTGGCCAGTCTAAGGGAAATCATTTTTAAAAAAATAACCAATAATCCTATGAAAACAACCAATGCGTCAAATAAAAGGTTTCAATCTATATTTTGAAGGAAAAATGCAAAAATAAAGTCAATACTTGATTTTTGTATTAAAAGTGGCACTGGCCAAAATAGACGCTCTGCCGCAGTTTTGGCCATATTCTTAAATTTGGTTTCTATTTTGGCCAATCACGTGT